>NC_142063.1:294796631-295510631 GCF_059756535.1 Pantherophis guttatus | reverse complement strand
TCCAAATAGCAGTTCCATTTTAGGTAAAGATAAAGGTTGCCCTCGCACATATGTGCTAGTCGTTCCCAACTCTAGGAGGGGTGCTCATCTCCATTTCAAAGCCAAAGAGCCAGTGCTGTCCGAAGACATCCCCTTTGTCATGTTGCCAGCATGACTAAACATCAAGGGCGCACGGAACACTGTTATCTTCCCACCAAAGGTGGTCCCTATTTTTCTACTTGCATTTTTTATGTGCTTTCGAACTGCTAGGTTGGCAGAAGTTGGGACAAGTAATGGGAGCTTACCCCATTATGCAGCACTAGGGATTCGAACCGCTGAATTGTTGACCTTTCGATCGACAAGCTCAGCATCTTAGCCACTGAGTCACGACGTCCCTAGTTCCATCTTGCAGGAATCCAATTTCAACTTGTTCCTTTGCTTCTGGGCTCTATAAGTCAGGATTTTCTATCATATCAGTGGCTAGGCTCAAAAATTTAAATTGCTTCAAAATACAGTGAAAAAAAGTAGTGCAAAATCAGAACACTACAAACGTACCTTCGAAATAGAATCGTCCCAAAATGGCTGACTAATATCTATAAATTTAACTGGCACAATTTTCATGTACTTTTCCATGATGGAATTAGCAATACTGCTTATTCAAAGCTAAATCATTGAACAAAGAGAGGTGTTGAAGAGAAGCATCCATTGCTTTCAAGTTTCTGTTTTGGTAATAAACAAGGACTGGTTCAATAGTAATAACTGCGAGAGGGATCTTGGAGTCCTAGTGGACAATCACTTAAATATGTTGCAGCTGCCAAAACAGCCAACGTAGTCCTAGGCAGCATTAATGGAGGGATGGAATCAAGATCACGTGAAGTGTTAGTAGCACTTTATAATACTCTGGTAAGATCACACTTGGAATATTGCATCTGGTTTTGTTCGCCATGATATAAAAAAGATGTTGAGACTCTAGAAAGAATTCAGAGAAGAGCAACAAAAATTGTTAGGAGATTGGAGACAAAAACACATGAAGAATGATTGCAGGAATTAGGTATGTCTAGTTCAGTGGTGGGTTCCTCCCGGTTCAATCCGGTTCGGCTGAGCCAGTAGTGGTGACAATATGATGTCACCGAACCGGTTCTCCCCCCCCCACTCTCCCACCCCCCCACGTTATTCTTACCTTTTATTTGGTCCCACCCCCAATCTATTGCTGCCTCCTGAGTCCCAGCTGATGACTAGAGGGAAAAAAACTGTTTAAACTCTTGCCGCGGGGCTTCAAAGGGCCATCCTACAGCTGATCAGTGTTAAAAGCAAACAAATGAGTCAGGTCGTAAGTGCGAAGACTGGTCGTAAGTGCGAGGACCTTCCAGAAATGACTCTGACAGCTAGCCACGCCCACCTAGTCACATGACCTCCAAGCCACACCCACAAAATAAGCCACACCCACAGAACCGGTAGTAAAAAAATTTAGAACCCACCCCTGGTCTAGTTTAATGAAAAAACTTACCCTAAGGGTATCATGATAACAGTGTTCCAATATCTAAGGCGCTGCCACAAAGAGAAGGGAGTCAGCCTATTCTCCAAGGGCACCTGAAAGCAGAACAAGAAACAACGGATGGAAACTAATCAAGTAGAGAACAAGTCTAGAACTAAGGAGAAATTTCCTCATGGTTGGAACAATTAATCAGTGGAACGACTTGCCTCCACTAAGGTACTGAGACACTAAAGGCTTTTAAAAAGCGATTGGACAACCATTTGTCTGAAATGTTATAGGGTTTCCTGGTTGAGCAGGGGGTTGGACTGGAAGACCTCCAAGGTCTTCTGTTATTCTGTTAAGGGGAAAACATGTCATTTCTCCATCCTTTTACCTAAAAAAAAAATAGAAAATCTGATTTGTTTGTTTTTAGTTGTATCCAATGTATATGATCCTTCGTTGTGGCAACTTCCAGTATCAAGGACATATTCATAATGTAAGAGATGTTAAATCCTTGATTGATAATCATGAAATACTGTTAACCAAACCGCCCCAGGATTTCCTGCTTACATACGGAGCAACACTTCATTTTACAAATAACATGATTCCAGAAAACGCATAATGGCAGCTGTATGTTTGCATCATAAACGTATCCAGTCTTTTACTGTCTTCAGTATATATTTTGAAATTAATAGTAGAATCCAAGTTCTTCATTCAAAGTACAGCCCCCTTTCAACAAATAACTACCCATTCTGAAAATGATGATCAGTGGGAAGGTGGCAGGTAAAATGACCTTCAATATGCTTACCACTTATCTTTTATTTCTCTATGTAATTTATGTTTGGTTTTCAAGCACCTGTGAGTATTGGTGACGTGCCAAATGCATTGGCTTTTAATTAAGCATTCAATACCCTGCTGTTCAATATCACCGTTCACAGAACAGGGAAGAAAATATATCAACAATAATTAACAACTCATGTAACAGAGCAGCAATAAATTAACCAGGAGAAAAGAAGCATCTAAAACAGGGGTCTCCAACCTTGGCAACTTTAAGCCTGGAGGATTTCAGCTCCCAGAATTCCCCAGCCTGGGGAATTCTGGGAGTTGAAGTCCGCCAGTCTTAAAATTGCCAAAGTTGGAGACCCCTGATCTAAAACATCCAAATGAAAAATAAAATTCTCAGGCTTCAGAAAACAAGATCTCTCATCAAAAACAGAATTAATAAACTCACAGCCAAGCCAGTCTTCCTGAGGAACATAACTAGAAAAGGCAGTCATCAATTATAGCAGTGAGACTCAAAGAAAAGTTTCTGAAGATTTCAGTATATCCATACCATGAAGGGTCTGATCCCCAATTGCTCATAATTGCCCTCAGCATGCAAATGTCTTCACACTCTGCCTGCTGGTAATCCTCTTGAGTTGGTCAATACTCCTGCCCTTTGACCCAGCAGAGCAGTTCTTCAAACAAGGGATTCCCATGACGGTTTATACTACAGCAGTTTTCCCTACTCCAGCACTATTCAGATTGCAGTTCTCCAGTTTTGTACCCTCTGGAGATATTGGGGTATAGAATTTCTGAACAGCAAATTCTAAAGAACATGCTAGGTGAGAATTCTGGAGATACATTCCAACATGTCTGGAGGGTATAAAGTTGAAAAAGGCTGCCTTAATCAATGTCATGGCAACTGTCTTTTTTTCTATGATATGCTACTCTCAGTCCTACATGTAAATATTTTTATCTGATGGTCATCACCCATGTGGCTGATTCCATCCTGCTATTTTTGTTATCACAGTAGCATTATAAAAAGATATTAAAAGTGATTAAAAGTGAGCTATTAGGTAACATATGCAGAGGTCTAAGGCAGAGGTGGGTTTTAGCAGGTACTGACCAGTTCTGGAGAACCGGTAGCGGAAATTTTGAGTAGTTCGGAGAACCGGTAAATACCACCATTGGCTGGCCCCGCCCCCATCTATTCTCTGCCTCCTGAGTCCCAGCTGATTGGGAGGAAATGGGGATTTTGCAGTAACCTTCCCCTGGAGTGAGGAGGGAATGGAGATTTTACAATATCCTTCCCTGGCCACGCCCACCAAGCCAAGCCCACTAAGCCATGTCACACCCACCAAGCCATACCCACAGAACTGGTAGTAAAAAAAAATTGAATCCCACCACTGGTCTAAGGTAAATCTATAGCCCTAAGCAGGTATAGTCTACTGCCTTCTGCCTACTTGAATCAAGATACAAGAAGACTTGAATCATGAGCAGGTTAAGCTTTCCCACACATACCTATACGCATTTGACCTGCCTTGATTCTTGCTCTCTAAGACCTTCACACAGTCCATTGAGGAGAGCTTGAGAAAGGACTACATTCAAATGTGCCTGAATTAAGGCATTAACTGATCTGGGACACTGCTTTCTGAAGATCAAGGAATACAGAAAGCACTCTATTTAGATTTGCATGAACATGAGAATAGCTTACCTTCAATAGAATATTTTAAAAGCAGGTCATACCAGAAGACGGTCTTGCAGTCAATATCTCAATAACATGACAGGTTTGAATGGGAAAGGCAATCTTAATTAGCCAAGTCATTAAACAAGGTATAGATATATAGTATGGATGGATGGATGGATGGATCTAAATACATTCATATTATTTGTGTCAGAGATATTGATATAGTCTTTCATTCTTTCAATTTCTATTTGCTTTTAACCAAATTTATGTTTGTTATTGTAGGCAATTTTCCCAAAACTCACACATTTTTTAATGCAACTTTTTTTTTAATGCTTTTAAACTGCATTTTTTCTACTACATGTTTTTTAAATATTCAGCTGGTCATTAGTATATCCCTGAACTGAATGTAGTTTCCTCAAACATGCACTTTTGGATGTTAATGGGTTTTTTTTAGAATAGAATATTCTTTTTTGGCCAAATGTGATTGGATACCCAAGGAAAGACAGTACTGTGGTAATTAGGTATTTAGCATGATTTACAGTGATGGCATGAGGCAAAAAGACTATCTCTGTGTCTAGTTGTTTTGGCGTGCAATTCCCTATACCAGTGTCCTGAGAGAGGAGTTGAAACAGTTTATGTCCAGGATGTGAGGGGTCTATAGATATTTTCTCAGCCCTCTTTCTGACCTGTGCAGTATATAGGATATTCGGTGTACAACAGTCTCTGTGTCAGCTTTGGAAGCCATATTAGGCCAGAAGCTTCCATGCTGCCACCTTCTCCTGTGTGGGAAAGTAGGAGGTGGCATTTAGTAAAGAAGTTGTCTGTAGACATAATAGCATTCTTCCTGTCAGTCAAGGTCAGGGCGATCCTGCATCTGGAGAAGGAGTAGTCGGAGTGATGTCTCGAGATGGGACGGTGGTTGATTGGACCATGTGATCGACTGAGGAGTGAGGGGATGGTTTGGGGGGTTTTGATTTACTGAGGGAAAGCTCGGACCTCTCAGATTCGGGTTTTCCCAGATGTGCCTGTTTACCTATCCTAATAAATAGAACTTTGAAAAATGCTTGCTTCAGAGTCTTTACTTGGAGTGGGGGTTTTTCTGGAAGGCTGACACTCTGCTTTGCAGTTCTTTGATATCAATGAAATCCAGATACATTTGAATCTTATGCCACAGACTGGACCATTCCAGTTGCCTGGACATGGGTATTCTTTAGACATGTTTTGCTTGCAATGAGAAATTTGAGCTTTCTAAGGTTTTGAATGAGATGACTTATCAAATACATTAAAGTAAATCCAATTCACAAAAACAAAGGGTGAAAAAGTAATGACAGGGCAGAGTTTTGGCTCAGTTTAAAGTAGGAAATGTGTAAAACATGGTACAGGAATCCAAAAATTGGTTTTAAATACTGGAAAGGAGAAAACAGAAAAGCCTTTAAAAATCATATTATACACACTTAGAACAAACCCAATAAAAAATAAGATTTGCAACATTTACCTCAATACTTTGGCCTTGGCTAGCCAACAAATGTAAAAGTGATCTTCAATCACCAAAAATTTACTTCTGAAATAACTGTTTTATAGTAGCATGAGCAAGAACTCCACCAATCTTATTTAAACAATTGGCTAATTAATTAAGGGGGACATGTATAACATAATGATGTTGTAAAAACTGGAAACATGTAATAATTACCAGTATATATTTAAAAGAGTCAGTTGTAAAATAAATGTTTGATTGATTATACAGTATGCTAGAGCAAGCATTCACTAAAAATATTGATTTAAATAGCAGACATTTCATGCTACTGTTCTGGGAAGCCACTTGGGAAGAGAACAAAAAAATCTACCTCTATTACATCAATCTTTATATACAACATTCAAATGGTAGAACACAATCAATCATAAATCCCTTAATAGGATCAATAAGGCAATTTAGGTCTTTTCTCAATAGTAGCCAGGACATTTCCAGCATTTTTATTTTCCAAATTCTCTGAAGCAATTTGAGGGGGACAGGGGACTCTGTTTGCTGTAGTAGTTAAGGCATCAAACTAGAGACTTCGAGTTCTAGTCTTGCCTTCGGCATGAAGCCAACTGTGTGGCGTTGGGCCAGACACTTTCTCTCAGCCCTAAAAGCAGGAAGAGGGTTAAAAAAAGTGGATAAGAAACCAGGATAAAAACCAAGAGAATACGAGTACTACTCCTCCCTTAGGCACAAAGCCATTCCTTTTTATAGGTAGTCCTCCTCAATGAGTAACTGAGCAGAGTATATCATAGAACACAAAAAAATTAAAAGCAATTAAAATAGGTTGGTGTAGGTATGTGGGTGGGTGTATTATATATAGCAGAATTGTTCTCAAGGATGGTGACACAGTCAAGAAATGGGTCCTTAACACATGAGGTCTGGGCACACAACAAAGTCTTCACAGCTTTAGAAATTGTGCTGAGATAAGACAGGGTTTCTTTTCTTTTCTTTTTTTCTTTTTTTTGTTTAGGACATGAAGACTTTTACCTTCTTTTACCTATCAGCATCTACAGCTGTTAACCAAATATTTGATAAAGAAAAGAAAATGGAAACTAAGTTATTTATAAATTTGGAATCAATTCAAACACTAACTCTATACTATTGGGGGTTTTCGACAGAATAGAAGCTTTATGCCTCCTGAGGAACATGGTTCTTAGTAGAAGTAATTCAGGAGAGAGAGAGTTCACCTTCAGCTATTACTACATGAAAGCTTCCTGGTGTATATAGAATTAGGCTACTGACATCATGATCAATTGCACAGCTGGCCACTCTCTCTATATGAACCTTTTCTTCTGTGATGCAGCCCTACATCTGCCAAACATCACCATCTGCTCACAACAGGATTCCCATTCACCATGTGTGTGTGCAGCAAATATGAAATAAATTAAGGGTATAGCAAATGTGAAATAAATACAGTTAGCAGAATTGTGGGAAAATGGAAGCATAAATTTGCCGTAAGTATTTATTAGATACTATAAATCATACATATTTTTTATTTCCTTCCATTCAATTGTGTCCAATTCTGGAAGACTGCCTGAACTTTTCTTGGCAAGGTTTTTCAGAAGTGGTTAGCCATTGCATCCTTCCTATGGCTGAGAGAAGATGACTAGCCCAAGATCACCCAGCTGGCTTCAAGTCCAAACCAGGCTAGAACTCGCAGACTCCTGGTTTCTAGCCTCTACACCAAACTGGCTCCTCAGTCACCTTCAAATTACTGCTGACAGTATTTATTTATTTATCTAAGTATTTATTAGGTACCATAAATCATATATGGACTGTTAAATAAAAATAGATTAAAATACCACCTCAAATCTTCTCTTACTAATAAGAGTTTGGATAATGAAGCAGCAAATGATCAAATCCCTTCTTATTCATAAAGTTAGTGCATGAATCTTCTTGCATAGTCCACAGAAGATGTTGACCAGGAGGATAAAATGGAAGAAGTCTGTATTGTCCACTCTGAATTCCTAGGAAGAAGAAAGATTCTTAGGTAACAAATTCATTAAAAGAACTATGGACCTTTTGAATAATAGGGAACCATAACTGTCATTGATTAGGAATCAAAAAAATAATATTTAAACAGAACTTTTAGGGAGGGTTCCAAATTCACCAAATAATGTCTTGAAAATGTCTATGGACTTAATGTCCATAACGTCATTGAGTCACCATAGTCAAAACTGGCCTGTGGTTCACCGAAAGCTTTTTCATTTTTCCTGCTTTCTCCTGCAACTTCTTCTGCCACTTTCCTAATGCTCTGGTTCTCACCATTCTCTAGGGAAGAGGTGACAATTAATAGGATACTATTCTAAGGAATAGAAAACCACTGGGGGAAATCCATCTCCTTTTTTCCATTCCACTCAGTCAACCAGCCTTCCATGAATAGACAAAGACAGCTGGATTTTTAACAGCATTTTGATAAGCTTTTAACACTGCTTCCTTCTGATCTAATCCTAGAGGATTACCACACTGCCAAACTTTCCACTTGCAAATAATTTCCTTTGCATTTTAAAGCCAACCATTGGCTTCTCCACATTGTCCTCTACATCTGCAAATTTGAAATGCTTTTAGCCCAATGATACTGTTATGAGGTTCTAGAATTTGCAGAGAACACCATCAGTCAAGCATTCAGCCAACAGCCGAAGACAGATAAGCTAGCCAGCCAATGCTCTTTCTTTCTGTATCAATCTAGACAATTGCTGAGTGTGCTACTCTTAAAGTTTTTAGTACAGGAACAAACAGCTTTTCTACTTCATTCACAAAAAAGAAGAGCAAATATTTTTTTAGTATTACACACACATTCATACAATTCGTGCGTTTATCCACAAACTGACATCCTTTTGAGTTCTGAAGAGCTCCCAACAAATCCTGAAAATGTTGACAAGCATGGGTGTCAAACTTGCCCTGTCATGTTGCCATAACGTGACATTTCACAATGTTTTTCCCATTCAGGGAGCTGGGGCAGGCATAGCCTGCGCATGACGCATCCAGCCCATGGGCTGCCAGTTTGACACCCCTGTTGTACAGTATCAAGTCATGGTAGCACAGTGGTTAGAATGCAGTATTGCAAGCTAATTCTGCTGACTACCAGTTGCCAGCAATTCAGCTGTTCGATTCTCAACAGTTCAATGTTGACTCAGCCTTCCATCCTTCCGAGGTTGGTAAAATAAGGACCCAGATTGTTGGGGTGAAATATGCTGACTCTGTAAATTGCTTAAAGAAGGCAGTAAAGCACTGTGAAGCAGTATATAAGTCTAAGTGCTATTGCTATTGCTATCAAACTCTATTAAAATACATGCTAATAAAATTGCATGTAAGGGTTTTTCTTAGGAAGGGAACATACCAACAAAGATGTGATGAATTGCCTGGAGACTAAGTTTCATCCATTTCTGAAGCAAGGGAGAGTAATGGGCTTTCTAAGGGTAGGAAAAGAACAGAGATTTTGGAAATTGGTAGATTTGAAGACAATATATTTTGATTACTAAGAGGTCTGTAAATCAAGGTATAAAAAGCAGGTGGATGAGTTTTCAATTTCTTTACAACATCTCCAAAGGAAAGAGATTATAAAATAAATTTAAAATATGGTAAATAAGAGTCACTTTCTCATAGTAAATCTGTTACAATATTAGAAAAAAGTACACTAAGTCATTATATTAGGGCCTTGTAAGTCTGAAAATATTACTTAGCCTCTCTGTTAGCTACAGTAGATTATAATTCATCAGATAGGTATTCATAGGTCATTTAAGGACAAACTTAGCAGTAGTCTTGGAGCTAGTTTATTTACCTGTTCAGAATTTGATTTATGAATAAGAAAATTGAAATAATAGTAGTACTCCTATCTATACAGACTCCAGTGAACAATTCAATAGGCTATAAAATCAAAACAAGCAATAACATTAA
This sequence comes from Pantherophis guttatus, assembly GCF_059756535.1. Taxonomy (NCBI): domain Eukaryota; kingdom Metazoa; phylum Chordata; class Lepidosauria; order Squamata; family Colubridae; genus Pantherophis; species Pantherophis guttatus. The sequence goes on along the minus strand of NC_142063.1, from coordinate 295,501,313 downwards.
TAATAAAAATGTACCTAGTAGGATGATTACTAATGGCTGAAAGCTCCTAGAATAGCACTGATTTAATTTTTGTCCAGAAAGCAAAGAGGTTTGAGGCTACCCATACTTCCATGGGAAAGGTCTTCCAAAGAATGAGGGTTGCTATCAAGAAGACCTGTCACCAGATCCACATTCCATGTATCTCACAAGTAGAGGTCACCTTAACAGGCTCTTTCAAGTTGTCCATAATGAAAAGGCAAATTCTATTTTGGGAAGATACTATCTGATTGAATATGTATGCTTTTTTCACATTACCATGTTATGCAACTTATATATAATTGCATATTGCCACTTTCTAAAAGTAGACTATAAATTACATTTCTTTTTTATTCCCCAACTTTCCCCCAAGAAGCTCTAAGTAGTATATCTAGGTTTCTCCCACAGTGCTTCGGATACCTTAAAACAGCATTTCCCTGTCCCCAGATAAAATGTTATTGGCACAGAGATATATCCATATTGCTTACAGGTAGAAGAATCCAGTTACAATATCATGTGATCAGCAGAACCTCATCTCACTCCACTACTGGGACTGTGCCTTTTATAAAGCAGGAAAGTAGTGCATGAACATAGCTTTGTGAAATATGCTGCAATAATCAAGGTTGACTCAGCCTTCCATCCTTTCAAAGGTAGGTGAAATGAGGACCCAGATTGTGGGGGCAATAAGCTGACTTTGTATAAATATACAAAAGTATGAAGGCTATTAATTAACGCATTGTAAGCCGCCCTGAGTCTCCAGAGAACGGCGGCATATAAATTAAAGCAAAAAAAAAAATCGCACCCATTAAAAGAGTCTATCTTACTTTTAAGGTCACAGAAACAAGGACAGAGTATAAACATTAGAAAAGGAAAGCTCCATGCTCTGGTAAAAGTCAGGAGATTGAAGTAAAAGGCTTCATTTCAGTTCTCGGTGGATTTTATTTGTCAAGCATATTGGGTACAATCTAATTTTTCTTCTTGGGGTGTTGTATTTTCTATGTTGAAGAAACAGTATGACTCATATCTTGGCCTCTTTAATTAAATAGAATACAACCAGGATAGTGCAATGCATTTATCTATCTAGACTAATGACAGACAGGACAACGGGGGTGGTATTTTTAAAAATATGATGCTATCCTAGTAGCAGGAATATTTCAACAACTGGCATACTGAGCCAGATGTACAGAGGAAAATACAAGATGCTATCTTTTAAGTGCCAGATCAACTTCTGCAGGGTTTGTCCTGGTGTATTAAGGACATGCAGTTAATAGGCAGGTTCCTCTCACTTGATTTCCACAACACAACATTAACATTCTGTTTCCCACAGCATTTCAAAATGTTTCTCTTTCCCCCTCCACAGTTCCTTCTTAAAACGTGGATAGCCTTTGAAACAAAAGAGAGGACTAATGAAATCTTCACTTATTCAAAGGTAAATCCCTTCCTATTATCCGTGATGCTTATTCCTAGGCAAGTGAGAAATAGGCTGTTGCTGGATGGTATCTGGTTTCTGAATCAGGATTCAGAAGCTTTTCAGCAGAAGAGTCCATTTAGAAGACACAGTGTAGCAATTCCAACTTTTTATTATTAATGCTTTGTCTTTGCCTTTATTTTTGTTTTGTGAAAAAAAGTCAACTTCCACTAAATGCTAAGAAAACACATTCTAGCATTAAGAGCAATTCAACCAAGGAAACAATTACACAGAAAGTCAGTGAGCTCTCCTTCACTGGATGTCTACAAGCCATCTCTACTGGGATGCCATAAGAAAAGGGAAGCAAACTATTCTCACACATTGTAACCAGTGGTGAGTTCCTCCCGATTCGGCCTGGTTCGCGCAAGCCAGTAGCAGTGACACTAGTACGTCACCAAACCGGTTCTCTTTCTTCGGGAGCTGGGCCCTCCTGCCCACCCCTGCGTTATTCTGACCTTATATTTCTGCTGTTTTCGCCCAGCTGAGAGGTGCGGCAGAGCGGATTTGATCAGCTGGGCAGATTTGCAATGCGCTTGCGTGAAGCGCTCGTTTGGTGTGCCTGCGAGTGAACCGAACAAAGTGTGCAACCGAAGAGGTGATTGCGCACGAAGCGCACACACAAAGAGAACCGGTAGTAAAACCGGTTAGAACTCACCCCTGATTGTAACTAGATCCCAGTTCAGGAGATTGGACCCAATAACTGAAACATACATTTCTATTTATTTTATTTATTTATTATTGCGATTTATATGCCGCCTTTCTCCCTGGGGACTCAAGGCAGCTTACCAAATGACAAATTCCAATACTAATCACAATGAAATAAAATTAAAATCAGCAACCCTATTAAAACAGTTTAAAATTATGACAGTGTACCCCCAAACGGATCAGTTGAGTTGATGGAAGAGCCACGTCTTCAGCTCGCGACGGAAGGAAAGAAGGCCGGGGGCTGTCCTGAGTTGGTGGGCAATCCATTCCAGAGGGTCAGGGCTCCCACAGAGAACGCTCTCCTCCTGGGGGCCATCAGCCGACATTGTTTGGCTGACGGCACCCTGAGGAGGCCGACTCTGTGAGAGTGCACAGGACGGTGGGAGAGCGGCTGGAGTTGGTCCTGCAAGTACCCTGGGCCTAAGCCATGAAGGGCTTTATAGGTAAGCACCAGCACCTTGAAATGTATCCGGAGCGCCACCAGCAGCCAGTGCAGCTCACGCAGGAGAGGTGTTACACGGGAGTATCTAGACACCCCCGTAACTACCCGCACGGCTGCGTTCTGGACTAGCTGGAGCCTCCGGACGCATCCCAAGGACAGCCCCACATAGAGGGTGTTACAGTAGTCCAACCTAGAGGTAACGAGGGCATGAGTGACCGTGGCGAGGGCATCTTGGTCTAGAAAAGGGCGCAACTGACACACAAGACGCACCTGTGCGAAGGCCCCCCTGGTTACGGCCATCAGATGGTCCTCTAAGGACAGCCGAGAATCCAGGAGGACACCCAAGTTGCGGACCCTATCGGAGGGAGCAAGAGTTTCTCCCCCGATCATTAAAGATGGAACCTCCAGATCCCGGGATGCCGGCATCCACAGCCACTCAGTCTTGGAAGGGTTGAGTCTAAGTCTGTTCCTCCCCATCCAAACCCGCACCGCTTCCAGGCAGTGGGACATCACGGAAAGGGCATCCCTAGGGTGGTCAGGAGTGGAGATGTAAAGCTGAGTATCATCAGCATATTGATGATACCTCACCCCAAAACCACGAATGATTTCACCCAGAGGCTTCATGTAGATGTTAAAGAGCAGAGGGGAGAGAACCGATCCCTGAGGCACCCCACAAATGAGAGGCCTCTGGGAGGATCCCTGACCCCCCGCCCAAACAGACTGCAAGCGACCAGAGAGATAGGAGGAGAACCACTGTAAAACAGTGCCTCCTAACCCCATCCCCCTGAGCCACTGCAGCAGGATACCATGGTCGATGGTATCGAAAGCCGCTGAGAGGTCAAGAAGGACCAGAATGGAGGAACAACCCCCATTCCTGGCCCCGCCAGAGATCATTTACTAGGGCGACCAATGCCGTTTCTGTGCTGTGGCCATGCCTGAAACCAGATTGGTAAGGATCGAGGTAGTCTGTTTCCTCCAGGAATTGAGGGAATTGCTGCGCCACCACAGACTCAACAACCTTCGCTAAAAAGCGAAGGTTGGAGACTGGACGGTAGTTGTTAAGAACGTCAGGGTCCAGGTTAGGCTTCTTAAGGAGGGGTCGAACTACCACCTCTTTGAGTGCAGTGGGGAAGACCCCTTCCTTTAACGAAGCGTTGACAACAGCCTGGATCCAGTCTCCAGTCACCTCTCTGGCTGCCGAAACTAGCCAGGAGGAACAAGGGTCCAATAAACACGTGGAGGACCCCAGCCTACCCATAATCCTGTCCATGTCATCCAGCAAAACAGGCTCAAACTCAACCCAGATGTCTCCACCAAGACCAGCCCCCGTCACCTCAACGGACTCTGTCCAGTCGGAGTCCAACCCAGTCCGAATCTGAGTGATTTTATCTTGCAGAAACTGTGCAAAATCCTCAGCACGGCCCTGCAATGGGTCCTCCCTCACTCCCTGATTAAGGAGGGAGTGGGTCATTCTAAACAGGGCTGCTGGGCGGTTTTCTGCAGATGCAATGAGAGTGGCGAAATAGTTACATTTCGCCACTTCCATCGCCACAAGATAAGACCTAATATGGGTCTTAGTTGTGTTCAATCGGACTCGGATCAGGAGGATCTCCAACCACCCTCCAGGCATCTTTTCCTATGCTTCATTTCCCTGAGCTCCGCGGTGAACCTAGGAGCCACCCGGGATCTGCGTCAGATCAGAAGCCACAAAGGCGCGATTTGATCCAGGGCCCCCACTGCAGCCTGTTCCCAGGCTGCGACAAGGGCCTCGGATGAATTGTGGGCTAAGGAGGCGGGAAATGACCCAAGCTCCATCAGGAACCTTTCGGGTTCCATCAGGCGCCTGGGGCAGAACCATCTTACCGGTTCCGCACCCCTGCGATGGGGGATGGCAGTGGGAAAGTCAAGCCTAAGGAGGGAATGATCGGTCCATGACAGAGGGTCGATAGATAAAGTCCCCTCCCCACGATCATTTATCCACTGTCCAGAGAGAAAAATCAGGTCGAGTGTGTGTTCTCCAATATGAGTTGGGCCCTGTACAATCTGAGTTAGGTCCATGGCCGTCATGGAGGTCATTAACTCCCGCACTAACTCAGATATCTCACCAGCCGATGGCAGGTTGAAGTCTCCCACAACCAAAAGGTTGGGGAGTTCCACTGCCAGTTCAACTAAGACATCTAGTAGTGCGGGCAGGGCTGAGGCCACCCAGCTGGGGGAGAGGTACGTGATCAACAGCCCTGACTGAACTCCAGGGTCCCATTTCAAAAGAAGGGATTCACACCCGCCTATCTGAGGAACAGTGACCTCCCTAGGACTGAGACTTTCCTTAATAACTACCGCCACTCCTCCGCCACTCCTCTGGGGTCATGGCTGGTGAAGTATCCGGAAACCTGGGGGACATAAATCCACGAGAGAGACACCACCCTCCGGCCCCAGCCAGGTCTCAGTGATACAAGCCAGGTCCGCCAGGTTCTAGTTCTATGATTCTTTGAAAGAAGTTGTGGGTAAATTCTGTTTATGGCATTTAGACCTCACGCAAAACAATCCACGAATGAGGAATGCCAATTGCACACTAAACATCTTTTCACAAAAGATCCCTGAACTTAATTCTGTAATAGAACTCTACCCAGGAATTTTGCTAGTAGTCATTCTCTTGTCTATGGTCTATGTCTATGGTCAGGACATAAAACCAGTCATAGTGTTATCTGAGCTTGGTTGCTTAGTTCCAGACATTTCATTACCCAATACCCAATTAGGTAACATCATCATATAAGTAAATGTTGGGTTGCAAGGACTCTACAGTCCAACCCTGCACTACATATATTCTCTTCTATAAAAGATGCTTCCCAATCCGTAATAATACAATACTACTGCATTGGTTTTGTAGCATGGAGGAAGTAAAATCATTGTAACGCATTGCCAGTCTGTTTAAGCATTTGTTTGCTTTGCAGTTGCACAGCCCCTATACCTCTACTTCTGGCCATAATTTGCAGGGGAAAGAAGAAGAAAGGAAAAAGAAGCCAATGCCAAACCAAAGATGAGAATAACAGAAGACGCCTAAAACCCAGAGTTCATGGGATTATTATTTTTTTACTTGCTGAATTCATCAGAATGTGACTTTCCCCTTACTTTTATGCAATGAATATTTCTTATGAATGTTTCCTTTGTGAAGTCATGTGAGATTGATGGGAATGGCACAGAAAATCAGTTTTCCAGAATCTAAGTTTCACTGCGTGGGACTATATCCTGGAGAAAAACTTACAGTTGCTTGAGACTGCAAAAATGAACTGCTTACGACATTGCCCTCAAACTATCTTTAGTTACAGAAACAGAGGCCTTCCCTTGCAATTGGTATGTTGGCAATTGGCAAAATGTTTAAGTGCTATGTGAAAAAAGATATATTAAACCAATATAATCAACATGTAGAATAGAAAACAACCCATTTTTTATCTCTTAACCTCTATAAAGACGACAATGTGCTGTTTTTTCCATAATATGTATACATAGTACATTGTAGCATTTGACTAGTACAGTAATATATTTTTAAGGTTCATCCTCCATGTACTTCCATCAAGGGCAATGAGAAATAGACATTCAGAAGAGCCTATTTTGGGGCCTATCAATTTACTGTGAGGAGTGAGAACCACTTTCTTTTGTTCCCCTGCTATTTTCGTCAATAATCATTGTCCCCCATGAGCTAGAACATGAATATTTACAGTGCAATATCTGTTTCTCTCCCTACTACCAGTTCTACTAGATTGACTAGACCAGGAAATTAACTCCTCAAGAAGGCTAATATCACTTTTATTGAAATGGGCAATAATAATAAACAGACTTGCAAGTCTCCTCCTCCTCTTTTTTTATAGTCCAGTGAATTATGGAGGCATCTGTCTGAGTTGCTTCTGTTATCTGACTATTCTGCTTTTAAAAATGCTTTAGCTGCTTTTGCCTGGACAACAGCTCCTGCTTATTTTTGTCAAGGCCATCTTCCTTACTCTTTACACCGGGGTCCTCAGCATGCCAGCAACCGGGCCATGCAAACAGGATGCAGGCAGCACACAAAACCACTTCCCCTTCTGGTTCACGGAAAAATCTTTCCCCATAGAACTGGTCCCTGATATCCAAAATGGTGGGCACCACTACTTTATGCCATCTGAAGCAGTGCTCACTTTCATTTATAATTATTCAGGAATCCACCCTATCACTTCGCCAGAGGAGTAAGGACACAATATCCCCCACACCCATACTCTCTCTCTCTCAAATAGAGTGTAGGTATTGGTTATAAGCTATCTGGAGAATAAATTGACTTGAAATAATTTTAGTATAAATCAATCTTCTAAATAAATAGAGTAACCAGATTTCACTGTTCTAATCTGTGATTATTCCATGGGATCACTAAACGCTCTGTTCCTCCCCAATAATTTAACCTGAAGAATTTCTTTAGAACCTAATTTCATAAATGATGCATCTTTGCTGCAGATTTCAGTTCATCTCTCTCTATTCCTCCCATTCATTCAGTTCCATTTCCAGGCCTATACAGTAAAGCCTTTTGATCAAATGAGCATCAGAAACCTTATTACTGTATTTCTTCGTGTATTAGGGCAATCAATACACAAATTCTTGGGAATTTTTTTTATTAGTAATCTCTAAGTAGAAAAGAAAAGTACATTCTGAATACAGCAGCATAAAGGACAATCATCTGATGAAAGCCCCAAAATAAAACATAAACAAGTGGCTAGTGATTTGATAAAAAGCAGAATTCAAAACTCTGGGGAGAAATTTAGATGCATATTAGATTGTTTCTATTTGTATGTGATGTGGTGGCATATTTTCATAACCAGAGAATTATGTAGAGCGTATAAATGCTTCTTATGTCTTTTCATTTTGTGTGACAGGCAGGCATCTCAACAAGATGAATCTCATCATGCTTCAGGCAGTTTCTTCATTTTTATCTTTTTCCTGTTCTTTTCCTTTTTAGTGGCATAAGTACATGTTTCCTTCTGCTGTTTTCCTTTTTTTAAAAAAAAAGTAGTTGGGCATATTTAAAAAAAGACTCACAAAATTACTTCTGAGAAGGAACATATCATGGCCATATAATGATGATCATTCATCATTAACAGTATCAACAGTAAGACATCTTCAAGTTTCTAGGTTCTATTATCTACAATGACTATGCTAAAGCCTTTGATTGTGTGGATCACAACAAATTGTGACAAGTTCTTAAAGAGATGGGAGTACCAGACCATCTTATTTGTCTCTTGAGAAACCTATATGTGGGTCAAGAAGCAACAGTGAGAACTGGACACGGAACCACTGATTGGTTCAAAATTGGGAAAGGAGTCTGGCAAGGCTGTATACTGTCACCCTGCCTATTTAACTTATATGCAGAGCACATCATGAGAAAGGCGGGGCTAGATGAATCAAAAGTTGGAATTAAGATTGCCTGGAGAAATATCAACAACCTCAGATATGCAGATCAGTGGTGGGTTGCTACCGGTTTGCCCCGGATCAGGCGAACTGGTAGTGGTGGCAGCGGGAGGCTCCACCTACCCACCCAGATGTCTCTGTGCATCTGCAAAAGCTTCTGCACATGTGCAGAAGCAATGCACACACGCACAAGCACGCGCTTATGAGCAAACCGGTAGTGGCCAAAATTGAAACCCACTACTGATGCAGATGATACCACTTTAATGGCAGAAAGTGAAGAGAAACTAAAGAACCTCTTGATGCAGGTGAAGAAGGAGAGTGCAAAAGCCAAGAAATTAAAAGACGCTTGCTCCTGGGGAGGAAAGCTATGGCAAATCTAGAAAGCATACTAAAAAGCAGAGACATCACCCTGCCAACAAAAGTGGGTATAGTCAAGGCTATGGTTTTTCCAGTTGCAAGGTATGGCTGTGAAAGTTGAACCATAAGAAAGGCTGAGTGCCAAAGAACTGAGGCCTTTGAACTATGGTGCTGGAGAAGACTCCTGTGAGTCCCTTGGACTGCAAGGCAATCAAATCGGTCAGACCTAGAGGAGATCAACCCTGACTGCTCTTTAGAAGGCCAGGTCCTGAAGATGAAACTCAAATACTTTGGCCACCTAATGAGAAGGAAGGACTCACTGGAGAAGAGCCAAATGCTGGGAAAGATTGAGGGCAAAAGAAGAATGGGGCGACAGAGAACGAGGTGGCTGGAGGGAGTCACTGAAGCAGTAGGCGTGAGCTTAAATGGACTCCAGAGGATGGTAGAGGACAGGAAATCCTGGAGGAACGGGTCGCGATGGGTCAGACATGACTTCGCAACTAACAACAACAATTATCTACAATGACTTGAAATGGACACCTAACATTAGAACCATGATTAAAAAGGCACAACAAAGAATGTTCTTCCTGCATCAACTCAGAAAACTCAGATTGCCCAAGAAGCTGCTGATACAGTTTTACAGAGGAATTATTTAGTCTGTCATTTGTACCTCAATAATTGTCTGGTTTGGCACAGCAACCAAACAGGACAGGTACAGACTTCAAAGCATTGTTAGGATGGCAGAAAAAACAATCGCAACCAACCTGCCTTCCATTGAGGATCTGTGTACTGCATTCTATTCTATTCTATTCTATTCTATTCTATTCTATTCTATTCTATTCCATTCCATTCCATTCCATTCCATTCCATTCCATTCTATTCTAACTACAAATGCAGTCCATTTTATCTTGGCCAAGAAATTATCAATTTTGTATTCAGCACAGTATAAGTATGCTTCCATACCAACACGTCTGTTTTTGACACACACCACAAACCTATCTGGGTATCCACCAGGAGTGCCTGCAGGAGGAAGCAACAACAGTGCAAAACCATGGGGGGGGGGCACTCTTTTTAACCATACCTTGAGGTATCCACTCAAAGCTAGAGTGGTCAGATCAACTAATTTCTTCCCAAAGTCTCTATGTCCTCTTTTTAGGAACTATAGGAACTATAAACTTCCATAGTCCTCATTTTTGAGTCCTCTCCACCTCTTCACAGAGCTTAGTTCTTAAACCAATACAACACAACAATCCTTTAATGCTACAGTGAACAAGGGCAGTTATGCTCCTAGACATAGAAGGTTTTCTGCCTCCTCCTTATAAAATCAGCAAGAATACAAAACTACTTCCTGCTGCATTAGCCGGTGTTGTTGCATTTTAATTCATTGCGTAGGTGACATCAAGTTGTCACTAATAAAAGTCCATTTAAATTCTTGCCTTGTGCATCAAAAAGTATAAAGGAGCTTTTTCCCAGATAAGGAGATTCTTCTGTACTTCATGTAATAAAGATTTTTTTTTCCAAAATAACCAAATGGTAATGTGATCCTCTTTAAACTTCCATATAAACATTAGTTACATTTTCTAAACCACCAATATTTACATTTCTTTCCACAACGTTTCTGCATTAAGCTTGCAGGATCCATCTGCCTTTGCATCAGTTTCACTTTGTACAGGCACTATAGATACTACTGCATCTTTGAAGATATTTAAAAACTGTTCCAGATGTGTATAATCCTATGATGTTAACTTTAGCAAAAGCTGAGCCAATTAATATCTGGCCGTATACCAGATCAAAGAGTCTGTACACTAATCTGTATACTAAATCAAAGAACCTTCCTTCCTTCCTTCCTTCCTTCCTTCCTTCCTTCCTTCCTTCCTTCCTTCCTTCCTTCCTTCTTTCTTTCCTCCCTCCCTCCCTCCCTCCCTCCCTCCTTTTTTCATTCTACCAGTGGGAAAGCTAGCTTACCCTGTGTTCAAGATCCTGATGGAGATCCATGCTATAATTTCACAGATCTATTAAGGAGAATGCTGAACTAGCAGTGCTACAGTGTCCCCTCACAGCAATTGTCTTTTTTATTCTCTCTTTATTTTTTATGATACCACCCAACACATGCATACATCCTGAACTAGTAACATGAAGAGGGAAAGCAGATTAGCAATTTGTTTTCTTTCTATTTTGCTTGTAATTGGGATGAGAGGAGTAAACCACATGGGATTTGACCACCCACAGTTTTAATGTGATTCAAAGAAACTGGAAGAGGTTCAGAGAAAAACAGTAAAGATGAAGACCTATGAAGAGAGAATGAAAGAGTTATAATTGGCCTTGGGAAAAGATGATGGAGATATATGATAGCATTATTAAATATCACAAGGAACTCTTCCCCATAGCTGTTAGTGTTATTCATTTGTCCATGAGATAACAGAAAACTATACTGACAAAAGATTTCCTGCCCCTTGAGCAATCCTTTTCTTGCTAGAGATATGATGCTTGCAAATAGTACTATACTATTTTATACTGTATAGGACCTGTTAAAGGCAGCAACATATGACATCAGTTGATAGGTTAGGCCTTTTTAGTATTATGTATACTATATAGAAAACAACAAGCATTTTCAAAAGTAGCTCAAATAACAGATGGCAGGTCTAGAGACATACCTGTCATGTAGAACTCTCTTCTGATGCCACAGCTGATTAGCTGCTGTTCTGACTGATTCAGGTCTCAGTGGCAGAGATTGGCTTGGAAACTTGATGGATTCAATAGTAATTTGAATGGACTTATCCATTGCCCTTGATAGTAAGTGCCTAGCAGAGGTGGGTTTCAGCAGGTTCTGACCAGTTCTGGAGAACCGGTAGCGGAAATTTTGAGTAGTTCGGAGAACCCGTAGTAAAAACTCAGACTGGCCCCGCCCCCATCTATTCTCTGCCTCCCAAGGTCCAGCAGATTGGGAGGAAATGGAGATTTTGCAGTATCCTTCCCCTGGAGTGGGGTGGGAATGGAGATTTTATAGTATCCTTCCCCTGCCACGCCCACCAAACCACACCCACCAAGCCATGTCACATCCACAAAGTCACACCCACAGAACCGGTAGTAAAAAAATGTGAAACTCACCACTGGGGCCTAGGGAGGGAAGGGGAGGGAATGTACCCCTACCAGCCTATAGTGGTAATAGATATCAGGCTGATTCCACCTTCTAAAGTCACTTGGCTGTAACATTAAAAAAAAAAAACAGTCAGTGAAGTATATCAGATTATATCCATGGCAAAATGTGCATTGGGACAAGAGGAGAAACATTTTAAATCATTACATTAGAACAAAGATCATTAGAGTATGAATTGGAAAGCCAATGAAAGCACCATCATGAAGACACAGCAGAAAAAAGAAGCTGCAAAGGCATGTTGAGCTGCAGTTAGATGTAGGTGAGGAAGAAGATCAAAATATCTTCTCTCATGTGCAGAATATAGGGAAAGTGATTTAAGTCACAGGACCGCAGAATCTTATAAAATGATGAACAAAAAAACCTAAATAGAGCCAATTCAGAGAAGTGTTGGGATTCCCTTTAGGTAGAGGCCTAGACAATATTCTGACTGGAATATTCTGACCCTTGCCATATCCTGTTTGTATGTAAAGAAAAGTATATCTCAATGCACAGTTAGGAACAGGCTAAAAAATCACAATGTATTATCAGAACCCAAGAAACTTAAGGTTCCTCTGCCTTGTTCCAAGATTGCAACTGTTAGAAACTTCTATACTCTCTGCAATTCACTAAGATATAGTCCTTAATACTGAGGTATGTATAAAAATAAGATCCAAATTGTTGACGTTATAAACATGGTTTTCATCTTTAGTATCTGATTCTAATATATTAAAATACTTTAATAGTAACAGAGTTGGAAGGGACCTTGGAGGTCATCTAGTCCAACCCCCTGCTCACACAGGAGACCTGTACTAGGGATTCGAACTACCAACCTTTCTGATGGACAAGCTCAGCGCCTTAGCCCCTCAGCCACCTAGTCAGATAATTTTATTTAATTTTAATTTACTTCATTTTATTTACCAATGCATATGTTGCCCACTCCCACCTGGCTCCAGGCAGCATAGTTTATTTACAATAACCTAATAAATTAATTTGCAACCCATTATTTGTTTGCTGAAACATCTAAAATGTATTGAAGCTCTGAGTGAAAGATAGATATTTAAACCCTCTCCTTTTAAACTGTAAAAAGGAATGTGGTTATCTCAGTTCCAATGGCGGTTTGTTCCACAACAAATCATGCATTTGCAATGAGTTTTTATCAAATTATATGGACCAGTCCTGTAGCCATTCGCAACTCTGATTATAAGTAACAAGGAAAGGCAGCATTGACATGCAAGATAATGTCTTCCACAGATTGTGAATGCACCTGCAGGGACATACTCACCTATTAGATCAGCCTTCTGAAGTTCCTAGTTCTTCATACATATTGATCAATATCCTCTGAAATGAAATATGCTGACTAGCAACTCTCAAGCTCCAGAAGGCTGATCTAGATTTTTATAAGGAAAATGTATATATTACACCAATTCAAACCCTTAAGGTCACATTCTTCCAAAAAAAAGTTTAAGATCTCATTATCACTTATTAACCTGAAAGTACTCAGAGCTGTCTTCTAACAATAAAAGCCAGCGATTTCCAAGTATATATAGAGGACAGCTATGAAATTTGTCACAATCAGTAATATTTATATTAAATGGACAATTCAGTTTCATAGGCCAAACTCAAAGGTGCTTTTTCAGGAGGCAATTCTTTGAAGACATTTTGCTTCTCATCCAAGAAGCTTCTTCAGCTCTGACTGGATGGTGGGGAATGGAAAGACCATCCAGTCAGAGCTGGAGAAGCTTCTTGGATGACTAACAAAATGTCTTCAAAGAAGAAAAACCAGGAAGTCCAGTTGCCTCTTGGAAAAGCACCTTCGGGACAACCATGACCTGGATGACTGAGAATCTCTGTAGACATTCATAGACCAAAAGAAGATCTTGGCAAAGCAAATTTTGCAGTTGACTGAGTTTTTGTTTTAATTTGTGCTGAATTGCTGAGAGATGCCCCCATGCTGTCTAGCATCCCTCACCACACTGAGAACAGATAACCCAATCCAGCATTTTAATAGTCAATTCTTAGTACTAATGGCTCTATTATTAGTTGCCTAAATGGAGCAAGAAATATATTGGCTTTTGTCTAAAAAAGACATTCTTTCTTATCTCTTTGTCCTTATTGATACCTTTTATGGTGATCCATCAAAATAAACAGTGTTCTTCAGCTTTTTTTTTTTTTCTGGGCTCCAGAATGATGTTTTATTGCCTGGAGAGTTAAAAACATAACTAAACAGTTAAAGTACTAGCAGCCATAATATTCACATATATATTCATATAAGCGCAACATGATCCTTCCATTTTTGAGTTATTTATATTCTTTAAAATTAAAAAATAATTCTTCCTCTCTCTTCCTTTCTCTCTTCCTTCTCTCTCTGCCTCTCTCTCTCTCCCATCTCCCTCTCACACACACACAAACATTGATGTAGTAGCATATACAATGGATATTCTGGACTGGTTCTAGACCGGTTCTGAATTGGTCTAGAACCCCCATAGTATGTTGCTGAGCCTGTCTTCTCCATTCAGCATGAATAATCCCAAAATGATAATTCGTCAGATAATTTGTTATGATAGAACCCCAGAAACCATTCTGCTTCTTTCCTGTTTCTAAACTGGGCATAAAGTGGTTCTGAAATCAGTTTCAGAGGATTTTGTGGCTTTCATTAGCATGAATGGGATTTTGGTTAGGCAAGAATTTGGACAGCACTATGTTAAAAAGACCACAATAGAGCAGCTACTCCCTCTTCTGGGCATCTAAAGAGAATTTCATCGGTACCCAATTAAAGACAGACTGGCATTACGTTCACTTTTCTCCTACACTGTTAGAAAAGTCTTGGAGTTTGATATATTTTTGTTAAATTAATTGATATTTTGCTTTTCCCTGATGACCTCCATGCGCAGGTGTATGGATTTGAAAATTGACATTGTTTACTTCAAAAAGGAAATGTTATGATAAGTACGGTAGTCCTTGACAATGAGCCCAAAATTTCTATTGCTAAATGAGAAATTTGTTAAATAAGTTTCACAACCTTTCTTGCCACTGTTGTTAAGCAAACCGTGTCATATAATATATGTGTCATATAATATACATAATTTTTATTTATGCATATACCCACATATATGCATTTATTTATTTATTTTGTCGTGTTTATGTAGTGCAGGGGTCTGCAACCTTAAACACTCAAAAAGCCATTTGGACCCATTTCCCACAGAAAATAAAACACCGGGAGCCACAAAACCCTCCCCGTGCCTGACTATTTCTTGAGTGGCCACAAAACTAGCCTATGTAGTTGAATTAAACATTCTGTTTTCTTCTGAAACTTTTCTTTTCTTGGATTTATCCATGGTTGGCTTTCCGGGGGCTGAAAAGCTCAATAAATCACATGCTGGCGGGTGTCACACATTGTCGGTTGTGACACATATTCTGAGTGACAGGGAGCCGCAGCAGAGGGGTGAAAGAGCCACATGTGGCTCCAGAGCCGCAGGTTGCTGACCCCTGATGTAATGCATATTGGAGTGGTGACCCTTGCATATGCTGTATGCAGTGAAATTTCATTTTAGTCTATTCTATTCTATTCTAAAATCATTGCAGTTAACCTAGTTAAGTGAATCTGGCTTCCCCGTTGATTTTGCTTGTCAGAAGGTTGCAAAAGGTGATCACATGACCTTGTCACACAGCAATGGTCATAAGTATGAACCAGTTGCCAAGCATCTGCATTTTGTTTACATGATCATGGGGATACTGTAAAGGTCGAAATTGTAAAAAAATGTCATAACTCACTTTTTTCAGTGCCATTGTAACTGTCACTAAATGAACTGTTGTAAGTCAAAGACCACCTGTATAGACTTATACGCATGTATCAATATGAGTAATTCTGTCAACTTTAGAATTAATTAAGCCCACTGAAAATAATTAGATATAAGTTGATCATTACAATGAATATCTTTTAAAGCCAACCAAGTCTTATTTTCAATCTTGTTTTTCAAAACTGTGACAATAGTACTAAAATGCCTTAACCAGAATTACCTAAATATTTCTTAAATTTCTTTCTGATTAAGAGAGAGAGTTATATGGAAAAAACTCACCAAGTCATGGATCTGTTTCATTTATGGCAAGAGATTATAACTAGCCATAATTTTCACACACATCTGACATTTCATAGACTTACTTCCTGTGCTTAACATGTTTTGTATGTTTTAAAATATGATAATAGGGAATTGTATGTTTAAAATACAACAACTGGGAATTCTTGTGTAATCAATCTGCACTTAAATATAAACTGTTGTAAAACACACAAAACAAATATTTCTGCTCATTTCAGAGCTTAGGGATGATATGCAAGATTTGACCCTGCAAATTATACTTATTCCTTATGCTTTTGTCCTTGCTTGTTTATGAATTTCTGCTGAAGTGTCCATCCATATTTTATTTCAATTATTTCTTACCTATTTTGCTTTATATTATCCAAGCAACCAAAACCATTCTTTTCCAAATGCCTTTAGCTCCGGCTGATTGTGAATTTTTGTTTTTAGTCTATAGATCTTTGAGGAGATTTTTTTTAATTTTTTGGTCCGTTTTCACGACTTGGAAACCATTAAAATTGGAGCAGGTTCTAATTTAAGTAGAATGAATCAATGAATATGAAAGGCCTATCATATTCTGTAGAATCACACACTCAAAAAATAATAATAATAAACACATGCTCTAAAAGACAACAAACATTGATTCACACCGGCAGAAATAATACAAAACTATAGCAATAAAAAAAAAAAATGATACCTAGAAGGTGTAAAATCGTGACACCTAGAAGACTCTTTTCCAACAGCTTCCCTCCAAATTATGAAAGAAGAGTCATGCAGAAGAAGTTTGTCCCCATAAATTATTATAAAGATTATTATGAAGATTGTCCACTAATTTCTTAGGATAGTTCCTTTTAAGGACAAAGGGTAAAAGTAATATTTTTAAGTATGGGATCAGGAAAAATATAAAAATCCTTACAATGTTAGCTTTTTGCCTCCTGATAAGTCCTAGTAAAGTTGACTTTAAAAAGCACTTCCTATATCTCTGACTCATTCTTTACTGCTTAGATCATCCTGCAATATATTGGTCCCACCGGACATTTGTATGTATTCTGATGCATTCTTTCTTGAAATGTATACATTTCAACTGGAATTTGACATGTTCTCTACATTGTAATTTGTGTATTGGCTCAAAAATGCAACATTGGATACATTTGAAAATGTATTTTTTTGCTTTTCTTCTTATGATTCATCCAGAATTTGCAACAGCCAAAACAAGTTTCTGTCTATATGAGGTATATGAAGTAAAGAAGTCTCCTCCAGCTTTAGCAAGCGCTGGCTAAAGCATGCAAAACAATGCAAAATGCCTCATCCAGTCACATCTCCTTTTCCCTCTTGACAAGCAGAATCATGTGGCATGAAGCTCTTTGTGCTCTTTGAGAGGTTTCAAGTATGCATATAAGAGTTACTCAGAGAGGGAATTGTAACCTAAGTAAAGATTGGTGAAACTGGTTTTATAACTATAATAGGAGATTCATTTACAGGAAGTATAACAGTGATAAGGCAAAGCATGATACTTAGTTAGCTCTATCCACCCAGAAAAGTGTAAAATCATACCCCCTGTGCATACTCTCTGTGCAGTGGAAAGAAAATGATCTCTGATTAGCAATTTTACAGAAATAAATAGAGATAGATAAAGGGGTCACAGAGTTAGTCCTATACATGGGGAAATGAAATACTGGTGTCTACTGTATTATTAGACACCATGAAAAAACATTCCTGAGAATTAATCAGTTGTAATCTAAGTATGGTAAGGGGAGAAATGAATGAGCAGTGCTATTATTGGTGACAATATTTGTATAGAATATCATATGCAGAGATTGACATACAATCTCCTCTTAATATTTGAATGGTGGGAGATTTAGAATGATCAAAAAATAATTTTTTCACTCTGTAGAATTAAATAGTAGATTTTGATGAAGCGGGATTGATGCTTTTGAAGGTTGATGTTGAAGAAGACTCCCGAGAATACCATGGACAGCTGAGAAAATAAAAAGGATCATCTAACAAATCAACACAGAATTCTCAATTCAGGCTCAAATAACGAAGCTCAAATTATCATATTTTGGACACTAAGAGTCAACCCAAAACTTGAATCAGTCACACAAGAGGGTGCTGCAGGGGACGATGATCAGAAATACTTTCCACGCCACAAAAACTAGAAACAATGGGCCTACACGAATTTCATTTAATATAGGGAATTTTTCTGATAATAAGATGTCCAACAGTGGGACAGTCTGTCTATGGAGACTGTGGATTCTTCAAAGACAAAGATGGACTATAGCATGTCAATGATGGTTTACTTAATTTTCCTGCACATTGCAGAGAATTGGTGTAAATGTATGGAATGATCCTTGTGGCTCCCACAATTTCAGTTCCACAATTCTATAATTCCATGATTATATTACACATCCATCCATCCATCACATTTCTACCTCATTCATTTCACCTCGGGGACCCTGGGCAGTTTATGCCCTACTGAAAGGTTATCCCTAGCCCAATGCTAGGGATAGAAGGCTAGATGTACTTGCACTACTCTTCTTACATTGTTATACTCGAAATACAAAAAGTTTCAAAATGCATTCCAAACTGTTCAAAGCAGTGGTGGGTTGCCCCCAGTTTGGACCGGTTCTATAGAACCGGTAGTAAAACCAGTGGGAAGCTCCACCCACCGACCCCAATGTCATCAGGATGCTTCTGCGCATGTGCAGCCCCGTTGCAAACCGGTAGTAAAGGTAAGTAGAACCCACTCCTGGTTCAAAACAATTAACTTTGGGAAATTATACAGGCGGTATATAACTCAGCAAAGCAAAATAAAAACCAGAAGTACTGAACAAGGCAAATCAGTTAAATCCTCCAATAAATCAGATGAAACATTTATAGAGTTTATAAAATATTAGGAGTTTTTCCTTGCTGATTTGCTAAGCAGATTTAATGTCCTAATTTGCTCTGGTGTACTATGACTTTTTGGCTCCACCTAGTGGTTTTGAGTGCGGTAGTCAATATTTCTCAGAATTGATACTGACTAAATTATTCTGATTATTACAGCTTAGTTGGTACTTAAAGGCTAGGAGGGAGCAATCTGTGGCTTACAGGCCTCAAGTGATCCCCAGCTCTAGGAGAAACCAAAGCATCCACACCCAGATCTCTCCCTTTCATGTTGGTAAAGTGGAGCACTAATCAACCCAGGTGACCACAGTGGTGCTTGATTGCACCATGGTGGACACCATCTTCCCCTGTTAATCAACATACTTAATAGGGATGATTTCCCTCTTTTATGAAATAATTCTTTCTAAATAAGCATAGCTTATGCCCCCTCTCTGTTAATGTCTTTGCTCAAGCTTGCTGTGCCATGACTACATCCACTGCAGCCTCAGACAGAAAAGTAAGTTTTTCCTAACTGGGTAGAAAGCTGCAGAGCAGTTTTAGACATTGCAGTGTATGGAACAGAAAGGCCTAGGGAGGACACAGTCCACATGAACAGATCACATCCCTCTTGTTTGTACAGTATCCTCAACAATGTATACTTCCTAACTGCAATCCCTATTAATCATTAGGATACAAGGGGTAGCAATCTAATGGGACAGGGGGCAGAGTAGCTCTATGAAAGTTGATCTAATACTGTGTTTCTGGCCCATCTTGTAAAGAAATGTTTCCCAATCTCAGCAACTTTAAGGTGTGTGGACTTCAAATTTCAGAATGCCTTAGCCAACACCCAGATCCGGGGATTTGGGAAGTTGAAGTCCAACATCTTAAAGTTGCTAAGGTTGAGAAACACTACTCTAGGAATATCAGAAGTGAGTTGAAGTCATACATTGTATTCACCTGTAAGGGGAAATCGGGCAGAATATTATTTTTCCCATCTCATTTGCCCCCATTGTCCCTCCCACCCACCTACCCTTGGCAATGGGTTGGGAAGGCACTTGAGCAGAGAAACTGGCAGAACTGCCTGCAACTTTCTCTGCTGCTTCTTCACATTGCATTCTTAAGGTCTTCAGCATTTTACAATATCTGAGAACAGGTATATGCATTGGTAAATATTGAATTGATATTTTCTATTATTGAAATAATAATAATAATCCCAGGCCTTTGAGAAGGGCTTAGACTGCCAGACCCAGTCTAAACATGTGGCTGACTGTGCAACAAACAATAATAATAATAGTAGTAGTAATAATAATAATAATAACAACAACAACAACAACTGAAGGCTTCATTTTAGCAACTCAAGAAAAGCTTTGCTAACTAAGGTGACAGCTTTGCATGAAGGTGAAAATTCAACATGTAACAAACAGTAAATGTTGCCTTTGTAATATTTGACACAACTGACCATTTGATGGGTAGCTGCAGCAAAATTTCACAAAGTGGCTACAAGCAGCATCATGACCAAGTTACCAGAATTATTCATTGGAACCTTTGCCCGTGGTTTAGATTTCAATGTAGTGAAACTTATTGGGACCATCACATCATGAAGGTTTTGGGAAATGACTTGGTTAAGACCTTTTGTAGGATTTTAAGATCTGTTTGCAATATGCCTGGTATAACAGTTATTGACAAGAAGGAAGTCTGGTTCATTGATGTTGCTATACCAGGTGATGCTAGGATTCGGAAAAAAACAATTGGAAAAAATTTAAAAATATTGGGACCTGCAGATTGAATTTGAACACTGATGAAAAAGAAATCCGTTGCTATACCAATTGCGATCAGAGTCCTCAGAGCAATATTTAAAAGACTTCTCAATATGTGGAAATATTGAATTTATCCCACCTGAGCACTATTTCTCCACCCCCACCCCCCAAAAAATCCTACTCAGAACTGCCTATATTCTTAGACATTGCCTTAGTCATTCTTAGGTCCTTGGTTAGGACTTGAATTATTAAGTTTCCACCAGTCTTAGACTATGAATCTGATTGTAGATTGCCCACATATAATAAGAAAGTGTCATAAATAGCTAGGCTATGATGTACTTCTGTGTTTTTATCTTCCAGAAATACAAACCTAGTCGTTTTTGGTTGCTTGCTGAGTATTTATTCCTATTTTTAAAGAAATGGTTTTATGTTATAGTACATAATAGGCCGGAAGTCGACTTGTCTCTGTAACCTGTATTAGCCAGCGCGGTCTCAAATCTCTGACTGAAAAGCGGAGTTAATTCATTCTTCACAATATCATCGATCTGAGGAAATCGATGGAATGAGCGAATATATTCGAAGAACAGTACTGTACCATTCATCTAGATAAGCCAAGATGATAGGTGGCTCCATAGCTCAGTGGTTAGAGCACTGGTCTTGTAAACCAGGGGTCGTGAGTTCGATCCTCGCTGGGGCCTAGCGTTTTTTTTTAAAAAAAACATTCATTCGGTGGGGGTTTTTTGCTTTGCTTTTTTTTAAGTGTTCTTTGTGCAATTTAACACAACACGTTTCATATATAAATTTAAGATCGGTGACAGCTCTATTGTCCACAAACAAACGCAATTACTGATTGCAAAATGCTAACAATCGAAGAGATTTTTTTTTTCATTCATTCTAGCTTAATTGGTGCAGATGAAATCAAAACATTTTCATTTATCTATACCTTGAAATCGGATACTTGCCTCGAACGACTGCTTCGTGCGCAAAAACGATGCTTAGTCAGCTAGGATCCTAAATGAATTTTAGGTAAGAAGGACAATAAAAAGTGAATGAGTAGTATAAAATCTGTAGCGTAAGTTGTTGTTCCACGACAAGACCAGCAGGTGGGGCTGCTGATCAAGGAATATGAAGGAAAGGGCAGCGGAGAAAGATTTATTTGGAACAAGGAAAAAAAATCCTTCTGAGCACACTATTGAAATGCTTAGCCTACCGTCCCCTATTCCCATGACGCCCAGACAGTATTTGGATGTCTATTCATTAGTCAGATTTATATTCCCCCCGAATCCCTGAGTCCAGCTTCTCTTACAGGGTTGTTAGGGGAAAAGTGAAGTAGAGTGGGCCCAGAGAGCAGCTAGTCTGAAGTCACTCATCTGGGCATGCTGGTTGATTTATTACAGATTAACAGAGTTGGAAGGGACCTTGTAGGATGTAGATCATCTAGTCCAAACCCCACACCCACCCAGAAGCAGGAGACCCTACACCATTTCTGACAGATGGCAGTCCAGTCTCTTCTTGAAAGCATCCAGTGATGAAGCTCCCACAACTTCTAAAGGCAAGCTGTTCCATTGGTTGAATGCTCTCACTATCAGAAAGTTTCTCCTTATTTCCAGATTGAATCTCTCCTTTTTCAGTTTCCATCCATTATTCCTTGTCTGGCCTTCAGGTACTTTCGAAAATAGCTTGACTCCCCCTCCTCTCTGTGGCAGCCCCTCAAATATTGGAACATCTTGTCTCCCCTGGTCCTTCTCTTCACTAGACTAGCTATGCCCAGTTCCTGCAACCCTTCATCTTGGTTGCTCTTCTCTGCACTCTTTCTAGAGTCTCAACATCTTTTTTATAGTGTGGTGACCAAAAGTGGATGCAGTATTCTAGGTGTGGTCTTACTAGGGCTTTATAGAGTGGTATTAGTACTCACTTGATCTTGATTGTATCCCTCCATTAATGCAAATTAGGATTGCATTGGCTTTTTTGGCTGTCGCCGCACACTGTTGGCTCATATTTAATTGGTTGTCCACTAAGACTCCAAGATCCCTCTCACAGTTACTGCTGTTAATCCTGGTTTCACCCAGTCTATTTGTGTACCTGAAACTTCTTGCTCCCCAGCCAGTATCTTAACCATTTGAAAGCAGAATGCTCGCACAAGGACTGCGAGAACATGGGAGACAGAAAGTGTTTCGGTTCAGACTGACAGACAACTGTGCTCTCTTTATTTCACTAGCTGTGTTTCTTTTAAGAGGTTATTTGAGGTTACAACACCAACACCCCACTCCCCTTTCACAAATTAGCAGATAGTCTGAGGAATCTTAGACTAGTTAATAAGGCTCAATACCTGAACAGGGATTTCTCTATTAGCATATGGGGCAATCTGCCTTCTCAAAGCAAAGTCTCCTCCATGCATGTTATGTTGTGATTCCCATCAGCCAGCACATATATTAGCAATGCAACCAGGATTGGGGGAGTTTTACTATACAGTAACACATCTGGGAGTTACCAGCATGGAGAAGGTGAGAGAGATGAAATCCAGAGCGCAGTCCACAGGGACATGCATTTTAAAGATGGAGAAGACTTTGATGTATAAAATTTCCTCTGATTAACATCTATATTCTTTCAAGAGTCTCCCAGAAACCACAAGCACTTTCTTTTTTTTATTTCATTCTATATTTAATAGAATACAAAAAGAGAGAGAGAGAAAGAAACTTTTAAAAACTCTTGGACCGTATGCTATCACTCATTTTAAAAATTCAACTGTTGGGTTGGCATCATTGAAATATAAAAGATTGAGTAACATTTGGTCATTTTGATTTCTGTTGTGAAAATGCAAACATTTTAGAAGAACAATTAGAGGATTTCATTCTCAGAATACAACCAGCTTTCCTCATTTGCTCAGCCCTTTGCCAAAAATTAGCTCTTAAATTGCAGCTCTCTGAATTCTCAGGGATGCTTTTTCAAAGGAAGTCATCAAGGGTTTGGTTTTGGTTTTTCAGAAAAAGGGAATAAATCCATTCTCACATGATACAGTTGTATTTTTGGTGGATTGTAGTAAGTGCCCACTAGAGTTTCTGCTTAGATTCACTAAGCAATTCTCAGAGAAAGACCTGTGCAGAGCAGTTAACTGGAAAACATCTGGGATGGTTAAACTTCCAGTTGTAAACATTTAAACAATTAAATATTTAAATGAATGTACCACATCTGGTGAGGTCAGTGTCTGAAAAGCTGTGTAAAAATGTTTGTATAATATCTATATGCCATTCTGATTCACTTTCTTGGAAGTAAAATGAGTCACTTGGCAATCCCATCCAGATTCCCTTCTCTTGATTCTTGGGAGCATTTTGGATGTTCAAACAGAACTTCTTGCACTGACCCTTTCTTTCTTCTTCCTTCCCTTCTTCGGTGTTTTCTCCTTAGCTGCTGTTTTCAGCTTTGGAGACGGTGAAAGTTTCTTCAGGGCTCCAGCTAATTGTGATCTTCTCTTCTGGGGGGACTGAGTTCTTGCTCCTGAGATAACTGGTGCTTTCTCCTTTTGTGTTCGCCCATCATATTTGGCTTGGGAACCCTGGCCTTTGGGACACTGTGCTGTTGGCAGCTTTTTACCAGAACGTGTAGGATCTGCTGAGCCATGCTTCAAAGAGTTTCTGTGGGATGCAGGCTTCTTCCGTTTCTGGCCAGAAGAAGCAGGGGGACGTTTTTTAGAACGGACAACTGTTTTGGAAGACTGGGTTGTAAGGCGCTCTTTGATCAGTTCAGGCACAGTCTCTGAGAAAACATGGTTTAAAAGTTCATAATTCACATTAGCAGATTGATGACTTACAAATGCTGCCTTAGAGCAAGCAATGATCTCTTCCCACATTTTTCCCTTACTTGCAAAACTAGTGGAAGGCAAGATCACATTTTCATTCAACTATGGGCATTACATTTGAAAGGTTGATCTGGGTAGCAGATTAAAGAAAAAATATGAACTTATAAACATCTTTTAAATGCCATGCCCATATCTAGCTATTTGGGTTTAAAAGTGCAACTATACAGGGGGGAATCAGCAGACAGTATTGCCTAAATCAAGCATTTAATGTACACAAATAGCCTACCAAGCCATGATTTCCTGTGACTAAACTCATTATTTTGGCCCCAAATTTAGCAGTATAGTTGCTAGAAATTAATTTACACTACAGTGTAAGCTCCAACATAGGTTTTATATCATTAAAACAAAAGTCTAGAAAGGAAAGAAGACATACCAACCATACCAACATGTGATGTGACCACAGATATTTGCATCACCAGATAGCCTTTCTTCCTCTCAACAATATTAAATCGCCCAAAGTTACTCACTGCTGATTTTCTATTCCAATAGTTTTTAATTCTGTATACCTTGTGTGTATATTAATCACACATCAAAGAACCCAGATGCTACTTTTTCAAGGAAGGAAGGAAGGAAGGAAGGAAGGAAGGAAGGAAGGAAGGAAGGGTGTTTAGAGGCAGTTCTTTATTATATTTATCAGTTAAGGTAAGACTTAAGAACATGAAAATGCAGTACCACTATTGACAATGTTATCACTATTTTTTTTTAAAAAAAAAATTAGAGCTAATGGATCAGAAAGGGTTTGTCACTTTGAGAACAGTTGTATCAAAATCAAACCTTCAACTAAATAATGAACAAAACCTAAGGAAAGAATAACATAGAATACCAGGGTTGGCAGAGACCTTGGAGGTCTTCTAGTCCAACTCCCTGCTTGAGCAGGAGACCTTATACCATTCCAGACAAATGGGTGTGCAACAGGGATGAAATTTACTTACCTTCACTACCGGTTCGCAAATGGGAGCACACCTGTCTCCTCCACACATGCACAGAGCCTTTTGCGCATGCACAGAGGGTCAAAAATGGAACGCCATGACATCCGGGCAGGTGGGCGGAGCCTCCCGCCACCGCCACTACCAGTTCGCCTGAGCTGGATAGAACTAGCTGAATTTCACCACTGGTGTGCAATGTCCTCTTAAAACTCCAGCGTTGGAGCACCAACAGCTTCTGGAGGAAAGCCATCCCACTAATTAATTGTTCTCGCTGTCATAAACTTTCTCTTTAGTGTTGGGAAAAATGTATTTAATTATTTAGATTCTCAAACCCAATCGTTCCAGAAGTTACCACAGTCCTGGTTTCCAGGAATCAATTACTTGCTAGGATGCTCAGTTCCCTTTGCTTCAATGGATTTTATCTATTTTAACTTTGCCCATTAGCTCAGCTTTTCTCTGTCCTTTCCAGAGTTTTTTCCCATTTAGGAGAAAAGCTGCAATCACCCAGAACTATTTTTCCTTGCTTCCAATGGTATTTCTATCACAAATTAAAAAGCCCTATCAAATCATGCTATCATGTTATCAGTAAATGAGCACAAAAATGACCAACTATATTATCTGGACAAGGGATTATATGTGAGAGGTAAGAATAAGAACCGAAACAATGTACAATTTCTTGCTGAAAAACTGACTTCTTGGGACCTGGAAGAAAGTGTTGAAAGCTGAACAAATCTTTCCTTTCAGTATGTCTGAATATTTGTACTATTACATAGTGAAAATAAACAGCAGAGCAAACCCTTATTGACTTACTTGCAATTGGAACAAATGGGATCCGCTTGCTCTTTGTTTTCACTGGAACTGGCTTCTGTTTACATTTTCCTGGTGGAGCTCTCCTAAAACACAAATTGGATCACAAAAAAATACATCTGGGCATCTCAATGTGAATAAGAAGTTTTGTTTTTTACCCTGGGGGCTGAAGGAGGTAACCTAATTTTTGAGTAAATCAAAGGTGTGCCGTCTGAGGGATACAGACCTTTTGGGTCTTTCCAAACAGGAAAATCATTAAATATAAAGAAGGTAATAACAGTACTCAAAGAATTTAATTTAAATGCAAAAAAAGACATTTTGGAGTTTTTGCTATTAGTTATAATTATTCCTTTTGAATAAAGGGACCAAAGGACAGTATCCAAAAAGTCAGGACCTGCTTAAAAAAGGGCAGGCTTCAATAGTGCAATCGCCAT
Organism: Pantherophis guttatus; assembly: GCF_059756535.1. NCBI lineage: Eukaryota > Metazoa > Chordata > Lepidosauria > Squamata > Colubridae > Pantherophis > Pantherophis guttatus. The sequence goes on along the minus strand of NC_142063.1, from coordinate 295,475,045 downwards.
TTTGACCCTTTTCTAGCTGCCCTGTTTTGAAGTCTGATGTTAATCCTTTCCTGGACAGAATAATGGCTTTAATTAAGGAAGTTGTTAATATATTTTCTAATTAAAATGGCCTAATTTACATAGCCTGCCAATGAGATCATAGTTGTGTTTGTATATTTTGCATGCTCTGCTAATTGACTGTGACTTTAAACACAGGCAGATATGTTGGCCAGAAGGCCGTATTGCAGCAGTAACTTTATTAGTCTAATACAAAATGTATTAAGAGTTTGAAAATTGAGAGATTACTAAGAACATTTTGTCAGAAAAAAATACCTGTAGTTATAGGAAAAAAGGGACGGTAGACCTGTGGCTGGTATACCGTATTAACATGACTGAAAGAGTTCCTGAGTAAATAAACCTCCCTTGACATCTGCCTATTTGGGGGGGGGAGTGCCCCCAGAAGTGGCTAGAAAAGCTGTCATATAACATCTCACCACCAGAGTTGGTTTCCATAGTAACACTGCATAGTACTTCTTGACGGTCATGGTTGGTCCACATGTCTTAAAGGAAAGCAATCCTTGAGGTATTAGGTTCTAACCCTTGGCCTCCCTGAGATAAGGGAAGGAATAAGTGCATTTCTGAAGGGTCACATCCAGGGTGCCTTCAGCAGGTTCTGACAGGTTCTGGAGAATCGGTAGCGGAAATTTTGGGTAGCTTGGAGAACCGGCAAATACCACTTCTGGCTGGTCCCAGAGTGGGGTGGGAATGGAGATTTTGCAATATCCTTCCCCCAGGAATGGGGAGGAAATGGGGATTTTGCAGTATCCTTCCCCTGCACGCGCACCAAGCCACACCACACCCACCAAGCCACGCCCACAGAACCAGTAGTAAAAACAATTGAATTCCACTATTGGTCACATATTTTTCACCCATGTTTAAATCCTATATTTGGCCTCCTCAACAATATAGTAGCCCAGACTTGTTACCATTTTATGTCCTAATTTTACTGAGAACACAGGAGAATATACTTAGTACCTATTAAATGTATAGATATCTGCAACAAATACCAATTGCATAGAATGAACAATGTTGAGCCCTTCTCCTTTCAAATGTTTTAGTCAAAAGGATTTCACATTCCCTAAAATACATATTTGCATACATACAATTCCTATTCCAACAACTCAAAATTATGACATATTTAAAAGCAAAACCAGTAGCTGTAAACTATAGGTTCAGCATGCCAGTTTTGCTTTGTATGTACAAGTAGTCCTCTTTTAATGACCAGCAGTTTATCTCATTAAGCAAAGCAGTCACTAAGTGAAATCATGACTGTGTTTATTATTTTACTTCTGCTTTTCTTTGCTGTACAGATCCGCAAATGTGAGGATTGGTTGTAAAGTTACCATTGTAACTGCAAATGTTCATTAAACAAGAACTACATGTAATCATCTGGAATCGATAGCTCAAACACCAATCCTGAAATTTCTTATGTAAATACTTCTCTTTTTCAAAGTATAAACTATATTTCCTACATTCGTTTTTTCTATCCTTTCATAAAAAGAGCAGCAGCAATTTTCTTCTGCTTTTTCTGCTGTTGCTGCTGCTGCTGTTATTCTTAGTGTGGCTTGCTCTTGTGTAGAATATCCAATGCTTTCACTTCAAGTCTATCAATGGAGTTTTCATGTTTGTCCTAGACTCGTTCCTCAGTTGCAGACAAATTCTACGGTAATCCTCCATTTTAAAATAAATACACCTAATTTAGAGGGAATGGAAAGATATATTTTTGTCTGCTTTCCATGCTGTCAGTCCCACAGAGCCTCCTACAGGCCAACTTTCCTTGAGTTTTGCTTACCACAGCCTTCCCTAAACTGGCACTTGGTGAGGTATGTTGGACTACAACATGCTTCAGATGAGAATTAGAGTCCAACACATCTGGAGGGCATTGGCTAGGATAAAACTATCCTCTAAAATAAGAACAAGACAGAACAGGAAGAACAGGAAGAACATGATAGCTTCCAGTGATGAAAACAAGATGCACAGAGCGATGAACTAAACAGATTTTGGAGGATAGGCCCAGGCTTATCCCCTTGCCTCTTTTAAAACACTGATTACTTGGACCAATATAATTGTTGTTGTTTTTGTTGTTATTCCCATGTTGGTGACAATATAAACACTCCTCTGGATTGGGATTGCTGGGAGGAGAGATGCAGACTCAATAAATTAAGTACTTCTTAGTGACAACTAACCAACATCAAGAGTATGGGATGACTCATATATCACACTAATATAATTTCTTTGCTTTGGGGTTAAAATGATGAACAGACCAGGATGATGTAAAAGCAGAACATTGAACATATATTGATGTGACCAATAATTTTTAAATAGGGGTGCTTTTAAAAAAATGGGTGCTTTTTAAAATATTACAGATTTCACCACATACAGTACCCTCACACACATGAACTGATGTTCATTTGACTTCTGAGCAGACTTTAGCCCCACAACTTCTGTTGTGGGGCTAAAGGATTCAAATTATTTGTTCAGAAGCTGTAAAGAAGCTGTTTTTGAGATCATTAAAACAATCTTTCAGGTTGTCAGAGCATAAATTAAAGTTTATAGCTAAATGCGTTTCATCTGTTTCCACATTTTTAGTCCTTGGATAGTTTTTTCTGACAGGGTTTGTTTTATTGAGAAGCAGCTTCAATGCGGGACTGACACAGACTCTGCTCTCTAATCCAGAGTTTCTCCACCTTGGCCATTTTAAGATATGTGGACTAAATAAGAGAGCAGGAAGATAGACAATATTATTTGATATGGGATTTATTTTATCAATGGATAGAGAATAAGAATTGGAAATAATTATGATATAAATGGTTGTTGAAACTTTTGGAAATAAGCTAGCATGTTTAATGATAAATTGAAGAGAAGAGAAGCACAAAAATGCCACCGACTGATGCACTGTCTAAAATTGTATGGAATGATAATGCTTTTATGTTCTGTTTTGTTTTGTTTGTGTTTTTGAAAATTAAAAAAAAATCTATTAAAAAAAAAAGATATGTGGACTCCAACTCCCAGAATTCCCCAGCCAGCTGAAGTTCACACATCTTTAAATGGCGAAGGCTGAGAAATATGGCTTTAATCTCTTCCCTTCCCTAATCCCTGAGGGGAGAAATCCCAGCTGCAAAGGAAAAAGATACAAATAAAAATTGTACACCCCTGCATTAATAAAGAATAACTTCTCAATAACGTAAATCCATCCACAGATGTCATTCATGAAACTGAAGTCAGATTGATTCATGAGGATGTCTTTCTTCTCTTTTGTTTTAAAGTAGCTCAAGAAAGAACTTTCGAGATCTTGGAAGAGGTACTAACCTTGCTGGATCCACAAATTTGTAAATAGTGCCACTTGGAGCATAGGCACTTGGATAAGATGTAGCCATAAAATAAAGTTCACCTGGAGACAACAAAAGAAAGGATGTGTATTAGTAACAGGACTACTTTGGACAAGATTAATTTAGTTCTTAGTTCTCCTTTGAATGGCTTGTGTCCCATTAGGCTGAAGGCAGCTGAGTACTATAACCATCCAGTCTGTCTTTCTTTCCCACTCTTGCTCTTGCAATTTCTGACAGATATAAAGCTGGAAAGTTTTAAGCTATTGGTAGGATAACAAATATAGTTGTTTGACTTTATTGATTGCTAGTCAACCATGCCTGCCTACCTCTAATACAAGTAAGAACAACACTCTATCTCACAGGGGTCAAACTCGCAGCGTCACATTGCTGTCATGTAACGTATCATGATATTTTTCCCCTTTGCGGAGCTGGGGTAGCCGTGGCCTGTATGTGACGCATCCGGCCCGTGGGCCACCAGTTTGACACCCCTGCTCTAGCTGGTATAGAAGTATGCAGCATGAATGACCAGACATTTCTCTTGGCATCTGCTCCTCACTTTAAATTTTTAAAGATATTTTTAATTTTGAAAGCACATTTTGATGGGAAAGTGGCATACAGTATCTGCCTCAAGCATAATTTTTGGTTCTAGATTGATCTGTGTGCCTCACATTAGCCCACAAGCATCTTTAGGAAGTAAAGTATATGACAGCTGAAACTCAGGACTTTTGGACTTTGTCTATTTGATGGGAAACAAGACATAGAAAAATTAGCATATTTAAGTTACTGTATCTCTGTGAGACCCACAGAAAGCAACTAACAAGTTGCTTTCTGATAAAAGGTTTTTGGGAACTGGCCATGGTAGAAATTTTTCAAATATTCCTATAGTAGCCATTTTGTGAGAGCATCCACAGCAAAATCTAAACCTTTCAAGTGTGCCTACCTAGTCAAAAATGTTGTCTGTGACCAAAGCCATACTTTGGAAAGCCAGCATAAAGGCATACAAGTTTAATTAGTTAATTACACATACAGTACATGCAGTGTACACAATGTGTGTAGACTACCCCAAACAATTAAAACATCTTGGCAGTAAACAAAGCAAGAATAAAACAGAAAACACAATAAACCAAAATTAAATTTTAAAAACGGCATGCATACCCAATAAATTCAAGCCAAAAGTTTAGTAAAATAATACTGTTTTAACTTCTTTGTGAAATCTCTCTGGGGAAGCCTGCTCCAGATGGAGGTGATTATAAAAAAAGACCTATCCTCTAGCTTCTACCCATAAACCTGTCATGGAAGGTAGGATTCTCAGCAGATCATCTCTATGGTTTCAGACCAGATGGCAGATTCTATTTTGGCAAAGCAGTGACTGAGGTATCCCTGTACTAATCATATACTTCTTTGAATTAGATCCCCCAAATACCCCATTTTTAAGATGTGGGAAATAAGATTTAAGAAACAGGTTACCTGCTTCATCCTCTGCAAAAGAGATAATAAATTTGCTGTACGAACTCACGAGCCCTGGAAAAGCACAGGCTTTTATGCTACCAATGCAAATATCTTGTTTTTTCCATGTCTTTGTTCTCTCATCTTCCTGCAAAGCCATAAGTCGACTGAATGGAGAAAGAAAATTAAATCTTATTTTTATTTTGCTACTCCACAATAGTTCGAAGTTTTAAAAAATAATGGTGGTACACAAAGTTAATTTATGCAAAAATGAAATTAATCCTTGGTGATCCTGAGCCTACTGCATTCACTTAGGAAAGGACATAGGTCCATGTTGGAGCATCTACTTCCATGCAAAAGATCCTAGGTTCAACCCCCAGCCTCTCTAAAAAAAAGGTCTTCAAAACTTTCACTTGAAAGCTTAGACTAGAACTTCAGTATAACAAACAAGGATCAATACTGTGACTCAATATACATGTCACTTCCTATATTTCTCTTATTACCTAGATATAGGGAGTTTGTGACCCTTCAGTTACTGTTAGAGCATATTCTTATCATCCTTGGCTACTGAACATACTAATTAGATGTGATGGGAATTAGATGTGATGGGCAATAGCCAGGGGTGAAATCCAGCAGGTTCTGACAGGTTCTGGAGAACTGGTAGCGGAAATTTTGAGCAGTTCGGGGAACCATTAGCGGAAATTTTGAGTAGTTCAGAGAACCGACAAATACCAACTCTAGCTGGGGTGGGAATGGAGATTTTGCAGTATCCTTCCCCTGCCACACCCACCAAGCCACACCATGCCTACCAAGCCACACCTACAGAACCGGTAGTAAAAAAAATTGGATTTCACCACTGGCAATAGCTCTATCCCATTTAAATAATTTGCATATATTTTCGCTATCAGAACTGGTTCTATGAGTAATTTTTAGATGTAGATTCATGATCTTGTACCCATGGGAAGGACACTCATTTTCGGATGATTGTCTTGAAGGAATGATTACCTGAATATTTGCAACTGAGGCATATCAATGCCTGATGAGAACTGTCAAAAAGTAGGTGATAAAACTTTATATACACAGTGACAGCAATTAAAAGAGGAACAAGACCTTTAGAAAGATGGTGTTGAACTTCTCTACCATGGTCAGTTCAAGTACTTTCATATTTTGCTAGCCACTGGCCTTAACTTAATGGGGTCACACTATCTTCAAATATATAATCCCAGATACATATTTGGGCTGAATGTGCTAAAAACCTGTAGTTTGGACAACCATCTATTCAGGTGGCTGTAATGGCCAGCTATAGTTTGAAGTAAAAGCTGATAAAGAACCTCTTAAATTTGGTGGGAATTGCAGAATTAAATAAGCATAATTATCTCACCTCAATAAATTTAATTGGTGGTGTATAAATTTAATTAATTAATAAATAATAATAATGGACAATGCTGAGAACAGTCGAAAAGAAACAAATGTTTTGCATACTCAGGCAAGATAAACAGAATTTTATCTGATCACAAAGTTTATTTGTGATCAATTAACTTTGTTCTTCTCCATATATTACACACTTTAGTGTATTTAAAAGTAAATGAAATAACTGTCCCTTACCCATTCATAAAGTCACCAAAAATGTAAAGACCATTAAGGTTTGGAGACTCACACCCTCGATAAACATATCCACCAGTGACTGATTTTCCTACAGAACGTCCATAAGCAAATATTGGAAGTACATCCTCTGTTAAAAAGAAATAGAAATTACTCAACTGAAATTGTTGGATTATCTAAAAAGAAGCAAAAAAATCTCCTGATCAAGAGCAATGCCAATGTTAACTTCTGATTATTATCTACTAATAAGAATCTATATTTCCAGTGTGTCAATCCTTAAATAGCCAAACCAGCAGAGGAGGAGGAACCTCAAGATTTATAGCTATACAAAACAAACCCAAGTTAAGAAAAGTTTATTGGGGGAATAGTATCTCAGAAACAGGCCAGTGCCCCTTTCAGGGCATTCAGTTAATAGTAGTATAGAGCACCATTTCTGTGAATGCTACTTCCTCAATCTTTGAGCAATAAACACGCACACAGGTATTGTTTTCTATGTGTTACCCAGAGAAAATTTATTTGCATGATATTATTCTTGGTTAAATACACTAACTGTTTCAGGGGTGAAATCTACTTACCTTCTTTACCGGTTTGGATGCTCATGCGCCGCACGCTCAGGCTCCCTTCACTCATGCACGCATGCGTCATGGGCATGCGCACACCTTCTGCACATGCGCAGAAGGTAAAAAAATATTACTTCCTGGTTAAAACCAGGAAGTAATGACACCTGGGTGGTGATTGCTACCGGATCGTCGAACCATAGGGAAAAATTGCTACCGGATCAGGCAATCCGGTCCGATCCAGGAGCATTTCACCCCTGAATTGTTCTTAGTGTACTTGTCATTTGACCCAATGATGACTGCAACATACTATGTAAACAGTCTTATAAGTAAGTGGCCTGCCCAAGTATCTATTTAAACATTGTTTGTTTGTTTGTTTGTTTGTTTTGAAAGGTAAACAAAATGTTAAATGTTTACAGGCAGGGCTTTCTACTTGATTGACATATATAAAAGTAACACACTCATTTAGAATCTCAGGAAAGGTCTTAACTGCAGTGTTTGCAGAGAAAGTCCTGGGAAGGCCAAATCCCCAAATCAATATATGGTTAGAAGCTGCATGAGCCACCTTTTGATAGAGAGGCAGAATTTGTGGCATAACTCCACAACACATTTTGCCATTTTGAAAAAACAGCCAGATCCTGAGGATGCCTGCATCTCTTAGGAAATGGATAGCTTAATGTACTGTAGACTTGTGATTTGACAGATCCTGTCCCCATTATATGCTCCATGCCAGTTTTTTAGCAGCACATAAACATGTTAACTAGTTAACTAGTTAAACATGTTAACATGGTTTACATGTTAACGTGTTTAGAGAACACATAACCCTGCCGGCTTCCTAATATTTTAGTGCTGTATGTCATATTCTATGGGTCTGTGCTTAGGGAGTACTGGCAAGGCTTTTGTTAGATCGGCGCAGGGAAAGCAAGACGCGACCAGCTCGGGTCCAGTTCAGTACTTTATTCAAGCACAGGAAAAAGACGAGCGGCTGGGCTGCCGGAGCTCCTTTTATACGCTCCGGCAGACTCAGCCGCCCACTGACAGTTATTTGAATCTCCCGCCGGAAGATTAGCCAATCTCCGGCGGGTGCCCATATAAGGACATAACACTCCTCCCCCCTTAGTCTGACAAATGTCCATCACAATTAATGTACGTTACGAAGTCACGCAGGTAGGCGGGGCGCCTGCTTGCCCGAGATGACCTGCGCAGTTCAGTCTGAGCTTCGCCGCCGGCCTGTGCGGGCGAAGCTCCTGTCCTTCCCGGCTCCCCGGTGGGGGTGGCCGGGGCTCCGGCCGTCGAGTGTGCGGGATCCGTCCCAGCACCTCCGGCCGCAACATCTGGAAGTTCGCGCTGGAGTCGCTGGTCCTTCCCTCGCCTGGAGAATCTGGAACCTCGCGGCGGGACAACGCTGCTGTCCGGTGGGTGCCGTCCGAAACCCGGTAAGTCCGTGGGTGTCTCGTTGGGCTCCCGTCGCTGTCGCTGTCCCGTGTGGTCGACCTCGCCGGGGTGGTGTTCATCCCCGCGGCTGGGTTGGAGCTGGCTGGCTTCGCAGGGTTGGTGCTGGCCGACCTCGCTGGGGTGGTGCTGTTCGACCTGGCCTGGGTGGTGTGCGCCTTCCTTGCTGGAGTGGCGCTGGTCGACCTTGCAAGGTTGGTGTTGGTCGACCCGGTCTGGACGCTGGTTGGGGTCTCCCTTGCCGGTCGGTCGCTGGCCGGCTTGGGTTGCCTGTTGTGCGCCTCCCTCGTGTGGTTGTCCCCGGTCTACTTGTCTGGAGCGTTGGTCTCCCTGGCAGAGCCGTTGTTGGCCCTCGTCGCTGGAGGGGTGCGATCCCCCCTCCCTGGGTGGGTCCCGGTCTACCCCTTGACTGTTGTGGCGGTCCCTTTCCATGGAGTGGCGGACGCCCACCTTGCCGGGTTGGGGGTGCCATCCCTCTTGTGACAGGTCCCGGTCTACCGCTCTGGATCGTCGCTGAGAGATTTCATGGGAATGTGCTTGGCCGGCCTCGTCGGGGGGTCGGTGGCCTGCCTCGCCTGGGTGTTGTAGGCCTGCCTCGTCGGGGTGTGGTAGGCCTACCTCGCCGGAGTGCTGCAGGTCTGATCTGCCGGGGTGTTGCAGGCCTACCTCGTCGGGGTGTTGTAGGCCTACCTCGTCGGGGTGTGGTAGGCCTACCCCGTCGGGCTGGTTTCCTTCCGATCCCCTCCACCTTTTCCGAAGCTGGTCGATGTGCCGTCTACAGACCTGTCCATCTTCCAGCTCGACTCGGTAGGACTTCGGGCCGGTTGTGCTTTCTATTCTCCCCTTTAGCCACTTCGGAGATCCGTTGAAGTTAAGCGCAAACACCGGGTCTCCTATGGTGAAGGCGCGGAGCGGCCGGCTGGCCGTTGCTGTCACTTCGGGGTTATACTGGGGGTGCAGCCGGTCCAGGGGTGACCTCAGGCGTCTGCCCATCAGTAGCTCAGCTGGGCTCTTCTTGGTGGTGGCATGTGGGGTGATGTGTTGTGTAAGGAGGAAGTTGTCAATCCTCTCTTGCCAGTCGCCCGGACCCATCTTGGTGAGCGTCTCCTTGGTGAGTCTCACCATGCGTTCCGCTTGACCGTTTCCGGCTGGCCTGTAAAATGCGGTGAGGGCGTGGCGGATGCCCAGTCCCGCCAGGAACTCTTCCATGGCCTTGGATGTTAACTGTGGGCCATTGTCAGAGACTAGGACATCCGGCAGCCCGTGTGTAGCGAATAGGCGCCTGAGTGCCCTGATGGTGGCTTCGGAAGTGGTAGATGCCATGGGGATGACCTCTAGCCACTTGGAGAAAGCGTCCACAACGATTAAGAGGTAGTGCCCCTGCATTGGACCCGCGAAGTCAATATGGATCCGTGCCCATGGGCTGCTGGGCATCTCCCACTCTGACACTGGGGTTTGGGCTGGGGCGGGACGTACCTCTTGGCACGGGTCACATCTGGCGACCCACTCTTCAATGTCCTTGTCCAGGGATGGCCACCAGACGTAACTCCGTGCCAGTCCTTTCATCCTTACGATGCCCGGGTGTCCGTTGTGGAGCGTCTCGAGCGTTTTCTTCTGTAAGGCGCTGGGAATCAGCACCCGGTCTCCCCATAGGATACAGCCTTTCATGGTGGACAGCTCCTGTTGCTTCCGTGCGAAAGGGCTGAACTTTTCTGCCGGTTTTTCTGCTGGCCAGCCTCGCAGGACCCAGGATCTCACTTGCTTGAGTATGGGGTCCCTCTGTGTATGGGTGGCCACATCTGCTGACGTCACTGGGCAGTCTCTGTCGGCGTCGATGTGGAGGAGGCTTACGGTGGGTGCGGGGTCTTCTACTGGCTCTTTGGATGGGCACCTACTCAGGGCATCTGCGTTCCCGATGGTTTTGCCGGGCTTGTGAATGAGTCTGTAAGCATACCCGGCGAGGAAGATGGCCCAGCGTGTCATCCTGGGCGACATGTAGCCAGGTGTGGGTTTGTCACCCGCTAATAGTCCCAAGAGTGGCTTATGGTCAGTGATGACCGTGAAGTTCCGGCCATATAGGTACTCATGGAAGCGCTTGACTCCAGCCACAATGGCCAAGGCTTCCTTGTCCAGCTGGCTGTAATTCCTCTCGGTGCTGGACATCGTTTTAGAGAAGTAGGCGATGGGTGCCTCTGATCCGTTGGGGAGCTGGTGGCTGAGGACTGCGCCAATCCCATATGGAGAAGCGTCGCAGGTCAGTAGCAGCGGAAGCGTCTCGTGGTACTGGATCAGCACGCTGTCGGAGGATAGGAGCCCCTTGATGGTCTTGAAGGCGTTTTCTTCCTCTGTCCCCCATCTCCACGGAACCGCTTTCCCCAGCAATCGATGGAGTGGCTCAGCGGCTGTTGCCTTCTGTTTAAGGAACACCGCATAAAAATTTAGCAATCCCAAAAATGCTTGAAGCTCGGCTTTGTTTTTGGGGGCTGGAGCTTCGTGGATTGCCCTGACTTTAGCTTTGGTGGGGTGGATGCCGGTGCCATCTATGAGATAGCCCAGGAACTCGACCTCCTGGACCCCAATGATGCATTTGTCCCTCCTCACTCTTAAACCCTTCTCCTTGAAGCGCCGCAAGACTTGTTTAAGTCGCTCAAGCAGCTGGGTTTTAGAGTGTCCGGAGATCAACACATCATCAAAGTATGGCACCACCCCTGGAATGCCTTGGAGAAGGCGTTCCATCATTGATTGAAAAATGCCTGGGGCTGCGCTGACTCCAAATTGGAGGCGGTTGCACTTAAATGCGCCCCTATGGGTGACAATCGTTTGTGCCTCCGCAGTTTTTTCATCCACTGGCAATTGCTGGTAAGCCTGGGCCAGGTCCAGTTTTGCAAATATTGTCCCACTCCCAAGTGAATGCAGCAGATGTTGCACCACTGGAACTGGGTATGCGCTCTGCGAGAGGGCCTTATTGATCGAACATTTGTAGTCGGCGCAGATGCGCACAGATCCATCATGCTTCATGGGAGTCACAATGGGCGTCTCCCATGCTGCATGATCGATTGGTTCCAACACGCCCTGGGCTATCAGCTTATCTAGCTGAGCATCTACTTTGGGCCTCAGGGCAAACGGAACTCTGCGGGGCTTAAGCCTAATGGGTGTAATTGTCTTATCAAGATTAAAGGAAATGGGCTTCCCCACAAATTTCCCCAGCTTACCGTCGAAGACTTCCTTGAATTCTTCGAGGAGGGTGTCGAGTTCGTCCTGACGAATTTGGTTAACCCCTACTATCCCGAGCCCTAGTGGCTTGAACCACTCCATGCCTAGCAGGGTTGGGCGGTCGTGCTCGACGATGGTGATGGGGAGGTTGCCTTGGAATTCTTGGTACGACACGTGGAGCAAGGCTCTTCCCAGGACTCCGATGTGGTTTCCTCCGAAATCCACCAGCCTGGAGCGCAGGGGTCTCAGGTCCTTCTTGCGGACGTCTGGCTTGATGCGTTTTAAGTTTTTCCAGTCCATGATTGAGTAGACGGAGCCAGAGTCTACTTCCATGGAGCATGGGGTCCCCTCAAGCAGCACGGTCGCGTGGCACTTCGTGGCGGTGTCGTCGTCATCGGGGAGATGTATTGTGGTTTGGTGTACTGCTCTCCTCCGGTTCCCGTCACTCTCACCGCGTCTGGATTGGTAGGAGGACCGTCTGGATGCCCTCGCGTTGTCCTCCCGGTTTTCGCGAGGGCGGTGGCTGGAGGGTTCTGGGGCTGGTTCCTCAGCTCTGCATGCCTCTGCAATGTGCCCTCTCCTGTTGCAACGCCGGCAGGTTGCATCTCTCCATTTGCAGCTGGCTCTGGGGTGGTCCCCTCTGCAGCTGGCGCAGCGCTCCCCCTTGTAACTTTTTTGGGCGGTTTCCCGCCTTGGGGGTCTGGATACCTTGTGTACGGTGGATTCCTCCTCCGACTCTGATCCAGCTGCGGAATCCTCAGTTGAAGATTGCGTTGTGGAGCGAATCTTGTGGATTCCCTTTGCTCTGCTTACAGCGGCAGCCGCTTTCTCCGAGATTTCGGATGCGGTGGCTTCCTCCACCACATCTTTGAGCACGAGTTTCTTCCTGCTCAGAAATTTCTTTTGCAGGCCTCTGTCCCTCATGCCGAAAACCACGCGGTCCGCGATGGCGTTATCCACATGGTCAAACTCACAGCTGGCTGCGATTTGGCGCAGGGCGGCCACAAATTCTTTGATGGTCTCACCTTCCTTTTGATCCCTTTGATGGAAGGTGAAACGGTTTGCCACTGGAGTGCCAGTTGGGGCATAGTGTTCTTCCAGGATCTGCAGCAGGTCCGTCCATGGCACTTCTTCGATGTCTCGTGGTGCTACGAGGTCGATTGCCATGTCTAGGACTTCGGATCCGCAGTTGGCCAAGAAGATGCCCTTTTTCCGATCATCATCGGCATCCCTGATGTTGTTTCCTCTCAGGTACTGCCGAAATTTTACCACGTAGGATTTCCACTTGTCCTTCCCTGGGCGGAATGGAGCAAGGGCTGGCAAGGTGACTTCAGCTGATGCCATGCCTCTGGAAATCCCTACGAAGTGACTCGGTTCTCAGTGACTTAGCTCTATGAGGTTGGCTTGTGCCACGAGGTTCGACGCTTGGTTCTGTTCCTTCGTCGCCAGTGTTAGATCGGCGCAGGGAAAGCAAGACGCGACCAGCTCGGGTCCAGTTCAGTACTTTATTCAAGCACAGGAAAAAGACGAGCGGCTGGGCTGCCGGAGCTCCTTTTATACGCTCCGGCAGACTCAGCCGCCCACTGACAGTTATTTGAATCTCCCGCCGGAAGATTAGCCAATCTCCGGCGGGTGCCCATATAAGGACATAACAGCTTTGTTATATCATTATCTGTTCGATGGAGCAGGCAGACAAAAATAGGGCCTCATATTGATTAGGGTTAGCATTTTCTGCAACAGTTTCTCAACAACAATTTTCCTTAAGTGTGCAAAATGGCTCAGTTGATTAAATGTAGGTGGTTCCATGACTGCCGGGGTGGAGTTATGTATGTCTATTTTTGATTAGTTAATTTCTTTGATTGTTTTCAGCAATAGGTTGACCCTTGCTGTGGGGCCTTCACTTATTTCTAAGGATGTAGGTATGTGTATTGTGAAGTTACATGTATGCATGAAAGGGGTTTCCATGCCATAACACTGCTTTTGTTGTTTTAATGAAAGTAGCAAGCTTCTAGAGATGTCTATACATTGGCGTTCATCTTATTAGCAGTCCTGAGATGTTATAATACTTACCTAGTGAGGAATTTTGACACAGTTTCATATCGTAGCACTCAAACCCTTCCTTGGCTCTCCAACCATAGTTCCCGCCTTTAATAATTATATCCACTTCTTCAAACCTGTTCTGGCCGACGTCTCCACAGAAAATTCGTCCCTTTCCTCTGTGACTGAGTGGATCTCCACGATCCACAGAGCAGCGCCACATGTTCCTCACACCATATGCATAGACTTCGGGGCGAGCTTTGGGATCCGAGGAAAATGGATTATCGTGGGGAATGCGGTAGGGCCTCCCCTGGGGACCTTTTCCTTCCACATCAATCCGTAAAACTTTCCCTAACAAGCTACTCCTAAGAAAAAAGCAAGACATAAGAAGGCACTGTTAAAGGCATGGACAAACAAGTTAAGTCTCCAATAAGTTAAAAATGGACAATCGGTTTGGTTTGGTTTAAACTACTATAGATGAAATAATATCAGGGGTGAAATGCTCCCGGATCAGACCAGATCGCCCAGTCTAGTAGCGATCTTGGCCGATGGTTCGGTGATCCGGTAGCAATGGCGGAGCCAATGGTAGAAAGATTTTTTTCCCCCTTCGGTTCAGTCAGATTTTTGGAGACTGCCTGAACAAATCCCTGCAGTTTTCTTGGTTAGGTTTTTCAGAAGTGTTTTGCTATTGCCTCCTTCCTAGGGCTGAGAGAATGTGACTGGCCCGAGGTCACCCAGCTGGCTTTGTGGCAGGACTAGAATTCACAGTCTTCCAGATTTTAACCTGATGGCTTAACCATTACATCAAACTGGCTCTCAATGTAGAAATTAAAGTATAATAAAATTTAATTTGCAATAGTTACAATAATTAGCTTTATTAAATTGTTTATATTAACAAACTTCCCATATAACCATTCCCATTTAAATGCAATGAAAGGTAGATATATTTACTTGTTTTGAGCATTTCCGAATTTACCAAAAGGGTCCCCAGCTTTCCCTCCATCTCCAGTAAACAGATACAAGTAACCATCTAGCCCAAACAGGATCTCTCCACCATTATGATTCGCAGCTGGTTGTTCAATCTCTAAGAGATTCCTAAAGAAGAAAAGAGAAACAATGTGCAAGGGGAAGAAGAAGAAACACACATAGATAAAGTTGGAGTCCTTGGATGGCTTTCAAGGATTTCCTGCAAACAGTTTGTTTATTCAAGCATTAATCACAACAGCTTATCAACTTAGTGCTTTTGTTTAACTTCTCTTACACTAAGCAAAGAAAGGACATTAGCATTATTTTGCTATTTCTATGGTTCTACTGAAGCTGATCGGAAGCACATGATAAAACCTGGGTCAGGACACAATGTTCATCAGCATCTATGGTTCCATGATGATACAGCCACTAATTTTCGAGCAAAGTATAATAAACTCTTCTATGATTTTGAATCCAAACTGTTAGTCAGCACAACTTTGAATATTGTAGCAGCAATTGCTGCTTCTTCTGGAGTATGACTGAAGCTCTGAATGGTCTTCTGCATAGGCCATTGTCATCTCAGAATGGACTCATGACTCTCCCCGTCTTTTGAAATGGGAATATTCAAGCAGAATATTGGTTGCAGGATTAAAAATGACATGATCTCATGAAGCTTTTTTTTAGGACTCCTCTGTACCTTCATGAATAATCCTTGTTCTGAATCGGACATTGGTTGATCACTTGTAAATCAGGACCCTAAAATATCAGTCATGCCATACCTCAGTAAAAATAATAGAAAAGCCTGTTTATGGATCAGAGGTTTAGTTAGATTCAGCATCGCAAACAGTTAAAGACCACTGCTCTAAAATGATGTAGGCTAAAGAGTGATGTGCACCATCGATAGATGCATTCTTGGCTTAACACCACAATGTTACTTCTCTTGCTTAGCAGCAGAAAAATAGATTGCATATATTTGTAGGATTTGTATAAGTGGTTCTTAATCCGATTGATTTATTTTTGAAATGGGTTGTCCATGGTCTTAGTATTCTATTTTGGTCTATCCTGTCATATAAGGTTTTATGTAAATGAAATGAGCAAATATGTCCTCAGCCTTGGAAGAAAGCAAGTAAAAGAAAAGGGGTTATTACCTTTCTGTGGTTATATCTGCCTTGTTGACATCAGCTGTGGAGACCATCAGTTCACTAATCCTGATTTTTTCCACCTTTTTCTTGTCCTGGTAGGAATAATAGATGTAGAATTTCCCGTTTTCTTTGTATTGGGGATGGAAAGCCATCCCAAGGAAGCCCCTCTCATCCCCAACCCAGGGGGTGGTCAGCACCAATTGCTTAATGTCTAGAAAGGGTTCTTCTAATCTACTCCCATCTGGGAGGTAAACCCACACAAGGCCCACTTGTTCAGCTACAAACATCCGATGGGTATTGTCATTGGCATGCACCATGAGCACTGGATTCCTCAGCCCATTGGCCACTTCTTTGAGGCACAGTTGAAGGCAACCTTTCTTGTCTGCCACCACAACGCCCAAATTATTGTTAAGGTCAGTGTTTTTAAGTACATCAGGAAAGCAATAGTCTTTATCCTGAATGTTTAAGATGTTGCAGAAATGGGTCCTGTTCTTCTCACACCATTCTTGAACGTGCCTGTCATCTGTAAGCAGTGTGATTGCAGAACGGCAATAGAGGTGGAATTCTGAGCAGTAGTCAAAACAAAGGCCAGGGAGGTTTCGAAGGGGCGTCTGGGGGTTCTCAGCATCATAGAGATGGGCTGCATAGGGCGAGCATTCCTGTTTAAGATTAAAACACTGTTATTCTCTGAAACATTATGGAATGGACTGTGACTGTTTGCATCTGCTCAACTATTTGCATCTGTTTAACTCAAATGTGAATAAATAGTTATAAAGACATTTCATGTCGGCAGCACTGCATGTTCTTAAGGAATACAATCGTCTAAAAATATTTCTATTTTTTTCCTGCAGAATGGAGGAATAAATAATACATTGGATCCAACATAGTCATTAACCCATTGATTGCAATGTGGAAGATTAAATCTGGACTTCCCTGTTGTGTATACAGATTAAGAATGTGTTATTTGAGTCCAGGCTAAAAGCGGGAAAAAAATACATTAAATTAAATTTGGATCTCTAATGGAGGCCCAGTACCTGGGGAGGTTCCAGAAAAAGTCATGTATTCTTTGAAGAGTTTAGGGCAAATGAATTGCAGTTGCATTTACCTCACATATTTTATATTTTCACAGCACTTTTTGAAGTTACCTAAAAACCATCTTATTAAACCAGTTAAAGCCAAGCTTTCATTCCAATTTTCCATGTTTAAATTCTGGTTTCTGGTAGCAGTGCTCTTTCCCATCAACTGCTATGTAATATATTTAATGGGAAATATCAGCAAAGCAAAGCAAATTATCTGAAGAATTCCTGGAGAGATTGGACTGAGAGAACAAATGAGCAATCAAGGTCAGCAGTCTGATTCAGGAGCTCTAAGAAAATTTTCAAATCACATAGATTAAGCAAAATGCCCAATCTATAGAAAGGGTTGATTCATATGGGTCTTCCGTGTTCTTTTAAGTCATGTTACCTGTAGGAGAATACACAGTTTGAAATTTTAAAATAAGCGAAACCTACAAAGGTGCTACTTATTTAAAAAAAATACAGCTGAACAAATCAATACCCATTTTCCCACCATTTCCTTAGGTTTGTGGCCTATTGCTTAAAGTCCAAATCTTGTCCCTGCTTTGTTTCTATATCAAAGAATACAAGTAACATCCATTGTGACTAAGCATGGCTAAAGTTAAGACATTCCTTTGGGTTGACATAAGAATTAAATTGCCTTAACAATTAATAAAAACTCAGCCCCTCTGCTGCTTTTCATTTTTCCATGTGAGGTGGTAATTGAAGGGGTTGTTCTGTTTGCTATTCTTATTCTCCCTCAACAAGAATTGGGCACATGAAAATTTCATTCCCACAGTACCCATTGCTTAATGATTCCATTTGCTCATTGAAAAATTTCCTTCCACTACATAGTCTTTAATTTAGATCTATATAGAATTAGTGGTCAGCAGTGTGTAAATGCTACATTCTAGATAGCAGCTGTAAAACATTCTCTGCTTTTGTGAGTATCTCTCTATCTCTCTATCTCTCTATCTATCTTCTTTTCTTTCTTCCTGAGAGCCTCTAATATTAAATGATCCAGATGATGTTTAAGTATTCTGCATGATATTTCTTTCCTAGAAAATAATGTCTTGAAATCAGATTCCCATACAGCTGCAGACTTCTTTAATCAATCAAAACTTTAGAGAACAATCTTAATCTGCGGATTGAAATTCAGAATGGACAAAAATATTCTCCCTTGCTTATGCAGAAATGTTTTGCTGGAAGGCCAGGAGAATTGTTTTTATACATCTGTTGATGGTGATGGTTTCTGCCAGTAGGACCCCAATCAGGGATTTTCAGGGATATACCTAGTTAGATCAGATAAATCCTTGGATTCTTTATGAAGCATCAGGATTGGACCCTCCAAACATCCCAGTCTGAAGCTGACCCCAGTTAATTTTCTATTCTTGAATTCAGGATTCAGGATTCAGAATTCAGGATTGGATGGAATTTCAAAGACTCAAAGGTTACTGGTGAATCATCTTCCATTTTACTCTCATTCACTCAACTGTTTTGCCCCTAATGGGAAAAGGTCCAAGAAGGATTTAAAAACAGGTCTTTGGGGTTTCTATTTGAGGGGAAAAAAATATTAAACATCATGTTTTCTTGTAGAAGATAATAACAAGTTTGTTAATTCAAAATGCCTTCAAAATGCATTGAAGTAAACCTTCAAAATGCATTAGTCTACAGCTTTCAGCAACCATACTGAATGGCTAGAAATTTGGGGAGTTGAAATCCAACATATTTGGAGTTGCCTAATTAGAAATGGCCAGTGTGCCAAGATATAACAAGCATGATAAATGATCCCAATAGACATGATTCACAGCACAACTCTGAATAAGTCTGCTTAGACTACTGACATCAGAGTTTTTGTATTAGGAAAATGAATATGGGATTCCAACAGTGATGTAATTAAAATGTATTTTATTTAATGTGCAGATTCATAATGCAAACTCATCAGCTATAAGATGATAATAATGAAACTTGGTACAGATGGGCAATAAGATTTAGTTTAATCCTTTTCTCTCCAGCTGTGGCTGTTTAGAAAATTTCTCTTCTGAAGTTTGTCTTTGCACTGAGATGAAATCTACTACGTAATCCATTTTTTTCTGTTCTGTTAAAAAAAATAGTGGCTCCTGCCCTTTGGAAGAGCTTATTCCCTGAGGCGAGATCGGCTCCCATCCTTCTGACCTTCCACAAGGTCAGATCTGGCTGTGCCAGATGTCTTGGGAGCCCACGGGGGGGGGGGGGGGGAGGATCACACTGGAAGTGGTTGATTAAGAGCCAATCCCCCCTGCCCCCCACTCCTCCCCTCCCCCATCTTGTAACTGTGATTTTACTTTGTTTGCATTTTCATTTTATCTCTGATGATTTTTATGCCGTGAGCTACGTCGAGTTGCTTCTAAATGAGATAGATGGAAAATAAATTTAATTAATAAATAATAAAGTCTATACATGAATTGCAAAATTGCACTGAAGCTCACAATAACTTAGGATTCAACAGCTGTACAATTATTTTCAAAATGGAATCCTGAAAACAGTTCTATGCTGACTTAACAACATTAGGACATACCCTATACAGTAATATAGGTCATTGATGAAGGAATGGCAAGCTGGAAGAATGTTGATTGTTTTGTTTTTGTTTGTTTGTTTGTTTGTTGTTGGTTTTTTTGAGTTTGTTTCTTTGTTTTGCTGTTCAGTACTGGCATATGGTAAATCACAACAATTTGACTTCTGTTCAGAAGGAAACCCTTTCCTACCCTTAAATCAATGAATACCGTAGGCAGGAGGCCAGGAAGGGCTCCACCAGAAAATCATTGTTCTCCTGCAGACCGGTGGGATGGCTGGTGGCTGGTGGGAAGGCAGGGAGCAGGCTAGGAGACAGAGAAAAGTGGGGAGGGTGGAGGGTGGCTGTTCCAACAGTTGTTCCATGAATCCAGCTGTCTGATCCAAGATTATCTTCAGGAGCACGGCTATTGCAGGTCATTAAAAATGCAGTCTAAACGCTTTTTATAGCAACTGAAAACCAAAATGCCAAGGTCTGCGGGTTGATTTGATTCATTTGCTGAGTTTCTACCTCAGTCTGCATTTGAAAAGACACAAAAAGGTCATTTGGTTTTAACCTTGAACATAAAATAATCAGCCTAATACTGTGGCAGAATGCAACTTTTTTTAATTTCATCAAATTGAACACTGTGGATTATTTTTTGTTGCACCACCAGGATATACCGTTCCATAATCTTCTTCTTGAGCTCACAACTGTCTTTTAGGGGAAGCTTAGCTTGACAGACAAGCCAATTCAAGAGGAAGATTATCATTCTTCCATAAACTGATTTGAAGACATTTTTGCTTCTTGTAGCATGCTTTATACAGATAGAGATATAAAATTTATCATACTGCTGCCACTGTCCAAACATATTATCCCAAATAAGTACTGTATGAAATTCGAAAAATCTGCTTTCCATGGACTAAAATGATGTTAGTGTTCAGTCATAAGCACTTTTTTTTTTCAAGCTGTCTTTACATTTTTGCAGAGAAGAGAAGAGCAAATTAACATTACTCTCTCCAGCTGCAGCTTCATACTTACTTGGAACTGTGAATTCATCAGAAGGCAAATTTTTGCTCTTGAGTCATCCTTGAATTATTGGTTTAGTTTAACAGAATCTTTCAATATAATATGGCAGGCATCTATCTATCTATCTATCTATCTATCTATCTATCTATCTATCATCAGTCTATTTAAATTACATTGTTGTCCATCTCATAAGCAAATGATTCTGGGAGCCAATACCTTAACTAAAATAATAATTTGCATGTAAAGCAAATTTGAAGCATTTATGCTCATTCAATAGACTCACCTTATTTACCAGTAGAAAAGTCCTCCTGGGAACCTCAAATGCAAATTCTTAAATTACGATTCCCACCATTTCTCGGAAAGACCAAAACAGCTAACAATCATATCTATCATAAGGGCATATGAGGATGATGAGGCTACTCACCGCTACCTTACCTGGCACAAGATATCTTTGATGAATCCTCCACATAATTTTTGGGCTTGAGGATCAATATAATCCATGATGTCCCAGTATTTGGCAGCGATGTGGTTGTCCTTCTCTTGCTCACAACAGCCAAATGTTTCATAGGCAGAGCAAAACTCCAGATGGAAAGGAGGCTGGAAAGGAGGACCATAATCCAGGCACTGGGGATGTCCCAGGAGAACTGCAGCATGGTGCAAAAGGAGTATGGAGATGCAAATGAAGAAATTAGATGCACAGAGAGAAATCCTGGAACTTTGGAGGTTTAAAGTAATTTTCTCCCCTGGAGGTTTTCTGGGGCCATGTGAATCTGATATGTGTCCATCTGGAAAATTGGATTTATTCATCTTCTAAGCTGTGATACATCAGCATAGAGCCCAATGTTTGTTCAGGTTTGTTTCCAGACATGCAGGCATACACATACACTCTAATCCCTCCCTGTCTCATTAAGTTTGCTAATAGTGAGCTGAGAAGCAACTTTCCAGTCCGCCTCCTTGCAGTTCCACGCCTCCCTCCTTCCTTTTTCACAAAGTTATCTGCTCCTTTGAACACCATAGATTTCATCCAAAAACACATCCAGATCGATAAGAGGCAAATAGGCAAACAGACCGAAGAATGACAGCTGCTGCAGCCGGGGATGTCTGGTCTATGGTTACAGGGGGGTGAAAGGATCTGTTTTTTCCAGTTCCAAATGATTCCCAAACTTCAGCCAAATAGCTCAGAAGGAAGATGAATCATGTTCATCAGTTACGTTCCCAATTCCAATTTATTTCAGCTTAGCCAGACTGAATTATAAAGAAACACGATTCCCCCTCCACATCTGACCCTAAGCATATTGGAACAAAAATAGGATTTGTAATCATAGGTAATTTAAAGGAATTGCTTCTCACTGCAACAATTTTGGATTAACAGTACTTCAATATATTTCAACCTCACTATAATATATTTTAAATGATTGAGAGGAACAGATTTCATACACAGACATATATATATTATACACATACAAACTTTGTATGCTAGAGATGCTTGCCAAGCAAGGGGACCACAGGATTTTTTTAATGCTGAGTTATGGCATCACATGAACAGAAGGTCATGTTGTCCCTACTGACCTAGCAGTATCTGGTTTTTGTCTGATTTTAGAAAATTGTTGACTTTGGAAATACTGGTTGTACTAAATCTTCTGTATATAAAGTGCATGCTCTGCTACTGAGCTCTGAACCTGTCTAAATTAGCAGTTCAAAAATTCTGTACCTGCAGACTGACATTTTATCTAATTGTGATTGCTGTGAGAAGGTGCAAGCAGCAAGACTGAGTATGATCTCAAATTAAGTAATTAACTGGCAGCTAATTACTTTTCTCCCCAAAATTCACATCGATTATTAATCTTCTGTCATTTTTATTTCATAAACTTTTTACTCTGTTTTATTGGGCTGTGTTGTATTTGCTATGTTTTACTTTAGTTTTTTATTCTTGGGCCTATTTTTGTTGTTACTTTTGATTGGATTTACACATTATAAACTGCACGTGCTTTCTGAATCCACTAGACAGGTCAGAAAGAGCCAGCTGTAACTCAAAACTGTATAGGGCAACTGTAAATCAAACTACCCTCCCTTGTAAGCTTTCTGTGAATCCAAAATCCCACTCATTCATATGGCAATATTCAAGTTCTACCAAATCAGTCCTTCAATGGAACTTCAGAGATGTGAGGAACAATAAAAAAAAATCTAGCTGTCATGGTCTGCAAACCACAAAATGGCCTCCCAAGCACCACCATCATGAAAAACACTGGTTATTCCTTGCATGTCTATCACATTTTTCCAATACACTAAAGCAGTGTTGTGTTAATGCCCTTGCCTGAAGGCCAGAAGACAACAGGAGTCATGTACAGTCAAGAAGCAATCTGGCAAAGTTAGGCTTCTCCAACCTCCAACCCTATGTAGATATCAAGTAAGCTGCAGAAAAGGGAAAGAACTTTGCAGCTTGCTTAGAAATGATGGGAGTTACTGGAAATGGGCTGAAGTTACTGGAAGTGGCTGAAGGCAATTCAGTTCTACCATTGCCCAATAGGTTTGTTGTGAGAATTGTAACTGATGTGGATTCATCCACAAGGCTATAATAGAAGAAATATACATTGGCCAATAGCAATGAAGGCTGATGTTATCCTTCTGTAGCAGCTGTCTTGCTCATTTTTATGTTTTTTATCACTCACTAAAGGGCAGGAGAAACTGCCTTGTCCGAGTCTAGACATTCTCTGCTGGATGTCTATGTGAGTTGCTTTGTCTAGTCACACATCAAAGATACAGTTCCAAGGACTTCTAGAGGTTGGGCTGGATGGATTAATACTATTTTAAAACATAACATAGATACATATCCATGATGTTCCTTCCTTTCAGGCTAACCTTATGCAGAATGTTCTTTAAAGAACCTGTTCTTTAGTGTTTCAAACCAGCTTACAGTTTCAATTCTCTAAAATATAAATAAATGTATGGATTGATAATTAAAACACCTTCATTAATTTTCTATTTACAAGCTCTGTTCTAAAAAGAAGATAATGCATACAGTATCTTGGGGTTGTAAATCAAGCTATGCTGGGTGCAAAATTCAGATTTCTGCAATATTTATCTTCAAACACACTTTTAGTCTTATTGAGATTTGATAGAAACCTTGAGGGGACAGCCTACTGAAATTTGAGAAACTAGATACACTAAACTAGATGGCTAGAAGGCATATGGGATTGCTCTGAGATCTTCTCTGGTCTATTTAGGTCCTCCAGATCTCAGGGTATCCCATTAGTGATTCTTAATAGAGTTATACTTCTGCCTGCAAGACATGTGGGCAACCTGGAAATCATCTTGGCCTATCAACTCTTGTTCATTGAGTAGGTAGAAGCTGTAACCAAGAGGCCCTTTACATAGGTCTAGTTTGTGCAAAAGTGCACCTTCCCAGAATTAGGTCTTTCAATCATTCATGTTCCAGTTACCTCACAATTGGATTACTGTAATGGGCTGTACATGGGCTGCAGCTAGTCCAGAATGTTGTAATGTAGGCAGCAATGGGGGCTGTATAAATGTATAATCCAGCTGATTTGTATGTGGTACTAGTTGCCATTCAGCTTCCAGGTGCAATTCAAGATGCTGGTTATCACCTTTAATGACTTTCATACTTAAGGGCCTTGCTATCTGAAGGATTTCTTACCTCTTGGTATCTCTGCCCAGTGGCTTTGATCCAACAGGGTAGGTAAGCTTCAGATCTCATTAAAGAATATTAACTTGTGGGACCCAAGATACATGCCTAGTCTTTCTGCCCTCTGGAATGTCTCCGCGCCCCCCCCCCGCCCCCGCCAGATTCTGGCTCTGATCATTCTTCCAAGCTTTGGGGACGAGATGATTTTAGACCCGCTTTCTGGTTTTGGTTTGGTTTGGTTTGGTTTTCTTTTGATTTTGGAACTACGCTGTTCTGAACTGTTATATTTTTCTTTTAATAAGTTGATTTTTACTTGTAAGCCACCCAAAGCTATTTGGCAGCCAATAATAATAAAATAATTAAGTGTTATTCCTATGGTTTTAAGATAGGATATTCAGAAAATAAATGTCAAAGATATCAATAAAATGGTGACTAATATTGCTAAAATATGGAACTTACCAAAGTGCAAACAATGTTGGACTTATCCTGCATGGGCAGCAGCTAAGAATAATTTTACTTCCAATACTTCAATGGAAAAACTGTGGTATAGTGTATTTGAGTTAAAATCCTAGATGGAAGGCATATTTATACCATTTACCAACTGTTTTTTCCCTATCGCCATGAGAAAACTGATCAATATACGTGTTCAAGGTTTAATTTCTTGTTGAAGAAATTTTATTTCCATGGTCTAATGAATCTTAACTTATTAACTATACTTCTAAGTTTTAATCTTAGTTATTGTCCAGTTCATTTATTTTTGCATTATTATGCATTAAAGTGCAGGTAAGTTTGAAAACATAAGTCATTCATATCATAAAATGGACAGTGGTAGGCTGTTCCATTTGTCACTCTATAAACTTTACTAAGTGACAAAATTCTGTAGGGTAAAAGGAGGTGGATGAGGCCAACAATTGGGAACTTTTTTAGTTTTTTTTAATTACAGTTGATACAGTATATGATTTTTAAAACAAAAATATGAGTGGCTTATACTGTGTAGTTATTTAAGGAACTAACTTCATCACTTTCCAAGAAGTCTAGTCCTGCCCACCTCTTGAGCTTGGTCCCTCATATACCAGAACAAGCTAGCTATGAACCAGGAAGCCTTCAGAAATATATGCTTTCAGGATGCATCTAATAATACCATGTGCCTGTTTAAATATTATATATGACCACTATCCACATCCATATTTAACCTATTTTGACTTGTGTGCCGCAAGATGGGTAGCCATATAAACATTTTAAATGAATAAAAAGTTTCAAATCTTCTATTGTATATGCAACTTTGGAAATGTAAATTATAGTGTCTATTTTCTATAAAGCCTCAATTTTTATTTTAACATAAACATAAATAAACAAGTAAAAAAGTACATTCATACAAACAGATTTATTACAGAAACATTTATTGTAAAAAAATATATACAATTCTTATACATACAGTAGACATACAACATTACGGTTGCAAATGGGGATGGCCCTTAAGCAAAACAGCCTTGCTTAAGAACCCCTCCCCATCCCTGCTCTCCCTGATGCTGTTAAACAATGTGTGAGTTGTTAAGTGGAGCAGATGAGCAGCAAAAAGTTTTGCAAAGCCAAAAACAGCTCAGTAGGGGCGAAGAGCCCAGCTAGATTAGGGCCAAGCACCACATTCCAATACCAGAGAAGCTTCCAAACAAGCCTCTATGCATGGATGATAAAAGCTACGCTGGTGGGCTAGCCTCTATTCCAATGAGCTGGCCATCAGGATACTGCCAACCTCTCCTGACTGTTGCTAGGCTTTGGGGAAGCCAGCCAGCTGCATACAAAGGAGGCAGCTTCAGGATGATCTTCCCCAAATCTTTCCCTTGCTTAACTTCCTCCCTCCCTCCAGAAGCCCACATTTCTTCAATTTCTTTTTTTAAAAAGTGGGAGTTAAAGGCCTCCCCCAAATTAGGCGATGAACCTAGAATCAGACAAATAGCTTTCCAAAAGGTTTCCAAGCTTTTCTCTGCTAGTCCAATTTTCCTTCAGGACCCAGCTAGGACTCCTGAAAAGGGAGTCAGAAATGCAGCAAAAAGCTTTCCAAGGACCAAGCTTCTGCTGTGGCTGGCCGTTTGCTACACATGTTATGCTCCAGATGCCTGAACTTTTTGAGCTGAGCTCCAGATTTTCTTTGCTCGCTTCCTTCCTTTCCTCTACTCTTCAGCCCAGCAATCAACTTATCATGGTAAGGTGGCAGTAAATTTAGCAAATGAAGGGGTTAAAAAATCAAGATTGAAATGCAGAGGTGGAGAGTTTAGTTTCAGCACCTACTGGGAGGGGGAAGAAAGATCAACAAGTCTGTCTCTCAAGCTTTTTTTATGTTTTATTGAACAAATGTGGGTTTCTGGAGGAGGGAGGGAATTAAGCAAGAGAACAGTTTTTGGAAGATGAATCCTAAAGCTTCCACTTTTGCATTCAGGCAGCTGGCATCGCCAAAGCTTAGCAACAGCCAGGAGAGCTTTGCAGTATCCCAACGGTCAGCTGATCAGGGCAGAATGCTCTGAAAGCAGCCGTCATTTCCACAAGGAACTGTCAATATATGGAAAATGGCAGGTGCTTCCAGGAGGCATGGGGAATAGACCAAGCACTGTGGGATGCCAGTGGGGCAGGCCAGAGGGGGAGAGAGGTGGGCAATGCTGCAGCATCCCTGTGGCCAGTTGTAAGGCATGCTGCAGCAGCCGTATTTCAAAATGGGATCGTATGTAGCTTTGGGGGGGGGTTGTAACATCAAACAGCCAATAGGTGACCGGTCATATCTCGAGAATTACCTAGATTTTACAAAAATTGTTTGTCAGGAAGACTTGTGTATACAGGACATCAAAATCATCTAACACCCTTGAAAAAAAATCAAGAGATTTGATACTAAGTAATCATGTATCAGCCAATCTTAAACTGACCCAGCTGTGTTCTTTCACAAATTTCTTCAACTGTCGGAACTTTTTCTTCTGAACTTTACAACCTTCTTTGGTGACATACTTAAAGTACTTGCAGTCTAAAAATATGCAAAAATAAAATGGCATTAGAACAAATGTGACACAACAATGGTATTAAACTAACTTGTGACCCAAGTAAGGCTCTTCTAAACATAATAAATCAATTAAACTGGACACATTTTCTTAGCTTTATACAAAGAGAATATACACTGGTTTCAGACTATATTTTAGATTTTGTTTCATTAACTGAAATATAACCTGGCTGAGTCTTTGAGGGAACTGGTTTGCACAAGTACACTATGGTAACCCTGATTTAGGGAAGTTATTTCCTATCATTGATTCTACCTATGTGGCCTCTCCCTGCTCATGGACCCAGGGAAGTGTCCTGATTTTCAGAACTCCAGGAAATGAAACATCAGAAGAGATACTTGGAGATGAATAGCAAATCCAGAAACACAGGTTTTATTTGTGGCAACGTAACTATTTTTCTGCTCTTACTGCTTCTGAAACCCTGTTCAAAGTGATCCCTCTTGGGGAGGGAAAGACCAGAGAAATATCTGCAGGGCCACCTTGAGGACCACTTGAGGCCTCTGTCATATAACGTCAATTGGATCTGCTCTGAGCTAGATCCAGTTGGGTAGGTCCTCTGAAGTGGACTGAAGCAGTTTTTGGCTCAATTTTCTGGAGACAATTTGCACCTGTTGGTCCTGAGACATCACCAAGAGCTATTTAAGCATGGTCACCTCTCCAATAAATCAACCTGATTTTCCTTCTGCCTTCAACTTTGCCTTTTAGGGAAAGCTATTGAGAAGGCTGTCAGGATGCAGCTTCGCAAAGCTCTGGAGGGATATGAATTATCAGACACCAGAATTAGTGTGAAATTTGCCAAGATTTTTGGAGTTTTGGTTCTTGCTTGAACAGCAAGTGGCAGACTGGCGCAGAGGGCCTTTGCACACCTCCCTTTTGTGTGCCAATTTTACTTGTTCCTAGATTGGAAAGCTTAGCTCATGGTCACGTCCCAGTTAGATTGCTGCAATACGTTTTATACAAGGTTGCCCTTGAAGACTACTCAGAAGCACAACTGGTTGGAATACAGTGGCCCAGGTAGTTATGATGCCCATGTACCACTGCTACTTTGATATTGGCACTAGTTTTTGCTTCTCATCTGGATGCAATTCAGTGCAATGATAATCACCTATAAAGTTCTTAGTAGCATAGTCATGGACTATGCACGCTTTATGGGGAAAGAGGAATAGTTTTTTAAATACTATTTAAATAGTATTTGAAATCATCATTAACATATAGGGATAGAAAACCTTACCTTTTCCCAACAGTATGCCAGCTATCAGAACTTTTTCACACGTGAGTTTTTTGTTTTCCTGCCAGTTACTTTTTGCCAAATAAAAACTGAAATGAAAAGCTGGCCACCAGTCCTTTCGAATAGCCCACTCCTTTTTCAGCCAGTGAAATTGCTTATCAGAGCTGAAAAACATACAAAGAAAACCTAGGAATATCCGAATTAGATCTAAATCCAAACACACACACACACACATATATATATACAGTATATCTCAAAGATTGGTAGGGGAATTTCACACTTTATTACAGGTAGTCCTCAACTTACAATCACAATTGAGCCCATATTTTCCACTGCTAAGTGTTAAGTGAGTTTTGCCCTGTTTTACAACTTTTTTGCAACAGTTGCTAAGTGAATCACTCCGGTTGTTAAATGAATTTGGCTTCCGCGTTGACTTTGCTTGTTAGAAGGTCACAAAAGGTGATCATATGACTCCAGGGCACTGCAACCATCATAAATACATTCCAATTGCTGAGCATCCAAATTTTGCTCACATGACCATGGGAATGCTGCATAGGGTGTAAGTGTGAAAAATGGCACTTTTTTAATGCCATTCTGACTTCGAATAGTTACGTCAAGGGCTACCTGTAAAAGATTGCAAAGAACGGCTCCAAAGCATACATTGCTTCAAAAAGCTCAATCTGGCCAATCTAAGGCCATTACTGTTTTCCATACAATTATAAATGCACTCATACTAAAATTAACTCAAATCTAGCTTAAATTCAAAAGGACAGGCAAAGCAAGATGAATGTTAGCCAGGAAATCCAAGTAAACAGTTTTGTTCTAATTAAATGTCACTATGGGCAAGTATAGTTTTGTCCTGTATTTAATCAGTTAGAATCTTTCAATGGAATCCAGCAATAAAAACTCTATGTAACTGATTTTTAAAAATCCAACGTATTACTATTAAAATTCCATTGAGTTTGTTTATTTATCTATCTATCTATCTATCTATCTATCTATCTATCTATCTATCTATCTATCTATCTATCAAATTTCTATACCGCCCTACTCCCAAAGGACTCAGGGCGGTGAACAGCCAAGATAAAATACAGATAATACAAATATTAAAAATCCCTTAAAATTATTAAATATTTTGGCCGAAACACAGATTAAAACACCCAATTTATAAAACCATGAATTAAAAAATTTAAAAGAGGAGAGTTAGGCCAGGCCAGTTCAATATACCATAGTTATTTTTATTTTTTATGTTTTGACCTGGTTCCGATGGATCATCTAAAGTCTAGAATTCAAGGGGGGGGGGGGAACCATCCCAAATGTGTATTTTATGAAAATTAGCTAATGCTCACTAAGGAGATTGCTAAATTTTCTTGAACATTTCCAACTCTGAGTTTCAGATTCTATTTTTTAAGAATGTCCTATTTCCATTGGAAATGATCCCCATTTCTTGCAGAGGACTAGAATCTTTACCAAAGAAAATTAAAGCACATTAGATTTTTACAATACAGATAGCAAAACATATTTATATAGATGTAATCACACTGCAAAATCTGATAGACTTACTTTTGCAGAATTTCTACTGTCTGTTTTGCCAAATAATTCCAAGCTTTTACATTTTCCTTCCAGCCAGCAAAATCCAAAGCTGCAAAAATAACTTTCAGCTGTAATTTATGTTTTTTTCTTTTTTCTGAAATTAGAATAGATCCCATTATTTTTGTAGTATTCTAATATTTGCAAAAGAGGCAAAAGTTCTCATTACCAGTTGGCGAGGGTTTTCTTTTTTAAAAAATTTCTGAAACCAAAGACAAAAATCCAGTAACAGCTGCAGTAGTAGCAACTAATTGTTCTGGATATAATCTCAATTTGCAATGATAAGATACTATACGTGAACCTTCCCCAGCCAAACACCATTCTGAAGTCAGCCATTAATTCATAGCTTTTAACCATGCTAGTTGGAAATTATAGGAGACTGAAAAGAACTCAATAGAAAGTAAATTAAAAATTATGTGATAAAAACTAGTTTTTTAAAATTAGCTTAAAAGCCAACCTTATATATTATTCAAAGATAGCAGGCCACAGCTAAAACAAGCCCTGTCCTTTGCTGGATATTAATAGTGGGCCAGAAACAGAGAGGCCCATCACAAAATATGGGCAGGTTCACAGGAGTTCAGGGGATTTTTTTAAAAAAAATCTATCTATCTATGAAAACCAGTAAAATAAATTGAGCCAGGAAAAAAAGGAAACAGTAATTAACACAGTATCAGAATAATTTAATCAGTGTGCTTCGCTTTCACGAGCATCCAGGCACTATCATCTATAGTGATGTTTTCAAAGCAAAGACAGTTCTACACAGAATGCCTTACAATAGTTTAGTCAGGTTGTAATCAATGTAGGTAGAACAAGGTCATTCTGCTTTCCTTCAGGAGATAAGTCCAAGATAGCAAAAGGCACTCTTGGTTGTAAACTTTTATTTGCATTAGGATTTGCTTGAAACTTTTCCTGTTAATTATGGCACAAGGGAGGAACAGAGCAACTAATCTGAGTGTAATATTGGGATACCCTTAAAAGGACTCACTTGATTTTTTAAGCAAGTTGTAAAATTCCAGCATTAGTTCATGGGAAGGAACAAGCTCATGCAGGATCTAGGAAGAAACAGGTAAATAGATGAATTTTGGAAAGTGAAACTAGACACTTATACATCTCAATGGTTTTACAGAAGATACCTGCAGAGGTTTATACCAGAGAACAGGATTGGACTGCCAGTTTCACCTCAGAGACAAGGTGTATTACAGGTAGTCCTCAATTTACCACCAGTTCTTAACAACCGTTTGAAGATACAACAGACTTCAACAAAATCTATTTACAGCCCATCCTCACAGTTATGACGGTCACACACACACACTTGGTCAAATTATTCCAATTGGGCACATAGTGAGATGATGAGATTGTATTTATGACTGGTGCAGCATTTCCCGGTTGCATGATTGTGATCTGTAACATATTTTGCCATTTTCCAGCAGAAAATGATGTGATTCACTTAATGACCATCTTAAAAGGGTCATAAAATTGAGTCTGTTCACATAGTGCATCAACTTACAACTAAAATAACTTGTGACCGAAATCCCAGGCTTTACTGTGGCTGTAAAACAAGGACTAACTGTATATCAGGTGTGAAGTACATACCGCACTAAAGAGTTTGAAATATTCTGGCATCAAAAAATTATATTTTATGAAGCAAATATGGTGTATACAAACTGAAGTCAGCCCATTAATATATTCCAGTTATTGCAGAGATCACTGGCACTGCACTCTTATTATAATAATAGTGATAGATTTATATGATAAGTATTTTAGGATTGTGGTGTAATTATTGCATTTAATTTGTGTTCTAAAAAGTACTTGTCTGAGCATTTTACACTTGGAAAACACAGTACAAAAGAGGCATAGACCATGATTATCTACATATAAAAGGTTGTACAATATTTCAAATATAAAAGGTGGTTTGGACACATGGGTATCTGTTTGCAACTTCTTAAAGCAACCCTGCCTTTTTCTCTGCTGCAACTCCTACCTTTTGGAACATCTTACCCAGTAGTGGGTTTCAAATCCCGGCGCTACCAGTTCGCTATTGGGAGCAGGCAGGAGCGTGTGCTTGCTATGCGAGCGCGCGGCGCTTCTGCGCATGGGCAGAGCATTTTTGATGACGTCTGGGTGGGTGGGTGGAGCCTCCCATCACCGCCACTATAGTTCGCCTAAACTGGAGCGAACCGGTAGCAACCCACCACTGATCTTACCCTACAAATAAGGTCTTCCCCGACCCTCCTATCTTTCTGCAAGAGCCTGAAAACCTGGCTCTACTGGCTGGTCTGGGGTCCAAATGGGGAAGTTTCACACTGGAGGTGGTTGCTGGATTGATGGCAGACGCTACCTCCTCCTCCTCCTCCTTCTCCCCCCCCCCCCCCGGTTGATCTCCGCTCTCCACCCATCCATCTTTTTTGGCTATCATATTGATGTATTCTCGTATTGTATTCTTTTCCATTGTTTTATTGTTCTATTATTTTACTTCTGTACACGCTCTTTTCATTTCTTCCTTTTTATTGTTGTAAGCCATCTAGAGTAGCCCCATGGCCACATAGGCAGCAAATAAATTTAACAAACAAATAAATAAATACGGGTCTCAATTTATGACAACTGAGACCAGAAATCATGTTGTAAATCACTGCAATTGTTAAGTTGAGGTGCTTGCATCACCAGACCCATTTTTTTATATTTTTTTCATAGTAGTTGTTAAGTGAATCACACAGTCCTTAAAGGAATAGTACAATTGTCAAGTGTATTCATTCTTCCAAATGAGTGGGTTTTTGCCAGAAATCACCAAAAAACCCCACACTGGAAATTGTGAAAGTCACAAATCATATTCCCACGACCACAGGATGCTGCAAATGGTCATACATGCAAGTTGGCTGCCAAGCACCAGAAATGCGATTACATGCTGTGTGTGTGTGTGTGTGTGTGTGTGTGTGTGTGTGTGTGTGTGTGAGAGAGAGAGAGAGAGAGAGAGAGAGAGAGAGAGAGAGAGGGAGAGAGGGAGAGAGGGAGAGAGGGAGGGAGAGAGAGAGAGAGAGAGGGAGGGAGGGAGGGAGGGAGAGAGAGAGAGAGAGAGAGAGAGAGAGAGAGAGAGAGACAGACAGACAGACAGACAGACATTTTACAACAGCCAGAAATGCTTTATGGGTCATAAAGCATCATTCCAAGACTGTTGTAACTCCAAATGATTGTAAAATGATTAGGAATAAGTTGAGGATTACTTGTAGTTGTTAAGTTCTGTTGATTTCAGCAAGCTATTTAGTACACTATTAGACACATTCAACTTCCAAGAAAACATTAATCTTTGATTAGCTTATTTGTGTTCTTCGTTATTCACAGATAAAAGAGAGTAAGAACAGAATCATAAACAAACAGAACAGTAAAACTCCAGAATTCTTGCCTGCAGTGCAGAGATCTGTGTTTTCCTTGATTCTCCCCTTCTCTTTAGGAACTGGTAGTAGTAGACATGAGCATTGGGGTTGGCAGGGAACTTGGAATTATACGCATAGTCACTTAACACTTCCCGTGCTTCTTCATACTCCTCATAATGTTCCAGCAACTAAAAGAACATAAATGTTCAGCTGTTCATTTCAAACTGACACCATGTTATAAAGTAGTACCAAACTGTTTTGCAACAAAATTAAACTAAAATAAAAGTAATTTAACAGTGCACTTATTTTTAAACTGCATTAAGGCAAGGAACAAAAATATATGGCTCCAGGTGCAGCCGGGGGGGGGGGAGGGAGGGAGACAGATGTGTCCCCCAAGACTGCCTGATAAGCTTTTCTCTCCCCCATGTGCCCATGTGCTCTCCCCCATTTGCCTACTAACACTACTAAGATTTTCTTGCAGGGATTGGAAACCAAGTCCTAGGAAGAACAGTTAAAGGAATAAGAAGAGACTGAGGTGACATCGTGACAGTCCTCTTTGGATAACTTAAAGGGCTGTCATATAAAGGAGGGAGTGAACTTGTTCTTCGATGCTCTGGGCGGTTTGACCAGGCTCAGTAGATTAAAACTACAGGGGAAAAAAATCAGATTCTGAGAAAAAATTCTGGATTGGTTCAAGCAATGAAACAGGTTGCCTCCCGAAACTGTATGCTCCTTTTCAGTGAAGATCTTTAAATGGGCTGGATAGCCATCTGTCCAAAATATTTTAGCAAATTTTGCTCAGGGAGTTGGACATGATAATCTCTGAGGTCCCTCCCAACTCCTGACTGCTCTCCTAGCAGTCCCCACTCACTGTCTCCCCAATACTTTTCCAATTTACTTGCCCATTAAACCTCCCTGCATTTCTCTCCACTGTCCCATTTAGTTTTTCTGCTTTTTCATTATCCAACAGGCTTCCCCACTTCTCTTTCCTTTCTCTTCTGCTTCCTTCAGTTGCTTCTTTTTTCAGTTTTTATCTCACCACCGAAAATCAGTGCCCTAGAGCCATCTATTGTCAGCTATATGAACTGCAGCACCAAGGAAGATTTTGCTACAATGATAAATACAGAAAAGGGATCTGTGTATGCGTGACGAGAAAAATAAATATCATAGCACATATTATGTAATAAGCATTTTGGACAGATAAATCTCCAGCCCCTGTTTGCAGGCCTCCAATGAGGAGAACTACTCCAGTGAGTCACACATATTATCAGGAAATATTTCCTAAAATCTGGTTTCTTAACATTCTGATCCCCTTGTTCTGGTCCAGCCCATGACTGGTTGATTCCATAAAAACATGTGGAATCATAAACTTTGGTTTATAGATCAAGTGGTTGGTTCCCACAATATGTTAAATCAGAAACAAACAAATCACATTATGGCTTAGTGTAACTTGTAAACCTAGTCAGTTTAAATCAGCAAAAGCCAAATGAAAGAAACTCTAGGGCCATTCCCACTTGTATAGCCATGCCTCTTTTTCCTATGAGGCTGCTCATGAGCAAGCCAGCTTTAAGTAGGCTTTAGCTGCATCGGTGTGAACATGCCTTCTGTGACAATGGTGAGTCAATGGGATTTGATGATTAAGAGTTGGACTCCCATGGAAGAAGGGAGCACTATACATACTGCCTTAAGCTCCTGAACAAAAGGTAGGATATAAAACAAATAAATGAATACATATCAGGGTTGCTTTGTATGTTTTTTACAAGGAGCTAAATATACAGTTTCGAATGTTTGACTCATGCCCATAAAACTAAGCATAAGACAATACCAGCCATCCAATAACCATTTTATGACTATCTGTACAGGTAACTCTGTGATAGCACTTTCACCAATTTCTGAATCTACAAACCTCCACAAAAGCCTCTACCACTGAGTTACCTAATGTACCTTTCTAAAACTGGCCCATCTGACAGCCATCCAGATTATGTGACATAGAAAGTCTACTGTACAAAGGGTGCTCTTACATCCACATAACAAATCACGAAAGGATCCCAAACTCCAGGAATTCTGATTATTTCCCTAAGGCTGACTTTAGCCTGCTGGTACAAGTGATGCATTTCCTGCTGAAGAGAAGCTTGTGTACAGCTGTCGTCATCTGTGAAAGGCAAGACATCCATCTCATAAATCTAATTTGAAACAGATGACATCATGATTTTATCCTTCATTTTAAAAATCAATTTTTCAAAAATCCTCCAGGACAAAAATGCTTTTTAAAAAGAGATACTGTAGTCAAGGAATATAGCAATTCAAATTGGATACACAAAGGAAAATATCATATTTATAAAACAACAGCTGCTATTTCAGATCTCCTGAATATTTATTATACTAAAGAAGCCAAACAATAAAATGAATGGTGAGGGAGAATGATAAAAAAAATCCACTTCAAAGCTTGCAAAATATTCCATCAATGCTTCTCCACAATACTTGGTAGGTTATGATCAGTATCTCTTTCATGAAACCCAAAAGTAGCATCCCAAGGTAATCAGTTCAGAGCCAAATATATATATACATCATTTGGGGATGGCAGGATGTTTCTTTGAAATATACAACTCAGGTGTGTTTACCTTCTCCCACTACTGTTATATGTGACAATGTAGAGTCCTTAGTTCTCTCTGAGCTTTGTTGTTTGCTTAGACATTTTACTACCTAACTAGGTGTGGTGCTAGTATGGGGAGGGAGTTGCTCTTTGTTTATATAAAGTAGCTTGCATTGCCAGTATCAATCGGGGAGTGATTTTCCTTTTGGTAGTTCCTTGATCAGAGCATTGTTTTCTGCCTGATCTTTTGTCTGATGCTGATCCCTATTAATCTGAGTATTGGCTGTGGGCAGTGGTGGGATTCAAATAATTTAATAACCAGTTCTCTGCCCTAATGATTTCTTCCAACAACCAGTTCACCAAACTGCTCAGAAAGTTAACAACTGGTTCTCCCAAAGCGGTGCAAACTGGCTGAATCCCACCACTGGCTGTGGGAAAGAATATGTTCTGGTCTTTTGATTTCTTTAGCTTTGTCACTGCATTATTTTATTTACCAGCTGAGCTCATTATTTCTGGACTGTCAGACTCTCCGTAGCTTTGCCAACTTCTTATCAGTAAGCTACGTGTTTCCGCATCCACCCACCTTCCTTCACACACTCTTTCCTTTGTTCTCTTGCCAGAGGTCCGGCTCAGATAGCCGGCAAGAATTATTTTCAAAAATGTAACAATTAACTTTTCTTAGTTAGTGAGGTGTTTTATTTTCTTTATAACAAATAAATGAGTTTTATTAGAAACCTTTTCCTCGCGTTTCTTTTCAGATTATTGCAACAAGGAATAAGCCTCGATTCATCTTCTCTAAACCAGGGTAATTAGTCCCAGAGCCAAACATGGGATTAATAAATGCCCTGACAAGCTTTTTATTGTCTCTTCTGGATGATGTGTAAATGTGGTTTATCTCTCTATGCCCACTAATGGCTGATTTGTCTGAGTACTAAGCTTCTAGGAATTCACTAGCATTTTTAGACTTAAGTTTGGTCTAGGATGCTCACAGCTTCCCAGTTCTCAACCTTAATACTTAGTGTGGTAAAATATTATGGGTGAACTGAGCAACCAGTTTCCCTACTTCTCCATTTTGTGCTGTCACAAGATCACTAACAGATTATTATGATTTCTCCTTACATTTTCCTTTGTAAAAATTTAGCTTAGCAACTAAATTATGTTGCCATTGTGTTTTTGACAGTCCTGATTAATCATAAATACTATGATTATTCAAGGCCAATAAATCTGATGGAGCTTATCAACAGAGTAAGATAATAATAGACAATTGAGAAAGCCATTTGCTTTGATTCCTCCAGGTCATTTAAAAAAAACATGCAATACAGGAGGAACAACATATACAGTAATCTTTAGCTTTCTCATTGCTGAGAAAGATACCAAATGAATTTCAAAATTTTCTTTGTCAGGTACTAATTCCATGGAATTCTCTGGAACTTTCTTCCTAATAAGCATGCTGGAGAACTCAGCCAAAGATTTGTCTCACCTTTCATATTTCATGAATGGAATTGAAAAATGCATAGACAACTGCAGGAGTTACTGCTGCGTATTGCCACTGTGGCATCTACAGGCACATACTCACCCAGCTCCAAAAGGTCAGTCTTCTTTTTTAACCACATATAATAGTCTATCAGCCCCTTATAAGCTTGAACAAGCTTCAGCTCTTTTTCCTGAACAACAGTTTCTTCTCCATATCGCCAACTTTCAGTCAGGATCAAGTTCTGATAGGCTTCATCCAGAAATCCGCTGCACAAAAGGTGGAAGGCATGCTCTAAAGAAATCTGTAATTTGAGCTTTGTTTAGGTTGAACAGAAGCAGTAACTTTGGATGCAAATATGCATAAACAAAGCAGCAGTAAATCTTCCCAATAACTTCAGGTAAGAGTTGTGCTTTAGAACTATTCTGCTTTAATAACAAGGGACCACTTTCAACTGCAGTTGTGTATGGGCATGCTAGATGGTGAGCTGTATAAGAAATCAAAGATTTTTACTATAGAAATAATTACATTTTTTCATATATATGAGTGATTTTTTTCCAGATTGTGGAACAATATGCTTACAGTATTCAGTTAGAATCCATTATGGAACCACTGTTTTTAAATGGTTCCAAAGCCATAATTAAAAACACAGTTCTGTGTCATTAAAATTTGAAGCCATATATTTTATCAGAAATATCAAATATGGAGTGCAATTTAAAAATCTATATTGAAGTTTTACAATAAAAACATTTTCTTTTTTAATATAATTTATCAAAGAAATTTTAACAAGGTAAAATAATATAAATAGTAGAAAATAAAATAAGAAAATAGAAGAGGGAGGGAGGAAGGAAAAGGAAGGAAGGAAGGAAATATAAGGAAAGAATATAAAGATGTGGCTTCTGACCATTTTTATAGTGGTTATAAACGTATTTATATTTGACCTCTCTAAGATTACATCATATTCTTAAAGGAATCAGTAGGAAGTCTCACAATAAAACATGTTTTCAATATTAAAAAGTTGAATTAAAATTTTCATCTTGAGAGTTTTTTTCTTACCTTTAAATATCTTTTGACTCCTAAATTTTTCATCCGATCTGCAAAATAGTTGACCTCTTCTATATTACTCTGTGGATGCTGCTGCAAGATTTCCGTTCCTATTCTCCAGATCTCCTAATCAGGAAGAAAATACAATCCAAGCAAGTCATAAAGCCATAGTACTAAAAGCAAATGCACTGTGACTACTGACACCTTTAATTTATACAATTATTTACAACAACATCACTAACATGATGCCCATGAGCAGAGACATCCATAGGGGAGAAATGAAGAAAGTCAAAATGGCAGACTCAATGGTGTGGCCAAAATTGTCATCTTGATTTTCTTGACCAACATCCCAACACATTTGCCTGTGAACATTATAGTTTCCATATTCAGTTCCCCATAAGCTGTGCCATTATATAGGCAGAAAGATCTGGCATTCTACAAATCAAAACACCATCCTGTATCATCTTTATTTACACAGAATACAGGACCTCGTATAGATCCAACACATATTACATAAAATAAAAAGGATAGGTGAATGTAAGATAGGGCTTTAAGCAATTTGCTTAAATGTCCAGAAAAATGTGAAAGGTAAAATAGAGAATTGCAAGAAGCCTCCTGAAGGGCTAACAGGAGGTGAAGGCCAGCCAACAGGTTGCCTTGTGTCAATTAAGTATTTCATGATTGGCTGCATTGTTTGGCAACTTTTTTGTGAACAGACAATCCCATTTTAACTTACTCTGACATTTTGTGAGAGCACTCACTACATCCATTCAAATTTTCAAAGGTTCCCATGGCCTAAAGAAGGTTTACACCTCAAATTTATGAAAAAAATGTCCCGTGTTATATATCTAAATTCATGACACAATGCATAAATGGGACATTTTTATCCTGTTCTTAATTATTTTATATAGAGACACATGCTGGAGAAATGATATATTTCCATTCATTTCAAATATATTATGTTAATTAATTTACCTACCTCTTGAGATGTCACCCTTTTTTCTGAAGATGTATTTTCCAGCATTTCCAAGTAGCTTATCATTAATTCTGCAGCCCTCTGCCACTGACTTTGTAAGAGAGCATCTTGGATACAGCATAAACAATCCTCTTTCATCGTTTGGAATTCTGAAGATTTCACAGCCATATCTGCTTCAACCATCATAAGAAAATGTTGGTTATTTATTTTACAAATAATACATATGTAAAGCATTTATGGAACTAAGTTTGCCATTCACAGAAAAAATGTGAATGTTATGTTCATATCTTGAATGTGAACTCCCAAGAATATATTTTGCATTAATTTGGCATTATCTTATCTCAGAAATATTATCAGTATCCTGAAGCTTCAAATTCATGGATTTTCCTGGCACACATTATTATGTGTCACATCAACTGAAAAGCATTAAGAAATGAACTTTAGCTTTTTTTTCTGATGACTGCATAATCACCATCAAAATAAACAATCCTTCCTACAATGGAAATAAAATAAAAAGGAATATTTCTTATTGGAAGAATATTAAGAACATCTGGAAGACCTGCCCTGACTCCCAGGTTGTTTTTTTTTAGCACAATTCAAGATGCTGTTATCATCTTTAAAGCTCCAGATCATTATTTATATATATATATAAATATATATATTGACTTTGACTTCAGGAGACTTACAAAGATATGACCCCCAATTGCAAAACACAATACATTTCTACCTTCCTGGCAATAACATTCAGACAAATCACTTGATAGGCTCCAAATCATCCTCAGGTCCCCAGGGCAAAACCATATGTTCGGGGACTTTCAAAAGAGTATCAAGATGGGGACCAATTTTATCTCCATGGGAATATTCCCTAGGAACGGAACCACGGCAGAAAAGTCCCCTCATCTTGGTCACACTAGATGGACCTAACATACCTTGCCTCCTCTCTCTCTGATGGATCAGGTAGATGTAACTGGAAAAAGATGGGTCCTTCAAATAACCTGGCCCCTAGCCATATAGGGCTTTTAAAGGTGATGACCAACACCCTGAATTGGATGCAGAAGCAAAGTGACAACCAAAGCAACTCTCACAAAGAGGAATCTAGATTTGCACAAAATCATGTTGGCCACCACATTTTGAACCAACTGAAGCTTCCAGATACTTTTCAAAGGCAACCCCACGTGGAGCTCATTACAGTAGTAAAGCCCAGAGGTGACTATGTCATAGGTGACTGTGAGCAGTCTGTTTTCAATTATACAAGAATCAATTTTAGTGTAAACAGTATACGGTGTATAAAAGCACAATATCTTGATAATCAATTGTCATCTGAA
Organism: Pantherophis guttatus; assembly: GCF_059756535.1. NCBI lineage: Eukaryota > Metazoa > Chordata > Lepidosauria > Squamata > Colubridae > Pantherophis > Pantherophis guttatus. Next base: position 295,434,369 of record NC_142063.1, on the reverse strand, counting down.
AGTACACAATAATAATATAGTAATCAGTTAACTTCAGACAAATCATGTGATTGGTCCTTGACTCAGCTATAAAATTCTGAATGCCATATCCTTTCAAGTTCAGCGCTCTTCTCTTCAAAGACTTTCAGGTTCACTATTTACAGTTTAATTGCTTCTAGAATTTCTTTTACTGGCTACTCTAACTTTCCACTAATTATCCAGCCTATCCTCTTTTCCATGTACCCCAAGATCTCACATTTTGTCCCAAAGCAACAAGCGAATTTGGGGAAACAAAACAAGTGGAAGAACCTGATCAATATGTGACAGTTGAAGCATTACTACATACATTAGCCAGTTTGGCCTAGCAGTTAAGGCACCAGGCTAGAAAGCAGGGGACTGTGAGTTCTAGTCCCGCCTTATCCATGAAAGCCAGCTGGGGGACCCTGGGCCAGTCACTCTCTCTCTGCTCAATCTACCTCATAAGAGTTGTTGTTGTGGAAAAATACGAAAGGTATGTTGGATATGTTTGCTGCCATGTTATTATTTGTAAAAATAATAAAGATGAGATACCAATAAATAAATAAATAAATAAATAAAATTTTTTAAATATTTTATTGAGTTTTCTAAAACAAAAAAGAAAATATACAATCTATCTCTCCTTTCGGAGGTGCAGTGTTTATACAATATAGTGAAACAAAAGTTAGAAAAAGACTTCATCCTTAACTATACATTATTTTATACAATACAACTATAATACATGTGCCAAGTCAAATTCTATAGTCATGTTTTCGTCTTATTGTTAAAAAATTATATTCTAAGTCTGGCTACAGAAGTACAGGAAGAAACTATAAGTTTCCAACACATGATTCTCGATTACCAATCTGTATCCTGTTAATGATGTTACATCATCATCACATTAATAACAGTAATAGTAACTAGTGATTGTGTATCACCCAAATTCAACAAATGAATAAATAAAAATAATATGTACTATAGCAGAGCATGTTGAATTTGTTTTGCAAAAAAGAAAAAAATATATCAGGGCAACAGCTAGGTTAGAACCCATCTTTTTAATTGCTAGTTTTTCTATTAATGAAGATTCTGTGTTATGTTAATGTTCAATATACCATTCCTCAACTGCATTTCAAAATGGCACCCAAAACATATATTATGCAATTTTATTGAAGAAAATAATTGGTCATAACAGGTTTATAGCAAAAGGTAAAGGTAACACTACAATGTACTGCAGGCTAAGGAAGGCCTAAATGGGGGAAGGGAAGAGAATGACCCTAGGATTTTGCTACTTTCCTTCATCCCTACTTTCCATCATGTCAGTAAAAACTTACTTGGGTGGTTGAAATGTTTTGGCAGTAAAGGCAAATAAATTTCTGGAACCAGAGCTTTGGTTGCAGACTCATCCTCTGTTTCTTCTGTGGACAGCCATCTTGTTTCTTGCCTCAGTTCTTCAACAAAGTTATCCATTTCTATGACTATATTTTTTTTAAGAATAAGAAATAAAATAAAGAGAAAAACATTGTTATAATCAGCTTTAAAGTAAAGTAGAAGGAAATCCATCAACTGTACAGTAGTGTAAAACTTATAAACAAAATATTCAAAATCTAATCTGCAAAAACAGGAAAGAGAAAAAACACATATTTTAAATATATTTGTTTAATAGGCCTCTTTGTTTAACAGCCACACTAGTTGTATCTCTAAACTGGCTCCCAGGAATAGGTTTTTTATGAAATATAACTTACACAAACCAACATTTAAACATCAAGAAAATTTGAAATAAAACAATATTAGGAAACCTAATTAACTAAGACTACTATAACCAAAACTATTTAGGACAATAGTTGGATTATATGAGTTGAATGTTCAATAGTGATGACTTCATTAACAAATACAGTAAATCAGCAATCCCCAACATTTTTGGCTTGGTGGTCCGGTGGGGAAGGGAGAGGGGATGGTTCTATGTAACTGGCAGGCAAGTACCGTTCCATGTGCACTCGCACAAATGGAGCTTTGCGTGCAAGTGCCTGCCGCTCACACAAGTGGAGCTTCGTGCACGACACCTGCCACTCCCATAACTGCGCGTTTGCACAATTGCCTGTTGCTTGCACGGCCCGGTTCTAACCAGGCTTCAGCGGCCCAGCAGGGGGAGAGGGGATGGTTCTGTGTGAGTGCCCACTGCTCGCACAAGTGGAGCTGCATGCACTCACCACCCAATCACACAGCCCAGTTCTGAACAGGCTGTGGCCCAGCACTGGGCCACGGCCCGGAGGTTGGGGAGCCCTGCAGTAAATGAGCACCAGACTCCAGCAAATGCCTGGGTCTAAAATTTTGGACCATTCTCAATAAGTCTTTTGAAGTTTCAATATCCCTTAAAGGATGGCTCAAAAAGAGAGACCTGCTACTGATTTCCTTAAGAGTATGGGATATGTTTATTCTTGATTTGTTCCTTTTAGAAATAGATTTACAATATAAACAGGCTGTTCAACCCACCAATGATCTGGATAGCTAGATTCAGATCATTGTTGGGTTAGTTGGGTTAGTTTATCAACTAATAAAGTTGATAAAGTAGATGTGTCCCTACCTGGAGGAGACAAACCTACTCTCAGTGATTCATGTAGTACTAGCCTTGAAGCTTGAATGTTACAATGCATTCTTCATGGCCTTGAAGGCATCCAGATTATACCCAATACAATGTTAGTTCTAAATCCCCCATTATCCATGTTAAATCAGTTTCATTGGCTATCAAAAATCATTCAAGCACAATTGAAGATAGTCACTGTGGTGTATAAAGTTTTACATAGATTAGATGCAAGCTACTTGCAAGGCTATGAATTCATGGGTAGACTACTCTGTGCTCTCAGATAATCAATGGACAAAGTTTATGGATGAATTGGATATAAACAACCAATCTGACTTTCTTTGTGGTAGGAACCATATTGTGGAATAAATTGCCATTGGGATTGAAACAATCTTTCTCCTTGTAACAATTCAAGAACTTCAAAATATTTGTTTTCCCTGGGCTTTCAACATTACTGTGTTCACTTTTGTGTGCTATGCAGAGGAATGGGAAGGAGGGGGCAAATGATAAAACATGCCCTGCAGCTTTGTAAACTACCCTTTTATACACGTGTGATGAAGTCATTTATGTGCACATATGAAAAGGATGCATCTTGAATCCTAAAATGCGAAGCTCCTTTCATCATTTTGATAAAAGCACTGGTCCTATAGAGATCACTAAGTGTGTGTGTGTAAATAATTTTATGTATATTTTTCTTAGATCTTGTTACACCTCCAGAATGCTTAAGAAAGTAGATGGCATTTAAAATTTCTAAACAATTACACATACATAATTACAGAAAAAGCTGCCATTGACCAGAGAGTGCTTCCCAAGTAGAAGATAATGTGACTGAAAGGAATTAAGAGCCCACCTGACTTCACAGAACCTGCAATTCGAAAGACATAAGTTTCAATATTAACCCAGAGATGCAAAGCAGGAAACTCAACTGGCCTTTGCAGGCCAGTTTTCTAAGCACCTCTTTTAGGAGCAAAAGGTAAACGATAACACGAAATAAAACCCGTGTTATAAAGATCGTGAAGACTGTGTTTTACGACATCGCTTGCCTAACGGTCAATGAATTCGTTGGTTTAGATGCTGTAATAGCAACCACAGATACACATCCTTCGTAAAACAGGGTGTGCTCCCTTCTCTCTTTTTTTTAATTGCTAATAGCCGATGAGAGCCCAACAGCTGAGAATTCTCAGATTAGCGCTACCTACCGCGATGGGAAGCTTCCTTCCTTCCTTCCCACCTCCCTTCGTTCCGGTTCCGAGAATATGCGCGCTACATTCTACACCACGACGCCTTTTTCTTTCACTTCCGATGCTTTGCCGCAGCGAGCGCCATCTTTTCTGTGGGCACCACGAAAACGTTTGGGCCACGTGATACTCCCTGCCTTTCACAGAAGTATCGAATTCGCCTGCGCATGCGTTAACACTTTCCCCTCTGTGCTTGATTGCTTTATTAACCTAAGGCCCTTCCTCGCCTCGGAGTTCCTGGGCGCGTATCTGTGCTCGTAAACTGAGCCTCGTTGAAGATAGAGAATACCAGTTCATCGTTTACGTATTTTTCAGGGGTTCTGATGGTCTCTCGGTACATAACAATTGTAATCTAGATAAAGTGAAGAAAGAGCAACGTCTAATAGGTTGACAAATAGTTCTTTTTCCAGGCTTTTTTCTTAGCTTGGCTTTCACTGCTGTGCAGTACTGTCTTATTTTATATTATGGACTGCAGTTGGGTAATATTGTATTAAAATATTTACATCTAGGCTAATATAAGTGCATCATTTCAGAGTCATTTCCAGAAAACGCTTCTTGTAGAGGGCCCTTTTTAGAAGGTTGAGCCTACTGAAGCGGGTCAGGGCATCACCCAAAAATTCCAGGGATGAAGGCTAGACTCGGAATATTTTGAAAGGCAATGTCTGCAGAGATTCTCAGTCACCCAGGTCATGATTATCCCAAATGTGCTTTTTCAGGAGGCAACTGGACTTTGTTTTTTCTTTGATAAACCTCCAAGTGCTTCAAAGACCCTCTAAAAGAATGCAAATGACCAGCTGTCTGCAAGGAATATAAATTCTTCCATTCCCCACCATCCAGTCAGAGCTGATGAAGCTGTTTGGATGAGAAGTGAAAAAACAAAGTCCAGTTGCCTCCTAAAAAAGCATCTTTGGGACAAAGAAGGCTGTGGTTAAGCACTCCTACGCTGGTGTCAAGAAAACTTTGTGAAACTAAACTTGTTTCAAGGAAGTCTTTATCCTTTTTTAAATATACTGTAATACAGAGAGAATTAATCTTTAAACTGTGATCATCTTTGAAAACCCACATTCTCCAGTTCCTTTGGGCCTAGAATATTAATTAGTCCTTTCTACTGGTAATCTATCCATTCATATGTAGAGCCTAATCACTGTTCAGGAAGAAATTTCTTCCATCTATGGTTAAATGTTAATTGGCTCAGCATGTTAAGTGCTAATTTACTGCTTTTTCTCTCAGATTATTCTAGCTTTACATGCACTTGGGGAAAAATTAGATTGTATGATTGCATATATCACAGAGCATGGTTTCCCTACTGCTTACAAACTTAATTTTATTTTGTGAGCCAAAATAGTCCAGTGAGTTGTCATCTTAGTCCTTAATTCTTAGTGCTATGGCAAAATTCTAATCATTATCCACATTAAAAGTCATCATAGTTTACAGCTGTATAGTAAAACTTATTCTTTGATAACTTGGTGAGCTATAAACAATAACAGTGGCCATAGAGGAATTTCATGGATTGTGCCCAAGTCTGCAAAGGAACTTGCATGCCAAGGACTTTCCAATATACTTACAAAGTAAAATAGATTTGGGACTGAGAACCAGAGACTTTGCAAATAATTATTTGTCTAATCAAGAGCCAGCAATGATATCTCTGGATTCTAAAGCACACCAGAGGACTTATTATATAACTTATTGATACTAACTGTGGATTAGTGTTCTGTATCATCATGTTTCATCCTATGTACCATTTATACAGATGAATGAAGAACCTGATGTATAGTAAATATTCCACTTTGTATGGGACAAACAAAAAAGTAAGTCAGCTGAAAGAAAATTACTTTTATACTATATTTAGACATTACATTTAAGGAATGGAATAGTAGGCAATTTTCAGAATGTTTGGGTTAATATTGAGGATTCCAAAGAATAGCATGGAATAACAGCAACAAAAATAAAACAATAAATGTGATGTTTTCCTATATTTGCAGCATTGTCACAGTTAATAATTAAGATTACAGTAATTGCAAATAAGGAAATAGCAATGATTGGACAAATACAGTGGATTGCACACAGTCATAAAGTGTATGCTTGGCACCAGGAACTCTGCCTACTTTACACATTTCATTATTTTAAAGGGCTCTTCTGCCAACCATCCAAAGATGAACACAATTACATTTCATTGGCAGCATGCTCTCTGCTTCTTTCATTGGAGGATACAAGATCCAACAAACCTTGGCTTTCTTATGTCAGATTCTTGGATGAATATATTTTCCTGTACAATACTAGTTTTTGTGTACTTTTGCATTCAACCATATCTTCAAAGATAACATCTTTCACCTGCTTCATCCTTTCAAGAAAATAATAAAAGATAGTAAGCCAGAGGAGGAGGCTTTATTTGTCTTGCAGCCTACTGTCTTGGACAATTTGCAATTTAAAAATTTTTTTTAGGGTTAAAAATGGATTTCTCTCTTTTCCTTTAGCCTAAGTTAGTGTTTTTAAACCTTGCCAACTTTAAGACATGTGGACCTCAACCTCCAGAATTCAATCTAAATTATGTTTTACTGCTTGTATCTGAAAAATGATTTCCCACTTCTTTTTCATTTTTCTTTTGGGAGAGATCCCTTGGATGTAAAATCCATCTGTTTTGAGACTAACTGAAGGGAAACAGGCAAATAAATCTAAATAAATTGTGGGAATCTGAGTCATTACATAGTGGCTCGATAAGTTAAGGCACAAGCTCACAACAATTTGACAAGTGAAAAATCATGAATCTGGTAGCACTTTTTCTGAATAAAACAATTGTGAGCTGCAGTTCACTGAATAAAATGCATACAGGGGCTAAAACAGGGGTGTCAAACTCGATTTCATTGAGGGTTGTATTTGACCTAGGGGTGTTGGGTGGGCGTGGGCCCATTTTTGGCTGGGACAGCCTCCTGCAGCCCTCTGCCAGTGAAAACAGCTTGGAAGGCTGCATGTGCGCGCCCCCCCCCCCCAGCTGCATTTTTGCTGGCAGAGGGCTGCAGAAGGCCATCCCTGCCAAAAACAGAGCCTAGGAGGGCCGTGCGTGGCCCTCCCAAGCTCCATTTTCGCTGGCAGAGGCACTGCAGGCCAGTTCTTGGCTGTTTTCAGGGTGGCCCCATGGGCCAGATCAAAGCACCCCATGGGCTGGATCGGGCCCACGAGCCTTGAATTGGACACCCCTGATTAAACTGATAAAGGATTTGAAATGGTCTGGGGAAAAGAAATGGGAATACAGGTTGGCAGCTGCATCTTACATGTGAGACATATTATAACTATAAATTCGTAATTGCAACATTTTAAACTACATCAGTCTAGCACCTTTAGGCAGCTGGTGAAATGATTGCAATTCACAAAAGCTTGTCTTTTAACAAAATTTCTTAGTCAGAAAAGCTATTACCAGACTTCCGATTTTGGGGGACTGTAGCACAGCTCTCCTATAAATGTGTGGTGAAAGTCAATGGGAGAACTTTTCTTTAATAATAGAGGATGACAAAAAATATTTGCTTGCAAGACATATCAGAGGACACCTCGCCTCACTTATTTATATGGGATATATACAGTACATATGTGTGTGTATCTAGTTATCTCAGATGCCCAGGATAATGGAATTTGGGGATGAAGAGCTGAATGTCTCTTAGCAAGCCAGGTGCAGCGTTTCTCCCTCTGGGCTTTGGTGGGCGGCTGAGGATGCTCGGGGGCGAAGCCAGGGCGTGGTGCGCCTCCATCCCCTCTGCCTTTGGGAGAGAGACCGAGTCGGCTCCAACTTCTGCTGCTCCTCCTCTTCTCCATATCCTTCTCCCGGGCGGCTCTGCTGACGTGTCTGCTTACTTCCCCCCTCCACCAGCTCGGCAGCCCTCGTCAACTAAAACATGGCTGCGGCGCGGCGGCGTCTTTCCCGGGCGCTCCCGCTCTTCGCGCTGCTGCTTTGCATCCCGGCGGCTCCCAGTCATGCCAGTCGAAAGCCGGACCGCCGGTTCGCCGAATTCAAACGCTGCGCCGATCCTGAATGTAGCTGTAAGTGGAAAAGGGAGGACGGCATCCGCCGGGTCCCTGCGACTGCCGAGCCGCAGCAGATCTGGACCTGTGGCATCCCCAAGGCCACGTCAAGCAGCGCCGCGATGGGCTGCTTCCTTCCTCGCGGGCGCTGGGGAGGGGAGAGGGGTGGACTGTAGCCTCTGCTTCCTTTCGTACAACCGGAGTTTCTCTCCCAAGTTGGGGTGACGAGGGAGCCGGGGAGGGAGGCGTAGCGGCGGGCATCCCTCCTCTCGCCTTGCCTGCTTGAGAAGAGCGAGAGACGCCTTTTGCTGAGCATTCCTGGCTTTTCCGGTGCTGCCTATTGGAGGCGATGATGAAAGCAAGCCAGTCTTGTTTGGGCCGCTGTAAAACTTACGGCAGTTAGGCTTTTTTTTGATAACTACACGAGGATTTATTTATTTTTAAATGCTTGGAATTAAAATCTGAGCAACGTTCTCTGCATCACCTCTGTGTGCTGTATTTTGGCTGCATCCATGACAGGTTATCATCTTAGATATTGTGCTGTGACAGAAAAAGACTTCTGTTACCCAACTGTTGTGGTTCCATTACCATTTTATTAACGGTATTTTTATGCCACTACTCTGGATGGTTCAGTGTGGCATTCAACAGAAATAAAAATTAAAAGCATTGAAACTGTGACATAGTATATACAGTATATTGTATTAGTACTAACCTGCAGAGAAAGAGCGTAAGAGAAAATATTACATCTCCAAATGCTTTTTTTCCAGAGACAAGTTTTCATGTTCGTTTTCATTTTTTTAAATTGTGGAATACACAATTATTACATGTGGAAGCAAGCAAACTGTTGAGAGGAAGGAGACCACCATTAAGCAGGCTCTGATCCAGAGGTCACTCTCTTTCTAGGTAGACCAAACCAGGAAATCAACACCATAGAAAGGTTATAACTATTATGGAAAGTGGTTATATCAGAATCTTGCAAGTCTGATTGTGCTGAACCTTCTCCTCATGCAGTAAATTAGGGAAGCATCTGCTTGAACTGTTTCTGAATGTTGTCTTGGTCTCTTGATTTAAAATATGTTTAGCTCCTTTTTTGCCCAGGTAATGATTCCTGTATATTTTCTTCAAGGATGTCTTGCTTACGTGGCAGACCAATACTCCTGCAGGCAGAATTTTTTTCAGAATAGGACCCTCAGCAGGGCTTCTTTCCCAGAATTTACAGAATATGCAGGTTCACCTTGAAGCAGGTAGTCTTAGAGATAGCCATGCCTTGAACTGTTTAAAGCTTATAACTAGCATCCTGAATTGCACCAGGATGCTGACTGGCAGCAAGCCAATTCTGTTAGTACTGTGCTACATTGACCTCAGGGCATGAGTGTGCAATTTTAACATTGGATAGGGGTATAAACTTCTAATATAACCTGTTTGCCTTAATGCTCCCCCCAGCATTGCTTCAATGTGTTGCATGTATATTTAATAAATATGAATATTTTGTACCTCTTTTGTAAACAAACTTGCAATTTCTGCAAGTGATTTTAATGAGATACAATTTCAGTATCTCTCATTTCTGTATTCCTTTTCTGTCTCTGGCATAAAATTACTAAAAGTAACAAGTACATAAAATATGTTCTTTGAAAATAAAAAAAATAAGTGGGTGGTTCTTTAATTGCACAGCTGAATCTGTTGTCAGAGATTATTCACTTGATCTGATGTTAATTGATAATGCATCTAATATTTCAAGTTCCTTTTAGATGGAATTTAATTGTGGATTAAGTTGCAGCTGCAACTCATTGACTAAAATAGGGATTTTGTCATAAATTTCAGCAAATTGAGTGGGTTTCATTGTGCTAGGAAATAATCAAAACATACTTTCACTACATTACTATAGTGCTTTTCATTCCTGGGCTACATGGCATTTTTTTGTGAACAAGATGGACTATATGTCAGTGACATATATGTCACAGTTCTTTTACTGTCTCTTATTTTTGTCTCTCTTTCTTTCAACAGTGTTAATGTGTCGAGGAAAAGCAGTAAAGGATTTTAAAGGTCCAGATTGTCGTTTTTTAGGTTTTAAAGAAGGTGAATCGATATATGTTTACTATAAATTAATTGGAAGAACAAATGAGCTTTGGGCTGGAAGTGTAAGTTTTCTTTATGTTTTTACAAACATTGGATAACCTGATATTTTAATTAATGTTTTAATTAAAAATTTACATGTGTTCACCAACTTTAAAAAAAAAACTTATAATATCAAAGTTTCCTAAAATTGCTGAGAAATATTTGGAAAATTGTGACTAATTCCAGGCTTCATTTGTTAGTATTGTAAGGACCCATTCTTTAATTTCTCTATCTATTAAGGCATGATATGAATATTTTAAAATAATTAAGGCATGATACAAATTGTGAATTGGCTAAAAGAAAGGATTTAGAAATAGCTTGGTTTGGGGAGCCCACATATTTTTTTTTCCTAGGACTTGTGAAAAATCAAGGATGCTGATTGTTTCAAAGTATGACCTTGCTTCTGCTTCGTGTTGTAAATAAAAAGCAAGCCAGGAAGTCTGTTACCTCTGAGTGGGTTGTAAACAAATCAGGATAGTGTAAGGATATGTGTGAATGAGTTGGGGTGAGGGGGTGGACAAACTGCCTACGGAACAGATAAGAGAGGCCATAGCCCACATCTATACAATGAGCTATGAAACAGGTTCAGAAAGGACACCCCCCCCCCACTCCACCTAAAACTCCTGGTTGTAAAGGAGACAGCAGGAGATTTGTACTTTCAGATTTTAAAAATTCTGCTAATATAGCTTTACAATAAAGTAGAATTAGTTCCTCTGGTCATATTTCCTTTTTGGAAAACTGACATCAATCCTGCAAATGTTGAAAATACAAATCTCCTGCTTCACAACCTGAGAATTTGGGGGAGGTCCCTTCTGAGCCTCTTTCTTTACCCATTATGCAGCCCTGGGCTATGGCCTGTCCTACATGATTGTTCCCTAAGCAGCATTCTCTTTCCCCATTCTCCTGTCTCCCAAGGTCATTCTCACATACTGTTACAAATAGTAACCATTATGCTTTAATATTTTGGCTTGTTCTGAAATAACCACCATTGTAAAGTTGGGATAAAATGGTAAATACTTAGAGATATTTGAGGAAAAGACTGAAGAATATAACCACAGAGATAGATGTCTGATTTATGTCTTTATTTCTGAATGAATATGATTATCCAAACATAGTCTCTATGGCATTTCCTAAGTTAGATAACTGGTTAATAGTTTCCTTTTCCTTCGCCCATGCAGTTCAACGGTCTTGAGTCTGAGTCTGTATGGATAAAATTCCCTTTCAGGAAATTATCTCTAATCCCTCTGTGACCAAAATCAATTTATCTGAAGAAACATCTCATAGGAAAATAAAAATGTCATTGCCAGTTCATCCTATTTAAATAATTATATTTCTATGAGTTATTTAAAATAATAAGTGTAATAATAACGTGGTCCGGCATGGCAAACTATATTAATGAGAGAGAATTTGTAAATATCATCAATCTGCTGTGACATTCAAGAACATGTTATTAGCAAGATTATTTTTAACAATTCAAGCATCTATACTTAATTTCAGTTGAAAAGGTTAATTATAGTAACATTTCAAATATTACTGAAATAAGCTTGAGAATGTAAGTGTATTAGCTGTAATGATAAGCTTCTTTTCCCCAACAATTTCATAAAAGCATTATTATCATCCATATCCGATGTTAAAGACTTTTAAAAGCTTACTCTGCAACTCATATAGACTACCTGAGTCCCACCTGTGGCATGCATGCCACCTGTTAAGAATGACTGTTATTGGACACCATTCTCTGTTGTAAACATGATATAGTAATAGTCTAAGAGACATTTAAAATAATACGAGTTAAGTCAAATTCCTATGGTATCTGGGGATTTTCCTCAGTACACATAATTTTTAACTCAAATGTGGTTGGTTTTGTTTGTTTCTGGATTAGCATGATAAACTGTTATCTTAGTTTGGTGCTAGAATTTCTTTCAGAGATGCTACTTTAGTTCAAAGTGATTCATCTTATATTAAGTGCTTTTTTTGCAAGCGAGGGTCAAGGAGATATTAGTAAGCTACTTTTTCTTTACTAATAAGTCACTTGTGAGTAGATCCTTAGAGGTGGCTATATTACATGATGGGACTCACTGTATCTCTAAAAAATTATTTTATCCTGTGCAAAAGAAATCATACTGTTCTGACTGCTATCTATATACTATTAAAACGGGACATTGTAGGGCAATAATTTTTGAACCAAGGTACTTCAAATTGGCTAATTTACAGAATGTATCCAAAATCCAGGATCTGAGACTCCAGTGGAATTGAAATTTGGCAAATTTTGTAAAATATTTTATGACAAAAATTATCATGTAGCATTTTATAACATGTCATAAAACATTTCCTGTGGTCAATTGATGATGTTTGAGTCTTCCTATAATAAAAGCTGTTACCAGAAAAGAACAACGCTCAAGAAGCACACACTAACTACATGTAGTATCTGTAGACAGTGTGTTTACTTTTAATGTGCTCTGCCAGGATCTAATTGCCAAGTTTATCTAATCTCAGTGGCAATTCTCCACTGTTAATATGGGCTTCCTGATAACAGTTGTAATAATCTAGGGCAGTATTTCCCAACTCTAGCCATTTTAAGACATGTGAACTTAAAACTCCCACAATTCCTGAGTCAGCATGCTGGCTAGGGAATTTTGGGAGTTGAAGTTCACACGTCTTAAATGGCCAACTTTGAAAACACTGACCTAGAGAATATAATGCATTAGATAGCATAAGCCTTTTATAAATTTATTGAGAAAAAAAACTCTTCTGTAGCTCTCTAAGAGATAAATTTAGGATCACATATAGTCTTCAACTTATGACTGGTTGCTTAGCAACCATTCAAAGTTACAATGGAACACGAAAAGGGCCTTAACAACCCAGATTTGAGGTTTAACATCTGTATCCCCCATTGTCACATGACAGCATTTTAAGTGCTCAGCAACCAGCCCACATTTATGGTGTCTGCAGCACTCCAGTAACATGACCACAATTTACTTCCAATTTCTTGGAAGAACCTGACTCATAGCGAACAATGGGCTTGCTTATTGACTACATTCACTTACTACTGAAAAAAAAAGGGGCATAGTCAAATGGTGACCCACTTTACAATTGTGACAACTTACTACCACAATTGTGGTTGTTAAGTCAAAAATTCTAATAGTAGCTTTCATTTAATTTTGTTTATAAAATGGATCAAATTTTATTTTATTCTGTGGTTCTAATTTAAATAATTTTAAAATTATGAAATGAAATTGCTGAAAAGAAATCTGAGTGCCATAAATAGGTATTGTGGTGCAGTATGGTTATTTTTAAATAATATTTAAACATTTTGTGGAAGAAGTTGGTCTTACTTGCTGAACCTGTGGCTTGGAGCCTACTTTGTTAGAGCTTGTGCTTCTGCATGGGCCATGGGTTATTCGGCACAGCTGGGCTTAAACAGGGGTAGAAATAGAGTCCCTATGATGTTTTCTTCTTACACTCTATTTTGTTTTTGTAAACAGGTTGGAAATGCATTTGGATATTTTCCCAAGGATCTACTTGAAATAAATCATATTTATACTCATGATGAGCTAGAATTACCAACAGATGTAAGTTATTTAAATGTGTGTGTTGTTTTCCAGCTACATGTTATAATAGAATTGTATGCAGACAGTAGATTCAGAATGCAGAGAAAAAAAGATAAGATTGGAAAAATAGGAAACTGTTCATCAAGCTTTCATTTGTGTTTAGGCTAATCATTAACTAAGTGCAATTAGTTGTTTTCAAATATTAGGGGGGAGGGTAAAGAAAATTCTACTAATTTATCCAGCTTGCACAAAATGCAAACCTCTGATTCATCAGTCCTTTTTCTTTTTTCACTAGACATGTATGAAACTATATAGTAGATTCAGTAAACCTTTATTTTCCTGTCTGACTAGGACCAAGAAAAGAAGGTATTGTCAGGCTCCTACTATATCCGATTATCAGACTTTGTGATTTGTATTTATGTTAAATGGTGTCATTGCCTGCTTCACTATAATCCAGTGCAGTCCAATTCCATTGTGAATATAGGATTGCAGCTGTAGTTTAAAGATAGATAAGTTGTGATATAGTCCAATTTAATATATCACAGGTTCAGTGCAACCCAATAGATTGCGTAATTATGAAATGCCAAATAGAATTGATGGGCCTTCCTCATAGTTAAATATGAGAGGATTGCAGCCCGGATCTTGTTTATGTTTTAAAGAATTTGACTGCTAGTGTGATTACTCAGACACTAGGAACAATTCATGTAAATGAATATTTTTAAAAAGTAGTTAAAATTGAGGGTTTTTTTTTTCCTTTCAGGAAACAGATTTTGTTTGCTTTAGTGAAGGCAAAGATGATTTTGACAATTATGATGTGAATGAACTTTTAAAACTATCAAAGAACATGGAAATGAAAGAACCAGAGTCAGAAACAATAAAAGAAGTGATTGATTGGACAGTTTATGCTGATCCAGAGACTGATCGTGGTTTTAAAGCAGATTTAAAAAGCAATGAGGACTATGGTGAACACAGCACTTTTCTCCATAAAAAGAATGAGAATGTAGAAGCAGCTCTTGATTCCAAGGGGGAGAGCCTTGGTATAAGTCAGGAGGCAGACATTTCTCAGGGAGACAAAAATGCACATCAGCCTTCAGAAGAAACGCTGCAGGAAACATTAAAAGTGCCAAAACATGAAAGTGCCAAAAATCATAACAACTCTCAGGGTGAAACTGAACAATCAGATTATGCAGATAAAAATGATGCTGCTCACACACTTTTGCACCATGAAGTATTGGAAGGTTTGAAAACAACATTTGGCTCAACTGCAGATGCCTTTGTGTCTGATGATGAGACAACAAGCCTTGTTACATCACAGGATGATGACAACTTCAGGGAAGAACTGGACATTGATTCTTATGATGTAGAGAAGCAACAAGAACCAGAGGCACAGTCAGAAGAAATTACTTCATTATCAGTTGTAGAAGAAGAAATCACATTGTCAAAAGACCCAGAAGCTGAAAAGCTGTCGTCTGATGATATATTTGAATCAGAAGCTAGCAATGATAGTGAGGATGATAATGATGATGATGAAGATGATGGTAATGATGATAGTACTGGGGAAGCTTCTGAAAAACTGCAGCATGAAACAAAAGATGATTCTGCACATTTAAGGGATAATTTTCTTGCAGATGTCAGTGAGGATGAAAGAATAGTTGATAAAACTGATGGTCAGGATGATCAAACAGGAGAAGAAAGAGAAGAAGAAGCTTTATTTAGAAAGCAGCAAAATATTGAGCCTGTGTTAACTCATCCAGAAACTTCAACTGAAGATGATCCTTTAATATCAGAACGTGATTCTATTAAAGAACAGATGCATGATGTAAATATCAGAGACCTTACAGGAGAAACAGATACAACTCAGTACAACGCAGATGAGAATGCAAAAAATGAAGAGCGGACAAGAGAAGAACTGCCAAGCACTTCTACACATACTTTGGGTACATTTCCTCACGTGGAAGACCAGCAATCATCTATAAAAACAACAGAAGAAGTATTAAGTCCACCTCTAGATATCAAAGTTGATCCAGAAGACCCTTCTCTAAATAAAATAATAAAAGATAATGAAAGAGGGGAAGAAAAAAGTGAGGACAGTAGCTTGGAAAAAATGAGCAAAACAGATGAGAAAGATAATCAGCAAGTGAACATAGTACTAGACTTGTCAGAGGACCTAATGAATAAGTCGCTAAATGATTTGGATGATGGAAAAACAAAATATGACACAAAGGAACCTAAAGAAGATTTTGAATTAAGGAAGATTTTCAGTAGTAAAAAGCAGTCAAATGTCTCTGCAACAGGAAATATTTCCAATGAAAAAAATATTGAAGTGCCTATTGAACAGTCTCAACAAGGAACTGCAATGCAAGATTTAAATAATGAAAAGAATGATGTTAGCAGTACCAAGAAAACATTTGAGAAAAAAACTGTTCTAGAAAAATCTAAGGCTATTACCCAGCATAGAAACCTTACTCAATATAACGTTGATTACATTGAAGCTGATCATTTAAATAGAGAAAAATCACTCACAGAAAAATTCCTGCCTATAGACCTAGAAGCTGAAGATGATGATTTCATTGAAGAAATAGAAGAGGAGTTACTACAAGATGAAAATGCTGAAAGTGCAAAATTATCCAAGGAGCAACGGATAGTTGACCAGAGTTTCAAATTAGATACTGATATTCCAAGTCCTCAGCTGCAAAGGCCAAATAGTGCTATTTTAAAAACTGCTAATCCTGTTGACGAAACAGGAGAGGAAGCAACGACACTTGATCAGGCTAAGGAAGAAGTTGTGGAAGAAGAAATTAACAAGGCCAGTGATGAGGCAATGCAACTAAATTATAATTCCCAGCAGAGTAAAATGAAGGGAAATGAAGACAATGAGAAGTTGAAGTTGACAATATTGTCTGAAATTAAAACATCTCCACATGAGAAAGAAACTATACACGATAAAATAATGCTAAGCAATTTAAATACTTCTGAACCAGAAAATAGGGATCATGATTTCAGTCAAAGAAATGAAGACCTCCCTACAGATTTTTCAGAAAAAGTTCTTAAACTTCCAGAAACCTCAGAAAACCAGTTTCAGAATTTATATGATCCTGGAGATATGATGGAAAATCCAAATGAACATAGAGAGCCAGAATACAGTGAGTCTGTGACCCAGCTCCTTATAATGAAAGAGTTTCTTGATGAAAAGCGTATTGCACGTTTAAAAAAGTATCTTGGACAACAACATCTTTTCAAAATAGAGCATTTGTTTCATGACATGGAATTAGAGTTGATGCTTGCTCAGAAACACAGTGATAATCAAGAGGACACTGAAAAAGCTTTGGATCAGATCCTTGAATCTTCAGAATCTAATATTCTGGACATTCTGAGCAAAGTTTTAGATTCAAGGGAGTTGGAAAATAAAGAGGTGATTAAAGAAACAGATTTGTTTGATGAAGAAGCTGCTTTAATGGATGATATTCAAGAGCTAATGTATTCATTAAGGCAAAAATTCTCTCCAGTTAGCGAGAGTGTTCCACTTGCATCCCTTCCAAAACCAAGGATGGACTTCCCCGATCCAATTAAAGGTAAGACTTAAGGTTGCACTTCTATACCACTTAGTTGGAAATAAACTCCATTCCCTTTATAGCATATTTTTAATATATTTTGGATTGTGCTTTATGATTTGGTGAAAAGAAAGCCAGATTCCCTTGTGATATAAGCAAATTTGATAATAATCTCAGAATAAATTTTAACTATTTTTAGATCCCTTGATTAGACTAAATGTTAAGGATAGACTTTAAGAAAGTTGTTGGGTTTCACATCTGATTAAATTACTTGACAATGGTATGACAAATCAATTTGTTCCAGATTTTAAAAAGAAAAAATTAGCTCACTGTAAAAAAAAAATTACCGTACAGATTTTTTTTTTGAGGATTTGGTGCAAATGTCTTTATTTCAGTGCAAATCCTAGTAAGATAAACAGATACTTTCCATTATTATACTTTTGGGTGACAGTCTGTTTTCAGGAAAAAGACACATTTTGTTACTCAAATTAATATATTCAGTTGCTCAGATGAAACTATTTTTAAACACGGAGTACCCATCTTTAAGAATAGCTCTGTAATTGTTTACATATTAATATTCCAACATAATCATTCTCAGAGTTTAAATTAATGGAACACATTAATCCCAATTATTTCAGTAGGACTACCAGGACTGCTGCTAACATAAAAGATGCCATTGTGCAGAATTCCACTAAATGCCCCATCTTTTTTAAAAAAAATATGCAAAATGTATTAAATATTGCACTTGCTTCCAGCTCCATGTATATGCACTTGCCTGCTGGTCCCTTCCCTCATGTGGCAACCTTGTGCGGTGCACATTTTGCACCTGGACTGCAATGGCCCTGAGGGCTACTTTAAGTTTATGTAAATTGGAGGCTCTATTATATATTTTTACACAGGGAACAACACTCCTAGCAATAAATTGTGCATTACTCTAGAATACAATATTATATTTTCCTAAAAATGAATTTGCAAGCAAATGTCCACCAACCGACATTTGTACGGTAGACTATCATAATTGGAATCTGCTTTACCAAGACAGTAAAATGAGGCTAGAAACTTGATCAACCCCAATATCAATGACATTGTATATGTATCAATATACTTTGTATATTACTTTTAAATTATTAGTGTGTAGCTGATCAAAATTTTGTACCAGTTCTGTTTGAAAATATTGAAAACAACAACAATGTGGATAAATCCTGATAAAAGATTATAAATCCTGAGACATTACATTGTGACTCTATTTTTTTTTTTTTTTTTGTTACCAGTGTTTCAAAATTAATATTTTAGCAATCTGGTATATAACCTTATTAGAAAGTATAAGAAATGTGTTATGGCTGAATAAGGCTGTTGAGTGGGACTCATGAAGACTGGGTCAGAACAAAGGTTTGGTCAATGCCTGCTTAAAAGACTACCTAGGAATTTGCTGCCATAAGTTCCAAACTGAGAAAAGGCAGGAGAAAGACACAGAAAACGTAAACAATAAAAAGAACCGACAATTTCTGCAGGATTCTTGCAGGAAAAATGCTTTTAATATCTATGTGTGTATTCTACTTAACTTCAAATGCTAAGTTAGAAATGACTAAAATGAATTTGCAAGCAAAATATATCTAAATAATAAACAGAATGCAAGAGGTAAATAAACTGTGAGAGCTTTTAACTAACATACAAATCTCTACTTACCATAGCTAATGAAAAACAAACAGAATATGACAGACATACTGTGGAAACCCTGGTGGGGGGCATAGATCAAAAGTCTGTGCAAGACACAGAACAGATGTTTGAAAAAGAAGAAATTGTTCACATGGATCACTCAAAAGAGGAAGAGAACATTTTGACAGAGACTAAAATGGTGGTGAATATGGAAAACAAGGATGTTCCTGAGGATGACAGAAACTTGCCAAATGTGGATGTTGCTTTTGGATCAGTTGATTCAGAAAAAGATTTCATTACAGGTAACTTTCAGAATAGTTTGTTTCTTTATTAAAAAAATAGAATATAAAAACAGCTGCAAGATTATAATTTAGGAAACAACTGTTTTTAAAGTTATATTCATTACAAGAGAGAGATCCTCTTCTGCATGTACATTTTTAAAGAGACAGATGCTTAGTGGGATAAAAGTTGCTGTTATGAATCAGGTTATATCAAAGCCATAGAGCTGTTCATTTTCAGTTTAGCGGATCATGACAACCTTGTCAGTGTGGTTTATAAACCATGTGTTATGGCTTAGGATATGGTACAAACCTAAGGATCTAATGACTATAGTATAGTCATATCATAATTAAATAAATAGCTAGGGACAAGTACAAACTCAGCAGTGGAATCCACTGTTTTCTCTAAATAGTGCTAGATATCCATTGCCTCATGACAGTGGAACAAGAAATGTTTATTTCCAAGTTAATTGACTGATTATGTGCCATCAACCCGCTGTCAACTCCTAGCAACCATAAATTAGATTTTTTTCCCATGACAATGTCTCCCTGACCTAGTCTCCCAGCTTTCCCAGCATCAAAGCCTGTTCTATAGCTTGTCTTTGTATAATGTATCCAAATTAAGATGATTTAATGAGTCACTCAAGTCTATTCAAAAAACAGTTCAATGAGAGATGGGCAATCATTTTCTTTTGATCTTAGTAAATTACGATTTCTAGAATTCCCCACTATTCATTCTGATTAAACTGTAAAACTGAAATGTACAGTTCAGGATACAATTAAAATAAAAACTATGCAGGCTTCAAAATACAAACAGTAAACATGCAACTTCAAAAGAGGTAACCTATTTTTTATATTTTATATGTCTGATGAACTAAAGTTATTTTATGAAAACATTTATAAACCAGAATGTTTTGCTTGGCTTCTACATACTAACATGATTACTGTTATATTATAAGCTGTGTTGAGATGCCCCAAAACTATAGTCTGATAAAAACAATTTCATAAAAGGGTTCAAAATCTTTGTTTTAATCTAAGGTCAAATTAATGCTAAGGATGATGCAATGCAAGAAGATAGTAATCTATCAGAAGGAAATTCTGCTGCTCCATACATTCGTTCTATCGTCGATGATGTAGTCCTGTCAGCCAAAGAAAATATGCAACCCATCAAAAAAATTGTAAGTATTTTATCTTACTTGACACATAGTAGCTTTAAAAGCCAATTTCCCATATGCTTTAATAGAATTTGTTTCCATAGTTAAGACATCAGGGTAAAAACTAGGGGACCTTAGGCACAAAGCCAGCTGAGTGATTCTTGGGCCAGTCACTTTCTCTAAGCCCTATAGGAAGAATGAATGGCAAACTATTTATGAAAAACCTTGCCAAGAAAACTTAAGAAACTTGTCTAGTCTCCAAGAATCAAATAAGATTGAACAAAAGAAAAAAAATTGTATCTGGTCATCCTATACTGTTTCCTTCCAGCTTTTCTAGCATCAGAGCCTTTTCTAGAGAGTATTGCAAAATTAAAATGCACACAGTATTTGCAGCCTAATTTGTAGTCTGTACTGTTCAAATATTATCAGTGACACTTCAATCTTCCTTTGAAGAAAATTATAAACATGTAGGCAGAAAATGCAAAGTATAGTGGGGTATTTTTTTAGTTTCAAAATATAGTAGGAAATAGCTATTTATGTAACACAACTTGATATTTTCCTTAAAATTCAGTTTTAGAGCTTGCTTTTGTTGGTTTTTGTATATAGCTTGCTGAGTTTTTAAGCATATATTTGAGAACATCCATTACATTAGAGTCAGTAGATCTGAGCTCAGAATACAGGTAGTCCTCGAGTTATGACAATTGAGCCCAAAATTTATGTTGTTAAATGAAACATCTCTTTAGTGAGTTTGCCCCATTTTACAACTTTTCTTGCCACAGTTGTTAAGTGAATTCACTGCATTTGTTAAGTTAATTAACATGGTTGTTAAGTGAATCTGGCTTCCCCATTGGCTTTGCTTGCCAGGAGGTCACACAAGCTGATCACATGACTCCAGAACCCTGCAACCGTCATAAAAATGAACCACTCGCCAAGCATCCGAATTTTGATCATGTGACCATGGGGATGCTGCAATGGTTGTTAAGTATGAAAAAGGTCACTTTTTTCAGTGCCGGTGTAACTTTGAACAGTCACTAAATGCACTGTGGTAAATCGAGGAGTACCTGTATTGGAACCCAGAGATTATCTGGAACCAAGAATCTGCATTGTAAATTCCATTTCCTTATTTTCCTTGCTACGTAATAAGGAAAATACGTGATTTTCAGGAGCTCAGAAGAGTCCACCTAAAGTACTATGGCTCCCCTCCTATAAAAGAGATCCTCTCTGTCATCGCGGCTTACCAAAAGTAAAAAAAAAAAAATTCCTCCACCCACCTAACTAGTTAGACTAGCGAGTTTAGGAAAGTAGCGCTCCCGCACCTTCCTTCCGGTCAGAAACCGACTGAGCTTCTCCGCTTCCGGAAACTACAACTGTGACTTGCAGGCACGGGCCGATGACGTCGAGGGGTCGTGGTGGGGTCACGGTGAGGTGACGTGTCCCTGTGGAAACAGAAGCCGGGAAGGCAAGGAGGAGGGGGAGGGGCGGGGAAGACTCTTGCACCAACGGGTGAGGAGGAGAGCGAGGGGTTGCTCGCAGGCCGGTTTCTCCATGGAATCCGTTGTCCCTTCCAGCAACAGCAGCGCCGCTCTGCTCCAGGGGCCGCTTTCCCGGGGCTATGCTTCCTTTAGGGACCGTCTTTTGTGGGTGAGGAAAAGGAGGAGGGAGGGCTCAGAGGGTCTTTGCTCTGGAAAGGAGCGGAATCCGTCCGTGCCTGCCAAATAGCCTCGGCTGCGGGCGGGGAAGGACGAGGGACACGTATTGACAGGGCGGCGGGGGCCTGGCGAAGACAGCTGTTGTCACGGTGGTGGATTGAAAAAGCCGCTCTTTCGGCGAAGAAGTTAGCGAAAGTCGAATCGGGCTGTTGTGGAAAAGAGAGCGTTCTCGTCTTCGAAATAAATAGTAATTTTTTAAAAAAAAAACTGCAAAAACAAATAATTAGTTTTTTTTTTTTTAAACCTGCCAGAACAAAATGCTGGTTTTATATTTTGATAGATTGTGCCATCAAGTTGTTTTCCAGTTCTAGCCACTACGTAGCCAGGTGTCCTTCATAGTTTAGGATCGGATTTGTGGCTCTAGGTGTCCCTGTGGAAATAGGAGAAGTGCTAAGGAAATGGAGCAGAGGTGGGATTTGGAAAGGGGGCCAGAGAGAGGAATTTGTATCCTTACTGGCTTTTTTCCCCCAAATACTGAAGGGAGTAAAAGTTGTTAGTTGCAATGATGGCACGAAAATAATTTATGTATGAGTTTGTTTCTGTGTTGATAATTTAGTTCTAATTTCTCGTGTTTGTGGAGCGATGCAAACTGTAGGTTGACTTCTGATAACGAAACTGTAAATGTGTAACCACCTGGATTGTAAAATGTTTGAAGTATACAGTATAGGAAGCTGTCAGAGATGGCAACATTTTTAAGAGTACACATATCCATCTGAAAGCATAAAATGCAAGCATGGGAAGTTCAGGAGAAAGTACTTTAAAATTAATTCCATCGGTGTTTCTTAAACTGTATGTTAGGTATAGTATTAACATTACTTAAATTTTGTTTGGCTGCAACAGTATCTTAGATTTCTGTTTTACTCTTAAAACAGTGGTAAATTAATTACCTGAGGTAATTAAATAATATTACAACATTTTTTTTTCAAGATTATGGATGGGGAAAATAAGGCAAACACGATGAGCTATGCTGAAAAACCTATTTGCTAGACTATGCACATTTTAAAAAGTTAATGTATTATATACAAAGATGAAACAGCACATTCAAAATCTATGAAGTATTGGATTCTAAATGTGAATCATCAAGAATAATAAACTAGGTAAAATGTAATTGGCTTTAAGTTGTTACCATTAGCTTCTGGTCTTCTGTCTATAATTAAAATATTAAAAATAAAGAATGTAAATTAGAATTGTTCTAAACAAATTCAGAGTAGGAGAACATTACTTGAATTTCTTGTTGAAACCTGTGATGTTATTCATCAGAGCATTGTGAATACTGTACATTTGACTCTGGTTTTATGGCTTTGGGGAATAAGAACATAATGGAAAGTTATGGAATTAATTTGAGTGAACCTTCTTAAATGAAATTTTCAGAGTTGTATCCTGCTATTTCTATATGTATGTTTAAATTATTTTAAATGTAGAGACTTAACCTTTTTTTTAGCTGGTCTCAACACTACCTGAAAACATGCAGCCTGGCCCTGATTTCCATGGATTTCCTTGGGAGCCCATTATTATCACTGCCTTTGCTGGAATTGCTACACTTGCTATTTTCTTCTGGAGAACCTGTCTATCTGTAAGTAAATTTTTAAAACTGCCTGTTTATAAGTAAACGAAAGTAAGTAAGCATACCTTGTATATTAATACTTAGAGCAGATAATTAACTTCAGCAGTGAATAATAAATCTCTGCATATCAGTTGATGCAGTTGATAAAAATGATCAGTTTTATCATTAGATGTGAAACATAACATATATTCAAAATGTTCTGCTAATTAAAAAAAACTTAGGTCATCTTTTTTATTCATCTGAAAAATGTGTTTTTGACATTTGTCTGCCAGCTTTGGTGTTGTTGCTTTTATGATTAAGTTTGAAACAGTACAGTAATTAGAAAGGCATATTATTTAATTCATTAATTTTAGATAATTTGGGCATTGACCTGAATTTTCAGGATAAACTGTGATTTGTGTGAGCGTATTATCTGTGGAAACCAATTGTAAGGAAGAGAACAATAACACTTGAGATTTACAAAACCATAACCATAAATCATGGCTGTTTATAAAACATATGGATGTGAAAGAAGATATCAGTATGCATACTGCTGTTTAACAAGTGCTCATCTTGAAATTACAATGTAGATAGTAACAAAATGACTTGATATGCAACTAAACTTCAACTTGAGAGAGCAAGTTTTGGGCCAATCATTTAATCTTTATCTTGTTTATTATATCATTTGGATAATTCTCAAATTAAACTTTGAAATTATGAGTATGTAAAAAATTGTTGACTAAATTGTTCTTATATAAGAATTGAGTAAACCAAACCTGTGGCTTGATTTTCCAGTAAGATATTGAACTTGAAACTTTAATTAGAATCAGCTTAGATGTGTTATGTCACTTGATGTTTGCGTTGGAAGCAGTTTATTTGTACTTGTTGTGTTGGAAGCAATGTATTTGGTCAGCACTTGATTTTTATTGTTGAAATTGTATTAATAAAATGGCTATTTTATAACATTCTGTATTGTTTTTATTCTTTGTAGGTTAAGAGTAGAATGTATCAAGGTAAAAAATTTTGCCCTTAAAAATTGTACTGTGATTAATTGGGGGTGGGGGCGGGAGTTATTTGCTTAATATAAGTATGTGCTCTTATGAGTAAATAGAATGTGCTGTACTGTCATGTGTACTTAATGCTATTTAGGCACGATGAACTTCTGTTTCAGTGTTGTGGGTCAATGACAGAGAAAGTTTAGGATTTCAAAACATCTTAACTCTTTCTCAATTCTCTATTTCTCAAATAATACTGTCCTGTTTATTTGTATTATATTGGGTTTCTGTACTGTATTAATGTCACTTGGGGAGAATTCTTTTTCTTCTGTAGAGGTTTTTGGACAGCTGAGCTGAGAATAGGAGACTAAGAAATAATGTGATTTTAGCCTTTTGACTACTGAATATTTATTATTTCCAAAATTCCATTTTTTTCTCTTTGCCTCAGTCTTTCCAAATAAATTTCTAAATATCTCATCTTCACTACCTCTACCTATAATTTTGGCCAATTTGTTCTCAAAATGAGAAGTACCTTCTTTTTGACTCTGAAAGAAAGCCATAACTAGAATGTTTATCAGTTTGAAACATTACTGTATTATTCATTTGTAGAGTTTTCTCCCTTTCCCCACCAGCACTTTTCATTTAAAAATACTAAACAGATTTGTACATTTAAATGACATGTTCCATAGTGGTAAATTGCCTGTTGTTATTTCCAGTCATGAAATTAGTGCTGTGGGAGAGGAGTACACAGGAAATTAATGGGTCAGCTTTTGCGGTATAATAGCAAATACTCTACTTCTGCAACAAACTGTTTTACATTTGTCCTTTTTTTCTTAGTGACAGAAGCACAGCTAGCAGAAAAAATTAAGACTCTTCTGAAAGAAAAGACAGAAATATTAGAAAAGTTGTCAGAATATGATCAAAAGGTATATATGCATTCATATCTTTGAATTGTGACATGAGACAAATACATGGAATAAGTATAAATGTCTTTGTGCATTTATTTACTTTTGATTAATGATCTAAAATTTATCATAATTTGTAATATTTAGCAGGTGTAGACTGTCCTAAAAACCTTAAAAGATAAAAGAATAAAATAAAAATAGTAGAGACTCTCAAGTAACAAAGAAAAGTTGGGGTTATAGGCCATTATTATTACATTATTTCTCTTTTGTGATTAGATAAAGGAAAGAGTAAAGGAAGCTGTGGAGGAAGGCCAGAAAGAAAATACAAGTCTTGCAGAGGAAATTGCAAAGCTTAAGGTATGTAGGGATGATGATTTTTGTGTGCATGTATTACAGAATTGAAATTCAGTTCTATTGATATGATATATATGTTACAGGACACGAATAAGCTTTTGGATAACAGAATGAAAAAGGTAAACAGCATGCTAGAAGAGGAGAAAAAACACAGTTTGAAGAAACAGCAAGAAGTAAGTAACTTATTTGTCACAGAGAGTTTAATCAGTCTTGGAATCCATAAGGAAAAACAATGTCCCAAATCTTGTTGGTCCTACTTCTACTGTATCCTGAGATCTAATATTCTGATGTTTACTCAATTCATATATATTATTATTATACTGATTTTACAGTCTGCTTTTGTACTGTAATATATTATTGTGATACGCTTTGTAGAGAGTAACATAATTTTCTAAATGTTTCTTTTTTGTTCTTTACAGATTATTGATTTGTTATAAGAATACCATATACAGTACATTTTGCTAAATCATAATATATATTGTGTTTGCATAGCGTATTTTAGTATGCAAAGTGTTTGTTGGAATTTATGTAAATCATTATAATAGTCTGTCATGTAGGCAGTATTATTTCTGCTCAGCAGGTACTGTGAGAGAGGGTAAGAAAACAGTGTCATGCTTGCTTGATGCTATTGCCAGTAAAAATAATACAGGTAGTCCTCAACTTAAAACAGTTTGTTTAGTGACCATTCAAAGTTACAACAGCACTGAAAAATATGACGTATGACTGTTTTTCACAGTTATGACCTTTACAGCATCCCCATGATTATTTGATCAAAATTCAGATGTTTGGCAACTGGTTCATATTTATAACCTTTGTTGTGTCCCAAGGTCATGTGATCACCTTTTGTGACTTTCTCACAAGCAAAGTCAATGGGGAAGCCCAATTCACTTAACAACTGGGTTACTAACTTATCAATTGCACTGATTCACTTAACTGTGGCAAGAAAGATTGTAAAAAGGGGCAAAACTCACTTAACAAATGTCACACTTAACAACAGAAATTTTGGGTTCAATTGTGATCATAAATCAGGGACTACCTGTAGCCAATGCTCTATATTAAATATGTTATCATTTTTTACATTGAAACCAATCAGCTAAGAGCCTTTCTGAGTCTTTCTTTGAGGAACTAAGGATGCTCTTCCTAAAATGATCCATATTGGGGATTTATAACCATTTTGATTTTCTAATTTAAATTAGTAAATAATTCGGAGTTTTGCTGGTATTAATCCAAATATTGCTTAACTCTTTCAAAAAGTACGTGCATAAAAATCTTAACAAATATGTTATTGCATTAACTGAAATTGACTTTATGTACAATGTACATGACAGCTTTTTAATTTCTATTTGTATAGATTATGGAAGCACATAAATCTTTAGAGAAACTCCAAGAAGTCATTACTTTGCATTCTGTAGAGCTCTCTGAGGTAAAGTATCTGGATCTTCAACTTAAAGCAGCTTTTATAACTATTAAAAACAATATCTATAAATCTAAGGTTTGGACCTTAAATTTTGAAGGTTTGAAGATAAAATTCTTGCATAGGTGATTGGGAATATGATTTTTTAAAAAGATTTGTATCTCAGATGTGGAATTATTGACACAGGTTCAGATAGCTCTTAATGAAGCTAAATTAAGTGAAGAAAAAGTGAAGTCTGAACTGCATCGAATGCAAGAAGAAAATATGAGACTGAAAAAGAGTAAGGAACAAGTAAGTTGTATTTACTCAATTATTCCTAATAAATTACTTTTTAAATATATTAGCCTGCATGTTAGGTTTATTGAAGACTTGAGTGTTACATATTTCATTGAGGACACAAGTAATGCCATAAGGGAATTAAGAAAAGGTGGGAATTGGATGGTAATTGAGAAGTATTGAGAAAACAAAACTATGGATATAGGAGAATGCTGTACAGACATTTATGTCCAAGTAACTAAAGGGTATTGCAGCTGGAGATAAGGCACTATGGAAAATTGCAGTTAAAGGAAGACATTATTTTCTAATGCCAGCTTGATTTCTTCAAAATTATACTTTAAGAATGCTTTTGCCATCAAACACATGAAACACCCAAAACGGCCATTATATCCATTATTTTCCTCTGGTTAGTTTATTCTGTGGTGTATTGTTTATATTCACAAATGTTAAACAAGTGTACATGAGTGTGTGCACCCCCTCAAATACAAGTGAAAGAAAAGCATTTCAAATCTGTGATTTTCACTTTAAGCTATGTGAATATTTAGAAGCCTGCTGTAGAATATTTAGATGCCTGCACTTCATGGGAACCTTGTCTTAAAAGATACATTTTGATAACATTTTAACTTATTTGTTTAGCTGCTGCAAGAAGCAGAGGGATGGAGCGAAAGGCATGCTGAACTCAGTGAACAGATAAAGTTATATCAGAAGTCTCAGAAAGACACTGAAGAAGCACTTGCCTATAAAGAAAATGAAACTGAGGTAAATTCGGTTTAGCTATCCAGTAGTTTGTTCTATGATTGCATCATAATATTGCTGCATCAAATATTCTATTTCTTTTGGGTTTTTTGCTGCTGCTTTAGGTTTTGACAAACTGCATTATGCAGCTGAAGCAACTTGATGCAGATTCTGAGTCAGAAGATAAGAAACAGGAAGGAAATGACCTGGCCAATGGAGAGATCTCAGGTACCTAAAACTCAGAAAATAGATTTCTTACATGAGTAAGAAATAGTAGTATGAAGCCCAATTTTGAACAGTAGTAAATTGAGCAATAGTTAAAATAGTACTGGAGCCCACCAGTTATGAACAAATATTATAATGATTTTTAGTTAAAGGGAAAAGCTTGTTCCTCTCTCAAAACAAGATAATTTCTGCCTTGACTTGGGTTCCTTACACTAATTGGCTCTAATAGTTATCATTCCACTTTATATGATATGTCTGTTGGAGCAAAACAACAACCTTGGTTCAAAATAATGTTTACAAATTGCTAAACAACTATTTTTCTCTTTGACAAATATGACTAGATCTGATGTTTCTTGGATAGTAACATGACTTGTCAGAATTCCAGATTTGCCTACCATCCCCAAAAGAATAAGGACCCAAATAGAGAGCATCTTGTATTAGCAATAGCTCTTAGATTATTTCATATACTTAATTATTATATCATATATTTAATTTTTTAATTATCCCTGTATTATCCCGGTCATAAGAACCTGGGGGGGGGCTATAAAGATAAAAGCAAAATGATAATAAAACCACTAATAAAAATAATGAATTGTTAGATAAGTGCGCTTCTTACATTGCAATATAATTCACAAAATGAATTTCTATTGCCATACTCCTTTCTTGCCTTAGTAGCAATATTTAATTTGTATGATGATACTTTAATTTAACAACATAATTAAATAAAAATAAATTATTGGCTCAAAGTGAAACTTTAGAAGATATTATATGTGAGCTCCCTTTTGAAATTATTATTTCCATGTTAAGCATGAAATAATGTCTTTCTTTCCTTAGATTCCAGGAATGAAAAGATGAAGACTCAGATTAAACAAATGATGGATGTTTCAAGGGTATATAACACTGATTTACCTAATTAATATGACCCATGTTTATATTATAGGATAGTTCATCACTTGCTATTCATTAATCTCTTGCAGGTTAAAACAACATTATCTATCATTGAGGAAGAAAGAGATCACTTACGTTCCAAATTAAATGATGAAGTAGCAGCAAGACATGAATTAGAAGGTGTGTTCAGCAAATAAGAGTTTAAAATTGTTGTTTTAAATGAAGTATTATGCCTGCTTAATTTTGGAGACAAACAATGTCTATCCAACTTTTAGATTTAGATTTTACCTCTTAGCAGTTCATAAGTTATAGCTGTTAGGTTAGATATCTGTTAGTCTTGACTTCATGTCCAAAAACCCAGAAAAATGCAGTTCTTACTGGAGAGCAATTCTGAGTGAGCCTTGATTATTTGTTTTGGCTCCTGCATTTTGATTTCACAGAGGGAGTCCAAAACATAGGCAGGACAACAGATTGTCTATCCTGTTTTTCAAATTCTCAGGTTTTCAGATATGCTCTGACTGCTATCCTGAAACTAGAATGTATTTTGTGCCTTTGATTTAGTTTTTGACTCCTGACAACTGCCTAGACTAGTTTCTGCAGTTTTCTTGGCAAGATTTTTCAGAAGAGGCTTGCCATTGCCTCCTTCCTAAAACTGAGAGAGAGTAATTTTCCCAAGGTCACTCAGCTGGCTTTGTGCCTAAAGTGGGATTGGAACTCAACCTGTTTCTAGCCTTATACCTTAATCACTATGCCAAACTGGCTCTTCAAACAAGAACATGGGCTTAGTAAAAAGAAGGGCTGTGCATAAGCCAATTTTATTTTTTTGTGTGTATTTTTAGGATGTGCGTATGTATATTCTGCCTAATATAAGCATCATGTTGCCTTTGCTCTCTTCCTTATTTCCCTCATCCATACTCCATTTTACTAAGCCTAAGCAGGGGGTTGGACTAGAAGACCTCCAAGGTCCCTTCCAACTCTGTTATTCTATTCTATTCACTTCTGGGGACCGCTATCTTTTTAAAAAAATCTGCTTCTAAATGGCTTCATTCTCTGAGTAGTGTTTTGTGTTTCTACATCAGCCCACATAATAAGTGTTAAAAACATTGCTATAAAGAATGAAGTAATACTATGTAATTCATTTTATTGTAGAGCAAATCAAGAAGCTGGAGCATGATTCATGTTCCACACAGACAGTAAAATCTCAGTTAGAAAGTGAGTGTAAAATGCTCCAACAGAAAGTAGAGATTCTCAATGAACTTTATCAACAGAAAGAGATGGCACTTCAAAAGTAAGTATTTTTAAATCATCATAGGGACTATAATATAAATTGTGATTTTACCCTCAATCAACTCCTAACTTCTACTACAGCAGTTTTCAACTGATGGCATAAATGATAATGTTAAGGCATACCTGCTAGCAGTCCTGGAAAAATGGAGGAAACTGCACATGGCAATTGTTAAGAAAGTAAGCACACTCTCCAGTCCTGGTCACCATATTTAAATATTTACTTATCCATTGAAAAACTATTTATATTTGGTATCCTGCAGAACAAATTGTTTCTAAAATTAATACATTCAGTAGAATGCTTACATATTCATGTTACAAAAGGACAGCAGTATCAAGAGAAAAGAAACTTAACTTAGTAAGAAAGAATTGCTAGGTGTGCCTTCAAGATGTTTCATTAGGGGAATAGTATCCAAAACCTGTCCATACTGTGACCTTTATTGCATTTAAACAGGGTTGGGATTGTTGTTTTTTAGGCTAGTGGGTTTCTTTAAGCACTGTGCTTTTACCATTTCTTCAGTGACAATCACAGCTTGAAGTTTTGTTAAAGAAGTTTCAGATTTGTAAAGTAAGATGAGGTCTTTTCTTAAGGAATGTGTTGGCATTTTAAATGAGCTTGTCTCTGCTAGTTTCTCGTGCTTATGTACTTTTGCTGGAAAGTAAAGTGTCAACATATTTGATAATGCCAAATGGAGAAGGGCACACTCTTCCTTCTTCCTTAACAAGAGACAGTGCTCTTGTATCTCTGTCTTCAAGATTACTTTGACTGTCTTCCTACCACCTCTTCTTCTGATTACTTGCTTTTTGGTATTGGCAGTTGAATGTTGCCAAGTGGAACATAACTTGGTTGTATTTCATTATGCCACTTTTTATTTTGTCCTAGGAAATTGACACAAGAGGAGTATGAACGTCAAGAGAAAGAGCAGAAGCTTTCTGCTGCAGATGAAAAGGCAGTCCTGGCTATTGAAGAAGTGAAAATTTACAAGTAATTCTGATACATAAATATGTTGACTTTTGATTTTGAGGGAAAGCATTGTGCTTAGAAATAATCACAATGCTTTCGTCTTCTTTGACAGGCAGAGAATTCAGGAAATGGAGGAAGAATTGCAAAAAACAGAGCGGTCTTATAAAAATCAGGTCTGGAGCTATTTCAAGACATTCTGAAAAAGAAAACTTTAGATTATAAGGTGTTCTGCAAATTAAAACATTTTTTCTTTAATATTTTAAGATTGCTGCTCATGAGAAGAAGGCCCATGACAATTGGGTAAGGCTGTACTTTTTGCTTTAGGAACAGCATTTCAGCTTTGAACATTTTGTTACATTTATTTACTCTAAGCTCTTGATATTCCTGAGCAGCTGTTCTAGTAGCTGTTCTGTCCTTTGATTTCAAGCGATATTTGACTAACAGTTTTGGATTTATGTACTTCTATCTTTTTTATAGCTCATAGCACGTTCTGCAGAGAGAGCATTAGTTGAAGAAAAGAGGGAATCTGCCGGCTTGAGACAAAAGTAAGCATGTTTTATATTTCTAAGAGACAATACTAAGGAAGAGTTACCTTTTTAAAAAGTGGCTGGAATTCCATTAAGAATGTTCTTTTTTCTTATTAGAATAATAGAAGTGAATCAGAAAATAGCTTCCCTTCAGAGACCAATAATTGTCAAACCGACTGCAGGCCGGCCTGACCATCAGACTTTACCTCGCAGAGGTATAGTTGTTTCCCATGTATTTAAACTTAAAACATTTTAGAAGAGTAAATAGATACTTTGCCACATTTCCTATGTATTATTTCTACTTCATAACAGCTCCATTAAGTCGAGATGGATCTTTTGGGCCCTCACCTGTGAGTGGTGGAGCTCCTTCCCCACCACTGATGATGGAACCCCCTGGACGACCTCCTTCTGCCAATCCAAGAGATGGATCAAGAGGTGAACTTAGTAAGCAATCTTTTTTAAAAAAATAAGTATTCTGCAGCAAGAAACTAATATTTATCTTCTAAACAGATATACATAATCTAATTGTAACTATTTGTATATTTATCTTTTTACCATTTGTAAGCAGTGCAGAATTGCCTTATCACTGAGATGGGCAGGATTTAAATTTAATAAATAAATAAATAAGGACTCTGGAGTTAACAACAGCACAGGTAGTCCTCATTTTAAAACTGCAACTTAGACAAACAACTCAGTCATTAAGTGAAATGGTTACTAAGCGAAAAATTACATGGCTGCAACTGTGTTTACAATTTTATTTCAGCTTTCCTTTGCTTTGTAGCATTAGAAGGCGATGATCCTAAACAGCTGGGTGAACTCAACTGGCAGGGAAGGTTTCCAAAACTCAACTCGTGAGAAAATCTTACAGCTCTTTTTCCCCGCTCTGTCACCCTTTGGAATGCTCACCCAGAAGAAAATTTATTATATTTATTGGAGAGGAAGGGATTATAACAAAGTAAGCTGCACACAAAGGGGAATACTCATTGAAAAGAATGCCCTAGTTCCAGCTCTTTGCTTAGCACACAGGAGCCCTCTAGGAGGCAACAGAAAGCAGCTACTTAGGAGGCAAAAGAAAGCCTTTCACTAAAGTAGCTGCTTTCTGTTGCCTCCTAGAGACTGAGTAGGGTCTTGTAAATTTCAGGCAGGCAGGATCTGCAAATTAAGCTCCTGGTTGAGCTTGTTAACCTACCATTAGCGCTTTTTAGGGAAGAGAAAAACCACTTAGAAAGAAAGAGCTTGTTTAGGCAATCTCTCTGCTTTGGGTGAGTGGGGGACACAAATCAAGCACAGGACAACACATACTAACTGCCTGTAATGGTGAACACATGACAGAGAGAGATACTGCACTAATACGCACATTAGTCACAAAGTTACTTGTCATCATAACCATGAATAGTCACTAAATAAGGACTACAATATGAAAATGGACTGTCACTTGCACAGCAGGGTCCATGGGGAAGCCAGATTCACTTAACAACTGTGGCAAGAAAAGTCATACAATGGCAAACTTGCTTAACAAACAGAAATTTTGGGCTCAATTGTGGTCATAAGTTAAGGACTACCTGTACTTAGAATGATTATAGCTTTAAAAAAAACAAGCATGATAATTTTCTATTTGAACTTGTGTGAGAAAGAACTTTGCCTAGGAGACTTCCAGTGCTAAATCATAAAAGACCTTTACAGGAATACTTAGCTAAATCCTATGTGTGGAAGTTTCTCCCCCAAAGTTTAGGCTATTTTTCTGTTACACTATGTTGATTAACTTATTGATTTTTAGTTCAGAGCTTTTGCTTTTTGTTGCTAAACTTTATCAAGCACTTATGTACTAGTGATGAATTCCTTTTATAATCCCTGTTTCATGTTTTAATTTGAATATCTCACGTATGAAAGGAAAAATGCACACTGTTGTATATTTTATATTGTATATTTACTTTAAAACATATTCTACATTTTCTTTTTGAACTCAAGGTAATGTGCATAATGCTCTGCATTTTTTCATATCTTTTAAGATGGTTTGGAAAGAAAGATGATTGGCATAAAATCACTGCGTTTTCAGAACTCATGTTGAACTAAAGCCTAAATCTTCTCAGTCCTTCCCAGATCACACTAGTTTAAAAATAGATGTATCTCTTTTTATAAAGAAGATATAAGATATAAAGAAACATAGAGTGGCCTCGTGGTGTTTTCCAGGTTGTTTTTGAACACCCTTTGTTAATCCTTTCAGCTCGGTTAGCATGAACAATAGTCAGAATTGGGAGATTGTTATCTAAAGTATCTGGAGGGCACTATGTTGCACAGCCTTTAATTGGCAAGATGATAATCTCTCTACCAAACTGCATTGTAATCCTTCAGATATTATGACTGATGGCCCTCCAGTCCAAAAAAGGCATTCTGATCTATCAGGAAGAATGTCTGCTCCAGGTAAGAATGGCAAGAGATTCCATCTACATTTTGAAAATGTAGCATCTTTTTTCAAGCAATATTATATATGTCATTTTTTTTCTCGTTCCAGATCTTGGGCCTCCTGTAACAACACTGATCAACTGTGGGCCAAGAACATCTTCTCCTTCAACTGCAGTTCTTGATGGAATAGTAAGTGGGGAAGTTTCCATTTCTTTGGGTGAAATGACATACTGTACGGAATCTTTGTTTTGTTACCTTATATATGCCATATCGTGCCTTACTTATGTGTCAATTTCTATTTATCTCTCACCCCATCTTTATATTGCTGGGGTGCAATATCTTATCAAAGCAAAATCTTACCAAAGAGTTTGAGGTCCCCCACGTTTCTGCTGCCCCACCTTCCTCTGGTGAAGCAACTGCAGTGAGTACCAAGAGGCTGGGAATGGTGCCTTTCTCCTGCATTTGATGCGAAGCATGTAAAAAGCATGGTGTGCTTCATGACTCAGCATGAGTGATGTGGTGCAAAACTCATTCTGGGTTGCAGTTCTTTCTCTTGGCTTTGCAATTTGTTAAAGCTAAATGCGTTGCTGGGCAAGCTAAGGAAAATATAATCCAGTTGCTTCATAAATGGTGGCGCTTGACACTTAAGGTTTTTCTAACCCCTGAGGACCTATGATCATTTTCTTCTGTAGATGGTGTGGGATTTGGATTGGCTGGTATTATAAAGGAATGCACTTAGAAGAGTGTCTGGTTCAGATTTGGATTGCCATTTTGAGAGTGTTTTTATAGGATAATACTTTGATGCCTGAATACAAGAATATTCTTGAAAAAGAAAATTTCCATAAAACACAGTGAGCTCTAAATTTGGAAATTTGAGATCTTTTCAGCAACGATATTTCTTAAAATACTTTTAATCTATAGTTCTGTAATTTCATGAATAATGCCCTTATAGATAACTAACACTGCAGTCTTCTACAGCTTAACATTGGTTCTAAAGGCCCGCCACCTTTCCCAGGACCCCCCATGATGACATCACCAGCAGTTGGGCCTTTGCCACCTCCTATTCGGTTTGGACCACCACCCCGCCTGCCCTATGGACCTCGGCCTCTTCCTCTCGCTTTAGGTATGGACTCTATTGTACATTGTGCTTTTTTCAGATTATTTAGCTTCAAATGCCTTTTAGTACATATCACAGTTTGCTAAAAATGCACTTTAAAAGAAATTCCGTTTTTAGTATTCAGAGAAATGTTATTTTGTATAGAATATGAAATTGTGTTATATACGGAACATGCAAGGATTGGACCGTAACAGTAACACCAATTTGAGTGTTATAGGCTTCTTTGATGGCATGTTCAATCTTTTACTAAGCATAATTGATTTTTAGCAAAACAAATAAAAAAAGGAAAACGCTTGGAAGTGTCAAAAGGCTGTAAACAATCCAGAAATCTTTTACAGCCTATTTTGACTGTTTATGTGCAGGCATAAAGATTAGAAGCATGCTTTCCTAAAATGAAAGTGATGGCAATTGGTAACTTGATTTTGAACCACCCAGTTTCATTTTTTTTCCCTTTCAGTTCGTGGAGCTCCTCCACCGCTACCTATGCCTAGAGATTATCCACCCGGTCCTCCATTTGGAATGCGAGATTTTCCTCCTGTTCCCCTGCCACCTCCTGAACAGAGAGGATATATCCGTGGGCCACCTCCTTTCCGGCCACCTCCCCCCCGAGATTATCCTCCAGGTCCACGACTACCTCCACAAGGTTTAAGGGATTATTCTCCTCCTGTTAGAGACTTGCCACCTGCAAGGCCCAATGACTATCAAGAAAGCCCTCCCTGTTCTCAATCTCCATCTAGCTCACAAGACTCAGCACATCTTCCTGAACAGAAACCATGACTTCAGATTTCTGGACTGATTTTGATCACGTTTCATGTGCTGAGGATTTCAGTGGCTTCAGCAGGACTCTTCCTTCTAGATTTGGTTTCAGTATAGCTTTCTTTTTCTTTCCTTTTTTTTTTCTTTCTTTCTTTTTTTTTTTTTTTTGCAAAAAATAATTTCTATAGTAATGTACATTTTGATAACCTTTAAATCGGACTTGTTCATCCTCTTTGGATGTACTTAGAATGTTTCTGTGATAAGCCTGAAGCCTGCTTTTACAGCTGTGACCAACTCGCAGCTCTCAACGTGCAATATATAAGAAATACCTGTATAGTTAGTTTTTAAATAATGTAACCTATGTAAATGATGTTGTTAAATGATTTAAAATTATAATCTGAACATTTCCTGTGGAAATAGCTTCAGTAAGAAAAGCTACCATTCATATATAGCCTACAGTCACTGTAGACAAATGGTTTACAAGAAAGATTCTAACTCATACTTTTTAAAGCATCTGGCGTAAAAGTACCAGAAGAAAGCTATATGCTATATTGGAAGGACAAATCTACTAATAAAGCAAGATTCTTTTTTGCTATATACAAACTTATTTTTAATGGTTAAACAAGTTGAAAGTAGTTATAAAGAGTAAGTATCCCAGAGTAAATATTGTTCCACTGTAGTAAGAAAGAATCAAGGATAAAAATACATGAGAGAGCCCTCTGCTGCTTTAGGAAATACTAAATCAAATATACACAGAGTCTGTTAATTTCAGCATAATTTACAATGAAGTGTAGCAATTAGTTTGTTGTTGGTTTTTCCCAGCTAAAGGCTCAGGTAGAATTATGTCATTATTTTTATATCAAATAACTGGGCAATTTATTTAAAATAATTATTGAATCAATGGATGCTGAAATTGTTTTCTAACATAATATTTTTTCATTATATCTGTCTTTAAAAATTCCTGTCCTGTTGTATAAGGGCAGACGCATTTTCTAGGAGTAGTATTGAATCATGCAGTTTTCTTGAGAGTAGGTGGGTGGGTAGAATGATAAAGTGTGAAAGATAAGACAATCTTCATTTCGCAGAACTTCTGAACTGAACCCTCTGTGCTTGTGTGCTTATTTTGATTTATACATAAATATATGTATAATGATGCATATACATATATGTATGCATACATATACATATTCTACTTATATCTACTCATAATATTATTTCTAGGTTGTATCAATAGAAAAGATAACCTAACTACAATTCAAAAACTAATTGTAAGTCCACCTGCTCAGTGATAAAATCTACAGTAGAGAAATTTTTGGGTGACAGTTCAATTCTGTTAAGAGCTATATTTTGTTGGGGACTTGGAACAGCCCAAAGCCTTTCTTTCAACCAGCAATTGTAGGACAAGTGATGGTTTACAAAGGATAAGCCAAGGAGTGCCAATTGTTAATCCTTATAGAATTACAGTGTGGGATTTTCAGATGAAAACAGACTAACCCATGATTTGAAGATTAAGCAGAAGTTCAATAGACATTATTTACCTTGAAGCAAAATTTTGCTTCATTTTTAATGAAATGGTAATTGAGTGTTATCAGATAAATGGTAATCATGAAAGGGCCCTTCTAGAACAGAACATCTCTGTTCCTTGAACATAAATATTCTGCCCTGTAACTTAAAAGTTTTGGCTTTTGAAAGATTTCTTAGAACCTCCTAATTTAATAGAAAGATTTGATTGTTTTGTAGGGTGGCATTATTTTTGGAAAACAGCACTACTATTACAGGTACTTTCAGATACTGGAAATAAATATGTGATGAAATAGCTTTGTAAATGTTCACATACACATGCCTTTGAGTCAGGAGTATCATCAGAGAAATGAAACATGGTTTTTTTTTCCTGATAGCACCTTCTCCCCCTCCTATTTTTAGATTTGGTTTCATATTTTCTTTTGTATGTAGAGGAGGGCACAATAGGATAAGGTATTCTTGATTTTATATTAGGATAATAAGGGAAAGTGATCACATAAAGTTGGGGAGAATTGATTTTAAGAGAAACATGCTGGGTGTGCAATTGTGTATCTCTAACTCAGAAACCAATGGAAAAACTTTGAGATGAGTGGGAGTTAACATCGAAGAAACCCTGCCAGAGAAGGCCATTGGCACATCTAATACAACATTTGAGAAACTCACAAGCCCAAACAAGGTCATCGGCCTTCTACTATCATATTGCCCACCAATCAGGATATTGAGCATACTATTTGTGGTTTAAGAAATAAAATACGGCCATTAGTGTTGGTAGCCTTCATGGGCCTTCATTAGTTTATGCAATCCCCTTTTAAAACCATTAAAATTACCTGCCATTACCACTACAACCAGGAAATATCACAATTTACAGAGTGGAAAAATTTTTTTATAGCATTTCTGAATGTTCTTGAATTTTGTTTCATTTGATGTCTGAGTTCTAGCATTGTTAGAAAGAGAAACAAGTCTGTTTCACATTATGCAATGTTTCTCAACCTTGGTAACTATAAAATGTATGGACTTCCCTAGCCATTAATATCTGAACATCTCAAAGTTGCCAAGGTTAAAAAATTCTGGGAGTTGAAGTTCACACATCTTAAAGTTGCCAGGGTTTAGAAACTATTGACTCTTTCTGTGTCTTCCCTTTGTTCTAAGTGAAAGAGCCTTACATTCTGCAGTCTATTTTTGTGGGGAGTTGCTATAGTTCCCTAACAACTACTTTGGATGCTTCATTTTGTAAGAAAAGTTTTATACAAAAATGTGGCTTCACCATAGATTTTTTTAAGGAAGGGCATCATTATATTTGCAAGTTTTAATTACATTTTTATTTTACTTTTTTTTTCAATTCCCTTTTAATTCCAAGTATGGATTTTTTTAAAATAGCAGCTGCTAATTAAACAGCTATTTTCATTTAGCTGTTCACTGTAACTCCAGGATAATTTCCCCGATTCAGGCTCTGCTATCTCAGATCTTGCAAATGCATAATTGCAAATGAAGGTTAGTGGTTGTTTTGTGCCAACATACCGTATTTTTTGAAGTATAAGACGCACCTTTCCCCCCCTTAAAAGGGGGTGAAAATTTAGGTGCACCTTATACACTGAATGTAGCCCCGCCCACCCACTGGCCCCGACTCTTTGGCCTCTGCCTTCCAGCAGTTACTTCCTTGCAGCAAGCAGCAAGAAGAAACAGCTTGTTTCAGCTTCAGGACAGCCTAATTATAATTAGCACAAGTTGATTGGATGACCTTCCGACTCTCAGCTATTTTGATCTCAGCTGTTTTGAAGGGCTCTGCTGCTTGCTACAAGGAAGTAAATTGCTGGAGCAGATTTTTTTTCTTGTGCTAATCAAGCTATGCTGAAAACGAAAGTAAAGCAGGCTGTTTGCTGTTTGCTGCAAAGAGGCAAAATTGCTGGGAGGCAGAGGCAGATTTCTTTTTCTTGTTTTCCTCACCAAAAAAGGTCTTATACGCCGAAAAATTCCTTTTATTATTTTGAAGCTCATTTGCCCGATTTGGAAATCTTTTAGCGCTTTTTACAATCCATTTTTTGACTGCACCATCCTGAATAGCTGATATCAACAAATGTGGCCACTTCACTGATAAGCCTCAACTCCATCTATATACGAATTGAAGTTGAATACTTAATGTCACAGAGCCCCCAAACATCGAAATAAAAGCAATAAAATTGGGGGGGGGTTTCTACTTACCTCCGCTACCAGTTTGCAATGAGAGTGCGCACATGCGCAGAAGGTTCTGTGCATGCACAGATCGTCTGTGATGCCGTCCAACTGGTTGGGCAGAGCCTCCTGCCACCATTACTACCAGTTCGCAAGAACCGGACCAAACTAGGAGCAACCCACTACTGAATAAAATAAAGTACAGTAAAAGAAGAAAACATGAACAGAGCAGAAGTAAGATACCGTAAAATCTGGCGCAGTGGTTAGAGTTCAGTACTGCAATCTACTGCTGACTGCTGGCTGCCAGCAATTTGGCAGTTCAAATCTCACCAGGCTCAAGGTTGCCTCAGCCTTCCATCCTTCTGAGGTGGGTAAAATGAGGACCCAAATCGTTGAGGGCAATATGCTGACTCTAAACTGCTTTGAGAGAGCTGTAAAGCACTGTAAAATGGTATATACCGGTAAGTCTAAGTGCTATTGCTATTGCAATACGGAACGACAGAATTCTCTGCTCTACACAGAATAGTCCCAAATCAATCCAAAATTCATTTGCTATTAGTAAAGCACACATTTTGAAGGCTGCAAATGCAAACTTAGCAATGGCTTCTTTTATCTGGGTCTTTATTTAGCAGAAGGAGATTTATTGCAAATTCTGCTCATCCAGAAAATTACTAATAATGAAAGATACTAAGAATTCATGATGCATATCTCACAAGGTTAACACATGGCCCACAGATGCAGCATTTCCAGACAGACAGGGACAAGTCCTTGGGTTTTCTGAAAGTTGACCTTCAGTATAGTTGATGGCAGGATACCAAAGCACCTCAACTACAATCTGGTTAAAATGTTAATTGAAAACATGATTGAAAGTAAAGTTTACTATCCCTCAACTACATTCCACGTAGTGCTTTGCTGTATTCCATTTGCAATTCTCTTATCTTTTTGTCTAAAAACAGCCTTGGTCTGTTCTTGTCGCAGCAACAATAGTGTCTCTGACATA
The DNA here is from genome assembly GCF_059756535.1 of Pantherophis guttatus. NCBI lineage: Eukaryota > Metazoa > Chordata > Lepidosauria > Squamata > Colubridae > Pantherophis > Pantherophis guttatus. The sequence goes on along the minus strand of NC_142063.1, from coordinate 295,393,461 downwards.
AAACCAGTTTCAGAACTGTCTCCATTTCTTTTTCTTTGTCCACGTGGCATGAAAGTTGTCTAGCAAGATCAAAATGTCAAACTTCTAAGTTAATGGAAATTTATCTTTAGCCAGTATATGAAAATTCTTAACCACCCTTTTGTCTGAAGCCTCCAACTATAGGCTATATTAGGGATACATTTTGCTACTTGGAACAACTTTCATAAGTAATTAGTTTTTCTCTTTCAAGCTTAATGTAATTGATATGTAGTATCAGTCACACAGCACAGTTGGAATTAATCAACTGCCTTTAAGAAAAAGAGTTGCTGCTGAGCATTCAACAAAATTTGGGTGGTATGAGCATTTCAATTACCCGTGTATTGCAGCATGAATAATTAATCCAGGAGGGTTAATTATTTATTGGTAAGTATCGATCAGAATTTATCAAACCAGTGCTTTGATCTAAACTGATTACTTAGACCAGCGATGGCTAACCTTTTTTTCCTCGGGTGCCAAAAGCATGTGCGCGCGTGCTATTGCGCACACACACGTACCCACACTCATAATGCAATGCTCCTCCTGTGTGCCCCGCCCCCTGCACATGCATGTGACCCCCCCCAGCATGTGCACATGACCCCCCTTCCCCCCTTTTGGCCTGACATCCCAAAATAGCACTGGGGTGGAGCCTTTACCTCCCAAAATGGCTGGGAGGGGGGGAAAAGCCTCCAAAATGGCTGAGAGGGGAGGGGAAAGCCTCACCTCCCAAAACAGCGCTGGGAAGGGAATCTCCAGAGATCTGAGAAGGCACAGGCAGTAGAAAGTGAGGAGAAAGGTTGGTCCCCCCATGCATGCGCGAGTGTCTGCAGCTTGCAGAGCAGACCCGAAAATCAGCTGGCTGGCGGGAAGTGCGCGCGCATGCGTAGTGGAGCTGAGCTGAGCGACAGCTCACGTGCCCGCAGAGAGGGCTCCGCATGCCACCTGTAGCACACGTGCCATAGGTTCGCTATCACGGACTTAGACTATTGCCATATCTGGGGTAGAATACAGTTGTCCTCTTCTTACAACCATTCATTTAGTGATTATTCAAAGTTACAATAGCAGTGAAAAAAGTGACTTACACCTGTTTTTTCATATGACTGTTACAGCATCTCTATGGTCACATGATCTAAATTCAGTCACTTGACAACTGGCATGTATTTATGTCAGTTGCAGTTTCCTGGGTCATGTGATCGCTTTTTGCAACCTTCCGACAAGCACAATCAATGAGGAAGCCAGATTCACTAAACAACTGTGGCAAGAAAGATCGTAAAATGGGGCAAACTTGCTTAGCAACAGAAATTTTGGGCTCAATTGTGATCGTAAGTTAACAACTACCAGGTATGGTCGCTTTGCAAAAATGGATCATGTGCTCGTAAAGCCTGAGTGTTATTTCATCAAAGTAATTTCCATGCAGATTCTCAACTGATGACCATAATGGAGCCTGCCCATAAATGGTTGTAAGTTGTTGTGGTTGTGAGGCACCAACATGATCACCTCATTTAATAACCACATGTCCTGTTTCCCCCATTGTGGTCGTTAATTGGAACATAGGTTGTGTGGGAGGCCTAAGACAGGCTCAGACCTGCACTGCAGCACATCCCCAGCTTACATGTTACCTCGGGCCTCCCCCACCCATGCGACACCCTGTGCTCTGCTTTCCACCCCACTGGGGTCCCACAGGTGTTGGGCCTGCTTCCTGATTTGCTGCATCACCCAACCTTCCGGGGCGGTGGGGGGGGAGAATAAGCGGGGGTTTCGCTGCTGCATCCCTGCAGACAGTCATAAGAGTGGGCAAATTGACAAGCATCCAATTTTGTTAATGTGACTGCGGGGCACTTCAGTGGCCATAACTTCAGGCAGGGGTCTTAAGTCTCTTTATCAAGTGCCAGGAAACATTTGTTGAATGAACAGTTGTAAGTCCAAAATTACCTGTATTTTAAGTGAGTGAAATTCAAAAGCCCTTTCAGAGCTGTGATCACTGTGACATCCTCTGCAACTTGGCAAGAGTTTGTTCCGCTGTTGTTAAACATTGGATTTCTGTCATCTTAGCCTTTTCACCTATGTAAAGATGGTCTGTTCTATTTAGGATCGTGTGAGGGACATATTTATTAATATAGTTTGCCAGACAAAAGCCAGCATAATTACATTGTCCATATTTAAATTGACTGTGTCTCTAATGGTGGGAAATCACGTTTTGGAGAGTAGTGGTAATACTGTAGGTAAAGGGTCAGATCATTGGGGCCTAGTTTTGCAATAAAATATCTTCTTAGAATAACCTAAGGTTGTGGATGATTGGTTATCACCTCACCATATAATTTTTTAAGTTTTACCATATTAGTTCACTTTGAGAGAGTTATCATTTGTTTTGATATGAACTCAACAGAACAGTGATTGAGTCAATCTCTGTCAAATCATTGTGCTATAAAGGCATTGTCAACTCTCAGTAACCACATAGATAATTACCCTTAGTGAAGTTAGGTAAATGTTTATCAGCAAAAAAAAAGAAAAAAAAAGATGGCCAACCTCGAACTTGACCAACTTCCTGGCAAAGCACCCATTTTCACTCAGAAAAGTTGAGTAATCTCCATGAAGTGTTAGAACTTTTATACATGTTTCCTATCAAAACAATAAAGTCAAAATTAGATAAATCTTGTAAGATATGGACCTCTTAACATAACTTTTCATCTGATAGCGTTCTAGGATAGCTCGGAAAGACAGTAAAATGAAAGTAATAGTTTTCTGTAATCCGCAAATGATCTGCCTCTTTTTCTAGTAATAATTTTTTACCTTCTTCTTGACATCAGCTGGCCCTTGTTACAATATTATATTGTTGTGGAGATATTTCATTCGATATGAGATGGAGATATCCAATAATTTGTCTAGGTGGGGGCTCTCTAATTTCAAAGGAAGCCTTTGAAATCTACATGCTTTATTGGCCCCTGGTCCTTCTTTGGCAACCTTCATTCCTAGTTCCAGCCAGGTTTCTCTCCTTGATACTCCAGTATGCTATCTCTTGCTGGTCTGTCCCAGACTAAATCCCTTTGGATCTGCTAGTTCAGGATAGACTCAGTATTTGCAATGAATTGACAAAGTAAGTAAAATCACTCTAGTGCTTGTCCAAAGGACTGCCATTCCCATGATCTCAGGAGAAAAAAGGACTTCTAGTTTCAGTCCCCCTTCTGATATATTATTCTTTCCTGCAAGCTCCAAAGCTAAATTTGGTGATTTAGCTGAATGATGGTGAATTTAGCGACAAATGATTCAAGTGACCCTGTTGAGTATTTCCATTGCTGTGAAATTTGCTCTTTGGTTAGTAATTCTGGATCTAACAAAAAAAAAAAAGTATTTTTGGAGGCAGTAAATTATTCTTTTTCCTGTCATCATGAGCAGAAGACTCTTGTTTATGCCAAATCTGACTTCTTTGGACTTAATCTCGGTGAGATCAATGATATAACATTGGTAATAGGGAGGTTTTTTTAGTGTTTCCGGTCTTTGCTTGGGGTGGGGGGCAATAAAGGAGTTAGTCACTCATCCTCACGAGGATTTTGACATTCAGCTCCCTCCCTTCTCAGAGAATGTTTATTTAAAATTGGCCTTGATGGAGAGAGGACTTCATGACATTGAGAAGATTTCTGTTCCTCTTCTAATCTCTGTGTTGTACTTACATTTTTTTTTCTAAATCACAAAAATATTCTTTCTCCTTTCAAGGAAAAAGTGATAAGGTTCCAGTAAAGATAACCTAAAAGACTCTTAATTGGTATTATGTGGAATTTTCTCAATTCTTGCAATATCATTGAGGGAAAAGTGGTTTTTGTAAATTTAGTCATTCTATCCCCAGCATAATAAGATGGTAACTATTCTATATTCCCCATATCATCACAGTAAATTTGATATTGTATCAGCTCTCACAGATAATTTAGTAATCACTTTATGTGAACATCATTTTCTTCTCTTAAAGCTGATCCTTCTAATCTGTAAGAGCATTAGGTTGCCCTGACATAAAATTTGTTCTTATTGCTTGACATTGGGTTTTGCTGATTAGATAACTTCTTGTTATAGAAATGACTAGTACATATTAGTATGTAAAAGTAAAAGGTCGAGGCTGTAATGTTGCTATCTTATTCTACTTTGTTAAAAGGAGTTGGAAGTCAATGTTTTTCTTTTTTTCCCCTTTCCCCTGCACTTTTTTCTCTTCTCTTTATCCTCCTGCATTGTCCCACTGTTTCAATTTTCTTTTGTATTTTGATAAAACTTAGTAACATTATTAAAAACATTTGTTCTTACTGCTTAAAGAGTGGAACAGAATAAGATTCCCTAGGGCTTCATTTCCCTTTTGAATTTATTTTGTTCTTTTCTATTATGTCCACTGTCTAATTGAAGACTTTTCTTTCTATATGGCCAGCCACATTATTTTTCTAAACCAGTTTAGTTAACTTCAATGTTCTGTGCCTATTGTGGCTTCTGAACAGTTATGTGTAAACCAATTAAAAACTTGTTTTCATTTTTTTGTTATAAATCTTATCCAGTTGTTTAAAAATAGAAAGCACAGTTTGTGCAGCTAAAGGTATTGTTATAGCTATAAAAATCAATTGTTACTTTATACTCATTCATACTATCTCAGAGTTGGCTTTGAGTCTTATTTTCTGGTGTGTGGTTGTTGCTGGAAATAGTTTTCTCCTCTGGCATCTAAATTTAGCTTATACTTCTAATAAGGTTAATTTTTCATACCTATTATTTAATGGCAATAAATATAAACCATTCTGAGAATAAATTGAGCTTTGGATGCCAGCAGGTTGTCAATTTTCAGTTGTTTTGACAGTCTGTCCTATGATTGCACACAGCATATCATGTCTTGCTTTTTTTTTAGAAGTACTTTATTTTCATCTCTGGGTTACCTCCTTTTGAATCAAGTCAGAGAACAGCGGAGGTTGTAAACTCATTGTTTTCATAGCAGGGCAATATAAATTATCAGTTAACGTGTTGGGTTAGATCAGAATTAAGACAGTGTTCTGCTCCGTCAATCTTCTGGGGGATCAAATAAATGAATTAAACAAATGAGTTTTTTCTGTACAAATGAATGATCCCAGAACTATTTTCTGGGAAACCTCACTTTGAGCATCTCATCAACGCAAGAATTGCCCATTTCTGCTCACTGTCTGTTTTTAATCAGTTGCCAATCTAGGTGAGTGCCCCTTTTTCTTCCATGGTTCCTGAGTTTGCAAAGGAGGGACTTGTGTCCAAAGCTGTTTTAAAGGCCAAATATATCATATTTGGGTTTGAATCCCTAGTGCCGCGTAACAGGGTGAGCTCCTGATACTTGTCCCAGCTTCTGCCAACCTAGCAGCTTGAAAGCACATAAAAAATGCAAGTAGAAAAATAGGAATCACCTTTGGTGGGAAGGTAACAGTATTCCGGACGCTCTTGGCGTTTAGTCATGCCAGCCAGATGACCACGGAGATGTCTTTGGATAATGTTGGCTCTTTGGCTTTGAAATGGAGATGAGCACCACCCCCTAGAATCAGGAACAACTAGGACATATGTGCGAGGGAACCTTTACCTTGTATCATATTTTTAGAATAATGATCCAACATGCATCATTGTGTAAAGACATTTTAATTCCTTTTTATCAGACATGCCCCATGTTTGCTTATTTTCTTTGTAATTCTATTAAAACAATTGCCATTTAGCTGATCATAAAAAGTTCCTAAGAAGTTAGTAATAACAACACAGTTCCAAAGAATTCCAACAAGATGAAAATAAAACAGGAAAAGCCAGTACTGCTGCACAAAAAGTTTATGTTGGAGAGGTCACAATGAGGAATATGTAGCCTGGAATAATAGTCAGTCTTCTATTGAGTCACCATGATCCATGATGGTGCAGTGGTTAGAGTGCAGTACTGCAGGCTACTTCTGCTGACTGCCAGTTGCCTGCAATTTGGCAGTTCAAATCTCATCAGGCTCAAGGTTGACTCAGCCTTTCATCCTTCAGAGGTTGGTAAAATGAGGACCCAAATTGATGGGGACAATATGCTGACTCTGTAAAACCACTTAGAGAGGGCTGTGAAGCACTGTGAAGCGGTATAGAAGTCTAAGTGCTATGTGCTAAGTCTTAGGCAAGTAACATGCAACATGAACAGATGTTGGTTGAATGGATATTAAAAACTGGCAAATGGCTTCTTTAGAAAGATTAAAAATAAAGATTCACTTGGTAAATGAAGATGAGCTAATATAAAGACGTTATTACCAATTTTTATTTTGGCTCAATCTTCCCCATGAACAGGCTACACATTTCATAAAGCAAATGCAAAAAGTAGGTTGAAGGGACATACTGGAAGCCTGAGATACAGAAACATGGTATTGGAATGTTGGTATCTGTCCAGATTGCACTTTAGAATACTGAAGGAACTTGCTGATAGTTTAGCCAAATTATCATGTATTTGAGAAATACTGGAGAACATGTGAAGGTCAGAGTAGGGACGGCAAATGCCCTTGGAACTACAGGGTAATTAATCTGCCATTTCTACTCAGAAAAGCTATAGTGGCCGATTTAAAAAAGTGATTAACATGCAATTGCCTTGAAAAAAATGTCAGCAGATAAGATTACTGGCTAGTTCATTTTTTAAAAAAATGAGCTCACTTCCTTAATACAATGTGGAAATTTTGTAGATACTATTATTCTAATGTTTGCAAGATTCAGTCTCAGGGTCTTTACTCTTACACATGTTATCAATTACTTGGATGAGAACAGGATGAGAATCCCCATCACATTTGTACATGATACAGTACAAATTTGGATGGAATAGCTATGACTGTAGGAAAAATTCAAAATGATCCTGATACAGAAAGAAATGAAAATAACCAAAAGGTTTAGTAGAGACTCAATAGAAAAAGCAGTCTGGTGGAGAGGTTAGGATGGAGGACACCTAGCTAGTATCAGTACTTCAGGAAAGAGTTTGGAATCATTCATTTCGAGAAAAATTAGCTTTATGAAAACAAAGATGTGATGGCATTATCTCATCCTGTTCTATTGTCTTTTTTTTTCAAGAGGCACCTGGGCTTTCTGGTTTTTCTTTGAAGATGTTTCACTTCTTATCCAAGAAGCTTCTTCAGTCTGACTGGATGGTGGGGAATTGGTAATCTAAATCAGTGTTTCCTGCCTCAGCAAGTTTAAGATGTGTGGATATCTTAAACTTTCCAATATTGCTGCCAAGCATGCTGACTCAGGAATTCTGGGAGTTGAAGTCTATGCTTATTAAACTTGCCAATGTTAGGAAACATTGGTTTGTAGTAAATGATATATTACTGTTAATAATCATCAGTCTCCTATATTCCAGTACAGAATTAATTATAACCATGAAAGATGCAGCCTTGTTTAAAACGTATTTGTTAGATATTAATATCCAGAAATAATATGCATAATTCATGACATTTGTACATCCCCTTCATGTAGATAGCATTTCTATGCACATAAGGCAGTATAAACTTAGAAACTTGAAGCACAGTTCAGCTTTTTTTTCTTAGAGCAATTTAGGATGGATTCTTTTCTTTTATAATCATCCAGTTTTTCTTTAAAAAATTAAACTATTAGTTTTAGACTATTCCCAATAGTAAAACTCTACAGCAGTTGAAATTATCTGGAACAAGTATACAGGTAGCCCTTGGGTTATGACCATTCATCCAGCTACTGTTCAAAATTATGATAGAACTGAATGAATGAATGGTACTTACTATATTATGGGCCCTTGGAGTTGTGGCCATTACATTGTCCCCATGGTCACATGATTGTGATCCAGGTTCCTGGCTCATGATTATGATGTTACCGTGAGCTATGGTCACATGTCATAATTTCCGATGTTCTTTGCTGGCTTCCCAAAAGCAAAGTCAATGGGAAAGCTGGCAGGAAGTTGGAAGTCAAGGTCACCTGAGGTCCCCCCTTAATGACAATAACCAGGACAACTTGGATTGCCATTGTTAAGCAAAGTGGTAATGTGACTTGCACAACTATGTGACTGAATCATTTAGCAATGGCAATTCTGGGCCCAATTGCTGTTGTAAGATGAAGACTAACTGTATTGAGTTTACTAACTTTCAGAACAAGCATAATTTTATGACTGGTAATTCCAGTCCTAAATCTTGAGAAAAACAAGTTTTTTTTTAAAAAAAAAAATGGATGCAACATGTGGGAGTGTGTGTGTGTGGAAGTGTCTTTTTGACATTTTATATAATTAAACTCGAATGGTAATAATACGTTATAAATGTAATGAACTTAGGAAAATGATACAAACAAAATACAGTAGAAAATTAAATGTTTTTTGATACTGGCATATCTTTATTGCTGTATTAGGTTTGGCAGGTGAGAATTCCTCAACTGCTTTAATTAAGGGTTCTGATATAACTGTAGAAATCAAGTTACAGAACTGAACTTAATAACCGGCCAACTTATGAAAAACTTGCAACACACTTTGGAACATCTGAGATAAAAAATATACATTCCAAAGAAACTGGGCTTGGATGCAGAGCATGGTTGCTGATCCACTGCTGTGCAGCATTGATGGTCATTTGTGACCACAAGGTAAATGCATCCAATTCTTCCTTCCTCCTGAAAGACAAGTGCTACATATGCAGCTACTATGATTTTGTGGCAAGTGGTTCAGTTCACAAAAGTCACTCTTTGTGCAGTGTTTGATGAAGATGAAGATAAAATGGCTTCTTGGTCAACAACTGAAGTTTCTTCCTCTTGAAATCAGTGGGTTTTTTGTACCTATAATGATAAAAATAGTAAATATCGGAATTAATCTTAATGCTGTTTAGGAACCTACCCCCGATTATTCTTTTCTTACTTAAAAGGATTTTGTATAATCTGAGCAGCTAGGTAAAATGAATACAACTCTTAATCCTAATTTGTACCTCCACAATAATTGTCCCATTTAAATTCAATGGCACTTGTCTGGTATAAAACTGTCTCAAAATTTGTTCTATACTAATTATTCAGATAATCATTCTTTCACTTTTCTGTCTATCAATTTTCTTCTAAATTAAGCCAAAGCAGTTAAAATGGTTTCAGAATCACAAACACAATCTAATATCTATTCTGAATATTACATTTTGGAGGGGGGAAAAAAACTCTTCTTCAGATCTTTAAACTTTTATTTGGGTTCAAAGCTAAGATATTGCTCAGCTATCATAAAATAATATACAAATCAAGCATTATGGAAGCTTAGCATTTCTCTTCATATTCAGGAAAAAAGTTAATGAAGTACACTACTTTCCAAGGATAACTTTTAACCATATGTCATTTGTATAAGAGCAAATATGGATGCTTGCTTTATGCAAAATTTTACTTACATTTAGAGATATGCATGCAATTTTTATTTTTGGGCAGTCCATACCTCAACTAAAACTCAAATTTTGGCTGTACACGGAATAAAGCAGAAATGTTTTGTTCTGAATATGGATTGAAATACACAGCTCTGGGGAAAACACAACAGTATGTAAGGGATTTTCTTGCCAATGGGACGTAGCAGTAGCTAGAGTGGGGAGAGGAGATACTGAGAAGATAGTAGGCAGGTGGATGAACACATGCATCACTGATGATCAGAAAAGGTGATGCATACTGATTCTGTCATACTTGCTATATTAAAATTACCCCTAATTTGATTTGCACCAAAACCTGGGACCAAAACATTTCAAGTTTTGTTTCTGACCAACCATGACTGATCTGAAAGAATTTAGCAGATGTTCTGGAATACATTGTCTGTTGTGTTTCATGCACATGCTTACTTACAGTTCTATAACGATTGGTCCAGCTTTAATTTCATCCATCTCCATAAAGGCAAAGCACTTTGTGCTGGTGAACCTTTTCTTGGGTTTATAGTGTTTAAATTCAAAGAAAATAGCTGCACCTGAAAGGTAGGAGAAAAAAAATCTAAAACATTCTTCAAATTACATCACTGTACTTCTTTATAGATTAGCATAGTTAATACAATATTGTTAGAACTGCCTTGAGGAAAAATGATCCTCATTGAAGATTCTGAACCTCTGCAAAGAATCAACCTAAGAACTTTGAAGCCACTGTCTTTTGATCTACCCCCATCCGAAATCACAAATAACATCTTTAAAAAGTTTTGAGTAGTTTGGTTAAGGCACCAAGGTAACCACATTTTTCTGGGGATAGCACAACTGTCTTCTCTCCAAGTTATTGCTTTGTCCTATTGATCACAGTTCAACATGATTTTCAAATCTTCATGCAACAAACCTTTTGTTAATTTTTCAACATGTTTCTGAATTTCAATGTCCACATTAAAATGAATGTAAGTGTCCTCCTTCCTTGAAGCAACAGGGGTGTCCTGTACAGGTGTAAGATCTATCCCATTGAGATCTGTCCCGAGAATAAAATTTAAGCATTAAACAGGGGAAAAATTGTTGTGACATTTGGTATATTGAACAAGGAGTACTTCCCAGGGTCATTACATTCATGATCTAACAGTCTAAGTGTTACAAAGATTGCTTCTTTTTGTAAACAGTTCAAACAATATATTTACACAAGAGTCTTTACAGGAATGTCACTTCCAAGAACATGGTAGTGATCATGAGTAAACAATATTGTGGTGTCGCTATGGTAAAGTAACATTGCCTATTTGGCCTTCCCAGTGCACATTCTCTGAGAAAGGTAACACATGCTTTCCAAAGTAATGAAGTATTTGGTATTTACAATACAGACTTGATCATGTGTGCAGGCTAGAGGAACATTTAGTGAACAGAAATGAAGTAGACTTGGGACAAACCCAACTTTTAACCAAGGCTCCTTGAAAAAATAGCGGATGGAAACCATTTAATATGAATAGTCCTCACCTGCAATGTCAATTGGGACTAGAATTTCCAATTCGAATCAATGTGGCCAAAAAGCAATTTCTTAACAAAGGTTTTTTGAAAAAAGTGATGCAAATCTTTTAATACAGGTAGTCTTTGACTTCTAACGGCAATTGGGATGGAATTTCCAACATTAAGCAATGTGGTTGTAAAGTACAATGGCATTGCTTAATAAGGGCAATCCCTGAAGTCCCAGATGCCATTCTTAACTAAATCCCATGGTCATTAGGTGAGGCACCTTCCTCCCAGCTTTCCACAACCAAAATCAGGCAGGAAAGGGTACAAGCCTGGCAGACAAATAAGTGGATGCTGCCAAGTGGAGAAGGGAGTGAGGCGCTACTGAGAAGGGTGAATGAGGTGTGTGGGAGGTGATGCCCAGATCAGGGAGGGTGCAAGGGTGTTGTGAGAGGTGCCACACAAGTTGAGGAAGCTGCTATGGAATGCAATAGAGCTGCAATGCAGACATGGGGGATGGTATGCGTGAGACATGGCAGAAGTGTAGAAGAGGTTTGGTGCAAGTTGAGTGCACGAGAGGCACAGATTGGGGAGGGTGTGCAAGAGGTGCTACATGGTTGGAAAGGATGTGTGGGTTCTGCCATGAGTGCAGTGTGTGCAGAGTGGTTGGGAGAAGATGCACAGGAGGGCTAGGTGAGAGTGCGTAGGTGGGATACTATTACCCAGAAATTTGTGATTTTCCCTGCCAGCTTCCCCTCTGACTTTCTGGGGAAGCCAGTAGGTAGCATTGCAAATGGTGATCACATGGTTGCATAGTGCTTGGCAACTGATCATGAATGCAAATGGGTTGTCAAGCATCCAGACCATGATCATGTGACTGAGGCTGTGCTGGGACAGCCAAAACTCTAAGAACTCACCATAACCAACATTCATTCAGGATCATTGTAACAAGCAATGGACACTAACTTAATGGTAATAGATTGAGAACTAACTATACCCTTTCACTATTCAGGAGAGGTTAATCTATAAAAAATTGTCTTAAATTAGCTGATATGTAAGTGGAAGATTAAATTTCAAGAACTCTGTATGCTAAATCAAAAGTGACTTACAGGAGTTTTCACATGTTAAATCTTGCAAGGAGTCAAGACAAGGCAGTTCTAGAAAGACAGCATGTTGAAGAGTTTCCATGGGGGAAAGAAATCCAGTATGACAAATGTCAATATTTTAAATTCTAAATGCTGATTACATAGTGGAATATTTTGCCAATTCAGTTCTAGCTAATACTGGATAAAAAGGACCAAAATTATATGCCTAGCCAAATCAATTAAGAAAAATATACCTACCTTTCACACTAACTGTGATATAGGGATCAATGCACTGCCCAGCATCTTTAAGACCAATTTTTTCTATTTTGATAGTTAGTAATGTCATCCCGGGTTCAGATGGTAATCTGGGTAATAAAGTACCTAAGGGAAAAATAGACCAAAATAATAAAGTTATTCAGCATTTTTAATACTTTCATTCTCTCGTTATTAATCCTGTCAACAAACGGATATCTGATAATAACATCATAAGACACAATCTCTGGCATAATTTATTCATATGATCTGATTGTAAATTACAGCATCTTGGAAAAGTAGGATCCTTTTCATAGTTGAACAAGAAGAGTCAAGGAACTATTATCTATTCAATTCTCTGCGCAAATAATTTGTCACCTGAATTGCCTGAGCAAATAAACACAGAAACATATGCATCATGACAAGACAAGTAGTTAAGTAGTTAACAGCTGGGAGAGAGCCAAGAGTAGACATAAAGCTTTTCTTTTCGAATATAGACTAAAACCACTTGCTAAATACCAATTTGGGGAAGAGTCAAAGCCAAATGCAGAATTATTGTCAGAGTCAACGTCTGTAGCACCTCACAATCCAGAGACAGGCAATGTAATTACCTTCCAGATATTTTAGATTTGTGGTTTTTAACTTATGATACATATATTCAGAGGTGAGACATGGGTGAAGGACATTGAAACTTACTATGTTTAAAGTTTACTGTAAACAATAAACACAGGAAATTCTGATACCATGCAATCTTCTTTATTGAAAGGGACATTTGATTTTTTTTGTTTTATGGTGAAACCCAGGTTCTTTAGTAGCACCACTGCTGGAACATGACATAAATGCCAAAACTAATCTTCTAGATGATAAATTCTATAAGCCATTGGCTACGATGGATGACACTGGGAACAAAAGCCCAAAACATTATTGCTCACTCTTGATGCATGAACTTTTATAGTGTATTAAAGTAAGCTTGCATTTCTGATAGAAAAAACTTTCTACAATCTCCACACATGCCAACTGATTTTTTAAAAGATGGATTTTCTCCATGTCAAAAGCAATTCAGAAATTTGTACAATTTGATTCTGTGCCTATAGAATAGACATTCATCATCTACCATTTATTTTTTGGGGAAAGAGCCAGATGGTAGATTTTAGTATAAAAGAGTTTTCACATTTACAATGCTAAACTATAAAACAACAGCAATGTGATTATTTTAATAAACAACAACTATTAACATTAGAACATCATCATACCTTCATTGGCTCCTGGATTAGATGAATGATGTAGCACATGGTTACACAATGGAGCCATGCAAGTAGAAGATAAGACAAGACCATGAATGATTAGGCAGCAAAATAATACAATATGGGATCCGTGAAAAGAAACAAATTGTACAATGAAGTACATACAATGGAAGTTACAATGTCAGGAAAACAGTCTCCTAAAACTAGTACCATAATGTGTAAGCTATCTCAAAGTTCATTTTTAAATGGCATCATCTCAGCACCATGGTATTTCAACTATTACAAAATTCTATTTATTCACTTTAATCGGCATACATATGTCAGGATTGTACCCAATTATTCTTATCTGGAGAACTGAATGATGCGTGCGGGTTCATGGGAAAAGTCTACTTGTGGAATACATGAATATATCCCCAAAACAGAATTTCTTGGAACTGAAGCTCGTGTTGGAAGTTTATCTATTTCAGACATGGCAATGAACATACTGTAGAAAACAGTGATGATCATATACTGTAATGAAAGGGATTATTGTGCTAAATCTAATATTATATACATGGACTTTCAACAGAACCAGTATAAAGTTTATCAACTCTTCCTTTTTTAGCTTCATAAGATCTTAAAGATCTTAAGTCCCCTAGAATACATTTGGTTAGTACAAAGCAAATTGCAATGGGTATTGACTTCAACAAGTGCTGTTTCACTGGCATAAGGCTACTGTCCGATTGAACTATGTCACTTATTTCAGACACTTCCTAAAAACCATTTACTGCTGTGCAAAATTGGTCAATTTTAGTGTTTTCACCCCCCCCCCCAAGTTTTTAAATCAAGTTTGAAAACTCCAGCTAGTGGCTAAGTATGACTAAAAAAAATATCACACAGTTCCTGGCCACATCAGGCTTTTACTTCAAGCCTCAAGAGGCACATATTTTTAATCAGCAACTAATTGCAAATAACAGGTTTTCCTTTCAGAGCTTTTATAAATATACAACTGGGGCTACTTTTAAACCACGATTGTTGCATGGGGTATATTTTCGGGTGTGGGGGGGAATTGTAGAAGAAAGGTAATATTCACCAACATAGAGCCCCTCTCTTTAAAAAAAAAAAACATTCGTGCTTTTTTGCCTTATCCATGCTAGCCTGTAGCCCTGATTAACTTTTGTGCAATCAATTTGGCACTTAAGCCAAATTATCAGAAATTAGGATCCAAAAAAGGAAAAACTAGCTTGGAGTGAGTGTAGGGTGCATTCACTGCACCTCTCAGTACCTCTCAGGGAAGCCATGCCTTTCCTGGGTTTGCACACTAGCCATGCTTAAATCATACCCTGTCATTTTTTCTGCTTAGTAAAGATCTATAATCAATAAACTTATTTAACCACTGGCTAATACATAAATAAATATGAAGCACCAATTTCCATAGGGATTATGCCTTGATAAAATGATAAATTTCAAATCCTATCTGAATTTGAGAGCTGACAAAATTAGTATAGATTTTCACAAAGCAAGCTTGCTTGATATTGGGCAGGCTTTTCTAAGAAAACTCCATGTTTCTGCTTTGCTCTCTGTCCTTCACCTTACCTCCAGATGATAAGGGACAACAGTTTTTAGTTCAGAAATAATGGCATTTCATAAAATCTTGGCACACAGGCATTCTAGCAGGGGCATGCTGAGATGCTCTTTATTCAGAAAGAGGTTTAGCAAACAAACATCCAATTGCAGATCCCCCACCCCCCCCAATAACTCTTGCATAAGGTTGGAGAAAAGAGGCCTGGAAAAGAAAAACCTATGAGGAACATTTGAAGGTGCTGGGTATGTTTAACCTGGAAACAGAAAACTTTACAGAGATTTGACAGCTATCTTCAAATATCAGCAGAAGATGGGACAAAACTGTTCCAGAACACAAAACTAGAAACAATGGATTTAAAGTACAAGAAATAGATTTTAACTGGACAACAACAACAACAACAACAAATCTAACAATAGGAGGTAGTGGTGGCTAGATGGCTGTAAGTATGAATTCCTGCACTGGTCAGTGACTGGATTAGATTACCTTCAAGGCCCCTTCCAGTCCTTGCATTCTCTGTTTCTAACTGTAATTCTAACATTCTCATTTTTTCCCCTTCTGGATAATTATAATTTTATTCACTTTGGCCTCTTACCTGGGACTCTGGCAGGAAATGCATCTGGAGATCCTGCTCCAGCTCCACCTTCCTCTTCATCTTCTTCAAATTCTAAATCTTCCTCTTCACCAGGTGCTAATATTTTTCTTTTAAAAAAGGGAAACATCATACTGCAACTGAAAACTGAGTTGGATAGGAATTGCCACTATATCAGAATATAATACTGGGAATACAGGTAGTCCTCAATTTACAGCAGTTCATTTAGTGACCGTTCAAAGTTACAACAGCACTTTAAAAGTGACTTATCAGCCTTTTTCACACTTACGACCATTGTAGCATCCCCATAATCTTGTTATCAAAATTCAGATGCTGGGCAATTGGTTCATATTTATGATGATTGCAGTGTCCTGAAGTCATGTGATCACCTTTTGCGACCTTCTGACAAGCAAAGTCAATGGGGGTGTCAGATTCACTTAACTATATAACTAATTTAACATTTGCAGTGATTCATTCAACAACCGTAGCAAGAAAGGTTATAAAATGGGGCAAAATTCACTTAACACTTAGCAACAAAAATTTGGGGGTCAATCATGGCTATAAGTCGAGGACTACCTACAGTATATTTATGGCCTCCATTCAAGTATCAGAAGATTAGAATTGAATTTCAAAACTGCTACATTCTGCAGACCTATATTTTGCATTTTTTTAATATAACTTTGTTACATTTTTATAGAACATGAAGACAAAAACTAACAATCATAATTAGTCAGAAAGAAGGATAGACAGAGAGAAACACTAAAGAGAAAGACAGAGAATAGGAGTGCAGAAAACAAGCTATAGAAAAATAGGATAAAAATGAAATGATTTCTAACTTCTTTTACAAAAGGTATAAATAAAACTTGAAATACACCAATATAGAGCTATAGAATCCAGTAATTGGTAAAATCTATTGACCCTTTGACATATGAAAATTTTGCAATTTCCGACATAGGTTCTTTCTGCATGTAATTTTTCCATACCTTGGTGGAACAGGCTGAACATCAAAGGGAAATTCTTTATTATAGGTAAGAATACTCTTTAAGACTGTAAGAAAAGACAGTAATAATTACAATTAAAATTCTATATAATTATATAAAAAGAGTAGGGCTTAGTCCTTATAGGCACAGTAAGAAAGCAGAAAGTCCTTATTGTATTTTCCATACATTATTAAGATTACTTAAATTAGCAAATGTTAAATATGAGACTTCTATATGAGCCATACTGGTACAGGGATTAGAATGCAGTATTGCAAGCTAATTCTGCCAACTGCCAACAGTTCGATTTTCACCGGTTCAAGGTTGACTCAGCCTTCTATCCTTCCAAGGTTGGTAAAATGAGAACCCAGATTATTGAGGGCAATATGCTGACCCAGTAAACAGCTTAGAGGGGGATGTAAAGCACTGTGAAGCGGAATATAAATCTAAATGCTACTGCTATTAAGTAAACATGATTTTGGAGAGAAAAACATTATTAGAATTTGATTTATCTTTAGAAGACAAAGATGTCTGTCTTGAAAGGGTAAATTTAACTTAGGCAATATCTGTGACCGATATTATGCAGGAACAAATTAGTTCATATGTAAGTACGAAATTCAGAGAATGGATTAATTGGCAAAAGGATTGCTACAAATTGCTTGGGGGATCGTTGACTGAGTTTTATTGGCAGATATAGGAAATACTATCAGTTGTTTAATTATCAGCCATTTGAGAATATCTATTTTCCCTCTGTTGGCAGAGGTTGTTTCAACTGGAAAAGCAAAAGGCATGGCATTTATTTTGCCAATAGCTTAGAAACATAATTTATTTTTCCACACATATGTACTATTGCTATGACTTTAGCATTATATATACACAGAGACATACAAATGTACTTGATATAAGTGAGAACTATCATTCTGGTAGCAACGTTCCAAACTCTTTTACTAAAAAACTCAGTAATTATCACAGAAGCTACTGGGAAAGACTATATTCCAAAGACTCCTTCCCAGGATAAAATGGAGTAGGCACAGGAACCTTTAAGACTTTACTAATATAAAAAAGATACTATATAAATTAAGTTTCCTGTAATTATTTGCAAGGAAAAGGCACTGTTGCATAAAACCTGAAGTTACACAGATTTGTGAAATCCATTTTTCTGGTGGAGGCATTTCTTTAATACTTTTTTAATTAAAAAAAGGGAAATACTTACTTGGTTCTAGTTTCTTCAGATCCTCCAGCTTAAATTCTTCCTCGGACTGTGTAGACTACAAGAAAAACAGCATTTAACATCTGCAATTATTATTCATTGCTATTTGTAGTGAGTTACAACAATTAAATAGTGGCAGTTTTGTAGTCTACAAAAATATGCAACCATAAATAATTAAAAAATTCATAATCTTATTGAGTATAAAACATCACACTCACACACACACAGAGCGCCTATTAACCTAATCAAGGTGACACCATGACCCTCAGCATGAACTTGGTTTGAACTAGGAGGCCATTCCAAAAGACCGGTGCCTCCAAACCTCAGTTCCCTTCGCTGCCCTAAAATGGGGAATCATTAGCAGCTTTTTTCAAGTAGATCAAATGCAATGGAAGAATGTGGTTCTGCTGATAACCTGGTGCCATATCAGAGGCCCATAGCACTAGTATAATGTGCTCCCCCTGGGAAAGTCACAGATTGCCTCATTTTCAACCAACTACCGCTTCCAAGTGGTCTTTAAAGACAGTGTCACATAGAGCACATAGCAGTATTTTAAACAGGTGGTGTCAAGTGGACAGGTCACTGTAGTAATGTTCTCCTATCCCAGATAGGGCTACAACTGGTACTACAGCCAAAGCTAGGCAAAGACTTCCCTGACTACAACTTCTACCTGCTATTCCAGCAAAAACCACAAGTCCAGGAGGACCCATTTAGAGGTACCACTGGAGCAGACCGAGCGCTTTGATGGACAAACAGTAATTCTGTTTAAGTCTCTTCTTTCCCATCCAGAATCTCAGGAGGATTGTACTTTATTACCAGCCTGACCTGGGGTAATGATGTAAAGCTGAATTATCTTTAGTCCATTGATGATGCTGGATCCCAGACCATCAGTTGATATATAACGATAACTTATAAATGTTAAACGGAAGGAAAGAGGCTGGCAGAAGGGGGAGGAAAGTGACCCCTAGAGAGTAGCCACAGACTCCTCTCCTCCCCTTCCCACTAACTGGAATCATTCATTAGGAAAGGAGCGAAGTGATTGCAAAACACTGCTCTGGTTCTACCTTTCTGGAGTTGTATTGGAATATAGTGGTATATATTGTTAATGCTGCAATAAATAAATAATGAATAAAAGGAACAATAAAGCCAGATTTCATACTCATTCTTGACCAGCTTCAAAATACCTCTTTGCTAACAGGAAACATTTTTCTTTGGTGGATGCAAGTGGCAATAGTATTTTTGTGAATATTACATAGTTTAGTGGAAGATAGGGAGAAGATAACTACAGTATTATAACTTTCAAGTTGCTTTAACGGAAAGATTAGAGAAACCAGTATAAACATTTTTATACTGGTTTTTAATACTATCAGTATAAAGAATTTTATATTGTTCCAAAGTCAAATTCTTTTTTAAGATTCATATTATAAGCCATTGCTTAATTTTTCTATTGTCTTAGACCCAGACACTGTAATAAATCACACATAACAGAAAGATGAGCAGAATACATGCCTCTGAGTCAGATCTTTCCAAAAGGTGTTCTTTAAGCTTTTAATATTTAATGAAACCCATAAAGAAATCAGAAATCATAGGTGAAACCAGAATTATACCTGCAAAGCTGCACTTCTGAGTTCCAAGCATGTTGCAATCTTAGCTAACGTTTTCTGCAACACAGGAAAGACAGATTAATTTGACGCTGTTGTATTAATATTTTTATATGAAACGTAAACAAAAATAACTGTTAAGGATATATGGCTGAGGGAGCAGCAACCCAATAGTAGAACAGAAAAAAGAAAACCAAGTCCTTGACATAGCTTCTACAGGCAGCCAACACACAAATCAAAACTGCACCCAAAAACTGCTTGTCACATTCAAGTTTCCTGTGTTCCCAGGCACAAATAAGTTCATTTTTTAATGTAACTTCAGCACTGTGATATAAAAGGTCTGGAAACAGAATGCCATACAGTTAGCAGACTCCATTATGAAGACATACATTTTCATACATTACTGTGAATCTATATATATGAAAGCAGAAACTTTGTACAGTAAGGATGAAGATACTATTTTCCTCTATCACATTCTCACCCACTTATCCCTTACAATAAAGCAAAGGTAATTGAGCTTTCAGCCTACTTTCCTTTTTCAGTTTAGCAAGTATGCTTAAGAGATTGTATTTTTGCCGTTAAAAAAAAAAATTGCTCCTTGCATTTGGCAACTTCTTTGTTATGAACCAGAAAGTTTTAGGATATATTAAAAGGCACTTGAGAGTTGAAGAATGAAAGTATTCTGTACAGATTTTCTTGAAAGTTTTAGAGATAATTTTTTAAAGTAAAAGCCTCTTCTGAATTGTGGCAAGATACCAAAAAATATTATTCACAACTGTTTCTCAGGAACCGCACCCAACACAAATATTAAAAAAACTAAAACACTACAGCTAGCCTCAGCTACAGTAATGTTTTTCTAAATTATCCTATCCCCAACAAGGCACTTCACTGTTTACTAATGAAAATACCTTATTAAACACATTAAATTAACAAAGTGAATCTTTATACCCACTTTATATTTTTCTAAAAAACCTTAAAAATTCCTTGATCACTAGATTTGTCAGCTACCACCAAACAAGGACACACATTTCAGATTTCATGCAGAATTTTATAGCTCTAATGAAATGCTATATTTTCAGAAACTTAAATCAGTTTTTAAGAACAACCTTCTAAAATAAAAATATTTTCTATGTAACTGAACTTTTATGATTTTACATGGCCAAAAAATGAAAACATCTTTTTTTCAGGTGCCAAAAATACAAGATGTCAAAATTTACCATGGGAAGGAAGGAAGGAAGGAAGGAAGGAAGGAAGGAAGGAAGGAAGGAGGGAGGGAGGGAGGGAGGGAGGGAGGGAGGGAAGGAAGGAAGGAAGGAAGGAAGGAAGGAAGGAAGGAAGGAAGGAAGAAAGAAAGAAAGAAGCCATAATTAATTCATCCAAATGCCAGAAGTTTTACTACTCTAAAGAATAACGAGAATTTCCTGGTCAGCCTAACATATACATCAGAGATTACATCTCAACATTAACACATAAATGCATTCAACTATTCTGTAAAACAACTCCCATCTCCCCTAAAAAAGGAACAAATCCATGCCTTTGTAGGATGTACTTTGGCAAGGTAGGGAAATCCTCTTCCCATATCTCATCATATATTTTTTACACAAAGGATTCATTACTTAATGGCAGAGATCCAACAAAGCCTGAGAATAAGTAAAAGGCCCTTTCCATCCATGTTACTGGGGGGGAAAGGGGGGAAGGAGAGGAGAAAAAAATTGTCCACCTTCCAGTTGCAGCTTTCCATTCAAAAGTGTCCTCAAAGCCTCCAAATTCACAAGTTTAGATTTAGGTGGGGCAGGAGCTCATAGCACGAAGTATAGGCATAACAATATGAATAAAATCCCACCATCAGAGCCATCTTATTAATGGCAAAGCTCAACCACAATTGAAGAGGCAGCATTTTAACTGTTTCTTTATTCCCTAACAGACTAACATAAGAGGAATAGCGTAGCAAGAAGTGGCAGTCTGTGCATGAAAGAAAGATGGTTCTGAGAAAAAAGCTGGACTGTTGAATTCCTGATGGAAGAAACCTGTGGAGAAGAAGCAATGTGTTTTTGGTAACCTGTCCTCTGAAATATTTGACTTTCAGCATTTCAGGACAAGAAACCAGATTGCTCTTCTTTAAAAAGTGTAATAATCCAGCAAAAGTGATACATATCTCTTTGTAAAGTTAATATAAAACAGGTATTTCAGAATACAATTGTCTGCACTATAATCTCTTTTTTTCACATAGTCACATTTTATTTAACTATGCTAATGTATTACCTAGTGTAGTGGAGGCATGTATAACTAACATACAGGAAAAAGTAACACAATGTTTAATAAGATAAAAATGTGTACTCTATTATGATTACTTTTTAGATAATTTATATTACATATGAATGCAATAAAATAGGTATTGTTCCTTTGCAAGCTATTTTATATCTTTAAAGAACTGAAGTATTAAGTCCATTCTCTGAATTTGGTGTATACAGATAAGTGCTACACAAGCCCAGCACTTGTAAACTATAGCCGACACAAGCAAATTATATAAATGACTGCAAGAAACAAATTAAACATTCCTTCTAAAAATAGATTCACCATGAAATGAACATACACCATTATGTACCTTTTGATCTTCTGTGAATTCTGAATTGTTGGGTTGAGACACTGCCTCTTTCTGTAGATGTCTTGCTAATCTGGAGAGAGGTAAAGAAAACAAATAATTTAAGGGCTTTAAGGAGTCTCTAATTATAAAAGTACTCATGAGATATAAATTGAATAGTACATTAAGCAAATTATAGGCAGAATGTATCTTCTGATCCCAAGAAGCCCATAAAATAAAGAAGACATATAAACCAACTTATTTATTTTCTACAAGACTTTTAATATTTAGTCCAGGGCTGTCAAACTCCTGGTCTGTGGGCCAGATGTGTCACACTTTGGCCACGCCCACACCTGGTTTAGCAAAGGGGAAAAAGGTCCCAATACGTCTCATGATGCTGCCATGACGTGAGTTTAACACCCCTGTAATAGTCCTTTTTTATGCATGGAGAATGGAGCATATTCATTCATATTGACTATGAGGGAAACTATTCTGGCAACCTTGCCTCCCTTGCCCTTATCCCAAAGTAAAAGTAAATAAGAAACTATTGCAGCCTATTGCAATCCAAATTTTCCACATCTTTTCCAATTCTCTCAAAACAAGCAAAAAACAAAACAAAACACCAGCATATTTATAGTATCTACTATCTTTGTAAATCTGTATCAGACAGCAGCACATCTTCTATAAATTTAAATCCATCCCATACATTTAAAAAGGGAAATTTTCTGCAGATGGATGATCAAATCAACTATAACGCTTTAATTATTTTATCTAGAAACTGCTTCCCCCAAATCTATGCAATTTTGATTTGTAGAAATGATATATGTGATATTGCTGCCAAAGTGAACAAATAATACTGTACAATACATTTGTAACTTGATTACAGTATTCTTGCATGTAACAGGCAATGCTGGTCCTAGATGCTGATCTTAGTTTGCTTTATACAGAGATGTAAGAAATACATCTGGACAAGGAAATAAACATCTATACTTCTAGAGATTCCAAGTCATTTACTCCCAATATTAACAACTTGCATTATCCAAAAATCTCTCCCTCTTTCAAACTGGGAGTGTTACAATTTTATTCAGATACCTGTACTGGGTAACAGGAATATGAAGCAACCAGTGACATGACTACATGTGATCTTTCAAACCTAATTTTTAACATGCTTAGACTGGGTTGTTTGAGATTCATCAAAACAGTAAAACAAACATAACCTCATTCCCTCACCTGAAGCTTAATAGTGTTTAATATATAAAAATATATTTGCTGCAAAACTGATAGATCAGCTGAAATTATTTTTTCCTTAGAGACCCATGTAAGAGCAACACACATCATATATATCCTTTTATATTTGGCTTTCCAGCTGATCTCTCTTAGTGCAAATAGTGAAGCAGTGCATCCCATTGATTTCAACAAAACTTGCTTTTAAATACACATTTGGCATAAACATTTTAAGGTAATCTAGAGCTTTGTGCTTTTTTCAAGAACTATACAAGCAAGAATTCAATCTATTCTGTGGGTTTTTAGCGCACTTTCCCCTTTTCACCACTTTATTTCCCTATTGCCATTTGTTTTGACGCATCACTGAAGGATTCTCTATTTGCTTGCCTCCTGGAATAAGCTTCATCTCTCCAAATTTTAAAGACTGGAAAAAGCAAAGATTGATATCCATTAGCTAACCACAAAGAACCACTCTGCTGTAGTGGTTAAGATACCAGACTAGAAACCAGATGACCATGAGGCATAAAATCAGCTGCATGACTTTAGGCTGGTCAGTCTCTCATAGCTAGGAAGTAGGCAAAAGCAAGCTACTTCTGAAAAATCTTTCCACAAAAACTGCAACAACTAATCCAGGCAGTCAACAGGAGTCAAGACTGACCTGACCTTACACACACACACACACACACACAAAATAACCAGACAAATATTCACTTGCTTGTATGTTCAATGACCTTAACACCTTAACAGTAACGAGACCTCCAACAGTTACAGTACATCCCAAAGGTAATGATTTTCTACATGTATTTCTGGTTCCTTAAAAAACGTAAGACTGTCGAAACAGAACAGCAATAAAGGCAATCTTCCATGAAAGAGAGCCATCCACCATTATTGAAATTTACCAAGATGAGTTTCCTACATGCAGAATAATAATAAAGCATACAATGTTTTGGCCAAACAACATTATTGCCTTACATCTTCTATACTCCTCTATAACACAAATGGCTGGCATAACAGAAAAGCTGATAAAGACTTCTCTAAAGACAGAGATTTGAAAAACTACTGCTAGAGTGTTCAATGTTGACCACAGGGAATTCCTAAATTTTATCATAATATTCTTTCTAAACTTCATGTACAGCAAGAAGGGTAACTTAACTGGTAGGATTAATACTAAAGAAATAGATCAAGAAGACCTATAACAATGACATATTTTACAATTATAACAAATAATTGTCTGCTACCTAGGCATCATACATCACTCTAGGTAGCTTACAATAAATGACGAACAGAATATGCTTTCAATGTACCAACAAGCTCAGAATACTAAAAGAGGCAAACTACTTGAGGAAATGATCTCTATTTATTAGTAGACAGTACTAGAAATAGAGATAACAATTTTATAGGTTGCTTTCGGATAAACTTAGAAGCAAAAACAGAATTCCCCCCCCCCAAATAGATTTTTAATAAGAAATACTTTTCTCTCAATGATAACATAGAAAATGCAATATGAATATAAAATCTTAACAAGTTTGAGGAAGTTGGCAAAGTACAGAATAGGCAAACATAAGAGTTATCTATACGAGTGGTTTACATTCGCAGCTGGACTAAAGGTTTGAAACCAATGACGATGGATCCAGTGGCTTCTATTTTTCCATGGAAGTGTCCATCTCAACTTCAAGAACAGGCACCATCTTTAAAGTAACAATGCTAGTTAGAGATCACTTAATTTTGAACATAAAAATGAACAACTGGAGAAAATTTATAATTTTGAGAGAAAAAAATGTTCTCCTTCCATAATACATTTTAATAGAGATATTTCCATAGAGCAGATGACATCCACACATATTCTTTTATCATATACCGCTTCACGGCCTAAGTGGTTTACAAGCATATTTTATTCCAAGCATATTTTATTGCTTTTAGATGCAATTAAAAGCCCACTATTAATTTCAATGGGATCCATTTCTGAGTAGTTAGAAAAAGTATCCTATAAAGATATAAAATGCAGTGCTATGTAATGTAAAAGTGCCTTAATTTTATTTGCATATTATTTAGAGTTATACCAAAAAGTTTTAAAAAATAAACAGCAAGCTATGGCAGCCAAGATACAGATATCTTTTAGTTCCTAATAGCTGCATAATACAGGGAAAAAAGAATCAATCCAAAAGAGTTCTTAATCATTTGAATTTAGACATTTTCTCCATGAGCTGTCATGAAAAAAAAATGTATAGAAAGCAAAGATTATTTTTTTCAGAAACTATTTTCAACTTTCTTATACAGAAAACTCTCTCTAGCTTAATAGAAAAGATTTTGAGTTGTATGTAGATTGACAATATTCACGTGTTGTAATATTTTAATATCATAGAATGTTGTAGTCAAAATTTTAAGGGAAAAGTTAATACAAATATGTTTTATATATATTTCAATCATAAGTCAATTATACAGTATTTGGAAACAATTCAGAAACGTGCTTAGAGTATAAGCATAATGCCAGTCTGCAACACTTTATAGTAGGGATGTCTTGGGGTTCTGTAGTTATCCTCTGCACCTGCTACATAATCATAGAAAATGATGCACCTACTTTAAAGAACTACAGGAAGATGCTACATTCATACTCCATAAACATTCCAAAGGCATTATGGAATCAAATCTGAAGCACTGTGACCCATTTTTTCATCACTTTTCCTAAAAATGTTATAATTTTTTCCACTAAAAAAGTCCCCCTTCCTACCGGCACTCTACTTCGTTAGCAAACCTTGAGGCAAATCACTAATCTTTTTTTAAGATGGGAAATTGATGCTGAAAGATGGCAATTTGTGCAAGGCCATACAATGAATCAAACTGCAAAAGTACAACTTGGATCTAGCTTAAACTCCAAATCTTGCCCATATGATTGCACTACCCGGTATTTCTTGGAACTGGCTAGAGTTACTTCAAACTTACCATTTCCAAATTTCACTTTTGTTTCACAAATGTGTAATTCATATCGACTAAAACTAGTTTTGAAAATATTTCTGCATGAATTTCAGAGGAAAATTATCTTATGCTCACATTTAAGTTACTAATGGGGAACTACTGTTGAGGGTCCTAGCATCAAAAACTAGGCTTTCACAACCTTTAATAATAAGGAGAATTGTTACTTATTGCTGTTTGGACCAGTCTTTTTTTCTCATTTAAGAAAATGTTGAGGTTTAAGGAAAAAAAACAGTTAAATGATACTTGCTCATTCATTACAATTACAAGACTGTCTGGGAATTATGAATAATTTGCAATTTTGCAAGGAAAAACCATGACATTTTTATATTAAATCTATATTAAATGACATTAAATACATACATCATCACAGAAATATTATATTGTTACTAATGTGCTAACTGCTACAGGTAGTCCTTGACTTACAACAGTTCATTTAGTGACTTTCAAAGTTACAATGGCACTGAAAAAAGTGATTTATGAACATTTCTCACACTTATGACCACTGCGGCATCCCCATGGTCATGTCATCAAAATTTAGATGCTTGGCAACTGACTCATATTTATGACTGCAGTGTTCCAGGATCATGTGATCACCTTTTGCAACCTCCTGATGAGCAAAGTCAATGGGGAAATCAGATTCAATTTACAACCGTGTTACTAATTTAATTGCAGTGATTCACTTAACAAATGTGGCAAGAAATGTCGTAAAATGGGGCAAAATTCACTTAACAAATGTCTCACTTAGCAACTTTTGGGCTCTTAGAACTTAGAAATTTGGGGCTCTATTATGGTCATATACCTCTATTATATTGCTTCTATTTTTATATTGAAAACTACTTAGTTGCCATCTGTTTTCAGAAATAGCATGCAAATTAAAATGTGATCTTTATAAAACAATAGTGTCACTCATTGATTAGGCAATATAGTTTAAGAAAATGTAATGGGAACCATGCTTTAAATCTAAATATCATACAGATGCAAAATATCAGATGTGATAATGACCAGCAGTTACAGGCAGTTTAAAAGGGATTGGATAAATTCAGAGATATAGCTTTCAATGTCTACTAGTTGATGCAGCCATAGTACCACCAAAATCAAAATGCTTTAAATTCCAGTTAGAGATCAGCAGTAGAAAAGAGACATTACCAACTGGCTGATTAGCCATATTATGACACTATAGAAGCTTAGGCCTTGATCCAGTAAAGCTCTTAGAAATGCATACAATTATAGATCAAGACTTCACAATGTTGCACATTCCAACTGGATGGGCAAGGGAAATGCTATAAATATTTAAGCATTCAGTAACTTCCCTCCCAACTTAATCTTTCTACAGTTTAATTAAAGCAACAAATGATTTTTTTTTGTTTCCTAATTGCTCGGGTTATTGTTAATCTATAAAAGTTAAATATAAATGTATGATCTTTTATTAGACACATGCAATATAATTTTACAACTCTGAGCTAACAGGACTATAAGCGCACTCGCTACGCTCTAGTCTTGTCAGAAGTAAGTACATTGATGTTGTAGCATAACATATGTTAGTCTTGGAGGTCTTGGAATAGCTCCAGCAAACAAAAAATAGTATACAAGTGCTCCTTAACTGCCATTTAGGGTGGGACATTTTCGTGTTGGGAATAAAACATTCTGAAAGCAAAAGAGTTAATGGTTATCAACTATTCAATATGATATATAATGGTCAGAAGCCAAAGATATATTAATTTCCTCCCAAGAGCCAAGTTCTTTCAGCTAGATTCCTTCTCCAATCACGAGGCTTCTGAAACCATGGGAGTTTTCAAAAGCAACATTTGCCAATAGACAATAGATTAATTGCTTCCTAACAAGCTATTAATGTTACAAAATATCCTCATGTGGCAGTTCAATAAAAATTAGCCAAATACTATATGGAAACATAGGTTTATTATCAGTTGTTAGGAATGGGACTAGAGCTACCAAATACCCAATTTTAAATCGTAGAAACAGAAGCAATTAATCCACAGAATCTCTCTCTCTCCCCCCCCACACTTGTACTAACATTATACATCTGGTACTGCTAGAGATGACCCTGAAAGAATCCCAAGGTTCAGATTAAGGATCTAGAAACAACAGGTGGCTTCCAAGGCCGAAACTTCCGTCAGATATCCCAAAGCTGGCCAACCTAAAAAAAAAATCACGTTCAGAGCCTGGGGAAGCCTCATAACAACATTAGCAGAATTATTTTGTTGGCGTTTATCTTTAAAAAAAAAACCCATTACATTTCAAAGCAGCAATAGATGCAGATCGGCAGCAAGAGCCTCAGCATCCTCCCCTCTGCATCTTGTGTGTAGAGGCAGCCATGGGGCAGTGATGGAAGCGACCCTTCCCCAAATCTGTAGCCTCGACGCAGAGCCTCCTCTTCCTTCGTCCATAGACCCTTCGCGCCAGACAAAAGCCTTCCAGCGCGAAGTATTTACGACCAGAGGGACCCTCGCACAACCCCCCCCCTCTCCCCTTTGCGGTCTTCCTGGAGCAGCCCTTCGCCCCCGGCCGCCTGCAGCTGCCCTTCGCCCCACCCAGAGGCTTTGTAGCGCCTGCCTGCCCTCCAGGTCACCCCTTCGGGGCTCCGCCCAGACCCGCCACCCGCACCCAGCCCCGCGGGTGCCTGAACCCCAACTTCTCGCCCCACCCAGGGGTTCTCCCCCCGTTCCCGCCTTCGCCTTCAGCAGCTCCCCCTTCAGCCAGCCCGACCCTTTGAAGCTGCCGCCGCCGCCCGCTCACCCCCACTCACATCTGATACTCGTCGATCGCCTCCACCAGCTGCCCCCAGGAATCGAAGTCGGTCCCTTTTCTGAAGCTGGCGCCCCAGCGCAGCAGAAGGCTCCGAGTCGCTTCCGACATGGTCCCAGCTGCTAAGGCTCCATCTTCATCGGCGGCCGCGCCGGGGAACGGGAGCCGGGGAGCGAGGAGTGGAGGGGCTCTCGCCGGGCAACGGCCGCTCGCTCCAGTCCAAGCAACACCGCCGCTCACTCCCCGACCAAGCCCATTTGCCTTCTCATCCAAACCTGGCAGTCGCTTCTAGCGAGGCCCCGCCCCCCAGCATGGGCGGTTGTACCCAAAGCCGCCTTCCTCTCCTTGCCCTGCGCAGCGGAACTGGGGACGCTGTCGGCTCCCGACTGCGCGCGCGCGCGCGTAGCCCTAAGCTATTGTAAACTTGCAAAGGCAGCCCTCGGGGAAGGCGCTTCTTGGTTTACTTTGTGAGCTTCTATTCCAGCGGGCGACCGCTGGCAAAATATGACAAGCCGCTGCAGCGGAAAACTGCAGAAGTTTCGAAAAGTCCCAAGAAAACGTCACTGTTAAAAAAAACGTGGCTTTTAATGTGTTGCACCTAGAAGCTCGCTGATTACACCGTGACAGAATGTATGTGCATTATGACCCTCTTTCATTATGAACCTGAAAGAGAGGAATAGATTCTGCACACTTATTGTTACTCTCTGTATTTACCAGAATTGTGAGGAAAAGCTTATGCAAATTCCAAGTTTGCATTGGGACGGGGAAATCCAGTCTCACATATTCTTGCTTGGGGCATAGCTGCCTCGATTTACATGTGAGGAGATTAGTTATGTTTTTATTCGCACTAGTTTTTACAACGTCCCTTGCCAATAGCCTTTTGATGCGTTAGTCCTGGTAAACGCACCAAGAGATGCTTTCAAACTTTCTTGAGGTAACATGAGGGGTTAAGATTTTTTTTTTTAGGGGGTGTTAGTTTAATGATTGGTTAAGCAATTTAGTTTATTGTTAAAAGTC
Source organism: Pantherophis guttatus (assembly GCF_059756535.1). Lineage (NCBI taxonomy): Eukaryota > Metazoa > Chordata > Lepidosauria > Squamata > Colubridae > Pantherophis > Pantherophis guttatus. The sequence continues at coordinate 295,363,540 of NC_142063.1, read as the reverse complement.
AATAGAAATACCTTGTGTTCTGCTCTGGGAAGTCGGGGAGGGGGGGTTGGGTGGGAGGGTTGTGGGGAAATTGTGTTTGTTTTAAAACTTTTTCAATTAAAAAAAAACAAACTTTCTTGAGGTTCGCTTGCCGCCGCCTTTCATCATCACAAGCCAGACACATCTGATCGCCAGACGGCCATCCCTTTCGGTCGCCCTCTGGGCTTTGCACACTTCGCCGCACTTTCTCCTTCACGCCTCAAACCGAGACTAATCAGGGGTGGCTGATTAGTCACCATCCTTCTGTAGCTAGAAACATGTAACAGGTGCAAAGAGGGCAGTCGCCCAATTTCCATCAATCTCCACTAGTTCTTTGTGTATTGACTTTCAGAGCCAACTAATCCCTCTCGCTCTGCTTTGTCGAGCCATAGGGCTGCGTAGAAAAAAAAAATGCACTCCTGTGGGGGGGGGGAGCATTCACGCCTTGGCGAGCCAAGAGCCGCCCGGCTCGATTTCGATGCTACCATTCCATGTGAAGCGCTTCCGCCCGGTTAGCGAGACTTTGCCAGGTCCAGGAAGGTCACGTGATTTTCGGGAGTCGGGCGGGTTTCCTTGGGTTTATTATTGCCGAGGTCACCCTACAGAAGTTATCCTTTAACTCCTCTACAATTTTTGGATCTCTGGCATAGAGTAGAGAATCTTCCGAGGTGGGTGAGTGGTAGGAAGCTTCTATTTATTATATGGTAGGCGCTTGTATTTTGTCTCCTCTCTTTATACTGCACCTGAACGCTGGCAGTGATGAATCTTAGCGGCTTCCTGCTCCTCCGATTGTTTCCACGGTCAAGCCTTGCACAAATGCATTCAGTATAGCGATTACCTTTTATTCTTTTGTGAAATATGCTCCGTGGAGAATGAATTTCGAAACGAATGGCTGTTGTTTTCCCCACCTCCTTGCATTCCTAAGCTTTATTTCGTCTATTCTTATGTATACACGATCAGTGGGATATTTCTGGGCCACTTAAGGACAAAACCATATTTAAATAATTATTAATTCTCCTTTTCCTCATAAGATTTCTTACCCTTGTTTTACTATTACGATCCCCAAGCCTCTCGACCTCCAATCCCAGCGCAATTTCGAGAACTGAATAGAATTAAAGCAATCATTTCCGCCTTTATTGCAGGACTTTTAACCTTAAACGATTTGTGAACATCGGAATCGTTTTAACTCGGACCGCTTTGTTCTTCCCTCCGCTTGTTCGTCGCGTCTATTGTTTGGTGTTCCCGAGACAGGACAAAGTTGGGGGAGGCGGGGGGGGGATCTGTAAAATAAATGTAAACACAAGCCCTTTAGAAAACTGGAAGAGAAGCAGGTGTGATGTCGCTATCAACAGAAATAGAGGAAATGTGAATACTTTATATAGTAAGGAAGCAGCTCGTTTTAAAGTGGATTTAGCCTTAATTGACGAAATCGGGATGGTATTTTCAGGAAAGGGATATGAAGGTAGAATCCCAGGCTAAACAGCACACGGGGAATGTGAGAAAATAAGAGGATTATTCCCGGGCAAGGCTACTTGGGATGTTTACATCGCAGTTGTACCTAAAGCAGAGAAAGAACAATGAGGCTTGCCAGCTATGAGTGGGCGTGGCCTCCGGCCTCTTAACTCAGCGGGTCCTCCTTCACTATAATCAATGAGGCTACTTAAGAGGTGCCAACAATCATTATGAGGAAAGAACCTGGCTTTGAGGCTTCAGGAAATCCCGTTGAGGCTTCAGCAAACCGATAAGGTTGGGGTGCGTTTTGAAACGGTGGGTGAAAACCCAAAGCAGCCGTATTTATATATCCGATGGAAAGCCCGTTCGGGTTGAACATACAGCTTCCTATTGTAGCTAGTCTGTTGTGCTTCTGAGAGTTCAGCTGGGAATTGCTACAAACCGGCATCAGTGTGCTTCGCTGTACTACTGCAGCGTCCTTCAAACATATAGTCTCCGAGCGAGGCCTGTCCATGAGGTTGGGACTACTAATCCCGAAGCACAAGCGAAACACCAGGTTTCCAATATAGCCGCACCCAAGTCGAACGAGCACTTGGCAAAGTAATTGATGATAACCGGAGAGAAAGCGAGAGACCGAGTTTAATCGAGGTTATCCCAAAACAGAGTAACTTGTTGGTTAGAAAGCATCTTCAGGAAATGGCTTTAAGGCACGCATTTGCCAGTCGGAACAGAAAGGCTGGAAGAGGCGAGTCTCTTCCCTTGCAGTGAAAGCTGCCCGGCCTTGCTTTTCAGCAGAGCCACCGAGAGGCGGACTCGGGCCTTGCCGCCTTCCTTTCATAGTTTCTGGCGATGCGGCTCCTCCTCCTGATCTGATTTCCGTAGAGCTGTACGGTAGTGGCTGCTGCTGACAAGAGTCCGCTGGAAATCGAGAAGGTAAATAGAGCAGCCCCACCCTAAGGAGAGAAGGCGGAGACCAAGTATGTTTCTGGGAGAGGCTTGGATTAATGCTGGATGGGGATGGGGGGGGCTGTTCGCTTTGCTGTCTGCTAGGGAGGAAGCGCAATTGCTGTAACGTTGGAGAAGAAGGCCTGTATATATGATATACAATATATGATGGGCAGAATTTCTGAGCACTGAGACAAGCTCTTTTTAAAGGTTCCTGGTTTTTTTTTCGTAAAAGCAAAAGTTCGATACGGGTGGTCCTCGACTTATATAACCATTTGTTTAGTGACCATTCAAAGTTAGTGGCACTGAAAAAAGGGACTTAATGACCAGTTTCCACGCTTAAGACCATTGAAGCATCCCCATGGCCACATGATCGACATTTAGATGCTGGGCAACCGGCCAATGTATTGGATGGTTGCAGTGTCCTAGGGTCACGTGAATAGCTTTTGCAACCTTCTTACAAACAAAGTCAATGGTGAAGCCAGATTCACTTAACAACCATGTTACTCACTTACAACTGCAGTGATTCACTTAATGTGACAAGAAAGGTGGTAAAATGAAGCAAAATTCATTTAACAACTATCTTGCTTAGCAACAAATCTTGGGTTCAATTGTGGATGTAAGTAAAGGACTACCTGTATATGAAGAAGTATTACCTTGCCTCTTCCTACCTTGCCTCTTCCTTTCTACAGAGTTTTAGATTTTGGCTGTTATTGTGTTTAAGCCGCAACATGGGAAAATCTTAGTTTCTTATTATGACTGTGTGTAGTGGAGACAGGATAAATAACACTGAAAACTTTTATCTTGCTCATTGTTCAAGTTTCTGTCTGGGAATAAGCCGCCCTGAGTCTTCGTCGAAGGGCGGCATATAAATCAAATAAAAAAAATAAAATAAAATAAGGAAGCAATGCCAGAAGTTTCTTATGTAATACTAGAGAAAGAAGGTGATCTTATTTACAGTATTGCACTGGGAAAATATCTAAGGCTATATAGTACAGGTAATCCTCGACTTACAATCATTCATTTAGTGACCAAAATTACAATGCAGTGTCCCGCCTTATGTGTTCACCTTTTGCTATTTTCAGAAAAGCAAAGTCAATGGGGAAGCCGGATTCATTTAGTAAGCATTTTACTCACTTAACTGCAGTGATTCACTTAACAACAGTGGCAAGAAAGGTAGTAAAATAAGGCAAAATTCACTTAACTGTCTTGCTTAGCATTGCAAGAAATTTTGGGTTTAGTTGTAGCTGTAAGTGAAGGACTATTTGTACAGTATCTTACCCTGGATCCAAATAATTCATTCCATTCTTAAGAAGTCTTCCAATCTGATACAATATAATATTGTAAAAATCAGTCATTCTTGAAGGACTTTGTAATCAGCAGAAGTTAAAAGGAGTACTGAATAGAAATTACACTCGCCTCTGATATGAGATTTTAATCTTATTCCTTCAAGATTATTAGATCAGGTTGGTGTCCTAAAAGATAAAGATGAGCTAATTTAGGAGGATAACATTGGCAGCTATGAAGTCCCAATAGCAATTCCAAAAGCAATTCTCCTGTGAATTCTGAAAACAAACAGGACATGATACTTATGCCAAAAACCTTTCTCCATTCTGTATTAGATGTTGCCAGTTGCCAAGCACTCAAATTGTGATCACATGACAACACAGGTAATGTGGTTGTAGCTTCAAAGATGGGTCACAAGTTACTTTTTCAGAGGTGGTTGTAATTTCTGTGCAAATGGAAATAATGAATTGGGGCAGTCAAATCAAACAGGGATTAAAGTCTACTTGGAGCAATATACAATGGCAATTAAAATAAGAATGTCTTATTTTAGATCTCTACTGTGTCTATATAGAACAGACCAACATTGATTTTCTTCACTAGACAGATTTTCTGCAATAGAATGATGGGAGTGGAGACACTTAGCAGTTGAGGGTTTGTTCTGGCAATTTGCTATGTTCTTTGCAGATAAAAGCAAATTCACTCAACCTGGAGTTCATTGTTTGTTGCTTCTTGTTCAGTTTGCCTGACAGAGGGGGATTCCACTCATTTTATTCCCTCAAGAACAATCTGAGATATGTTGAACCTAGAGATTGATTGGTTCCAAATTCTGTGGACCGTGCATCTGAGTTGTTTTAAGCTGAATCCCTTGTGTCCCAGTTCAACATTGTAGTACAATATACTGGCTGCTTATGTTCTTTTAGAAACTGATGATGTAACCATGACAACTGCTTCTACAGTTCTGAATTCTCTTCAGTTTTTGGATCTCAAGGATGCAGAGAATATATCTGAAGAAGTGAAGGCCAACCTCTCTTGGCCTTTCCTGGCTGATTAAAATATTCAGAAAGAACTGGTTCCATGTTTATGGGGTAATTAATGTTTGAAGGTATATGTCTTTCTGCTTAAAAGAGGCAGTGATATGTCTGTCATTAACAAACTGTTTCTTCAATCTGACTTGAGTAACTCTTAACTATTTTCAAGGAAGGAAAGAAAGAAAAAACTTTGTTCCATATGTATATGAATTTTTTTTTAAAAAAACAATTTGAAGTTTTAGTAAATGTAGTAAAAACTAAGACAAACTAAACTAGAAAAAAAAGCAAAAAGTTCAAAATCTGCAGAAAAAAGAAAAAGGCAGCAAAGAAAAAGGCCAATTTTCATCACACCAAGCATAAGCTAATATGCTAGCTTTTTATTCTCTTTTAAAGTTACAAATAAAAAAAAATCCTTTCCCCTCAGCCTAACTTGTAAACAATGCAGAAACCATCATCTTCATCTTCCCCAATCCTAGTTTAGCAAAACGTCAATTAGGAGATACCAGAAATAGCAATGTAGTTTATCTCTGGTTAAATAATCCAACTTTGTATTCTTTCCTTTTGCTCTGCATAGTCCTGACTTTTACATTATTTTTATGGCACTGCAGGATTTGATCTTTCATGACCTGGCTTTAAAGAAGCCAAGATTAAACTTTTCTACAACTTTAAAAGGAGTCTTCAAAGCTTTCACCAGTCTATTTTGTAACTCCCATAAAAAGCCATTATCCAGGATTGCTTGTCACAGCTGTTCCATGTCCAGTTCCTTTTCTTGATTTGTCTCTATATAAAATTAAAACTTTTAAACTTTAAATGTAAAGAAGATAAAAAACTAACAGAAATTAATATAAATAAGAAAAAAAGGAAAGGAAAGAAAAGAAAAGGAAAAAAGTGCAAGAAAGAAAAAGTTGAAAAAAGAAAAAAATGTGGTTTCCAAGATTCTTCACATAGTGTTCTTATGAAAGGTTCCACCACTGCTGTCAGCAGTGATGTCATCTGGTATTTAAATCCGTGGGAGAAGCAAAAAAAAAGTATAAAAACAATAAACATGTCAAACACAGTCATATTAAAAAAAAAACTATACACACCACTGTACAACATAAGAACTTCATTGTTCTTCATGAAAGACATTCTCTCTCCCCGAGCACTTAGAACATATCTGCATACATTTCTAACAACACAAAAACTATTTTGAAACAGTTTGTTTTCACAATCATAAGACATTTTACAATATTAAGGGATGCAAAGGCTCTGCAGAAAACAGCTTAAAAAACATTATTTTATGAAGTTACTCGGAAAGTTATACTGGAAAGTCAAAAGTTATTAATGATTGATACAGTTTATATTCTACAGCCAAATAACTCTTATTTGGAAAAAATGTTTAACACACAGAAAGTAGACTTTAGTAGAAAAACATGTTTAAAATTCATAAATAAAACTAGTCAGTATTTTTACAGTGCTATATTTTAGAGTTGGTCGTGTTACAAATAGTTATACTTTCTATTAGCTACGTGAGCTTCAATTATCTCTGCAAACAGATTTCTTTTCAGCAGACTCTAAGGGAGTCACAACAACTGGCTGTTAATCATGTGAAAATAATGTGACCCATAGCAGGAGTGCCCTATACCCAGACCATATCCATAGTCCCATTCATCATTGGCAAACTGAATGAAAATTAGCACTTCCTGAAGAGGAGCAAATGTTTTCAATCTCTGGTCATCAGGAGCATCTACAATGCTTCTCAAAATTCTATTGAGACTTGCATTTACTTTAATTTTAATTTTTTAAAAAAAGTTTTAGGTTTTAATTGTTTTTTATGTTTATTGCTAATAATGCTAAACAAGATGCAACAATTATAATGCCACCTAGAGTCACGTATGTGAGAGAAGCAGTTATATAAATTGAATTAATAACTTGATTATTCTTAAAACAAGTGATTTTCTTCCACAGTTGTTAAGAGTCTAAAATTTCAGTGCTGTACACCACATTTAATATAATATCTCATATAGGGCAATCCTTTGTATGTTTATCAAACACTAGGTGGATACCCGTGCTTTGCTATGAAATTATGTGATGGGGCTTGATAAATCAACACTTACAGCGTGACAATTAATAAGTAGTTATGATCAGCCTCTCCTCTCCCCTTCTCTCCCTCAGCCTTGCCGCACAGAAGCCTCCCCTATCCTATCCCTTGGTTGCTGCTGTGAAAATAAAACTTTTGCATTTGGAATAGATTTCTTTTCAGGTGGGAAGTGGGGAGTAGAACTCCTTAGCATCAGAGGACTGTTTGGAAAGTGAAACAGTATTTGTTGTGTGAGCAAGAAGGAGACAGGAAGAAGCCTGGGCGTGGCTTAGCTCAAGTATTCTGTATTAAAGCTGCTTCCTGCTGTGAAAGTAAAACTGAAAGTGAAACTCTTCTCCTCTGCTTGTGTTTTGCATTTGGAACAGATTTCTTTTCAGGTGGGGAGGGGGAGTACAACTCCTTAGCATCAGAGCATGTTAATAATAATATAGGAAATACTAATGTTCTGATGGTCACTTTGAAAAATCCTTTCTTAGTGAGCACCTAGAAGCCAAGTGGAACATACGTGGCAAATTTCAAGTTTGTAGGCTTTACGGTTCTAGAGATTTCATGATTACGGTGTGAGTGGTTTATATATATAGATCTGGCTAGGTTTATTTTCTGTCTCTAACGAATACTATATGCATATGTGTGTGTCAATATCTTTCCATAGAAAACTGTAATGTATTAAATAACCAGACTTTTAAGTGTTGTGTTTGTAGTTACAAATAAAATCAGTAATTTTTTCTCTTCTTTATTTTAGTCTTGCTGTATTCCAAACTTTTAGGAAGAGAATGACTCATTGGTTTCATCGAAACCCTTTAAAGGCTACAGCTCCTGTCTCATTCAATTACTATGGAGTAGCCACAACTCCAGCTGCGACAAAAATCTGCAAGTAAGTGATTGTAAGAACATATGAAAATATGAGTTAATATGAGAAAACAGTGCACATCTGAGAAGTATCTTTTGGTCTTTTTTCCCTTTTAATATAGTGATTTAAGGTTATCAAGAGCACGACTCCTGGAACTTTTTACTGATTTAAGTTGTAATCCAGATATGATGAAAAATGCAACTGATTCCTATTTTTCACTCTTGGAAGGTAAAAAAAAAAAGTTCAATTATTTGGGAGGGTGAAGTTGCTCTGACTGTGCTGTTAAATTTTAGTGACCCAATTGCCAAAACCTGACAATGGTGAAGTGAAACCTGCTACTGTGAAGTGTGAAAACACAAAAACCAGAGTGTAAAACTAGAGTTTGAATCTTCAAAAATGCTTCACAGATTTTTCTTTAAAAATAAGAACAACTCCTCACCCACTGGCAAAGAGGAAGAAAATCGAAAATCCCCAACCAAGCCCATGTCATTGACATTGCATTGCACAATGTCACAGCTATCTTATTTTCAGACATTCCCCCATATTAATTATAGTCCTTGCTTTCCAAAAGGTTGCACTTCTTTTTGTAGAAATTTCACGACATCGTTGTGTAGAATTAGGGCACTGATATACATCATCAGTGATCCAAAGGCTGCTTTTGTGATTGATCAAAGATGCTTAATGTATGTTCAGTAACTGAGTGGAAAAACCATCAGGCTATATTTATCACAGAGCTGTTTATGTGAGTAGAGACCTTATTCTTTTAATTTTCAAGTTAGGCATTTTTCCTTGATTTCAGAAATGGAACTGGCCACCTAATTCTGATATTACTTTAATGCTCATAGTGACAATTGTCTAACTCCACATCCAAGATATCTTGATGACTATAGAACACAAGGAAGATGAAAGTGTCTCTGATTTGCAGAAAATTGTAGAAGGAGGAATATTGCCTAGTATCTCATTATTTGTCCAAAGTTTTATAGAAATCAAAGATATTTTCATTCATTCATTCAAACAGCTTTGAAAGAAGAGAGAAATACAGGCATTTCCCTGGTTTCTTCTGTTTTTCTCCAAAGCAATGCAAGTAAGGGAAACATCGTCACTTCTTCATACCCACGCATGGAATAAAGAACTACAAACTTGCCTTTTTTCTCAAGAGGCTTCTGTGGGAGTGAGCAAAATTCTCTGAATGCAGTGCTGCCAATCTTTTTCCTGAGTGGATGGCTAAGTGCAGCTTTACCCTTATGAATATATTGTGGAAGATAATGAGTGAAGCTGATCTTGGAGTTTTCAGTGATATGCTGCCTTATTGTTTGGGCTTGAGTATTATAGATTATAGATTATTTGAGAAATTACAATAGTCTACTATATTTCAATAATCTAAGCACATGGTAGATAAAACAAATCAGTTAAATTGGAGGGATGAAATAGCAAACTCTGGTTAGCATTGGTTTGTCTAAAAAAAGTCAATATGAGTGCAGTAATTCATATGTCACTCTCCCCCCAAACTCATTTTTCAAGCCAGCTACAGAACATGGTGCTTTTTTTTTTAGCATTTTCAGTCATTTACATAGTTGATATTTATAACCTTATAAATGTGTTGTAGAAGACAGAGCTGAGCATGTTCATATGACCTTACCTACTGTACTTTAAGCAGTGTTTCTTAATAACAGCAACTTTTAACAAGTGTGGACTTTAAACTCCCAAAATTCGCTAGTCAGCATGCTGCCAGTTGAATTCTGGGAGTTGAAGGCCATATTGTTGCTGAGGTTAAGAATCACTGCTTTAAACAACATCGACAGAGAGTTGCTCCTATTTTTGTCAAGGTCTCTTCCTTTGAGAACTTTGCCCATTTCCAGCCCATTGAGTTTATACTGCTAATTTTTATGTCCCCCCCTCCCTTTCTTCTTATTTTAACGAACATGATTTAAAACCATGAATGCCATCTGCTACAAGGTATTTCAGTGTCATATTCATGTTCAGGGTATCATGCCATGCCTTCTTTTCCTTCTGCAGCCATTGGCAGTGCAGTGCAGTGCAATGCAGTGCTCATTTCCCATTACTCTTGTTGGGGAATTCCCTTGAATTTTTTTGCACATGTACAAATCGTGAAATATACTAAAATGTCTTTATTTATTGAATTGATTTATCTGGCCACCTGTCTTGCAAATGCAACTTTGGGTGGCTAAGAGCCTATTAAAATTCTCCATTAAAAAATAGCAGAAGGATAAAGGCCTATAATGTTTGCCAAGGAAAAGCCAATAAATACTCAACAATAATAATAGTTCACAACCGAACTATTCACAATAATAGTTCACAACCGGTCTAACCAACTGACCTCTATGATGGAGCATATTGAAGTTTTCCAAAAGACAAATGGAGTCTAGATAATGCAATTTTAGATACGTAAAGATTACCTTTTGGAAAATAAATTTGCAGTTAGTATGTATAGAGTATATGCTGAATGTTGTAATGAATATCTTCCGTGTAATGGGGCTTCACCATCTGTTCCCCCTGTCTTTCAGAAGCCATTGGGAGGGCTTCTGGAATGATACAGGATAATGTATAACCTCTCACATGAGCAGAAGGGCTTTCCATTTGCATCAACTTCTTTTGACATGAGGGTGCATCATTTTCTTTCTCTCTTCCCCCCCCCCCCCCCATACTTAGTACATTGTCTTACCGGGCTCATTTCCTAGAATTCTTTGTCTGGTGTTGCTCTGAGGATGGAATGTCAATTACTTTGAATTTAACTAAAGAAATTATTGAAATGACATCCAAGTGTAGTATCTCCAATCAGCCAAGTGAAAAGGCTAATTTTGGATACCAGGCATTTTAAATATTAAAAAGTTTTATATTAACAGTCACATTATCAATAGAAAAAATAAAGCAAAAAAAAAATGAAGACAAATGATTATTTAAAGTACATTTTGATTTGTAGGGGATGTGCTATTTAATACCGGCATTATTTTAACAGGCTTTATAGTTGCTCTGGATAACTCTTCACAGGATAGCAAACTGAGATACATTCAGAATTTTAAATGGACAGACACGTTGCAAGGACAAATACCAAGGTATACATATAGTATGATTTTCAAATTTTAAGGTAGTTCTTAATATGAGAAGTAACTTAATGGGTTACCAAGATGCTGATATGGAATTTTAAAAAAATGTTCTTACATTTCTTTCATACCTTGAAAGAGCCATCTTATGACAGAACATATTTTATCAGTGGGATCAGTTGAAATCTTAGTTTGCAATTATCTCCATGTGTGATTTTTGTTATGACTTTATCTTTCTTTTTTCATTGTCTAATGGGCTATATTGTATACACCAATACAACCGATTAATAAAATTATTGCCCGTATTACTGCCAAGATATCTAAGTGACACTTAGAAGTGAGTATATGTTTTGTAATTTTATATGTGATTATTTCTTAACATTATATCTCCTTGGGATTTGTATAATTAAAAACAAGCCCTTGTGTGACAGTATATGCTTAGATAAATTAATTTTCGTCAAGATGACATTTATTTTTTCAGTATTATATTGGATCAAGCAAAGTTTCCACTTCTATAAAAAAGACTGTTGTTTGTAATTTAATAGTGCTCAATTAAACACTTTAAAAGAATGGTGATAAATTGATTGATTGCTACTTCAGTATTTTTATTCTGAAGGGAAGAACTGTAAAAACACTCTACTCTGAGCATTTCTGACCAGACTAAAACAAAACACGAATTGTTTCAGTCAGAACAATTCCACTTTTTAAGCTATTCAACTTCTATGTAAACATTTCAATACTTTGGAGGTTAGCTCCCATGATTTGGGTTAGGAAGGAATGAAAAGAAATTAAGCAATTGAACTCAATGTAACATTCCTGAAAATATATTTTATAGCATTTTGCCTTATGTCTAAAAGATAAGTGGAAGTATTGCAATGTTTTGTACTTCAGAAATGTTATAAAATCTGCAAAAGACAGATTTTTTTTCCTTTCTTCCCTTAGTGCCCAGCAAGATGCTGTGTTTGAATTAGTTTCTATGGGATTTAATGTAGCCTTGTGGTACACTAAATATGCATCAAGATTAGCTGGGAAAGAAGAGTAAGTATTTTCATTTTAATTAAAGTAATGTCAGAAGGTTAAAAACATACCTTAAGCCCATTTCAAATTGGTGGGTTTGGTTTTGCTAAACTGTTCATAGGATTGCAGCCTAAATTGCTATTGAAAGTAAAACCATTTCAATCTATAGTCTTCAACTTTCTTATTGTGAAACTGCAGGGGCCCAGCCTTATACTTAGAAATGTAAATCAAGTTGAATTGCAATATCAGACTGTAAAAGAGAGAAATAATTTTTGTCTAGTTATTTGGGAATATTCTCCTTATGTAATGTCCTACATGAATGACATCTTCTTTTCAATATATATCCAGAAAGGTGATTTTCTTGTCCTGGGAATCAACGGTTGATTTATTTAGAAAACTGATTTATGTATTTTAGTAGTTCAGTCTACAAAATTCATCCAAAATATGAAATCCAAAGAAAAAACTAATATAGCATCAGTATCACCTGATATGACAATGCGAGAACAATCAGTGTGTATGATGAGTGCATGCTTCTCTCTTAGTTGGCTTTTTTTTGCACAATACCTGTCAGAAGCCTTGATTTGATTAGATTCCGATTAGCTGTTAGATCTTTATAGCCCAGGCCCCAGACTATAGGTAGTCCTTGACTTTTGACCACAATTGAGCCCAACAATTCTGTTGCTTAGCGAAACAGTTACGTGAGTTTTGCTCTGTTTTACAACCTTTCTTGCCACAGCTGTTAAGCGAATCGCTGCAGTTGTTAAGTTAGTGACATGGTTGTTAAGTGAATCTGGCTTCCCCGTTGACTTTGCTTGTCTGAAGGTGGCAAAGGGTGATCACATGACTCTGAGACAGTGCAACGGTCATAAATATGAACCAGTTACCAAGCATCTGAATGTTGATCACAATGGGGATGCTGCAACGGTCACAAGTGTGAAAAATGGTCATATGTCACTTTTTTCAGTGCCATTGTAACTTTGAAAAGTCACTAAACAAATTGTTGTAAGTTGAGAACTACCTGTAGTTGCAGGAAAGTTGGCTGGTATCACTGTTGTAGCTTTTAGATGCCAAATAAAACATTTGAATTAGTAATGAATAGCTTATGCAGTAGTTTAATTAATTTGATTAAACAATGAATGCCTTATCCAGTAAAACATTAGCCTGTGTGACATTTGCTGAAAGTTATTCCAGTTAAAGTACAAGAGTATTGTGATAATCAGATTTTTATTCAGCAGTGTGCATCATAGTTCTGCATCCTAGAGTAGACAATAATGGATTAGATGGACCAAAGAGGCTGACATTTGTTCTCTGTATTACTCAATTTTTTCTGATTTGTTAGAAATATATTATTTGCTGAGCAAATATGAAATAAGGAAACAATACTTTTTGAAATAGTAAAAGAACTTGGCTAGCAATAATATTAAGAAATTTCATGGATGATGTTTAAAACTGAAGTATTTAAATACTAATGAATTGCTAACATTTAGCGTAACAGAAGATGAAGCAAAAGATGTCCATCGCAGTATGAAAATAGCAGCTGGGATTTTCAAACATTTAAAGGTAAAACACCCCCCCCCCCAAAATTGCATTTTCTTTGACTTGAATGCAAGATTAAAATAGCAATTTTTAAAGCTGGCATAAATGCCTGAAAAAAGAAAGGTAGCATTAATAATGGATAGAAATATGCAGTGCATATGTGGATTCTGAAACACTTCTTCCAAAACATTTCTGAAGCATGCACAGCTCCTCTTCTTAGTAGCAGCTCATTAGGATTCATGTGTTGTTTAAAAAAGCTTATTTAATCATAGGGTTAAGAATAGTTTCAGATGTTCAGGTAGAACACACAGACTATCTTCTTAGAATTGTTCCACTTTGAAATTTACATGGGATATGAACATGTTTCCCATTATTCCTCGCTTAGATAGAAAGTTTTAAAAAATTGTTCCTTAAACAAAGTGTTCCAATGAAGGAGATTTTAAAATATTAGATGTGATTCTTAAATCATTGATAGATATCTGGTAGAATGGTTGCAGTTTTTATATGGGTATGCTTTGTAGTTATTAAGTTCTCATAAATGTTTAGATGCTTCATTGGTTAATTAAATACAGCCACTGTTTTCAATACTAAAGTGCTTTTTTTTTTTCCATTTAGGAAAGCCATATCCCTAAATTGATCACTCCTGTAGAAAAGGGAAGGGATTTAGAAGCTCGACTAATAGATTCTTATATTATCCAATGTCAAGCTGAAGCACAAGAAGGTATTTATGCAATATTACTAACTTTGCATCTGAGAAATGTTGGGGGCTTCCTCTCTGAGGATTTTAAAACAATTTGTTCTGCTGGAGAACTGAATGGTAGGACATAGTCTGACATAGTGTATTACATTGCCCCTTAATTCCTTTCAGATGCAGCATCCATGGAATTATTAATGAAAAGTACAATGTAATAAATTGTTTAATAACAGGCACATCATGAATTTCAGAGGGAAAAAAATCCCAAAATGCAAGCCTACCCACATATCATCACAACATAATACTTGTCCGACACAGGTGGCAAAAGTATCTCTGATGACCTTAAAAATCTAACAGGGTCTCTAGTGGTGAAGAGGTGTGTTAGAAATTATACTCTGATTTTTAGAATGCCAGCAGAATTTTGGTTTAGTAAGTAATTGACAACCATGTATTTGCTTTGACAGAATCTGTCCATAGATGCTTTACTGAGTATCTCACATTATATACACCAATTTCCCAAATAAGTACAAGCAGAGTCCCACATAGAAAACAGAAAAAGTTACTTTAGGATGGATGTGATAGTGTCATAGAAAATGACAAGCCTTATACTATTTATGATATAGGTGTAATCCCATTTTTTTAATTAGTCAGTGTTCACCAAAGTATTAAAAAGAAGACTGGAATCCATAGCACTGGATAGGGGCAAGGGTTTCAATGGCATCTTCCATTTCCCTACTCCATAAGTCAGTGGCGTCACATAGCATCCTTGATTCTAGTACCTGGACATTCCCTGTGAGCATTTAAGAACATCTGTTGTCTCAATGAAACCATAACTTATACAATAAATATGCTTTAACACCAAGCTTCACCAGATGGGAATCTATATCGTGAGGTTACTGTAACCATCCCCCTCTTCCAAATATCCAGGCCACCTCCCCTATCAATGTGCCAGAGCAAATTGAAGTCCTGCTTTGCATGCTGGCATTGTGGCAATCTGAGTCAGACCCAGATCTGCCATCAAGAATCGTAAATTCCCATGAATTAGAACATTTCCATTCCCATCCTCCTGACTGTCTACTGTAGGGACTTCTTATTCCACACATATATACAGTGAACACGGAAATGGAATTGATTACAATTTCACACACAAAACAGTTGCTTATGCAACAGTCCCATTCTCCAAATATTAGAATATAAATTCAAGGACAGAGACTCACTTCTCACATAGGCTAGTGTTTCAACTCAGTTCTCACAACATTAGAAGTAAGAAAAAAGAGAAACAAATATACTGCTTTCTAAGTAGGTTTTATGTGTTTAACAAATTGTCCATGTTTATGCAATTAGAGAAATAAATGGGATGCAACGTGATGTTTACAGTAGTTTCTTATTTTTGTTTTAGTGACAATTGCCCGGGCTATTGAGCTGAAACATAATCCTGGTCTAATAGCAGCCCTGGCCTATGAAACAGCCAATTTCTACCAAAAAGCAGGTATGTTATTATTACTTACTTAAAAGTTGGTGAATATTTGATACCAATTTTAAGGCATAGAATCTTATCTGTGGACAGAGCACCAAGGAAGTACCATGGATAAAAAATGAAATCTGTGGCCAAATAAACTTGCTTGATTATTATTTACTTTCGTTTTTATGGTGACTGAAGGCAAGAAGTCAGCATACATCTTTCACTCTTGTGGCTTAGAATATATCTCTGATTCGTGGACAAATGTATCATTACAGAAATGTTTTGATTTTAAGCAGGACTCTAAAATACAAGATGGATCGACAATATCAGCAAGTATTGCCGGCCCAATTGGCAAAAGAAAACTCAGGACTGTATTGGTGGGAAACATGCAGAAGAGGCCTTCATCCTGCAGTGGATAGACAATGGCTAAAATGATGATGATGATGATGATGATGATGATGATGATGATGATTGCAAATAGATAAATTAATGAATAGGTTACTATTTTAAAAACAACATTACCTTTTCCTAGATCAAATGTTATCTAGTATGGATCCAGCATATACAATGAAATGGAGAAAATACCTTCAGTTGAAGTCATGCTTCTATATGGCTTATGTGAGTATTTGGGGTTTTAAAAACAATTTAAAAACAATTTTCAAAGGGCTATGAAATTGTTACATAAAATAGCAATCTGTTATTCAGGGAATATTTTTTGTAAGTCTTTTAGAGTTCATATATTTATAAATCAAAGGCAACTCAACTCATGATTCCTAAACAATAAAATCCAAAATAATAAAACATGGTGACACCAGGGGATCAATATACTTAGCATTTTTAATACAGATGTGTTCTGAAGGCACTCAGTCCCCTAAACCAGAGTTTGGGGTGGGTGGGTGAGGCCTTCAGAACTCCTTTAAAAGACAGCAGGATCCAAACTGCTCTTATCATCAGGAAGCTGCTATTCCAAAAGCCAGGTCTTGAGACAAAGAAAACATGCAACCTGGGACCTATCAAATGATATGTTTTAAAGGTGGAGCCTGGAGTTTTCACCTCTGTTTGATCTTATTGGACCAACAGCAGAAGACAAGTGGTTTTTAATTTACATATACAAGCTTTTCCTGGTTCAATGGGACTAAGAGTGAAAGGGTATGTAGTAGACCTTTGATTTAATGGACCTCAAGATAGTGGACTTTAAATTTAATTGACCAAATCTGCATAGCTGAGTTTTATCTGAATTTAAAGCAAGCATACTTTCTCCAAATAGTGAACCAAACCAGCTGTTCGGCAATTTGATGTTTGCTGCTTTCTTTCAAAGTGTATTCCCTGTTATCTGTAAAGTATATTTTCTCATGTATATTCTGTTTGCAAAATCCCATTTACCGATTAATGGTAGCTGGTAAATTTAAGTCATTTGAAGTAATAGACATTTCTTTGCCCCATGAGTCTGTTCAGCAAGGGAACAGTATACAATATTGTCTCAAATAAGGAAATAAAATATGGCAGAATATAAATACCCATTTTCATGCATTTTTCCCCCTTTTGCTATGTGCTGGGATAGCTGAGAACATAAAGCAAGCACTTTTCTTTTTTTAATGGATTGTACTTAACTGCCATATATCAAAGTCTTCTGCTACTGTAAATGTGTTGGTGAACATGTGCAGCTAGAACAGCCTGCCTTTATTTTGCAGAGTACCATAGCAGTAAGAGCTATAGAAACAGCTAATTGTTCTCTCTTAGCTCTGTGCCTTCCAAATCTTGAAGTTCATTCTTCTGCCCTCACTGCTAAAGCAAGTAAGGAATTAAGGTAATTCCAGAGCATGCCAAGCATATTAAAGAAAGTCTTGCTTTCCCCAGGCTTTTTGCTACCATGGCCAGACCCTCTTGGCCAGTGATAAATGTGGAGAATCTATTAGGTCTCTACAAGAAGCAGAAAAATGTAAGTGCTTTTTCATAGTTCATAGAATAAATGTTTTCCCCTTGGCATTTCTAAAAATTAAAACCAGTAAGTTCTCAAGAAACTATACATTTGAATAATCAAAGCATAACTTTAATTCTTGAGAGATGTAAGGATTACTGTGATAGATTTTCTTGTGACAGTCTAATCTGCAAGGAGATGATCATGTCCTGGTTTTTTTTTTTAAAAAAAAATTAGAATATATGTTCATAAAAATTGTGGTTTTGTTTTTATAATCAGATTTGGAATGAAAAACATAACAATAAACATAAAACAATACACTTTTTTCCAAAACGTGTTCTTTTTCCATGTAATTGTAGCTGCCACCCAACATCCCTGAGTAGCTAATATCCTTGTATCTGTCCTAACATTTTATTGACTGAATACAGCATCTTGACTGAATACAATAGACTACAAAGTGAAGTACTGCACTTTGTTAAAAATTGTACAAAAAAGTAGTAAGAACACAGACTGACTCTTTGCTTTCTTGTAAAGTTTATGCCAAGGCGGAAAAACTATGCAAAGAATATGGTGAAACCAAAGGGCCAGGGACTACAGCGAAGCCATCTGGACATCTTTTCTTTGTGAAATTAGGAACTGTAGTGAAAAATGCCTTAGAAAAATCTCAGCGAGAAAATGGATTCATGTAAGTACTGTATATTTGTAATACTTTTTTCAAACAAATATAGCTTAGTGTCTGATCTTTTTAACATATATTTAATAAATTGATAGACCACCCAACTTTATCATGTCTTGAGATGGCATACAATATAAAAACAAACATCCAGGAACAAACTGACAAACTCTAACAGACCAATTACTTTGGGAAATGACATTCACTGTAGTCCAAATCTTGGGGAAAGAGCCGGGTTTTAAGGCCTCATTTAAATAAGGTCAAAGTGGAGTCATTCTAGAGCAGGGGTGTCAAACTTGTGGTGTCACATTGTCACGTTGACATATCACAACTTTTCCCCCTTCGCTAAACCAGGGGTGGGCGTGGCCAGCCTGTGACACATCCGGCCCACGAGTTGACACCCCTGTTCTAGAGGATAGATGCTGGGAGAGAGATGGCCTACTTTCTCAGTCCCATCAGATGACACTGCTAACAAGTGGGACTGGAGAATGCCAATTCTGTCTGATTGAATGGTATGGGCAGACACTATAGAAAACAAATGGTCTCTCATATAATCAAGTTCTGTGCTTTGAAGGGTTTTATAGGTAATAACTACCACTTGGATTGTATACAGAAGCCCACAGGTAACTACTGTAGCTCATGAAACAACTATATTACGTGGGCATACAATGAGATGCCCTTAACTGCCCATGCCACTAAATTCTGGATTGCCTGCAGTTTCCAAGTGGTCCGCAAGGCAACCTCCTTCTAATGTGGAATGGCAACTTCATGGCTTTTCTCAAACCAGCTGGTTTTTGTGATAGAATTACCTCATTGTCTGCGTAAAGCAGTACAGATATATATACCTGTTTATCCCCTAAAAGTGAGGCCAATAATAGGGTACTTATATAAAGAACATATTTAAGTATCCCATTATTGGACTGCCTCAGCAAATTATTCTAGAGGGGCTGTGTGGGAAAACTGAGGCCTAATCGTGAAAGCCAATTGGGCAGCCTTTTTTTTTTTTTTTAAATTTGATTTATATGCTGCCCTTCTCTGGAGACTCAGGGTGGCTTACAATGTGCTCAGCAATAGCCTTGAGCTGGTCACTCTCTTTCAGCCTTAGGAAGGAGGCAAATGGCAGACCACTTCTGAAAATGCCACCAGGAAAACTGCATGGACTTGTGTGGGGAGTTACCCTAACTCAAAGGCAATGTTCCTCCCCCTCTACAAATATGCCTTAAGGGAATGCTGTTCTAAGATTTTTTTTTTTTTAATTTGATTTATATGCCGCCCTTCTCCGGAGACTCAGGGCGGCTTACAATGTGTTAAGCAATTTTCCACCAAAACTCCTTAGAATTAAGGAAATAGCCAAAGAATGGTATTGCCGATTACAAATTGATCAGTGAGAGATTTGCTTAAAATCTATTGCCTTATAATGGTGCAGACATACAGTATTTGCAGATGCCACTGGAAAGGGAAACTTTCCTGGCCCAGATGAACAATTTTGTTGAGATTTGCCACTGGCTTCAGGGTACTGTCTCAACAGATTGGCCTTGGGAAACTTGTGGAACTTAGTTTTTCTCAAACCAAGTACTAGTTTCACTGACATCTGCAACAAACCACAGTTACAAAGTGATGACAACAGGCATCATAATGTTAGAATACAAATATAATGATATGATATCTGATACAGGTACAGTTGCATTACTATGCAGGTACATCATTTCTCATCCTTGCCTGCCAATTCTTCCCATTTTTTTTCTCTGTCTTTTTTTTAAGCAAACAACATGTGGCTTTTTCACTGAAGAGTGTGTGTGTGTGTGTGTGTGTGTGTGTGTGTGTGTGAGAGAGAGAGAGAGAGAGAGAGAGAGAGAGAGAGAGAGAGAGAGAGAGAGAGAGAGAGAGAGAGATGCAATGTTCAGGTCTAAAAAATGAGGCAGTTCTATCTTGAGCAGAATAATTCTTTAATTCAACAATTAACATTATTTAAACCATAATATATAATGGAAGGGCAATGATTTTTTTCCCTCTAACATTGACTGGCCACAATGAAGTAATTTGGGGAATCAATTTTCTATTCAGCCAGTTGGAGTGCTAAAACCCTTCTTTGTCTTGGATTCTGCTTTGACTTGTTTGTACATGTGGTTATAAAAATAATCTTCAGTGTGTTTAGCACCTGTCATATTTGTGAAAGTGGAGTGTAGATTGTGAATTGCATGCAGTTAAATTATGCAAACTATGTGTAGCATTAATTTGCTCCTAAACTATACGGAATTACGTGGAAAAAACTAGGACTGCTAACATTCAAATTGGTTTTCTTTTAGTTACTTCCAGAAGATTCCTCCAGAGGCTCCCCAGCTTGAGCTGAAAGCAAACTATGGTCTAGTTGAGCCAATTGCTTTTGAATTTCCGGCTGTGCATGCTCAGTGGTCCCCAGAATCCCTTGCTGCATTTGATCTCACCAAAAGGCCAAAGGAGGACAGTGTAAGAACACAAACAGGTTGCTTTTTTTCACCAGTGTTATCTGTAATGTTCAGTTTTTATATTGGTTCTTTCTTACTCAGGATAAGAAAAATGCTGAGGTTAGAGGGGTAGGTGACAAAGTCCTGTAAAGGATGGGGGGGTTTACCCTTTCTCAAAGACTGTGTATTGAAAAACTTAAGCTTTATTGCCATTTTTTAAAAAAAGTATTTTACTTTATTGTACCCCCAATCCAACATCATCTTTTCTACTTTTCTTTTATTAATAGGCTAAACCAAAGGCAGAGGAAGAAGTGAAACCTATGAAAGAACCAGATATAAAGCCTCAAAAAGACACAGGGTGTCAGATCTCATAAGATCCTCAATTGCAAAGAACTATTCCTTGTAAACTGCGTTCTGTAAACTTTAGGGTTATTATTGCCTGTCCTGTTTGCTAGTTCTTCTGGCTGCCTTTACTGTAACAAAATAGATTCTTTTTCAACTTGGTGTGTGTGTGTGTGCGCGCGCATGTACACACATACATACGTGCACATGAATATTGGCTGGGTTGAATGGCTTTCTTTCAGAAGAAGAAATTGAAGAAGAGATTAAAGCTAGATTGGAAGAAGATTGGGACCATAGTGGAAATTAGCATTTAGATGAGCAGGCATTAGATTCTGGAACAAATAATGGCAAGGGATGAGATTGAGGCTCTGCTCAGGGTTTGTAAGGTCTGCACAACAGTGAAGCAAACAAGACAATAATGTATTAGTTTGTTTTAAAAGACAAATTATTCAAGCCTCAAATTATTCAAAATAATAGTACAAACGAGGAAAATACAGTTAAGCACAGGAAAGTTCTAGACAGTATAAATTAAGTTTCTGCAGAAATATGGATTGCTGCCGTCTTTGCACTTCAAATTTTACAAATGAAATCAAAGTAAAAGTGATTTCAAATTCATAGACTCAACCAATTCTATGAAGTCTCTCTTTGTGGAGTCAGTTTTAAGTACTGCTATGTCAAATCAGTAAGGGCGTTTCCCTAAATAAAAGAGGCTTTCCATAATAAATATCATTTATTAAAAATTTAGAATTATGACACAAGGAAATGTAGGAAAAAAACTTGAATAAAATATATTAAAGCATGCTAAAGTTGGAGAAACTGCCGCACAAAAATGAGTTTTATTGATGTAATTGGAAAGATAGATACCAGAAGATTCAAAAAGGTGATACCAAGAACAAGTCTTATTTGGCAGTAAAGCTGAAATGTAAAAACATGCCTTTATCTCTGCTTATTGGTTTCCACTGTTCAAATGTGAGAGATTTGTACTGTAAGACTTCAGTAATATTATTTCATGGTATACAAAACTACAAACAGGGTTGTTTTGGATATTTTCTTTGTGCAGTTATATATCTTCCTTATATACATATGTAATTAGAAAGTTACAGTACGCAGTTTGTTGCCAACAGTTATGTATTTGCTGCCAGCGGAAAACGTTGTTTTCTGATATTAAAAAAAATCAATAACAGATAAATTATAGATAACAAATGTTTAAAGAATTTTCACATGGAATTTGATAAGATTTCATTTCAAAGTGGAGAACTGCAGTTGATATGTGCTTGGTATAATTAACATCAAATCTGTTAATTTATATATTGGATTTGTTCATGGTAACTTCTGTAAACTTCTCTGACTTGTTTTTTGAACACAGTTAGTGGGAATATTTAATGTGGCTTAGGGATATCACCTAGCACCAATGGGAATCCTTATTAAGGCCAAAATGTTTAGACATTTATTTTGTCCCATTTATGTTTATTCATTAATTTGATGTGCATGCCCTATTGCAATCCTATATTTTGACTGTCACAAAAAACTAAGTCAATATTTTCCTGCTTGAAGTAAACAAGATAAATCAGTCACAAGAAAATATTTGAATTATGAACATAAATTTGTTCTGTACATATTTTACTAGATATTTAAAGATCTTGAGGATATCCAAGCACTTCTCAATAGTGATCAAATATAACTGAGTTACACAATGTATAGTGAGGAACTGTAGTCTTGATAAACCTTCTGGTTAGTAATACATTGTATTACAGTTATTGTATGTTTTGAGAGTTTTTATTTATTCAGTTCCACATATTTGCACAGCCATGTTTTGTTTTTTAACAGACAAAAGATTACAGTATTTAATTATCAGTTTCACTATAAATATCTTTAACAAGGTTGGCGGCCATTAAAAAAGTGTTACAAAATATAAATGATCTAATCTGCAGCCATCAGATTTTTCATGTATTTATTTTTCGAGGGAAGGAAGGGTAAAAACTTTTCATTGCATTTTTATTAAGATTTCCCAGGAAATTATTGGTTAACGATATCAGAATTGCTACATTTTAAAAAGTGTGGACCTGAATCCTGATCAATAATTAGGATGGAAACACTGGGAACCTTACATAAAATTGGAAGTTGAAGTAATGAATATTTTTAAAAGACTTCTTAGCACGTCTACAATTAGAATGTAATATTTGTGATGGTTCAACTATTTTAAATTATTTTGGCTGTGTGTACATACATGCATGGCACACAAATCCAGACACACACACAAAAAATTCTGTTTTTTCCTGAAAACTCTCCAGCTATATTATGTTTAGAATATGAATACATTAATTTTAATACTTGGCCATTGTAGAATGCAGACAAATGCATCTTCACATGCTATTCGATCCTTGTTGTTGCATTTTGTCCTGATCCTGGCCTATAGGCTTTAAATATATCAATAAAATATAAATTAAAGTACTCCTTAACTTGTTTGATTTTTCAAGATAAAGTGTTTACCATTATTTTGAATCCTATATAATATAGAAAATATGATTTTTAATGATATATAATATTTTACACTCAAGATATATGTATGTGTATATAAAGGTTTACTTTCAACCAATGTACTTTTCTCATTAAAAAAATGATCAAATTATTCAATCTCAACATGTTCTATGTTTAATATTTTCAAATTGTTTCTTTGTATGTTTGCAGAATTTTAAGACTTACTAGAGTTAGATTTGGTATCTATACAAGATGGAAATTAGACATGCTGTTTTTTACAACTTGAGCTGCTTCTTTTTACACTTTTCTGGTTAAGAAATATATGAACTAAGCCTAACACCTGGCTTAAAACAGTTTTATAAAAGCTGTGTAAGCCTGATAACACTTCATAAATAATAAAATGACTGGCATGTTAACTTTCTCCCAGGAAATTATCAAGAAACAAATTGTACTACTTCTAAATATCATTAGACTTAATTACTATTTTAGTGGGGAGGTGCCTTTGAGTCAGTTTTTGTCTCTTGGTGACTGTTTGGACAAGTCTGCAGTTTTCTTGGCAAGATTTCAGAAGTCCATTACCGTCTTCCTAGGGCTGAGAGAGAATGACTGGCCCAAGGTCACCCAACTGCTTTGTGCATAATAGCAATAGCACTTACCTTTATATACTGCTCCATAGTACTTTACAGCCCCCTCAGCGGTTTAGATTGCCCCCAACAATCTGGGTCCTCATTTTACTGATCTTGGAAGGATGGAAGGCTGATCAAACTCCTGGCTATAGGCAGAGTTAGCCTGCAATACTGCATTCTAACCACTGCACCACCAGGGCTCCTAAAGTGGGATTACCATTCTCAGACTCCTGTTTTCTAAGCTGATGCCTTAACCACTATAGCAGTTATGGCTAACCTTTTTGCCATCGTGTGCCAAAAGGGGGAGCATGGGGGGGTCGCACGTGCACGTGCCCACACCCATAATTCAATGTGCCCCTGCCCCCCTGCGCATGTGCGGTGATCCCCCGCACTTCCCCCACTTTTGGCACGTGACGGCCCGGTAGGCCCGTTTTTCGGCCTCCCCAGGCTCCAGAGGCTTTCTAGGAAAATGGAAAATGGACTTCCCCACCCCTCCGGAGGCCCTCCAGAGGCTGGAAACAGCCTGTTTCTGGTAGCCCGGAAGGCCCGAAAATCAGCTGGGTGGCATGCACATGTGCTCTGGAGCTGAGCTAGAGCAACACTCATGTGCCCGCAGATATGGCTCTGCGTGCCAGCTGTGGCACGTGTGCCATAGGTTTGCCATCACGGCACTATAGTAAACTGGCTCTGTAGCCACTGTTACAGAAATGAATACAATTCTTGGTACAGTTCAAAACCTTACTGGACTGAAGGAAGCTGGTCTAGGTGGAGGTCAGAAGATGCAACTTTTCAACAATTTTTTCTCTTGCATGTCTGTTATATTAATGTGACATTTACCTGTGAAAATCAGATACAAAATACTATCACAACTCGATGTTGATTAATTTTTGTGAGACTCGTTAGAGCAGGGGTGTCAAACTGGTGGCCCTTGGGCCAGATGCGTCATGCAGAGGCCACACCCACCTCAGTTCCGTGAATGGGAAAAACGTCGCAAAATGTGACGGCAATGTAACATGGTGAGTTTGACACCCGTGCTTTAGAGGTAAGGCAAGGAGTTTATTCATGTGGAAATACCTGTAAAAGCTGCTTTAACTCTTGCCCAGGCAGAGTTGCTGAGAGTTGGGAGGTATATAAATTTAAACAAAGTAATATTATCATCATCAGTGCCAGAATTCCATTACAGAAGAATGAGCAGGTCCATCCCATCCTTTGATGTTATTTCCATAGAGCATCTTGATTCCTTCAGTTTTCACTATTTATCCTGTGTTGATGGTGAGTATGGCACATTTGGCCAGTCCAAACCCTATTGCAATATTTTGGCTGTTGAGCAGTGATTCAGTTTCAGATCATGCTTTTCCACACAGCTTTAGATTGTCCATGTAAAGAAGGTGGAATAGCAAAGCTTCTGATGTTTCTAAATAACCATTTCATATTATAAATTGACATTCTGCTAGACTCTGTTCTGTAATTTCTGGTTCTGGATAGTGTTCTCTCCAGAACTGATACCATATTTTCCGGCGTATAAGATGACTTTTTAACACATGAAAATCTTCTCAAAAGTCGGGGGTTGTCTTATACTGTTCTCCTGTAACCAGGCAGACCAGCCCGAAAGGCTCTGACGAGCCTTAAATGGCTCTGGCGATCCCAGCTCTGACGATCCCAGCTTTGCCTGCTAATCAGGCAACGCAGCTGGGATCGCCAGAGCCATGTAAAAAGAAAAAAGTTTTCCCCCTCCAGCTTGCTTACCTTAGCTGCTAGTCGCAACGCTTGCCTTGCTTCGCTTGCCTTGCTTCGCTTGCCTGAATCCATTCCATCAGCAAGCCACTCCCTACCTGCAATCAAGCAGGCAGGGAGTTGTGGACTTCAACTCCCAGAATTCCTCAGCCAGCAAAACAAAGCTGGCTGAGGAATTCTGGGAGTTGAAGTCTACAAGTCTTAAAGTTGCCAAGGTTGGAAACCCCTGTTCTATTGCGTAAGTTTTTTTCCCCTTTGGGAGCTTTAAAAGAAATAGTTAATTGGGTTTTTTTTTAGTTGTTCTTTTTTAGACCTAGCCATTTAAAGTTTAGGACGTTTTAAATTTAGTTTTCATATAAAAATAAAAATAAAATAAAATAAAATAATATTTGTGCAGCTTTCTGAGATTTAGTGTGTTTCGGTAGTGTTTCACTCTAACTTAAGGTGACCAGACGTCCCGCTTTTGGCGGGACAGTCCCGCTTTTGAGCAATTTGTCCCGCGTCCCGCGGCGTTTTAAAAAAGTCCCGATTTTTCATTCTGCTCCTGACTCCCGGCTGCCTCCTGAATCCCCGCTGATGGCTAAAGGGAAAAAAAAGTCTTTAAACTCTTGCCGCGGGGCTTCAAAGGGCCGACCTACAGCTGATCAGTGTTAAAAAAAAAATGAATAGACCCATGTCTGCAAAAATAGAAAAAACAGCCCCTGTTAACAGCTTCCGCTAGGTTAATTAGCTGCAAAAAGCTGCAAAAAGTTCCTGGAGCAGATTTTTCCCCCCCTAGCTATACTGAAAACAAAGGCGAAAGCGAAACTAAACCTGCAAGGTGACAAAATGAGGCAGAGAGAGATTTCTTTCTTTTTCTTTTTCTTTTTCCTCACCAAAAAAGGTAGGTACAAAACTGCAAACAATGGGAAATTTTGGGCAAAAGAGGAGAATTCAAGATTTTAAAACACAAAAGAAAAAAGCTCTATTTAACTAGGGAATTGTAATAATTGAGATACTATTAATAATTGTATATTGTGTTGAAAGCAGAAATGGTTAAGTTGTGGTTTGGAGGAATATATGGGGGAAATTATTTGGTTTATTATTATTGGTAAATATAATTAATTGATTTGTAAGAAATTGGATTGCATGGAAATAATTGGAATATTCATGTTCATATTGATTAATATACAAAAAAGATAGTTATATAACTAATTGATTTATATTAAAATGTTGAATTTGTATTAAACAACTGTATTACATAATTACATAATTAACCAATGTGAGGATGGATATAAAAATAGATGACAATGGGAAGGGGTATAATATAGAATAGAAGGGAAAAACTGAATTTGATTAAGATTAGAGATGAGGATGAAGGGTAATATTGTTTTTTTAAAAAAATAGATGAGGAATAAATATGGCAAAAAGGAAATATAGAAATTGTAAATTTAATTGAAATGACTAAACGCTGTTTAAATTTGTGAACCAGCCAAATATTCTGTTCAAAGAAAATACATTGTATGTTTGTATGTGTGTTTCTAATTATTGCTATTTATTCATATTTGTTCTCTTTTATTCTTTAAAGTTTAACAATTCATTCTTAATCTTAATATCTTTATATTTGCTTGGGGTTGGCTTTCTTCCCTTTCATCTTTTTTATTGTACAGCAATCTTTCTCCTCAAACCTACCACCTCTCTCTTTTCTTTCCTTCTTACTTTCTCTTCCCCCCACCCTCTTTTTCTCCTCCCTACTTCCTCTTTCTTTCTCCTTCTCCTCCTCTCTTCCTCCCTCTCTTACCCTCACTCCTACTCTAATTTCCATTCCTTCATCCCTCTCTATTGCTGTAATCCTTTAATGCATATGGACTACTCAGAGGGCTGAAAAAGTTATTTTTGACTGGTCCTCACACTTTTGACCAGTCCTCGAACTTATGACTGTCCTCACATTTTACATTTTTGCCCTATCTTGTCATCAGAGAGGGCCTCCTCAGGGTGCCATCAGCCAAACAATGTAGGCTGGTGGCCCCCAGGGGGAGGGCCTTCTCTGTGGGGGCTCCCACCCTCTGGAATCAGTTGCCCCCGGAGATAAGAAGAATCCAGGACCTCAATGCCTTCCGTCGTTCCCTGAAAACCTATCTTTTTCAACAAGCCGGGTTGGCTTAAGAAGAAATTTTTAAAATTTTTAAATTCTTTTAATTAATCTGTGATTCTTAACTTTCGGGCCAAAATTTATATATATTTTTAAATGTTTTAATATTTGTATTCTATGTTTTTTATCTTGGCTGTACACCGCCCTGAGTCCTCAGGGAGAAGGGCGGTATATAAATTGGAAATTAAATTAAATTAAATTAAATTAAATCATGGTGAAGAGAAGCAATTGTGAAATGAGTGACATGGTTGTTAAGAATGCTGCATGGGCATAAATGTGAGGATGGTCATAAGTGTGAGGACCAGTCAAAAGTGCGAGGACCTGTCAGAAATGACTTTTTTCAGCCCTCTGGTTAATCCTTTTGTGCATATGGACTACTCAGAGGGCTGAAAAAGTTATTTTAACTGGTCCTCACACTTTTGACCAGTCCTCGAACTTACGACTGTCCTCACATTTTACATTTTTGCCCTATCTTGTCACCATGGTGAAGAGAAGCAGTTGTGAAATGAGTGACATGGTTGTTAAGAATACTGCACGGGCATAAATGTGAGGATGGTCATAAGTGTGAGGACCAGTCAAAAGTGTGAGGACCTGTCAGAAATGACTTTTCAGCCCTCTGAGTAGTCCCTATACACATAGGGACTACTATGTCAGCCAGTCACATGACCAGCTAGCCACGCCCACCCAGTCACATGGCCTCCAAGCCATGCCCACACAATAAGTCACGCCCACAATGGTGTCCTTCTTACCAATGTTAAAATCTGTTCACCTTACCCTATACACATAGCCATGGCCACCCGGTCACATGACCAGCTAGCCACGCCCACCCAGTCACATGACCAGCTAGCCACGCCCACCCAGTCACATGACCAGCTAGCCACGCCCACAAAATAAGCCACGCCCACAATGTCCCTATTTACCAATGTTAAAATCTGGTCACCTTACTCTAACTACACAAACACACAAAATCTCACAAAGCTGTATGTGGAATTTTGTGTGTGTAAAGTGTGAAAGTTGTTTTTCGGGGCTTTTTGTGGATGTGTGAGGTTCCTGCTTGTTGCAGGGGCTATTTTGGGTCTAGCACAGCTGCTTTTACATTGTGGGTGAGCCAGTTATGTTGTGTTGTGTGTGTGTGTAAAGTGTGAAATTTGTTTTTTGGGGCTTTTTGGGGCTGTGTGAGGTTCCTGCTTGTTGCAGGGGCCATTTTGGGTCTAGCACAGCTGCTTTTACATTGTGGGTGAGCCAGTTGATGTTTTTTAATTTTTATTTGGTGTGCATTGGAAGAGGGGTAGTCTTATACGGAGAGTATAACCCAAACCCTATATTTTAACAGGAAAAGTCGGGGGTCGTCTTATACTCCCAGTTGTCTTATACGCCGGAAAATACGGTACATTCTTTTCACATAAGCTCTCCTCATTGGACTTGATTTGTAATGTTAAATCATTATTTTTTTCATTTTCAATCTACATATATTTGCAGCAAGGAAGCAATTTATGGTTGATCATTATTACTATTGAAGGGCAGAAGGAGGGAGAAAGAATTAAATGGAGGGCTATTGAGAAATCAAACAAAACTAATGTATACGGTACTTTGTTATAAATTCTCCAGAGGGCAGTGTTGCACTGTGAGATTTGTTTATTAAACCCAATGTTGGGGCACCTTAAAGAGAAGCTGTTATTATTATCATTACTGACATATTATTACAGCATAAGCTTTCATGGATCAGAGTCATAATGTGGAGAGAAGTAGAAACTCATGATGTTAGAGAGAGACTGAGTACAGGTAGTCAAAGAATGGTCAGAATTCAAGGCTTTTTGATTTCATGACACATGTCTGGAAATAAATACAGATTGGTAGAAAAACTTCAAAAAGTCCATCGTTGTTTGCAACTGGATCCACAATTTTTAAGTTTGCAGTGGGGTACCCTTTCAGTCACTGCCCTCTATTGGAAATATCAAAAAGGAAATATATATATGAAGATTGTATATGAATATAAGATGCCTATGTCTTATTCTCAATTTGCACACAGCAAACAGTAACACGTGATCGAAGCCCTGCTATAAAAAAGGATGGGGGTATCATACTGATTTTTCATGCCTCCCCAGCATCCTTGTTTTCTCTTCTTATATTGTTCCCTCGCTCACCTTAAGATGCAGCAAGCTATGTCATGATGTCTTAAAAGACATGGCAATGCTATAAAGCAGCCCATAGATGGCATAGCATCTACAGTTCCAGGTAATGTTGCTTTTCAACAGAGGTGCGGTATTTGTTTGTGGCTGATTAGATCTGCTGGAAAAGAATTGTACTCCCGGAACTTCTAAACCACAAAAGCATTTGACTTAAAAGGGGGGTGAGCGGGGGGGGGGGATTGTGAAAAGAAGATGCTGAAGATAGCTCCCCAAAATGGGAATGTATTGATTGTAATCATATGTGTAGCCATTTTCTAAAGTCTCATTTTGCATTCCTTTAGCTTTCTGGTTATCATTATAAATATTTAGATTTGGTAATTAAATTACGGAAGAGGAGAAAGTCCAGCCCACATTTCAAACTTGGCCAACCCTTGTTGACAAAGGGATATCCTGGTCTATATAAAACTATAAAACTATACTGTTTTTTTCAGCTGGCCTCATTTGAAATGCTCTTATTTCCAAGATTTCTCTGCATGGACCCCCAGTGATGTGTTTTACATCTTCTATCTCAGCATTATTTTAATCCGATATTATTTCCATGATGGACAATTCCCCCAAAACTCTAAAGGTGAGTTCTTGTTCCGTTCTGTCAAATATCGACTGCTTTGAAGTTGATACAAGAGGAAATACTTTGTGTTTTTCAAAGACTTTGCAGTCTAGGTTACAACAATGACTTGAAAGATAATGCTGAAGAATAAATTTGTTGTTTGGGGAAACATGTTATTGTACAACAAAATGCATACAATTATTAAAATGTGTGCTAGTGTGCAATCTTTCTTTTTAATGGGTTTGAAAATTCACTGCTGATAGTTACGGTAAGTATTGTTTTGAAAGAAGTTGAATATCGCTGAAAGATGGATTTAGAAATGAAGAACGAAGCATGCTTCATTTTCTCTTGTTTCCTTTGGGCTTCAGTCATAAGGAAAGTTGACTGGAATCATGATGGGTAGCAACAAAGTAAGCACACATTAATCATAAGGACACTATTTGGCTTATGAATATCCTAATAATCCTTTGGCATAAGCTTTTTCAACATTGTAACCATGTGCAAAGAACAGAACCTACTCCTGATTTTTTTTGTGAAAAATAAGACAGCAATGAAAGTTTTGTGTGTGTGTGTGTTGATTTACCAGCCCATCTGGAGTGAAAAGTAAAAGTACAAATAGCCAACCCTCACTATTTTCAAGCATTAATGTACATAGTATCATAACAAATCAATGCCACAGTAGTAAATCTGATTTTTGATTCACATTAAAATGGGTCATTTCATCTTTTAATGTTCATAACAGTTGATACTATTGTACCAAAGGTCCCAATTTATTTCAAAGGACTACTTCTTTGTCAGAGGATTGAAAGAACAAATGAAGTGCCCTGTACTATAACACATGAAAGCAGTCTCAAGTACACATAAAACATATCTCCAGGAACAACACATATAAGCACACCCTAAAAGAATGGGGGGTGGGAGGGAAACAGCACGCTCATGCCAATTTTTCTTATTTCCCACCAAATTGATTGATGTGTTTCCTTTTCTTGTTGCTCAAATGTTCTCAACACAAAATTTAGATCAGACTTTCCTCACTTGCTTCTGAGGTTTTGGTTTAATTTTAGAAGCCTTCAAACGAACTCTTCAAAGTTGAAAACTCTGTTTTTATTCTGTGAGGTCCTTGGTGCTCTCTGAACTTGGTTGCTTTTTTCTTTCTTTTTGGCAGACGTTTCATTACCTAACTAGGAGATATGATGACATCCCTGATGATGTTACCTAGTTTGGTAATGGAACATCTGCAGGAAAACATCCAAGATCAGAGAGCCCCGAGGACCCCACAGTTCAACCCTGAGCTACAAATATTATGTTTTTATTCTACTGCATATGCTCTCTACATGGGGCTCCCCTTGAGGAGCTCCCAGAGGCTCCAACTGCTGCAGAGTGCAGCCGCGCGGGTGGTTATGGGAGCGACATGGCGTTCCCATGTAACACCTCTCCTGCGCGAGCTGCACTGGCTCCCGGTGGTCTTCCGTGTGCGCTTCAAGGTCTTGGTTACCATCTTTAGAGCGCTCCATGGCTTAGGACCTGGTTATCTACGGGACCGCCTGCTGCCACCAGTAGCCTCCCACTGGCCAGTACGCTCTCATAGAGAGGGGCTCCTCCGGGTGCCGTCGGCCAAACAATATCAACTGGCGGCCCCCAGGGGGAGAGCCTTCTCTGTGGGGGCACCTACTATCTGGAATGAGCTCCCCCCAGAGATACGGAGGATCCCGGATCTACACACCTTCCGCCGCGCTCTTAAAACCTTTTTATTCCATCAGGCTGGCTCGGCCTAATTTTTCCCTTTTTCCCTTTTAAAACGCAATTTTTTAATTTGTTTTTAATTTATTGGGATGTTTTTAAATCTGTCTTCGGCCAAATTGTTTAATTCGGTTTTATTCTGTTTTAAATTTTGTATTTATGTGTTTTTATCTTGTGGCTGTTCACCGCCCTGAGTCCTTCGGGAGTAGGGCGGTATACAAATGAAATAAACTAAACTAAACTAAACTTTATTTTATTTTTAGAAGATGAAATAAAAATCAGAGTTGTCATCATTTCCTAAAATTGTTTTGGCTGAGTTGATTTTCCTTTTGATGAACAGGAGGAAGTGAATGATGGAAGGGAACTGGGATATAATACTCTAAAGGAAAATAAATCTCCTGGAAAGATTATTTATTTTGCAAATGGTGAAACAATGGAGGAATGCAGTTCAGAAGAAGATGATGTTGAGGAGGACAATCAGAAGCCATTACTTGACACTGTGAGTTTACGATGGCTATTATTATTATTATTATTATTATTATTATTATTATTATTATTAGTAGTAGTAGTAGTATCATCATCATCTTCTTCTTCATCTATTTGTATGACTGCTGGTACATTAGGGCAACCTATAGATCCTCCTCTTTTTTACTACTGAAAATCAACAGCAATACAATTGCTGATCATGTCAGCAGCAATCACCTGGAAAATAAGCTTTTCCTGCAATCTGAGGTTTGTTACTTCCTTTGAAGAAGTTAGTTTTATATGCATTCTATAGAAGGGAAAGAAAGAAAATGTTGTGGCCTGTAGGCCGCCAGCCCCTCCAGCAGCCAAATCAGATGAGCAAATCAGGGCAACCTGAGGGGGAAGAGGGAATGGAGCTGTCAGAGAGAGAGAGACAGAGGGGGGAGCCTGGGCCATCTGTTAGCCCTCAGATGGAGAGTCAACAGCCCCCAGGTCTGGAGGTGGCTAATGAGGAAGAGGAGGAACAGCTGGGTCCAGTGCCTGACACATGGATGCGCAGAAGACAGAGGAGAGGAGAGCAGTGGAAATCAGTGGGCCGATCCTTGGGACAGAAGAGCCACCACTACTAGCGAAGCCCCACACTAGCTCTGGGAATAAAAGGCAGAGGGTAGAGATGAATAGATATGGCAGACAACTATTCATCTCCCTGCCGGACAGACTTGTTAGCCTGCGGTGAGAGAGAAACTTTTTGCCAGGGCTGCTGGCGATCCTAATAAAGGAATCATTGGTTTAACTTCAGAGGGTTTGTCGTGTTCAGGGAGCTGGGTCAGAACAGAAAAGAAAGGAGCAGATCAACCGCAGTGACACAAATGCTAAGACTTTTTAATGAAGTGAGATGAACTTCAAAAATATTTTAGAATAAGATTTTTGACCTTTCAGCTATCGTTTCTAAGTACCTTACTAGATGATAAATGATGTGTGTGTTTTCAAATATGTGAAAAAAACCTGTATACGAAATATATATTGTTTGCAAAAATCTTTGTCTTCCTGCTGGATTTCTTGGCTGCTGATAAAGGTGATATATTTTACTCATGTAATATTAAATATTAATTCCTAGCCTTGATTGGTTTTTTTTTGGCCCTGCTTGCCTTCTATTAGAAGCTCTGCTATTCGATAGCCATTCTATTTCATGGGCACAAGGAGGTTACCGTTTATTCATGAAAAAGGACAAAAAGGGAAGATAAGATTGAGAAATACTTTTGGTGTGGGGGGTGTGTGGGAAGAGAATTGCCCTATTACCAGAGGTGGGTTTCAGCAGGTTCTGACCAGTTGTGGAGAACCGGTAGTGGAAATTTTGAGTGGTTTGGAGAACCGGTAGTAAAAATTCTGACTGGCCCCGCCCCCATCTATTCTCTGCCTCCCAAGTCCCAGCTGATCGGGAGGAAATGGTGATTTTGCAGTAACCTTCCCCTGGAGTGGAGTGGGAATGGAGATTTTACAGTATCCTTCCCCTGCCATGCCCACCAAGCCATGCCACACCTACCAAGCCACACCCACAGAACCGGTAGTAAAAAAATTTGAAACCCACCACTGCCTATTACTATTACATTTTGTTTGGGATTTTTTTTTTCAGGAAAATGATGCTTTTCTTTATATAATGTAAAAGTGAAATTTCAGCAAAAGTGAGCACTTGATTGCAGTTTTGATACAGCAATAACCTCCTCTTTCTCTTTTTGCAACTGAAGCCTATGATCTTGCTCCAAAATGCATCCTCATGGTATGATTGCTTTGTAGCAGCTGCAGATGAGTCTCTGTATTGTTACCAACAGACCTCTGGCTTTATTCATAGGCCAATCTCTCTTGGGGTAATTATCTACGAAGCTGGGCACTTCAAATTGTAGCCACAGCATTTTTTGGTAAGTATATGGGGTGGGGGGGTGGGTTAAGTGTAAGTGATAGGCTGGTGAGGTAAGAATGTTTAGTACATCACCATCAATTCCTGAGAAAACCTATATGTTCTTATACCTTTACAAAGAAATTAATAATGGATTGTGCCCCAGCCACAGAATTTATTTTCTTCTTCCAACAACCAGAAAATAAATTGCATGTGATAAGGAAACATTTGTAGACTAATACTGGCCACTATCTACTAATAGATGATTGTAGATGATTCTGATTGTACTCATACTCCACATATATACTTGCATATCTGCACACACACACAAATCTATGACTTGTTCAAATTACTTTTTTCCCCCCAATATCCTTACAGCTTGTGACTTTCTTGGTGGGAAATTTGCCACATTCCTTGGACTCAATGAAGCTAAATATCAGTATGCAGTGGATGAATACTACAGGACACAAAATAAGGTAAATATAACAAATGCAATGTAAGGGCCTCAAGCAAGTGGCCCGTTTTCAGCCTCCCTGGCCTCCAGCAGCACTCTGCTGGCCAAAAATGGGCCACGCAGCACTTGGACATGCCCCCCCACCCCGCAGCCTGTTCTCAGCCTCCATGGCCTCCTGCAGCACTCTGACTGCCAAAAACGGCCGAAAAATTCATGGCATTTGTAAAAGAAAAAAAGGAAGCAACTTTCTCTGGACATCATCATATTCTTGCTTAGTTTGGAGACCATCTATGTTTAAATGAGCTAGAGGTAGATTTTGTTCTTTAAAAATTATCTCAGAGCTCTTACTATATTAATGAAGCAGAATATCCTCAGCTGGAGGAATGAGGGGTTTTGCCCTAAATTGCTAATATAGAGGTGTTTCATTTTAAAAATAGATTATTTGCTAGAATTATTGTTATCCTATCTTCTGTGTAATAAATGTCAGAGCTGTTGTATTCTCATTCTTGGATTAACTATTTCCCATCCAGATTTCAAGGAAAAAAGCATGATATCAATAAAACTTTGTGAATATATGTTTCCTGTTGTCCTTAAACTACTTATCAGTCATTGAGTTCAAAGCTGAGCTTAAATCCTAGGATTGTAAGAGAGTCACTGCAGATTTTAAAAGCTTCATACAGTACTTATGCCCCCCCCAAATGGTGACTATAGGCATCAATATGCTTGCAGACATTTTCCTTTATAACTGGGAAGCCCCTTACTCCAACTGAATTTTTATTTGTTTTTTATAATTGTTTGGAAATTCCCTAATATGTCCTTGTCCCTGAAAAGATTGGAAAAGAGGAAGAAAGTAAAAAAAAAAAAATGGCTTATCTTTAAAAATGCATTCAAACATTTATTCCTTTAAGAAATCATTACTAATCAGGTATTTTGCAAATTACTGCATAATTATGATTTATGGTCCAGGTTGTTGATCCTTATAAACTACTGCACCTATGTAACAACTTCTCACAACTTTTGTTTTAATAACTTTCAAAGAGTTCAGAGCAAAGTTACTGGTCAGCTTGTAATGTTGAGAAACCTGTTTGCTCTGTAAAGTTGGTATTTTGTTGGAGGCTGGGATATTTAAAATCTGATCGTGTGATAGAGTAGCTAGAAGCATATGCCCCAAATGCAATTAGCTTATTAGATCATGAAATTTATGAAGAGTAAAGTAAAACCTGGGTGACATAAAGTTTTTTTAAAAAACAGTGACCACGGGTCCTTTCAATATCATAATACGAAACTTTGGCTATGTTAACAGTAAAACTCAGAAGTATTTGTACAATCCGGCAATAACAATGTCCTTATTCCACAGATGATAGATAAGGGGAGAAACCATCCTACTGTACCAAGTTGGGTCACATGACATTGATTGTGCTACTTTTTAAAAATCAGAGTATTATATTAATCCTAGTATTATAATAGAAGATCGTTATACAAACACACACACACACCATAAGATCAACTTGTCTTTAGAGTAGCCATGGTCTATATGTTCCAAAAATGTAGTAAATGGGATCAGAAAAAAAATAATCATATAATTAAGATGACTTTTGAAAAATATACTTTTGATGGAGATCCCTTATACAGACATACCAAAAAAATTGGGTGTTTCTATAATGCTCATACAGTGATATTTATCCAACTTTACATGCTTTTGATTTATGCATGGATAACTAGATCAATCCATAGCCTAATTAATGTGGAAAGGACTTGAACTTAGCGGAATGAGGTGGACTATGCACTCACAAAAGTATCAGCACCGAGATTTCTCTCTGCTGCTTCAAAATGAAATCTTGATGCTGATACTTTTTTGAATGCATAGTCCTCCTCATTCTACTACGTTCAAGTCCTTTCCACATTAATTACGCTATGGATTGATCTAGTTATCTGTGCATGAATCAAAAGCATGTAATGTTTCATTTTAAATCAGCATTCTCTAATAAAACATGTACCATAAAATCTATAAAGCATCCTAATAAAAAAAATATATCTGAAAAGTAATGGGAAACCTGTGATTATCAGTCATTCTTGCCTTTCTCCATCAGGACTTTCTACAATATATTTTGTTTTTACAATGCATAATGTATTATCTGGGCTATTTCAGAAAAATGAAAGTGATGAAGATGATGAGGAGATGCTAAAAATGAAGGAGACAACCACATCAAATGAAAAGTACCACCTGGAAATGAAGCAGCTAAGATATGGGTCTATTAATTGTAATGATATCCCCTTTCTTCCTCAGAAGGATACGGTTGCAAATGTAAATGAACTTGAAGAAGGTGGGTTGCAAAATTTAAAATAAATCAAAATTATGGGAGATAAAATGTGCATGGTTTTGGGCTGGATCAAATTGTCTAAGCCTCACGTACATGTATTGAGAGGTTGAATCAGTGGATTGTTGGACTCTTGGTGGATTGTTTGGTCTTTATATGGATTAAATGGACTGTTTTAGACCACATTATATATCAACATTACTGCTGTTATTATTTCTGGATTGTACTTGGTTAAATTTTGTTTTTGCTTGTAAACTCAGAGTCATGTCATGGACTGGGTAGAAATATAAATTGTTTATATAAATAATAAATAAACCAATCCTTTAGAAAAAAATCAAGAAGAAATATCACAAGAGACTTGCAGTGATGGCGAACCTTTTTTTCCTCGGGTGCCGAAAGTGTGCACATGAGATAGCGTCCACGTGCATACCCACACCCATAATTCAATGCCCCCGTGCCCAGTCCCCCTGCTCATGCGCGCACAACCCCCCCGGACCCCGTTTTGGGCCTAGCAGGCCTCCCTGAAGCTTCGGGAGGCTGGAAATGGCCCGTTTCCTGACTCCCGGTAGGCCTGGTAGTGTTCTGCCCCAGCTATGGACCCCAAAGAACGCAGCACACACAAAGTCTGTACAAACCTTAGTTTACTAAATTAAATCTGTCTTTTTCAAACAAAGGGTGTTAATTAACTTTCTTAACAGCCTACAAGAATCCAAAGAAGAAATAATCGTAATCTTACTATGGTTGGCAGAAAGCCCAGAAGCAATTTACAGGAAACTGATAAGAGAACTAAGATCAAGACACGAAGGAGAGTGAACGAAGTTGTTTCCTGCAAATTGCCTCAGCTGTCGTCCTTCCTTAAATAGGCTAAGGGAGTGGCCAATTAGCCCCAAGCCTTACTCTCGAGGAGACCTCTTCCTGAGGAGCCACTCCAGTCTTTTGGCAGCTCTGTGCGCCCGTGCATCGAGAAGAGGCTTCTCCTCTTCTTCCTCTTCATTTATAGGAGCTTCTGGAGGTTCTGAAGGTCCTGGCTGAATCCCCGCCTCTGGCACCACATCATCTCCAGCCTCCTCATTGTCTGACTCGAGTACCATCTGCACAGGCTGCTGGCACAGCACACCAGCTCCTCGCTGTCGGAATCAGCTACTAGCTGCACAGGCTGCTGACGGGCCACAACAGGTAGGCCAGTTATAACTCATAACTGTCATAAGTCAAGGCACCTACATAATGGGGTCTTATTTTATGACTGTTTTCATGATGTTAGGTGAATCATGCAGTCATAAATCCAAATCCATTCTCACAAAATGTTTCTGCCAGAAACTTGCAAAAAACTCAGAAATTGCTATCACATGACCATGGAATAATACAACCAGTTGTAGTACGTCTGAACTAGTTACTATGCAACCAAAATGTAGTCATGTGACCTTGGTGTGTGTGTGTGTGTGTGTGTGTGTGTTTGTGTGCGCGCGCATGCGCAACATTTGATGATGGCCAGAAATATCTCATGGAGGAGTGATTTCTGATGCTCCCTAGCAGCTTCCCATAAGCAAAGTCAATGAGGAAACTGGCAGGAAGTTGGAAGTCACTTCCACTCCACTGCCGCGCCCAGTTAACTCGTGGCAAAGTCCAATGGGGGAATGCTGATTGGCTGCTTTGGAACAGAGGCTGAAATTTGAAATCTCTTAATGGCAGCAAGCAGCAAAGGAAGAATGAGAGAATCTCATATTCATGCTGGTGAGGTAGGGTTGGCTGGCCAACACTGGTGATTGATCAGTGAGCTGAGCCCTCTTCCTTTCTGGAAGGAGGGGGCTCTCAATGACACACTGGGATGGGGAGAGGATGCAGTTTTCTTTGCAATCCACAGCTCCCTTTCCCAGTTTTGTCCTTTTTACATCTAAAGATTAGGGCAGCTGTTTTCAATCTGGTGACCTCTAGATCAGTTGGACTTTAATTTTTATTATACCCAGCTAAAACAGTCATGCTATCTTGGAATTACAGACTTAGTTGCCCAGTGTATCAATAAAACAACCAAGAATATAAATAAGAAAAGCATTCAAATAAACAGCATTACTGGATATTTGTGAAAAAAATTACTTTAATAAACACTGTCCATCAATTTTAATGCAATGATTATTTCTTTCACCTCAAGATGGCACTATATAATAAGGTCTAGCTGCTAGTGCACAATAATGATAAAAAGCAGTCAGGTACAGCTATACATAGAGGGGCAAATCTCTAAAACATAGCAATACTTTTGTTAGGACGATCTGAATATCTGGTAGAGTATGGTAAGCAGTGTTTTTCAAACTTGGCAACTTTAAGATTTTTAGACATCTTAAATGTAAAAGAACAGTACACTTCTATTTGTAATGGTCATCATTTTTAACTGAGAAGGCAGCTTCAGGAGGAATGTACATGGAACAATGAGGGAGGAAGCCCCCCCCCAATCTAGACAGCCAGA
This sequence comes from Pantherophis guttatus, assembly GCF_059756535.1. Lineage (NCBI taxonomy): Eukaryota > Metazoa > Chordata > Lepidosauria > Squamata > Colubridae > Pantherophis > Pantherophis guttatus. Next base: position 295,323,698 of record NC_142063.1, on the reverse strand, counting down.
TCAAATGAGATGAATAGTGGATATTCAAGACAGGGGAAAGTACTTCTTCATAGTACACAATTTGTGGAACTTGCTCTCCCACTCTATAGCAATGACCAAAAGCTTGGATAATTTTAAAAGGAGATTGAATATTAATGGAGGATAAGACTGGTTACTGATCACTAGCTAGCAAGCATTGCCGTTATTACTTCATTATCAGAGATAGCAAGTCTCAATATCAGGTCAGTGTGAGTGAGAAAGCTGTTGTGAATGTGTGCTGCTGGTAGGCTTCCCTTTACCACCTGGTTGCTATGTTGGAAACACAACACTGTCAAAAATAGCCCTTGGGCTGATCTAGCACTACTTTCCTTACATTTTTCCTCTATGCACTGGGGAGTCAAAGAGGTGAAAATCAATGAAAATAGACCAAATATATTTTAGAAGTTTATAAACTGCTTAATAGTCAAATCTTAACAGCATATTTCATCCACCTCCTAGAATCTTTTGATAATAAAGTTCTGCTTTATATTAGCTCTGTGATGGCTTAAACCCCACCCCCAGCAAGTTAAAATAAAAGCTAATGTTACAGTTCTACTAGCATATCAACAGCTTGACAAATTTTAAAAATATATTAATAGTGTTCTCTGGAAGATGTTTTGTATAGTACAGTTCACTGTGCAGCAAAAGGTAGAGCGGCATATACTCATAAACTCAATAGTTTGTTGATGTTGGTTTCCAAGAGGACTTTGGAAACCAAAGACACACAAACCAATATTACTTTTATCAAATATTACTTTTATTAAAAGTTTATAGTAGCAGAATCTTGCATGTCTGAATGAGACTCCCCCCTCCTTTCCACTATCTTCATGAGAATTAAGGAGGGCTATGTTTGAAATATTTCTCAAATTACAGGTACATGTTCTGCTCTGAGTTTAGATTTCTTCTATCTGGCCATTGTTTTGGTTATGGTTCCTCCTCCTTTGTTCAAGGTAATTCTTTTTGCCCACTACAGCTATTTTATAATACAAACATTGCAAGAAACTCACTTTCCCCTATTGTATTTGCCATATTTATTGCTGAGGTGTTATTTGCACAAACTTACTTCTAAAACTCTTTCTGCTCCTAAATACTTCACTTTTTGTACTTTATTACCTGTTGAAATTGTATGATGTTATTTCTCATAGGTTTTGCAGTAATTCTGATGATTCTGTTAGAAATTAGTCTTAATTTGTGTTCTAGATATTTGAACAATACTGCAACCAAAGTATGAGAAATGTAAATTTATCCATTGTTTACTTTACCTTTAAATGAATAAGTAAGGCCTTTTCTCTCAAACATGGTTTTTCTCCCATTATTTTTTATCAAATGAAGTCTTAACTCAAATTCTGCTCTGTAGGTTCACAATACATATGGAAAACCCATGTCTACCAGATGTTAGGCTATAATTCCTACCATACTTGAACACAGGCCATTTCAATTGGAGGAAGAAAAGTCTTAACTACAAATGGTGACCAACCAATTCCTTGCTCCTGGACAATACAATTCTTTACATCCATATTATTAGTTTAGAATAATAAGCTGCTATTAAAAAATGAATATAGAGGCAAATAATTTTCAGGGCTGTGTATACTTTGGTTAGGAAAACCTTGTGTGGGCAGATGACACTGCTACTCATTTCAATAATTTTTTTCAGACTTTCAGGCAAACCTGAAAAAAATGCTACTGCATTCAGGAATCCACTAAAGTAGAATCACTGCTTACTATATAAGGTACATCTGAAAAAAATGTTTACATAGAAAAGTCATATGATAAGGTAGTTAGATACTGTAACACAATTTGGTAAATATATTTTCTCTTTTTCTAGCAGAAAGATATACAATTTGCTTTCCCCACAGATATGGTTGGATTGCAAATGTCATCATCCTTAGTATTGGTGGGATGGGGACTAATGAGAGCTGGAATTCATTACTGTAACATCTGGAGAACAATGTACTGTATGCTAGGTTGCCCAGATTGTTATAATCTAGCATATAATATATTCTCAGAATTAACCACTGTGTTTGCTACAGTCACTGAAGCATTTAACATATATGATCTGTGATTGCCATCGGAACCACAAATTACCATAAGTTTAGTCTAGCATAGTTTAGTCTAACAAAACCAGTGGATTGTCTTTGGTTCGAGTGCCATGAAAACCCAGAAAACTGGAATCATTGAGTTAAATCAGTTGGTTAAATTCCGATTAAATCAATTATGAGAAGTGGTTTTCTCATAATGCAGCCATACTGTCTGCATAACACGCAATCCACAACAGCCCTTTTCCTTTACTGCCACTTAACATTTCTTAGAAAGCAGGAACACCCCTCTTCCATAATTTTAAATCAGTGCACATTCGTATGGAAGGTGATCTGTCATCTTTTACTTATGACGGTTGCATTGTCCTGAGGTCATGTGATCGGTGTTTGCGACCTTTCGACAAGCAAAATCAATGGGGAAACCAGATTTACTTAGCATCCGTGTTACTAATTTAACAATTTCAATGTCAATGTTAACAACAGTGGCAAGTCGTAAAATGGGACAAAACTCACTGAACAAATGTTTCACTTAGCAACATAAAGCTCAATTGTGATCGTAAATTGAGGACTACATGTACAGCCCATTTTTAAATGCCAAAGGAAGGATTATCTCAATCTGGGATGCAATCATCAGACAATCACTAAATGGCAGCAGAGAGTAAAAAGTTTTCTGTATTTCTTTGCTACGGTCTGGCAATTTTCCAGATTTCTGTAGCCTTACCTAAACTCGTATACGGTATTTTTCCTTATCTTCTATCAGTGCCTGCCTGGTCATTCTTAACCACCGGCCTCCCCGTTCAGCCTTCCTCCCGCGCAACTCCAGCTTCAATGCTGCACACTATCGCCACCCAGCGGAAGCCGACTGAAAGTGAAGCCCTTCCGCAAACATAAAACAGCATTCTAGGAGGTGCCATTATCTCTGGAAGGGCGGGGGGGGGGAAGAAAAAGAAAGAAAATGAAGAGGTCGGAAAAACAAAAAAAAAACACCCTCTTCGGTCAATGGCGGTAAAACATGGACAAAGATAATGCTATGTTTCTTGGACGTGACCGGTTTATTTTTTTAAGAGACCTAGAAATAGTGGTGGAATACTGGCGAGTCCGTGTCCCCCTCTCACTTTCAGTTGGGCTAATCGCTCAGTTTTGGAACGTTGATCCTTTACCCCGGAACGAGTCCCGAACCCGAGGCGCAAAGAACTGTTTCGGAGGGCTTTATTTACTCTAATACGGCGGGCAGACTTTTAACTGTGGGTGAGGCTTGCTTTTGGCATGTATTTTCCATCTCCAGGACATCGCCACCGATCGTTCCTTAGAACATAGCCCAGATACGGTGCTTATACGGTGCCTTGAAAGCAGCTTCATCCCAGCAGTAGTTTTGTACCACCACGCTATATTGCCCATGCCACAACCTTACATCTATGTCAGTGTGCAGCGCCCTTGCTAAGCTTTTAATAATCGTCTTTTAAATACTTGCTGCGGCCTAGATGCTGGTTAGCAACTAGGGACACACTTCTGGGTTTAGCTTTATGATTTCGAAGAAGTGCAGATTTCGACAGGGATCGAATTGTATCTCTAGCAGTCAAGGTAAGTGATGCAGGGTTCTAAAAATTCACTTTTAACACTGCTTTTAAATATTAAAATGCTCGCAAGTATTAGAAAGGGTATTGATTTCTAAACACGTTGCATGTGTGAGTCTTTGAATATTGAGATTTTCCTTGTGCCTAAATGCGGGATCCCATTTTCAGCTCATGTATCGATTGACTTTCTAAATAGCTGCTGGGATATTATCAATAACTTGTCATGTCTGCTTCTTGTCTTCTGATCTTACTGGCTGGATTTACACAGTAGATTAAGCCGTGTAGTTTATCGAATGAATTGCATTTTGTTGTGTTTGCATAGCATGCTAAATCAAAAGCTCTGCTTTGCAAACAACATACCCCACAGTGAAAAACCCACATTGTGAATTAGTGTCCATAGTTTGTTTGCTTATATGCATATATAAACACAAATGATTTATTTAATAAATCTAGTTAAATCATAGTTTGCAATTATCCCTCTGTACCCTTAATCCAGGATTGTATTGTGGTTCCAGTGAAACAGACATTAGACAGACATTAGAATAAGACTGCTTTTATATTGGTCCACAGGAAATGGAGGAAAATAGGTAGATCAAAATGAAGTCCAATTATAATTATGTTATCCTTTTAATCTATTAATAACATTCATATCCCTACTATCCTGTATAGAATTTTGCAAGTCTCTTGTTTAAAGTGCAGAAGATGTACAATCAGACAGGGAATAAAGATTGCTATTAAGCTGGAGCTTGTATTTTAGTAGCTTGTATCACTTGGTAGTGGTCTGTTAATATGTGTATAGATGTGAATAGAGGAAAAGGATTGATTGACTTTTGTGAAAATGCATTTGAACCTGAACACTTTTCTAAAGTTCCATGCTGCAATTACCAAAAGTAATTTCCCCACTTTTGTGGATTTTGCCTTTTTTGAATTATATAATGTCTATAAGAACATGAATGTTAGGGATGAAAAGAAGTATAATTCAACTATTGGAATTCTGGAAAGGACTAGATTAGATAAGGCTGTCAAGTCAGCAATTTGATTATGAAATCACTATGTGAAGAAGAGAGCCAGTTTGGTTTAGTACTTAAGGCATCAGGCTAGAAACTCTGAGAGTATGAGTTCTGGTCACACCTTCGGTACAATGCCAGCCTGGTAACCTTAGACCAGTCCCTCTTTTTTGGCCATAGGACAGGGGTCAGCAACCTTAAACATTCAAAGAACCACAAAGATCCTAACCGGAAGTCCCCCATTCAATTCTGGAGCTGACCGGAAGTCCGGTTCCCCCACCATAGAGTCTCCTCCTAGTGCGGCGTCCTTTTTTCTCTGCCAGCTGGAAGTCTAGTTCACCCACCATAGAGTGTCCTCCTAATGCGGCGTCCTTTTTCCTCTACCTATCCTAACCAAAAGCCCTATCAATTGTGGAGCCAACCGGCGACTGGGAGCCTCAGCAGAGGGATGAAAGAGCCACATGCGGCTCCAGAGTCGCGGGTTGCTGACCCCTGCCTTAGGAAGTAGGCAATGGTAAACTACTTCTAATAAACTCTGCCAAGAAAACTTCAGAGACTTGTCCAGGCAGTTACCTGGTGTCAAGACTGACTCTAAGAGCGAACGAGAGAAAAGTGAGAAAGAATACTAAAGAAAAAAAGTTCTACAAAAATATATACACAGAGAGCTCTTGAATTACGAGCACAATTGAACCCTTAATTTCTGTTGCCAGTTAAGTGAGTTTTGTCCCATTTTACCACCTTTCTTGCCACAGTTGTTCAGTGAATCACTGCAGTTGTTAAGTAATAAGGTTGTTAAGTGAATCTGGCTTCCCCATTGACTTTGCTTGTCAGAAGCTCACAAAAGGTGATCCCATGACCCTGGGACATTGCAGTTGACGTAAATACAAATGTCTTGCCAAGCATCTGAACTTCGATCACATGACCATGGGGATGCTGCAACAGTGTGAAGTGAAAAACGGTCATAAGTCACTTTTTTCAATGCTGTTGTAACTGATTGGTTACTAAATGAACTGTTGTAAGTCGAGGATTGCCTGTACTTTTAACACAAAGGCTTTCCACTTCATTGAAAGCAACTGTAGAGCCCTGTGCTCCCTTCCACAAAAGAACTGAGCTGCTTTTTCCTGGATCAAATCCCTTAAACCCCAATTTCTTATTTATTTTAATAGTTGCATCTTTGTGGGCCTTCTGATTTAGTGTATTTCTCTTTTTGCAGGAAATCTGTCTTCTCTCACTTTCCTGCTCCTGGGCTTCAGATTCCACTGAATTCCAGTTCCACTTCAAAATTACTGAGCAGCACTGGGATGGATGGACACACACACACACACACACACACACACACACACACACAAACATTGGTGCTTGTTTCCTACTAAATAGTTTTTAAAATGTAGCCTTTGCAGTTCTTGGAATGAGGCATTCATGAAACAAACTGCTGTCTCCCCATAACTTGTTCCTGCTTGCTTTCTAATGTGTTGTATTGGCTTCAGGCATGCCTGTGCATAATGAGTGCTTCTTCATCCAAAAGTGTTCTTAAAATATAGGTTTTCACATTGGCACACATTCATATCTAAATACTGTTTTGCCCCTAGAGCATTTATGGCTCCAAAGTTATCCCCCTCCTCCCCTTCAAGCACTACATAAAAATGTCTGTGATTTACTGCTGATAGCCTTCTGGAGTATATGTTCTCAGAGTGACTAGCAAAATGCAAAGAAAGCTGTTTCAGATCAGTTGGCTCTTTTTAAAGAAAGCTATTAAAAGGGGAACCTTAAGCAGAACTTCTTTGTATAGATTTGATGACAGTACAGTAATCATTTTTCCTGAAGCTGAATTGCCTGCAGAAGAGCTTATTTCTCTCCTCTCCCTCTGGGTACTCCCAAATCTCCTCAAGATCAGATTTGACTAGGGAAGCTAAGTGAAATCCACCTAATGTTGGATGCTGCCCTTAGTCTTTTGGTTCAGATGACAATTTCTCTATTTTTTGTATTATCTCTCAGATATAATTTCCTGTGCTGAGGCTTTTAGCAAATTTCTGGAAGGCTGTTGGATAATTCAGTAAGTTTCATAGAATCCCCTTTTTCTTTTGTGATTCCATTGCTAGCTATTCTTAAAACTTTGAAGTGTTAATCCAAAGCAAGGGTTAAAGATGGATGGTTCTCCAGTTGTTGGATTCCTATCATTCTGAGTCAGTGTAGCCAGTGGTCACAGTTAAAAGGTGATATACTCTAATAACATGTAGTTCTGATGTCATTAAATTTACAAGGATAATGTTTGACCGAGAAACTGAATTAAAGATTCAGAAGAATTAAAGAAGAAGCCATTTTTTGGCCAACCATTTGAAACAATTTGAATTGATACCAATAGAGGAGAACATTTCTAGTCAAGGTTAAAATGAGGAGTCCTTGGTGCTCTCTGAACCCCTTACTGATGGGATTTTTTCCCCTTCAGGCCAAGGAATGGAGAAAGAGATAATTTCCAACAATTTACCTTCTCTCTGTAGCTCCCATGTTCCCAAATCAGTTCCAAGAATTTTCATGTATTCAAAGTATGTTTATACTTTTACCTGTTATCTTATATATGCTTGACAAAATAAATAAAGAAAAAGAAAGAAAGAAAGAAAAAGACAAGAGTGATACACAGGAAAGAGATTTGGCAAAACTTGCTTTAATTCCATTGATTGAAAGAGCATTCTGATAGCTAAGCAGTATTGTTGGATGTAATTTCTGTATTGTTTTAAGATGGATTTAAAATCAGTAAGAATCAATATGATTACCTTTTCATCAAGTTTGCTGTAAATTGCTTTTGGCTATAAATATGGTTAAGGCAGGTGAAAAATTCTGTTAAATGGAAATTTAAATTTTAAATAACAAATTTGATAGTTGTTTCCTAGTACTAAACAGCATATTTTGAAATATATTGAAAGCCATTTGAAGTATTATTTTGGAAGAAGAAATATACAACAATCGTCTCCATTCACAGCACTTTGAACATATCTATGAAATACAATGAGAAATCATGGGGTTTTTTGGCCACGAAACTGAAACAAGAAGTTAATTGGTTAATTGAGCAGGAAAAGTACCCTTCTTTAAAAACCTAGGAATAATCTTTCATGATTGGAACTTTCCAGTTTCATGACTGGAAATCATGAATATATTAAGCAATATATTAAGCAAGTGGCAGACCATAATCTATACAACTATCAAGAGAGACTTTTTTATTCCAAAGGAAGTGTACTGATACAATACCAGAACATTTCACAACTATAACCCTAGCCCAAACACTCACTGTACCTCAGGTTGGCCTATAAATGAAGAAAATCCTAGAGACAATACAAACCCAAGTTTTTAGGGTCTTTATATGCTGGCCCTTCAGTGCAGTACTTAGGCTTGAGTTTAGATGGCCAAAATTGAACATGGGGCATGGAAATGATGGGGAGATTGGCATAGTGGCTACAGATCAGATTTTTTTTTTTACAGTGTTGCTACTGCTTGTCTTGGCTGACAATTGTCTTTCACTATAACAAAATGTTAGAATCAAAATTAAGAACATCTGGGCTGCTTGTAGATTCCTTATTAACTTTGGACTGGTTGGGCCATAAAGTTGGTGTTATAAAGATTGGCATCAGATATCAGTCTGAAGGCGGCTCACTCTCTCAGAGCTTCAGAAATACTGTTAGATACAAGTTCTCGATAACCTGAAAGATAATTGTACATTCTTTCTTCCTCTAGCATGAGGAAGGATTTTTCAGGGCCAGACACAACACACTGATCCGCCCTATCAGGTAGGTACGAAGAATCAAACACGACTTAGCTATTGAACAATAATAGCAAAAATTAAGTACCATATGCCAATATTCCCCGAGGGGGATATTGTTGTTGCTCTTCTGATTCCAAGGAAATTAATATATTTTAACATGCCTTTTTTATTATGACCTTTATAAAGATCTCTGAAAAGACATCAAATTATTCTTTTACCACATTTTTTTATACAACTAGTCCTCTCTTAGCAACCACAATCGATGTCTTGGTAACTAAGTGTTGTGGTTGCTAACTGGAAAATTACATGACCAGAGCAGGCTTATGACTGCAGTACAGATTTACAAAAGAGTTGAATACTGAAAGAGATATACAAATAGCTTTAAGGAAAAAAGGTTAGGAACAACGAGATAAGTGTGTAGAATAAGAGTAAGTGATCAAGCATAGGAATTATAGAAACAAATATTTATAAGGATAAGCACAAGCTCAGTGGCATTTAGTTTTCTAAGAAAATGCCCATATCCACTCAATTGCCAATACTCATCATCAGGATGAAAAGTCTGTCTTGGGTGCATACATTGTGTCATCACCAAAAGAATCTATTTGAAAGATCATCTTCCATACGAATATGACCTGATTTTAAATTATGGAATAGGGGTACTCCTGCTTTTTAAGAAATGTTAAGTGGCAGTCAAGGAAAAGGACTTTTCAGTGGTGGTATTCAGTATTTCAATGGAAAAGGCAGGCTTTTTTTTTCCTGTGCCCCTTACCTATAAAATGAGATGCACATGCTAATCTAAATTAAAGTGAATTTGAGAAATTACAATAATGTTAAAGACATAAGGAACACTCAGAATATGTTATGTTTGGGAAAAAAAATCATTACAGTGCTTTTCTTTCTACAATGCTCTTGGATTCTTCTATGCTCAATTGAAGCAAATCAAGTTCCCTGCAGATCAGATGACACTGTGATTGGACGCTTGCCATTTTTTTAAAGTTCCCACCGTCCCCCATTGCAATCTTGGATTTTCCCTCAAATGGAAAAAAATTCAATTCAGGCTTCTGCAGATGTGGTAATGTTTCACTGCTTTATGGGAAGCCTATGTGATTGGAAGGCATATATAACTTGTTCTGCCTTTTAGCCCCATGGGATCCTGCTTTGATAGACTAATTAACAGTGTAAATGCAGAAATGCAGCCATGCCAGCATAGGGAAAATATATGACTCCACGGCAATTCTAAAAACACTAACATATTTCTCTGTTTTTTAATGAGAGTTAATATATGTTTTAGGAGAATGATGCTTTTTCTGTAATTGGCTACAGGTAACTGAGTACAAATTTTGCCCAACATGGCCTGGAAAGATAAATTGTGACAGGCTGTTGTTTACAAACACATTTGCATGTTTGTAAATCTACAGAACTTGCAGAAAAATGGCAAGTTCTGTAGATTTACAAACATGCAAAAGTGTTTGTTTGCACAGAGTCCTAATATTCTAATTATCAGAATACACTGTGCATCCCTGCTGAATGTTAATACTGGAATCAGAGACTTGGGTGATAGAAACACTTGATGCTGGGAAACAGCAGTAACAGGAGTTGACCACACGGATGAGGTGCTTACATTGGGTTATGGATCAAGTCAAAGGTCTCCAAATAATTAAGACATTTCATGGTACTTTTATGTTTTGCAGTTTATTACTTTACTGCAAGTTTGCTTGTCAGACTAAATGCATTCGACTGCACCTCATCCAGCTTAAAGGAAAAATTTAAAGATTTCTGAATTTAAGATGCTAACAAAGGGACAGACATAAAAAAAAATAACAATAAAAGACAAAAGGCCTGTGCAATATTCTTTTTAAGGTTCCCCATTTGGTCAGCCTTTAGTTGTTAACTCCAGCTGAATTCAGTTCTGAAGATTTTACTGTCCAATAAATTTCCCTCAGTGTAGCATACATGTTTGTGTATCTGCCAGAAGCCATGCTCCAAAAAAGAGAAGGGCCAGATTAGAAAAATATCTTAGTGCAAGGGAAACTCCTCTTCTCAGAGCACTACGTGCTTGGGAAAGCTCAGATGGCTGTTTCAGAGGCTGTACTTAGCCACTTCAGCTCAGCAGCAGCCCCTAGTAACTAGGAATGGCCTTTGTAGTAGCTGAACAAGGCTTCCAAAAAATGTATCTACTTTAACACTTCCAAGGATTACCTTCCCTCTCACAATTCACAAGGTTAAGTATTTCGTTAGAAAGGGCAATGTTATTTTCCTACATGCATGTTTTTTTCCATCCTTAGGGGGAGGATTGTTCTTGTTATTTCTTCTTCTGCTTCTTTTTTGTAATTAATAGAATTTTCTGATGGTCCTTGCAATGGGATGTTTGCATTTCTTGGGAGCTGTTTAAAGTTATTTAATTATTTAATTCATGTCTAAAATGACCTTTTAAACATGAATTTCCTGTATTCAGATTTGATTGTTTACAACAGCTGTCACTGTCAGTACAATTGAAACGTTTTTAACACTGGTCGGAAACAGGTGGACCCATTCTGAAAGTTTTAAGCTATGGCAACAGAAATTGTAAAAGATACCATCACATTTTGTTGAGAATGTGGTTTTGCTATAAGCTTAGTTCAGCTTGTATTTCTTTTTTCACCAGAAGAAATACAAGCTTTATACAAATCTATTGGTATATAAATAATGATAAATTAAATTGAATTTATTTCTGAGCAGGCATGCAAGAATTTAAGTGGTTATTTGGAAATGTTTTATTAATTTTACTTTGTTATTTAAATGACCTGCAGTTATAGGCAATAAAAACTACCCTGAAAATAATAACTGTCCTAAGTTTTATATTATGTGGCTGAAGCAATTTCAATTAGGGTCTTAAATATTTCTCTCTGCATGAAATTTTGTCTGCAGTTAGTCATATCTCTGGATAGCGTAATGCTGGCTATGTATTCATCTGAGTAAATGGAAGTTTATTCAGACTTTTCTCTTTTAAGTGAAATCCCTTAAGCATTACACGAGCTAAAACAAATTCCACCATTTGGTTTTCATTAGCCCTGTAACTGAAACGAAAACATATTTAATCCTGGAGCATTTTGAAGTTAATACGCAACTTTGCTGGGGAGGTATTTAACAGTGGTATCAGTTGCAACCCGGTTACATGCCAGTGCCTCAAAACTGTCACTAAGCAAGATGTTAAATTACCTTTAATATGCACAAGATTACAGTGCATGGTAGAAGCATGAAGAGATTTCAGTGAGGTGAGAGAGAGATTTGATCACTGAAGCAAACACTTAAAAAAGCGCTACCAATGAAATTCAAGCTGGTTTGCTAAACTAGCTATCTCTGACCTGGTGGCCTTTGGAAATTTTGGAGTCCAGCTTCTAGAAGTTCTTACTAGCCTAGCTAGTGAAAACAATTTTTTGGCTTGTATTTTGACTGTTGATCAATTCACCAATCTGATCTGTTTATCTTTTGTGGAAAGCTTTTGAAAACAGAAAATTTAAGTTCAAAAGCATGGTTTTGAGTCATTGCTTCACTAATTAGATTTATGTTCCATCTTCTACTTAGATTATTAGACAGTTTTCTTCTAGCCATATCAATTTATCTTTATGAACAGGCCATTTTCCAATTGACAGCCATCTTGTCAGCGCAACAAGCATGCTTTCAAAATTCAAAATTCCAGCATTCTTACCAGCCCCAATTGGTCAAGTGATAATGAAGGAAAGGTCAAAACACCCCCCTCCCCAAAAAAACCTCTGGTTTCTCTTATTTGCAGTCATTTTTCAATCAATCTAGTGCATAAAAGGTAATGAAAACAGCTTAATTAGTAAAACTCTCAGAAAATGCTTCCTCTAATGAAACCCCCAATGTCATGGGACAAGGCGACTGTGAAAAGGGAACCTGAGGGTCATAAATGCTGGGAATAGATGTATGCTGAAATATACATATATATGATTTGCAGTCATGTCAAACGGCTACAGCTTGGGAAAAGAGGAACTTGGAGGCAATGTACTAATTATGATACAATGTGCTAATTGTTTCTGGAAATTTTGGGCACCCCACGCAGAACTAACTTTCTGGGACAACAACCCAAGCTAATTCAGAACATTGTAATGAGGTAAATAACAAGTTTGTAACAAATGTAACAAATCTGTACATTAAAGCAATTTTTAAAAAGATGCTTATTTATTTTAAAATGAGGATGACATCTTTGCAGAGATACCTTGTGTTAGAAATTCTAGGAAGAGAGGCATGTTGATCAATGATTATTAAAAATCAAAAGAACTCTGGTGGTATGTTTTCCAACTAGAAATTTTATTAAAAAGCATAAGTTACCATGATTTGCACTTGCCTTCACCAGATGTATCTGTTGTTAGTTGGAAAAGGTGCTACCATATTCAAGATTTCTGGTATAAGAAAGTTAGGGAGTTTGGATCCGGGATAATTTTCTAAAATGATACATGCAGGTATCTGTATTTTTCACAAATAATGGAGAAATAAATTTTCTAACGAGTTTAAAACTCTGCTGCCTGCTGGAGGGTGTCACTTAAATTCCATTATTTATAATGAATTGAACATATCAACAAATCTGCAGGCTTAGAAATATTCATTTGCAAAAAAATCTCTTGAAACATGAGATAGATCAGAAATGAGATGAAATATTCTCAATATTAGAATAGAAAAAAGTGCAAGATCAAAACTGGGAACTGACAACTTATTGCTTCCCATAGGTTTCCAAATCCCTTACTGTTGGCATGCTGATTATAGCTTATGACTGTTTTAGGGTACTATGTGGCTTTTTGCTAGAGAAATCAGCAAAATTTGATATGAAAGCATGGGATTTTAGATTGGGCAAAGGATTAAAAACAAAATGCAGGATGAGTAAAGAAAGACTGTAAAATAGACAAATCATATGAAATAAAATGTTGTACTCTGGGCTTTGCTAGGAAGTCATTGTTAACCTGCTTGCCACTGAACAGACAACTACTATACTTAACTTCTGAGAGAGACTTGTTTTTACCAAACATATGTTTGTACAAAATATATAAAGTTTATACTCATTATGGAAAAATATTGGCCAAGTCTGTTGTAGATATAGTTTCTGAATAATTAATTAACTGATACACTTGCTAAATTTAATTATCTATCTTTTTTGCTTTACTGTTGAGAAGCAAAAATCTTCACTTATTTAGCTTTATGATGCATTATAAACTATTATATAAGCTGAATGCTATTGGAGCTTAAACACTTCATGTAAATTCTAAAAGCCAAACCTAAAGTGTTTAATATTTATGTTGTGTCATAATTTCAATTACATTTCAATTATGTCTTTATATTAGTGGCACATAAGTTATTTTGTGTTTTAAAAAATGGAATTAGGGCAGTTTTTGATAGACCTGTTTATCTTTCCAGTACATTTGGATTTTAAACATACAGATATGAATGTTCCAGTTTTGACATTAACTGGTAGGTTGAATAATCTGTTCTGTATGGTCTTTCATTATTTTCATGCATGCTTGAACCATTTTTTTTAAATTTCCACTTGCTTACTCTTGTTTCCTTTGTAACTATAATGTGCTTCATAATGCTTAGGAATGTCAAAACTCTTAGAATCTAAATTTCAAGAGATGTACTCTTTAGGCAATAAATCAGAACTGACAGCTTCCAAAAATGTATTATTAATTTGAATCTTTTAATTTCTTTCCCTTAAAGAAATCAAATTAAAGATTTCCAAGCCTGAAATAATCCAGTTTTCCTCTGAATGCAAGTTTGCCAACTAAAATAGGAAAATTCCAACTGTGCTTTCAAAGGCCAGGGTAGGTGTGTGAGTAAAATTCCTAAGCCTTAGAGGCTGTGTAGAAATCTTCAACCTCACAAGGCCCCCAGGATCTGCTTCTAGGGCATTTTTTCCTTGAAGATTTGAGAGGGGCGGCAGAGGAAAGCTATTAAATTTTCTCTCACCCCACATACTTTTCTTATTCTTCTCGCCTTCTTAGCAATTTTGAAATTGGATACAGTTGCACAGGGCTTTCAGTGAGATGCAAATGGAAACGTGGTTGTTAAAAGTAATAGCAGTAGGTCTCACTCCTCTCCACTCTCTTTTTTTCATAGGTTTCTTAAAAGTTATTTGTTATTGTAGCACTTCACTGCAATAAGAAAAAAAAACTTCAGATCTTGCTATACCTTCTGTTGCCTCTGTTTCGCCAGTTTGCCATTTTGTGATAATAGTAGTGGTCAGATCTGAGTGGATCTGAAGCATATCCACACTGTCTGATTTCATGGGATGGCAGCAGACATAATTGGAGATAGGCAGTAGATGATAACCAGCAGACTTAACACCTTCTTAATAAAGTTTACTTTTTCATCTCATCAGCTAAACTGACAAAGGATCTCTTTGTCCCATTTCTGCCTTCTGATAGTTGGAGTTAGCTCAGTGGGTGAGGCTGGCTACTGTAGTAATCTTTGACTGAATGCAATTAATATTCTGCCACATTGGCAAATCTATGCAGTGAAAGTTTGAATTTTATAAGGAAAACAGTATATTCATATTCAGCTGCTTGAGTTGGTTAATATGGGGAGTGAAAACTGAGTTTGATCTTTCTAAATGTATCTGGTTAGATGGCGGCTTAATCTTTCTTTATGGAATACAAAAATAGCCGAGTCCATACCACAGGCTAAGACTTAAACAAAGGTTTATAAAACTACAATAATTTGGCATATGTCGCATGTTAAGCAAAGTAAGCCATGTGCTCGTATGCTCACAAATGCCTGGTTTTCCACTTCTTTGCCCTTCCTTCTTTTTTGATCTCTTTTCAGCTGCATTTAAATCAAAAGTCAGAATGATGTGTAAGGAACTGACTGTAAGCAGATTCTGGTATCACAAGACTCCCAGCAATTCTAGAATAAAAATATAATCTTTATGTTTATGATACCTTTGTAATATGGATTGATTCCTCCCAACACTACCATTGGTGGGAGCCCCCGATTCAGACTGGTTTGCAAGAACCGGTAGTAAAACCGACGGGAGCCCCCACCCACCACCCAGGATGTCGCCATCAGCAATCTGTGCATGTGCAGAAGTGAGCGCGTGCATGCGATCCCGTTGCGTAAAGGTAAGTAGAACCCACCCCTGAACACTACCTATTACCATTGGATAGGAAGTGGCTTTTTAAGGTGACTTGTTCCCTTTTATAAAAAGGAAGAATAATAACAAAATTACAAAGTTGGAAGAGACCTTGGAGGTCTTCTAATCCAACCCCCTGCTCAAGGAAGAGATCCTATACCATTCCAGACAAATGGTTGTCCAATCTCTTCTTAAAAACTTCCAGTAATGGAGCACCCATAACTTCGGATGCAAGCTGTTCCACTGATTAATTGTTCTCAATGTCAGGAAATTTATCCTCAGTTCCAGGTTGGGTCTCTCCTTGATAGATTTCCATCTGTTACTTCTTGTCCTGCCTTCAGATACTTTGAAGAATAATCAGAATCACATTATGCAAAATTTCAGACCATAATGGCAGATAAAATCATTCAGATTTCAGAATGGGCTTCTTCCTGGAAACATGAAATGTAAACTGTAAGAACTTCTCCAAAGGTTGCTACCAAATTATGTTAAATAGGACACTAAATTGTAGTCATTTTTATATGTTGCAAATATGTACAATCTGCTAATATTTGTGTATTATTTGAATGTTCTTCTGTTAAAACATGTAAATATAAAAATTTACATGTAGCAATTTTGTTTGATGGTAACTGTAAAAATATACAAGGAAACAAATAAGATGTGGGTGAGACCAATATCCTAGAAAAAGAATATATTACATACTTTTAAAGATTTGACTGGCATGCTGGGTATCATACTTCAATAATGTGGTCAAAGCCAGGAAAATAATACCCATTTAACTAATTTAGATTGAAAACTAAGACATAATTTTATTTAATAGTGCATTTAATTATTTCTCCCATGTGTCATTTTAAAAAATGTATAAATATATTTTATTGCTACTAATAATTTATCCACAGCATTTTAATATTGTTTGCGGTTCTCCCACTTAAAATGTCTTTCTGTTAAAAGCTTAGGCAATTAGTAAGTGTGTATTCAGCAGTTTTAGCCTGACAGTTATTAAATGGGTTGGCTGAAACTTGTTTTTCAAAGGACTGATGTCATTGCTTAGCTTTCTAAAATGCTTTTAAAAGTTCTTTTGATATTCAATCCAATAAATTTTTTAGCACACTATGTGTACACACATTGTATAATATTGTGTTTTGCAATATTGAAAGTAGGGATGCAGTTATTTAATTTCTCGTTAACTCTGCTTCTGGCATTTTTGAGTCTCACAATTAGCCTTCCTTTTCCTTCTCCCCATCTATTTGTATCGTAGGGAGGAAATGCCTATTTTGAATTAACTCAATATATTATTGCATCTAAACTACATGATTAGTTTTAATCTGTTGTTTAAAATTACTGGGGTTATATACAAATTGAGGTTGATGTGCTTAAATCTCCTTAAATACTTTTAAACAACAGGATGCCCAGGGAGTTTTGTATGCAGTTTTGATGAGTCCATATCTGCTTAAATCTGTAACCTTTCTACTCTATCACCATTTTGTATCCTAACATTAAGCTCTACGTATGAGCAAATCCTAACCCTTGACTTGTATAACATCCCAGTTCTAGAATTTACTAAATAGTGAGGCTTACTGGACTCATATGTATTCAATGTGGATAACTTTTGTAAATGTTCTGGGAGGAAGGGAGGGGGGGTATCTCTGGGTCCATTTTTAAACTGACATGCTTTCAAAATGAAGATTAAATGCAAAGACCAAGTTATCTATAATCTGAAATGCTAAATTTTTAGAGATTCAGTGTTCAATAAAATCTATCCATTATCATTCCCTTGCTGAGGATCTGCAGAATTTGCAAGAGCATTTCACCATACAGGTGGTATCACCTCCTCAAGAACAGGAAGAAAAGTTGGCTGGGCATTTTTCGTCTCCTGTCCACTGTTTTTGTAGAGCTTGGTGGATTCATTCATGGTAGGGTTACCAACTTGCTGAAAATAACCAGATAATTGATCCAGCCCTTTGGCCATATAAGGGTCATCCAGAGTGCAAGAACCCATGTCTGGTAGTCTGAATTTATGTGCTTCATAGGAGAGGTTGGAAGGAGAATTTTTCCTATCCTGAATAGAATTTAAAGTACATGGTGAGAGGTGCAGACAATTGGTCAGCAACTCTATATATTCCCGAAGAGAGAAATAATCAAGGAAGTACAGTCAGTCCTTGACTTACCACAGTTCATTTAGTGACTGTTCAAAGTTGCAACGGTATTGAAAAAAGTAACTTATGACCATTTTTCACACTTACGACTGTTGCAGCATCCCCATAGTCGCATGATCAAAATTCAGATGCTTGGCAGCTGATTCACATTTATAACAGTTGCAGTGTCCTGGAGTCATGTGATCATCTTTTGCAAACTTCTGACAAGCAAACTCAACGGGGAAGCCAGATTCACTTAACAACGATGTTACTATTTTAACAATTGCAGTGATTCACTTAACAAATGTGGCAAGAAAAGTTGTAAAATGGGGCAAAACCCAACAAATTTATCACTTAGCAATATAAAGCTTGAGCTCAATTGTGGTCATAAGTCACTGACTATCTGAGGTTGGGAAGGATAACTCTCCCTTTTGAAAGCCACAGTAGAAGAGGGAAGGAAGAAAATACTCTGTATTTCTTTACTGAAAAGTAAAAGTTCAGAATGAAATATATTACATGCTGTTTTAGCAATATTAGAATGTTTTCATAACCTACATAATAATTGACTTATAAATTTAATATTTTTAAGGAAAACAACGAAGCCAGTTTAAATATAATTCATTCAAGCATGATGATTTTAAGAGTAGAACAAGTTGAACATAATGTATTCTGTGTTCCTAAAATAATAAGAGTAACTTGAGATAAGCAAATGTTGCTAAAATGAGTTTTTCCAAATCACCGTTCCATTTAAGAACTTCAAAGGTAAAAGTTTTTCCAGGTTTCACACTGTTTGGAAAATGCTTACTTTTGAATAAAAAAAATAAAGATTTCTGTGAGCTAAGTTGAGATCAATTACTGTTTTTCTCATGACTGATAAGTTAGTATTGCCTCCATAAAACAAGCCCCCAGTTCAAAATAATGCAGCATTATGGGGATAAAGGAGAGTCAGTGTATTTCAATATTTAGAAATTTCAATAATGGAAAAAATGCTACTATCAGAAATTTGCAGCCTTGTCTGGCAGTTTGCCTCTTCAACCAGGCTATAGAGGAGAAAAACTTGACAGGCAGATGCCTTTATGCGATTCTGACTGGTAATAATCATAATTTGACATGGTCGTCTTATGGGTTTTACAACAAGTTCTCATTTCCATGCAATTGCATTACAGAATCCTGTCATAAACTTGCTTTAATTTAGGTACAGCTTGATTATGATTGCAAGTATTTTAAAATCACTACTGTTCTGAGCAGTATTAGCAATATTACTGTCCCTGGGTTTTTTTTTTCCCAGCAAAGGATTTAGAACCTCTAAAATTGTAGCAAAAGAAAGAGCTCTTTTTGACCCTCATGATTACTTTACCCTGGCATGTGAGCAAAGCGTCCCCTAAATCCAGTTTGTTTCTTGAAGGCGTGAGAATTTCTCTACTGCATGAGGTCTGTGCAAATCATCTGCACTACAAAGGAATGCATCTCAGCCCATTTTAGTAATCTGGGAATCGCAAATATTTAGAAACAGCATGCAACAATGGCAAAAGGAGAAGCAATTTAAAGTTTGCTGTGTTCTTACCCTAAATTGTATTTGGCCTGAAGTTCAGAAAGGGAAAAAGATTAATTCTTTAAATTGAGGGGTAGCTGAATAGCAACTATTGCACATTTCGGAAAAAGGGGGAAATAATTTCTTCCTTTATTTTAAAATTTAAATGGATTCTCTTAAAATCTAGTTACCTAATCCTGTTTAGCTAAGGCAAGAAAGTCTTTGTTCCTTTTAGGTGTTGCGCTATTTAACTTTAATGTTACTGTATATATCTAAGAAATAAGAAAAAATAAGAAATAAAAAAAAATAAGAAAGGGATGCGGTGGCTCAGTAGGTAAGATGCTGAGCTTGTTGATCGAAAGGTCGGCAGTTCAGAGGTTCGTATCCCTAGTGCCGCGTAATGGGGTGAGCTCTGGTTACTTGTACCAGCTGCTGCCAACCTAGCAGTTTGAAAGCACATAAAAATGCAAATAGAAAAATAGGGACCACCTTTGGTGGGAAGGTAACAGCGTTCTGTGCGCCTTTGGCGTTTAATCATGCCGGCCACATGACCACGGAGATGTCTTTGGACAGCGCTGGCTCTTCGGCTTTGAAATGGAGATGAGCATCGCCCCCTAGAGTCAGGAATGACTAGCACATATGTGCAAGGGGAACTTTTACCTTTACCTTATATGTCTAAGAAATAATACAGCTGGATTTTTAAACAATAAATCTTGAGATTTGTATTGTCCAGACTTTCCAATTGCACAAATAAAAACTGAATTCAGTGTTGAGATGGTACATATTTTGATAAGTCAGTCTTTGGTATATGCTATAAACTTGTCTTTCCAAAAAGATAATAATGTATGCTTGCCCATAATAGCAATCCAGGCAAAAAAGTTCAGAGTTTCTTGTAAATAACTAAATTCTTTGCCATCTTGTATGCCAGTGAGTAAGTGGTATCTTACAACCTTGTTTTGGCGTAGAGTCAAAAAGAAATCCAGTTTACTTCTAATTTCAGTAATTTGTTACCTGATAATGTCTGTGCATATTTGTTGTCCACTTAGTCTTTTTTTTTTGTCTTTGCAAATGTTAGGCAATAAAGAGAAAGAACAAAGCTGATACAGTATTCATTGTGCAATATTCCCTGTATTGTGAGTTGCAGTATGCAGTAACCTGTTTCTGGAAAAGTCTAGGTTCAAAAGGATTGGACAATTTGGCATTCCAGGTTCACTGGTATGGGTAATATATGTCACACTGTTTGTTCATGGAGAAATTACTGATGGCAAATATACAAAAATGCCTTATAGGACTCAGCTCTGAGATCAGACTGGATAATACATTTAGTAAGTATGTATTGCATTGGAGAGAAAATTGATGGATCTTGCTATAGGAATATTTAATGCTCATTGACACTTTTTGTACTTTTTAATAAAAATCCATTGCTCTCCAGATTTACTTGGTATATACTTATGATGCTGGACTCGAAATTGGGAAATTAGGAGTTCTAGATCTCCTTAGGCATAAAAGCCTGGTCTAGACTTTGGGTCAGTCATTCTTTCTCAGCCCAATAGATCTAACAGAATAACAATGCTGATGGTTTTATTATAGTTGCTTGCACAGTCAGCCAGATGTTTAGATTGGATTTGACATTTTTATCCATCTATTGAGTCGTTCCCAGGTTGGGAATTTTATCAATGTTTTCCTGACCATTTCAAAACAGATAATATTTCATGTAGGAGTATTTGGTGCAGGCTGATAAAGAAATGAAATTGATTGCTACACTTACTTCATTATTTGTATTTCGTTCAGGAATCTTGGCCAGACTAGATTTAATTCTGGCAGTTCCATAAACTTCAGCATGAACCTTCCAGTCATTTATTGCAGAAAGAGGGAAGGTCAGATTTATAAGCAAAAAATAAAGTAGATCATAGTCCCTTCCCACTACTTTTTTTTACAACTGAAGTTGAGAAGGAACCTGGAAAAGAACTACAAAATGGTATTTTTCTTCTCAGCTGAGTAACTTCTTTGTCTTTATATGTGGGCCATATCCTGTCTTTGGATCTATTATCAAATTTAGTTTGTTCTTTAATAAACTATATTTAAGTCTGTTTGCTGATTAAATGGCACCTACCTGTCAAGCCAATTCCCATTACCCAAAGATCATTTTATTTGTTCTGGAGGTTGAGAGACTCCATCAAGAAGATGGGTTTGTGGAAAAGGGGCTTAGAGAAGACAATAGTATAGGAAAACACCTTACATGAGAAGGTCAAATAAAGCCTTCTCTTTCTCATTTTTAGTTCCCAAATGACAGTTATTCTTTGTCAGCAACAGAACATATGCATGGGGAATTGACACTGAAGCAGAGGAGAAAAAAATAGTAATATGTCATGTATTTGAAATAGGCTCCTGTATAAATCAATCAATCAATCAATACAATTTGGAGCAGTTCTTTTCCCATTTACATTTGGTCTAGTAACTCTAAAAAGTACAGTGAACCTGTCACTAACAATTTCACTATTTAGCTGATAGTGCAGTCTTTAATCCAGAAATTACATTTTAAAACCTCTTTCCCCAAGGGAATACAGTACATTTTCTAAACATATTTATCTATAGTAAGGATACTATGCAGTATATTTAAACAGGGTTTAATAGATTTTCTACTCTGAATATGATTTATGAACTAAGCACTTAACCAGTTCTATCACTTGATTTAAATCAGAATTTATAATGATAATTTTTGATTCTCAATAGTGAATTCATAACCATGAATTTACAAATAAATGTTATTTCACTATCACATTTTTAGGAATTTCTGCAAGTATTCCTATGTTGGCAGGCATTGTTTTATGGCAGGGTATATTTTAATATCTTTACAGGCGATTTACAAATATTATGGACTTAGGACAAAGTAAAAAGATGGTGAATCCAGTGTTCTTCAACCATATATTGTGGAGTATAATTTTCATTAGCTCTAACCATATCCTGGTTAGTTGATGATGTTATAACTGCATATCTGAAATTCTCAGAATAGATAAAGTTGATTAGGAATATAGAGGGGGATAGTTTGCATGTTATGTGATAAACTGGATGGGTCTACACATCATGCTAAACTATGGTTTGGGCTAATTACTTTTTGTTTAACAAGAACAATTGGTTCATGTAGAATTTAGCAAAAATGTATTCATTGTTTGCATTAATCTGGTATGCAGTGTAGATGTTAAAAATAGGGATGCTCATTTGTCTTTCTATAGATAATAGACAACCTTTACTTCAGTTCCATACTGACCTAGATACTTGTTTTTCGTAAGTTTTTAATTCCCATATGTTGTTATTACAATCCAAACCAATACTATATGACTAATGATCATGAGTGATGGAAGTTATCATCCAAAAAAGTCTGGAGATCTAAGTATGGGAAACATTTAAAGGACTTTAAAAAAAAAGTCCCCACACTCCTGGACCAGGTATCTGAATTGCAGCTAAAGTAATTCCCAAATTGTTGCTTAGTTTGAATGAGACTTGTGAGAGATGTACTCAGTACTTCAGTAGTAGCTGTAAACAGGCTAAGGTTATCTCATGATTCAAGTAGCCTAATCTCTAATATCTAGTTAAAAATTAATTGAGAAAGTGAATGTGCAAATGTCAATAAGCTTAAATGCATACTTTTTGAGAAGTCACTAAAATATAACTGATACTTAATAAATATTTTTTAAAATGTTAGTTTGAGGAGAAATAATCCTATTTATATGTATTGAAGACCTGGCTACTCTCCCAGGTATTTGAGTGAGGGTGGAGATGAGTTGTGCTAGTGTCAGGCAGGAAAGACCAGGTCCACAGCTGAAGGTTCAGTTAAGCTGATTTATTGCTATAGTAAAAATCTATGCACTGGAATCTTCTCAACTAATGGTCAGCATCTGGTTAGTTAGATAAGGATCTACAGCCCTCAAGGGGCATTAGACTTAGTTTGCTTGTGACTACATAGGGATTCTAAGCTGATCCCTCTTGTCACTCTGTGCCCAGATTCTGCCATTCCTTCTCCTACAGTTACTATGGGTGGTTAATAGTTAATTATTTATCCTTTGGCACCAGATGGCTACGGTTTGTGGAGGTTGGTTGGTTGCTTTTTAATCTTGTAAGATGCCCAGAGTGTCTTGATGTGAGTAGCTATATAAATTATATAAATAAATATGTTATTTTGAAAAATTAATGAAAGATTATTGCAAAAACATTTTCATGCTTGCTGGGTAATAATTAAAATTGGCAACTTTCATTTCACATATACAGGGGAAAATCAAAGTATCTCAGAGAAATTTAACACATGCTTCTTAAAATGTTGGAAGTTGAGTTCTAGCCCTTGATTTATTTCTAGCAATTGAAATTGCCAGGCTTGCTTCTCTTTGCCAAGAGACAGCTAGCAAAGATTGTCTCTGCGTTGGAAGAGCTGTATTTGGTCAGTTCAAAACTAAAATGAATAAAAGTCACACTTTGTCTTGTGTTGTCTGATTATGTACATGCATGCATACGTGTGCATGCACTTGTTTTTTGCAGTTTCAGAAAAAGAATGGTAGTTGCGATTTCTGCTTTGAAGGATATAGAATAGTTTCTTCTAGAGAGTACTGGTTGTAAATAGGTAAGCAGTGGCTTCTTTAAATGACTGGCCAGCAATGGAATTATTTTATGATCTCAACATGATAGAATTTTTAATATACCAATCTCAGACAATTGTTCCACATATGGCCATTATGAATGAAGCATTCATCATCTCCTTCCTTGGCTACTTGTAAAACTGGCTAAGGCTGGTATTTTCCATATGCTCACAGTATACAGGTAGGGTTCTTATTAGTGTAGTAATATGTAGTGGAAAGCCAAACACCTGTGAAACTGGAATATATATGAAAGTATGACTTCAATAATCCGAATACAATTTCACTATTATTTATTAGAGAGTATGATCACGCAACATGCTTGAAATTTCAGACAGGCATGTTTCAACTTTTTTCATAGAAAACTACATTTTCTATATGCTTAGATGTGTTATCCCATATCAAATCACATGATTGTTAATGCATTATCCATATAATGTACTATACATTCTTAGGTATTTGTATTATTGTAGGAAGCATTTTATTGATGAGAATATAGATCTTTCTAGCAATATTTTTTTCCGTTTCAAGGTAACAAATTCAAACTGAAATCTCAATAGACTTTCCAGAGCATTTCTTGAATCCATCACATTTCTGGAAATGGACCATCTTAATTAGTTCACAACATATTAAAGGTGATCTGCTGCTATCACTAGCTGAGCTCTCACAAAGCTATTAAATACCATCCAGTTGAACTTTCTACTTTATATATGAAGGGGAAGTTAACAGTGTGAATTGGGGAATCCCTTTGAAGGAATGTTCATGTTAAAGAAGAAATAATGTAACTTTTGCATGCTATGGGTGTTAACGTTGTGCGTGGATAGTTGTTAGATGTACCACAGATATATTTCTTTCCATGAGCTGGAATATATTGGATACACCTTTTTCTAGAATGTATTGAATTGAATACTCTCATTGGGTATGTCAGTCATCATCTCAGCACTGCACATAATTGGCTAGGATGGGTGGTGTTTGCAAATTGCCTCTCAATGCTTCCCACAGTTCAAGAAAATCTAGTA
The DNA here is from genome assembly GCF_059756535.1 of Pantherophis guttatus. Lineage (NCBI taxonomy): Eukaryota > Metazoa > Chordata > Lepidosauria > Squamata > Colubridae > Pantherophis > Pantherophis guttatus. Next base: position 295,298,879 of record NC_142063.1, on the reverse strand, counting down.
CTAGATAAGCCACTAATTGGATCATTTCTCATCAAGCTCTAGGTCAGAAATAGGAAAACACGCAGATTGCTTCTTGATTTTTTCTAAGGCCAGAATTCTTGGACCTTCCATATCTGGCTTTCTGCCTTTCTTTTCTTGATTATCTTGATTGGAAGAAGACTGTAGTTTTGAGAGTTTATTTCTTTCATTCTTTCATTTTTTTTCTTCCTCTCTGTTTTATTTTTGGTACATGTGTGCAGTTTCAGGCTGTATGTCAGAGCAAAAGGACTGTTTTATTACTGGTATCAATAAAGTGATGAAAGACTTTTTTGTCTAAAGAGTCAGCATGAAAAGCTTTAAGCATTTATAAGCCTCGCTATAGAGAGATGTCTCAGTCATGGGCTGCAGCCTTATTTGGAGATCCGATTGACCTGCAAGTCTCGGAATTGCAGTATACAAGATGCTAAATTGAAATAGACTCTTCCGTGTTCAGAGACAGTATACCACTTGACAAAAGTTACTGAGGTGTTGAGGGAGGGAGGAAAGAGTTGAATTGGAATTACAATTAGAGTAGATAATATTTACTGCCTTCATTTTCAACTTCTATCCAGATTGTTGGAATTAATGAAAGTTCTTGGTCTAACCCAGCTGTATAAATCAGACTTATTTCAGCGTTGAAGCTGAAATTTGAAGCTGACAATATGTCTCCCAATGTGTCCCAAAGGTGCTTTTATTTTAAAAGCAAATGAACTTTGATTTTTCTGTAAGACATATTGCTTTTTATCCAAGAAGCAATTCCAAGATCTCCTAATAGTTTTGGTTTACAGATCCCACAATCCCCATCAGCTTCTTCAGCTAGTTGGTACTGGAGAGAATTGTCTCAAAACATCAGGAAGGTACCAGATTCCCCACTCTCTGCCTTTAACTGGTTCAAAGTACTAATTAAAATGTCTGTGAAATGTTATTAAAGCTGAAAGAATTCCCCAATCAGAATTTTGAAAGTTGAAGTGCACATATTTTACAGTTGTCAAGTTTGAAAAACACTGGTTTATGTTCTATTATTCCCTTCAAAAAATACAGCTATAAGGAATAGCAAAACCTGACACTTTCTCCTTATAAATCGAGCAAAGCCATGTTACAATCAAAACCGGCCTTCCCAAAGTCTCATGGCGATCAAATCTTTACCCCCAGCTGTTACCATTGAGTCTTTGCCTCTTGGAGTTAAATAGGAAAGCAAGTCTCCTATAGGCAAGGAAGCAGTGGAAATTCCTGCCCCCAGAAAGCTCGATTCAAGGCAATTTGCATCTGTGTGTCACTCCAGCTCGTCTCCGCAGTATTGCAGGGCAGTCCCAACTTGCCTTTTTCATGTTGTTTCTGCTGATTGGAGCTGTTAACCAATTGCATTTGCTCAACTGAAGCTGTGATTTCACTTCAAGGCAAAGCTTTAAAATTCATCAAGGAGGTGTTTGCTGAGCATGAAAGATTTGTTTCCAGGCTTTCCAAAAAGAAAGATCTTAATCTTTCATTTCTGTTCATTTGAGAGCAAGGATTTCAGAATTAGGTGAGTTATTGTAAGTTTATGGTTGAATGTTGTGGGGGGTTTTTTCTTTTGTTTTGGCATGGATGAGTTATATATAGAATTGTTGGCTGAAACTGCAATTGCAGATGAGGACTTTATATGCCTAGATGGGCTGTAAAACTTGATTAAATTTGGTATGATAGGAACAGTTAAATACCAATTTAAGGATTGTCTCCTTGTTCTGACCAGCGGGAAACAAACTATAGAATTATTGCAAAATGGGATTCTTTTCTTAATTTGGAACATATTTAAGAAAGCAGACTCTGCTTGTAAATATACTGAGGTGACAGATGCTTGATAATTAAGTATATTCAACTAAGTATATTCTGTACTGTAAACTTCTCTTCAGATAACACAAGTTAGGCAGATTTGCACTGAACGGCATCTGAAGAAATGTGCTGGCTAGTCACTGGTATAACATTTTGGAAGTATGCTGCTAGTTTTTTATTTCAAAATTTGCTATTGGAGGCAGATATCCTAAGGTATTCCAAATAAAATACATCTCAAACCTGTGCATTATAATTATTTTTAATAAGTGTATGCATGAATTGTAAGTCAAGTACCTGTTAAGGTTATTGGGTGTCAGAAGATACTTTCACTTGTATCAGCTATGCAGTGGTTGTTAGAACTTTTCGTTATTGAATGGCTATCTTCAAGCTAGTCTATGCAATTCTTGCATTATAATTTTTCACACATGTGGAATAGTCTGTATGAATTTATTTATGTATAGTGTAGTCTCTTTACAGAAACTTTGAGTGCTGTGTTAGTTTAAATATTGTCATTCCCTGGTTACATAATTTTTTACAAGCCTCAGTATCTTTTGCAAAACAAGTACTTTCTTTTGCAGTTTGGGCAAAGTGTAAAAGTGTATTTTTTTTCCCTTTAGAATGTTTAGCCTGAAAGTAATTAAAAATAATTGCAAAGCGGGTTAGTTTAAGTGTATGAATATGATTTATAATAAATGTCAAATATGTTTACATTGATGAAAACTCAAAGTTGGAAACAAAAAATTACTATAAAGATTGAACTGATATTGTAAAAGGGTATTTCTGGCAAAAGAATGTTTTTTGAAACTCTGTTGAGGGTAAAGTATGTACAAGTTATAGCCAAAATGCATTATATAAGTATTTCTTCTTTAATTAAACTTAGCCTATATCTCAAGCTTGCAGTATTTTTAGTTATTCTCTGCACTTTACTTTTTTACAATCTTGGTGTGCTGATCTATGAAAACTTAATGTTAGAGAAAAAATGTGATTCCTGATCCATTCACTGCATGACATGAAGCTCTCTGTTCAAGGTCAAGAGAAGTATGTAAAATTATTGAAGACCGATGGATTGCTGACAAGAAGAGAAAATGTTCATTTAAAATATTTGAGTTTGGTCTATGCTAAATAATACTAGTGAATCAATTTTTGCTGATAGATCTATAAAGTTCCATTAAATGAATGAGTCAATAACTGTGACTCAAAATCTATGTCCAGTAAACCAAGAGCAAAAGAGCAATAATTGATTCAGATGTAAGAAGGGTGTAAAATTAATACAACTGGTACTCAAAACTGATACTGTAAAGCCACCTTCAAAGGAGAAAAATGCCCTTAAATTGAGCTCAATTCCAGCTACTTACATGGATTCAGCAATGCAATTTTGGGGAAGAGTACAGAAGCATTTTGCCACTCCAGCCTTTGTGGCAGGAGTGAAATCTAAATTTTTTTTGCTACCGGTTCTGTGGGCGTGGCTTAATTAGTGGGCGTGGCTTGGTGGTAAGGTGACTGGGTGGGCGTGGCCAAGTCAATGTCACTTCTTTGCCCTTTTCTAACCTACAAAACAACACAACACAACTGGCTCACCCACAATGTAAAAGCAGCTGTGCTAGACTCAAAATGGCCCCGCAACAAGCAGGAACCTCACACAGCCACAAAAAGCCCAAAAAACCAACTTTCACACTTTACACACACAAAATTCCACATAAAGCTTTGTGAGATTTTGTGTGTTTGTGTAGTTAGAGTGCAACACTACAGAAACACATTAAATCTCAGAAAGCTGCACAAATATTATTTTATTTTAATTTATTTTTATTTTTATATAAAAGCAGCTAAATTTAAAACTTCCTAAACTTTAAATGGCTAGGTCTAAAAAAAGAACAACTAAAAAAAACCCCAATTAACTTTTTTTTTAAAGCTCCAAAGGGGGAAAAAACTTACCCAATAGAACAGGGGTCACCAACCTTGGCAACTTTAAGACTTGTGGACTTCAACTCCCAGAATTCCTCAGCCAGCTTTGCTGGGAGTTGAAGTCCACAAGTCTAGGCAGGAAGGCAGAAAGAGCTGCTCACCGATGAGCTTGATTGCAGGCAGGGAGATTCAGTTGCTTGCTGATGCATGGATTGCGATCGTCATGCGATTAGCAGCCAAGGTAAGCAAGCTGGAGACTGAGGGGGGGGGGGGGGAGAAAAAAAGAAACTTTTTTTCTTTTACATGGCTCTGGTGATCCAAACTGAGTTGCCTGATTACCAGGCAATTCAGCTGGGATATCAGAGCTTGGCTGGTCAGAGCCATTTAAAAGGAAAAAAAGGCTCTGATGATCCCGGGGCTCAGCTGGGCATGGGGGGCGGGACCAGGGATTTTTGCTACCGGTTCTCCGAACTGCCCGCTGCCATCGCTACCTATTCGCCCGAGCCGGTCCGAACTGGGAGCATTTCACCCCTGCTTTGTGGGTATTAACTTGCTACAGCACTGGTATCAGTCTCTGATCCAGATATTAACCAGGTCCACCTGTGCCTCTAAGCTCAGCAAAGTGCTGCCATCCACAATACCTTTGATTAAACCAACTGTTGGGACCTGGAAGTACACCTTTTCTGTCATAGCATTTGACTTTAGGTTCCTCAAGAGATTTGAACAGTCTCTATTCTTTTGTGTTTGAATGGCCCTGAAGCCTGGATTTTGGCATGTGTGATTGAAGCTTCCTTTAGATTGCATTGGTTGTTTTTCTTTGTTCCATCCAGGTTTATCATTTTTGGGGGGGGGGATGGGATATCTTTACTCTTTTTGCTTCCTTATTAATATTTTAAAACAATTTGCAAACTGCCCGGGTCAAATTTAATACATTTACCAGTATTACATTTATATGCCCTGGATGTGTGTATGTGTGTATGTATGTACGTATGTATGTATATATATGTGTGTGTGTGTGTGTGTGTGTGTATGTATGTATGTGTGTGTGTGTGTGTGTATATATATATATATATATATATATATATATATATATATATATATCCCGAATAACCAAAGACCTATATATGTATGTATATGTATACACACACACACACACACACACACACACACACATATATATATATATCCATGTTAATAAAAATGTGAACGCCACATTGTTGTGATTACAAAAGAAAAAAAAAGCAAACAAAAGCAGTCAAATATTTGGGGAAATCAAGTAGCATTAAATAGTCCCACGCCACTTTTGGTGCTCAGCAACTTTAAGCTGTGGACTTCAACTCCCACTATACTGACTGAGGAATTCTGAGAGTTGAAGTCCACATAACCTAAAATTGCTTAGGTTGAGAAACAGTGGTCTAAGTCACACTTCTATAGAGTGGGTATTGCAATTTGGATTTTGCAGCAGAAAAAACACCGGTGTGCCCAAAATTGTACAATAGAGCACCTTATAAATAAAGTCACAAGGCAGCTAGTATAAGGAGAAGCAATTCTAAACTCTTTCAAGTCTTAAGTCATATTGAATTTTAAAGGAAAGTGCATCAGATGGGGTCAGAAACAATTGGTAGCATGTGCAGCTCCCTTCAAGGAACAGCCACAACTGATGAATTCGCCCAAATGCCCTAAACTACATAAGTTAAATGAGAGCAACTAACTCTGCATTTTTTTCTCCAGAATAAACTCTAAGGCCTGGTCCAAATTGATACTATACATGGAGAAATAAAGAGGCATTATCAATTTTAATTTAAAATTTATGTCATCCTAGAGCCTTGGTGGTGCAGCAGACTAAAGTGCTGTTAAGTAGCACTTAACTGCCAGCTGCCTGCAATTACTGCAAGTTCAAATCTCACCAGGCTCAAGGTTGACTCAGCCTTCCATCCTTCCGAGGTAGGTAAATGAGGACCCGGATTGTGGGGGCAATAAGCTGACTTTGTATAAAAAAGAACACCACTTAGTGGGGGCCAAAAGCCCTACTAAGCAGGTATATACAAAAGTATGAAGCCATTGCTTAGCACATTGTAAGCCGCCCTGAGTCTCCGGAGAAGGGCGGCATATAAATCAAACCAATAAATAAATAAATCAAACCAATAAATAAATAAATAAATAAATAAATAAATAAATAAATAAATAATAAATAAGGCAATCAATGCACAATACTAAAGCTGATGCCATACTAAATGATACCATGTAAAATGTAAACGTTTCCTTGTTGTTTTAGTTTCATATTATTGGCCTTCATCCAGAATACAAGCATTGTCAAAATATTGACTAATATGTCCTATTTGATCTCAGTGGGGCTAAAACATAATTGAATTTAGATCCAACTGATTGATAATAACGTTGAATTTTCACTTAAAGATGAATTAAAATGTAGTTAAACAGCTGTGAATTTCTTGAACTTGAACATTGCTGCAGTAAAGGTACATATTTATCTCTTTGAAAATAGATGTCCAGGTGTTCTATTCAAGAGAAAGCAATTTTGCATTAAAGCAATTCAGTGGTTTCAGATTGGATCCTAAAGCTTGCTGAAGACACATTCAGTTCCAAATGAATGTGTATTTGTACATTAACAACTAAAGCAAGTCTACACCTTTTTCAATGCAATTATAGATCTCCATGAGTAGAGACATTTTGTAGGTTTCAGTTCTGTACAATCTCAGGAACAGTGACAAGGAAGAAGGTTAAAAAATAGTTTACTTTTCAACAAGGTGAACTTTAATACACCACTAATTAGAGCAAACTTCCTAAATTGTTAATGCACAAATTTTCTTGATACATCTTGAGGTAGACTCAAACTTAGGAGAGCAGTCTTAGATGACCCAGTGCTTCCTTTATGAACAAAGGGCATAGTTTAATAAGACAGAAGTTTCAAGAAATAGCTAGAGGCCTATAAACAAAATAAGCTAGTGCCAGGAAAGTCAGAAAAACTCCCACATATTATGAATAGCAAAGAGGTTAGGGAATTCCAAAAATGTCTAGTTAAGTGCCAGAAGCTAAGATCAATGACATTATGCATTTTTAGAACTCTGTAACTTCCCAAGGAATAGTGGTAAATAATGAGAGGTAAATAAATGTTACTGATAAAAAGATCAGGCACCACCTGTTATGTCTGTTTTAATTTCTTTCTTTCAATCCACAATTTTATGGCAGAGGAAAACTAACTTTTGCAACTCGGCTTTCTCTTTGTTGGATTGGATTTGAATTGTTGTGACTGAAAAGCAGGATTTCTTTCTTAGCAGAATCCTGTTGAGTGACACTAATGAAATGAAACAGGTTGTTGCATTTTGCTCAGTTTAATTTCCTGGCAATCTTTTTTGTGAAGTGAAAAAAGCATGAGAAGCATTACCTTCTCTTCATAATGGCCTCTTTTTAACAGAACTATAGGTTCAAATAATTCTAACTAATATAGCTTATTTGAATTTATAACCATTTTCATACCTTCTCTCTCTCTCTCTCTCTCTCTCTCTCTCTCTCTCTCTCTCTCTCTCTCTCTCTCTCTCTCTCTCTCTCTTTCTCTCTCTCTCTCAGACACACACATACACACAAACACCACTCACACTATCTAGGTACTTTTAAATGTAAAAGTTGTGATGCTTGTTTTTTTTTAATGCAATTTTATTTTAAGAAAATAATTATTGGAATAAAATGTATCTAAAAGTTTGCAGTGGTTTAAAGTTGTTTAAATATTTAGAAAGTGGGGTTCATAAATGCTTTTTTTCAGCCACATTTTCAATGCACATTTTCATCTTATTTTGTATGTTATTTTGAAACATAGGTGACTTTAGTGTGGCTTTTTTCAAACCGTGTTGTCTTAATCTTGTTTTCTTTTCACTTTTTTTTTTCTTAATAAATAAAAACCTTAGACCAGAGAAAAAGTCACTGGGAGATGTTTACCCATATCTAAAAGTCATCTTTACTTGAGTGAATGCAAAATGTAACACTATATTTAAATGTAGACATGATTACAGGTAGACATGATTACAGGTTTTCTTAAACTTACAGGGTATTTCTGTGCTTAAAACAAGAGTTTTCAGTATTGCAAAAAAAAACCAACAAAAAAAAACAACCCAGTATTTTATGGAAATTGGAGAGAGAGAGGGAGAGAGAAGAAAAGAGAGAGGGAGATTACCACTATATTGCTAGGTTTTGAATAAAGTCCGAGTATACTGTTGATATACTTTTAGAAGTCATTAGCTGGACCAGTTTATTAACCTTCCTTTAAACAAATATCTCTAGCCATATTGATTCAGGAAAAGCTGGGGAAAAGGCCAGGATATCATCTGTCCAAATACTCAGTAGGAACCAGACAATCTATGTCTTCCACACTCTACCCAAGAATGAACATAAAATAGTCCAAAATTTGATACTGAAATGAGGCTGCTGGATGTGATTTGTGTTATCAACTTTGTAGTGGTTCATAATTCATTTATATACTTATTAAGTTAATGTTATTGTACTACAAGCAATCTCCCCAGATTGCTATCGACATATCAAAATAGCAATAAATACAATTCAGAAACAGACATTAGCTGTCTTTTCTTTGATTAAGCCCTTTTGGAAACTTGGTACCAAAATGAATGAATGCTTGTAGTCACTGTCTTGTGTAAATATGTTCTTCCTATATCAGATGATTTAATGTGGATGCCTTGTTTAGAAAACAATCAGCCAATGGAAACACTTAGCAGAGAACTGGTGGGCTCCTCTTGTCCAACTCTCCCTCTGGGCAGCTTTAATTTGGATCTCTGCTTTAAGAAAGGTGTTGGATTTGATGGCCTAAATGACTCCTCTCAACTCTATAATTCTGTGGTTTTGCATCTTATCAATATTAATATCAATATTATCAATATTCCCTTAAATTTAATTTATAAAAAAGTCTGTGAGTGTATGTTTCTTAAAAGGGAATCTTATTTATGAAATGTAGCCTCTCTTAATATCTCTTTTATTAGCTGTTCTGAAGCTTGCTCAGTCCATTAGAAACGTGGTAAAGTGTTTTAAAGAAATATTTGGTTCATAAAATCACCACTTTCACAATACGCTTAGTTGTATTTTTGGGCCTGCTTGTTCAGTAAAATGTTCTGTGTTGATATTGTGGTGGGGTGAGAAGGCAAATAGAGAATGAATGGAACTGGATTCTGAAGTAAAATGTTCCTACTTTTGCTATTTGGTATTAAGTTTACAAACTAGGTATAAGGTAAATTATTAGTGTTGTTTAACACCCATTTTCCCCAATGGTGAAATCCATTTTTTTTTACTACCGGTTCTGTGGGCGTGGCTTGGTGGGCGTGGCTTGGGCGTGGCAGGGGAAGGATACTGCAAAAACTCCATTCCCACCCCACTCCAGGGGAAGGATACTGCAAAATCTCCATTTCCATCCTACTCCAGGGGAAGGATATTGCAATATCCTCATTCCCTCCCCACTCTGGGGCCAGTCAGAGGTGGTATTTGCCAGTCCTCTGAACTGCACAAAATTTCCGCTACTGGTTCTTCAGAACCTGTCAGAACCTGCTGGATTTCACCCCTGATTTTCCCCTATTAACTTTAGGCCCTGAGGATTCCAAACTACACCTGCTTTGTGAAGCTGCATTGATGTTTCTAGGGCAGCTTTCCATTGTACAAAACACCTTGTGCTCAGTATTCATGATTGATCAATTCAGTATTTTTATGGCTCAATACCAGCAGTTATCAAACTGTTCACCAGCAAAAAGCTAGTGCTGAAAAGTTCTTGAAAGGCCCATGTTTAGGTAGCAGAGTTTCTCCTTCAGATCCTGCTCCATTTTGATTCCAGTTTTGCTCTGCCAAACAGTAATCCTCTCTCCAGCTCAGGGGTGAAATGCTCCCGGTTTGGACCGGATCACCTGATCCGGTAGTGATGGTGGCGGGTGGTTCGGAGAACCGGTAGCAAAAATCCCTGCGCCCCTCCCCCACCATGCTCAGCTGAGCCACACCATCATCAGAGGCTTTTTTTTTTTTTTACTTTTAAAAGCATTTTTTCTACAACCTCTTCCGACGAAAAAATGCTTTTAAAAATAAAAATAAAAAGCCTCTGATGATCACGCGGCTCAGCTGGGATCGTCAGAGGCTTTTCAAAGCATTTTTTTCTGCAACCTCTTGGCTGAAGAGGTGGTAAAAAAATGCTTTGAAAAGTCTCTGATGATCCCAGCTGAGTTGCCTGATCAGCAAAGAGGATTTTCAAAGCATTTTTTTAAAAGCCTCTCTGACGATCCCAGCTGAGTTGCCTGATCGGCAGCTCCAGTGTGGGTGAACAAAATGACCAGATCCATCCCAGCTCTAAATTCTGGAGCTAAGACCTAGCTATTCCTAGCAACAAAATCCACCTCATCTCATTATTCCCCTTTCTTTTATTCCTCAATACTTCAACAAGCGGGTTGTTATGTTAACGCTCTGCCTTTTTTTAATTTAGGTTTTTTTTTTCCTTCCCAAAACTTTACAGGCTACCAGAATTTTAAAATATGGCTGCAAGCAGCGGAAGCAATGAGTTTGTAGTTCTGAGCAATGGCAGCATTCCATTTGGAGCAGCAAATCCAGATCTTCTTGCGACCAAGGATGGCACCATCCTAGTCTACAATCTCCCATCATCAAAAGAAACTGTAAGAAGAAAAGTGACTGCAAATGGATGCTTTCACGTTAATGGCACACTCAAAGCACCCTTCCTAGCAGCGGACGAGCCAAGGACACCACAGGTGTTGCTGCAGTGTTGTCATCCTTGCCCATATCGTCAGGCACTAAGTAACCAAAACAGTCAGCAAGAATGTCTTTCAGCGGCTGGTAATGCAGCATCACCTCCATTGCCTTCTGGTTCGCCAGACCTACACACTGAATATTCGGCAACTGCTTGCCAGAAGCATACGCCTTTGTATCAGACTGCTTGTTGCCTTCAGTCCTTGCCCTCCTTCTGCCTACATCATCAGTGGCCTGAACATTTTCAGCACCAGCCTGTGCAACAGCATATAGCCAACATGCAGTAAGTAGAGATTTCATTTCCTGTAGTGTCTAATGCAATCCTATATACAGGTCGTTTTCAACTTGCAACAGTTCATTTAGTGACCATTCGAAGTGACAACAGCACTGAAAAAAGTGACTTATGACAATTTTTCACACTTATGACCATTGCAGCATCCCCATGGTCACGTGATTTACCCTTGGATGCTTGACAAATGACCCATGTTTAGGATGGTTGCAATGTCCCAGGATCATGTGATCCCCTTTTGCGACCTTCTGACAAGCAAAGTCAATGGGCAAGCTCGATTCACTTAGCAACTGTGTGGCTAACAATTGCAGTGATTCACTTAACAAATGTGGCAAGAAAAGTTGTAAAATGGGACAAAACTCACTTAACAAATTTCTCACTTAGCAACATTAATTTTGGGCTCAATTGTGGTTGTAAGTCAAGGAGTACCTGTACTATGTGTATCATTACATGTGCAGATTTTACAACAGACAATTGTGGCACTATAACACCAACATCATTTGATCTTGCTGGTTAAGGCTTGTTGGAAGCTGTATTCAGTAATATCAGTAAATACCCAAAGGTTCTACTTCTGCTATATAGCCAGGCATAATGAACACAGTTTTTCTTAGTGATTTTACATCATATATGCTTCATGTACTACATATAAATGCATAATTAAAGTCACAGGCTAATAGGTGGATATTTGAAGATCTCTTACAAAAGTTAAGGCATCTCTAAAAGCCCTACCCTTAATAGGACATTGAAAGAGTGTCTGCATTTCCAGCCTCAATCTTGCGCATCTATATTGACGTAGAACTTATTTTTAAGCCTATCTTTATGTTACGAAACCTAATGCAATAACAATAGTGAAAACAGTGTAATGTATTTTGTGGTTAGATTGATAAGGAAGTATTGTACTAAGCATTTAGAAGGACGTGTTTTGCTAAAGAAGGATCAGCATGTCTGGCCCATCCTTGGACTCTGTAGCTTCATCCTGTAAACCAATGTCATTTTTAGAGTGGCCACAATTGATTGTGGCCTCTCCAAAAATGGCACCCACGTGAGCTCTGAAGCTCCAGAGAATTTCCAAAGGTAAGTGCACAATGGGTATTGAAAAGTGGAGAGCAGTGAGTGGGCTGAGACGGAAGGGAAAGTAGGCCAAAGATCTCCATGGACCTGATGGGATAGGATTGTGTGTGTGGGGGGACATAGTTGGGGCCACTGCAGCGTCAATCATAAGAGCAAATGATCACAATAGTGCTGCAGCAGCCACAACTTCAAAACCTGGTCATAAGTAGCTATTTGGAGGGTGGGGGTCTGTTGTAACTTCGAACAGACACTAAGTGATCAATCCTAAATCAAGGCTACCTGTAACTAAATAAAGAACATAAAATCAACAGCAAAAAGAGAAGGTGAGTCTCTTTACAAGAGAAGGATAGTGACAACTGGAAGGATTTGCCTTGTGATCTGTGCTTTTTCAGCTTCTCCATAAATTATGTGGAGCTAAAAATGGTTAATAATGTGGCTAATTTTTATGGCAACACCGAATTGTTTAGGATAATTAAAATGATGCAAAGTCATTTCCCCACACTGGAAATAGAAGAATGGACAATAAAATGGCAAATATACTTTAGTATAAATGACCTGCGGTATACAGTACTATCCATTTTCACAACTATGCAAATAGAATCTGAACTAGCAATGTCTGGGGTAAAAGGTAAAGGTAAAGGTTCTCCTTGCACATATGTACTAGTTGTTCCCGATTCTAGGGGGCGGTGCTCATCTCCCTTTCAAAGCTGAAGAGCCAGCGCTGTCCGAAGACGTCTCCGTGGTCATGTGACTAAACACCAAAAGCGCATGGAACGCTGTTACCTTCCCACCAAAGGTCCCTATTTTTCTACTTGCATTTTTTACATGTTTTGGAACTGCTAGGTTGGCAGAAGCTGGGACAAGTAACGGGAGCTCATCCCATTATGCAGCACTAGGGATTCAAACCGCTGAACTGCCGACCTTTCGATCAACAAGCTCAGTTTCTTAGCCACTGAGCCACCACATTCCTTAATGTCTGGGGTAATGATGAATAATTCTGTGAAAAAAAGAATTACAAAGTTGTGGCTGCTACATAAGAAAGGAATTTCACGTTGACTATTGGAAAGGGAATGAAACAATAAAAATTAGGAATCTGATTAATCATTTATTCAAACCTGTAGGATGGATTCAGTGCAGAAAAGAGCAGCCAAAATTATCAAAGGGAGGATGGGTTGCAATATGTGGTTTGTTAGCTTGGGAGAAATAAATGAGTGAGGAGCACAATAGAGAGTTATGTATCAAAATAGTTGTGAAAAAATATCTTTGTGTGTGTATTCCAAAATGAGATTGATACATAAGACTATTGTGCTCTCCCCTCTTGTCTTGCACACATCATGCACACACACACACACCCAAACACAGATGCTATTTTATGAATACTTTTTTGTCAGATTTTTCAGGGGAGTATACTGAGGATATACGGCATGATAAACAGTATGTAAATTTTTTAAATAAATACTGTGAAAATTCCATTGAACTATATTTTTAAACAATTCCTTGTTAAAAGGACATTTACCACACCATTCAGAATATTTTATATGTGATCATTTTGTTTGACATTTTCTACAGTTTGTACATAATATTTTACAATGTCCATTTCATCATGTGTTAGAGCATGGAAAGCTGTTAAAAACAGTGTGTAAAACAGCCCTTGTTGGAAGTCTTACAGCATACAGATTTTGACAGAGTAATATTAAATGCAGGTGTTTTCCATTCTAGTGTGACCTGTTAATTATATTTAATGTATAAATGAATCTGTCTTTCATAACTGTGTGTGTCCATATTGTTAAATTTACATGAAAAACTGAACAAGAAAAAAACAGTACTGTGAATGGTGAAGGATCAATTCCCAACTAAAAACTGAGCTTTGGCATGTAACCAGATCAACATAACAGGTTACTGCAAGGTTCTCAAGCCTGCAAAGTATAAAATGACTTCACATTAAAAGAATGAAATGTTGATACTTGGTGTTATAAATTGGTTCTTAAAAAGCAAAGTAACATTTTGCCTTTGGTTTCAAAAGTTTGCAGTGTTTAGGTTTGAATTATGGAAATTATGTTGAATTTGAAATAAAAATATATACACTTCAAATCAGTTTCACATTTTGCAGGAATGTAGTCAGATACATTTAGTTAATACTTCGGAATTGTGAGTAAAATAAATCTTGGAAACTATTTTTTTGTCTTTTTCAAAAGCTGAACTTTATTGCTTTTCATTTAAAAAATATAATTACATCCTTCAAAGGATGCTAAAGCAGAAACAAGGAATCTGTAGTACATGTGGGATTCTAACTCTCATCAGCCCAACCAGTATGAGCAGTGACAAAAAGGTTTGGGATAATATCTAAGAGACAACAAATTTCTTTTTAAAAAGTAAATGTAAGCCGTACAGCTAACCTAGAAAAGTCACAGGTTGTGTTGCGATTTCGCAGTACAAAACTATGCATAAGTTTATACTGTTTTTTTTCCTTGATGTGTTTTGGAAAATTACTAATTAATATTTGTGGTTTAGGATGTTGACTATTGCTAATGAAAACAAGATGGAAGTATTAGGCTAACAGCTAAATCTGTAAGAGTGCCCCATCCACAGTAGTTTTCAGAACAGGAAGTCACGTTAATAGCATTTATGTCCCCTCTCCTCATTTCCTCTAATGAAGAAAAACTTATTTTTCCTTGGAAATCCAAATTATTAGCATGTTTACAATATCAGAAATCTTGGGTGGGTTTTTGCAGGCTATGGGAATGATTTCTTCTCCATGGCAATGTTTTTTCAACATGTTTTCTGGAGCCTGAATCCAGGTTTAGAATCCTTCATTCTTGGAGCTTTCAGGTCCTAGTGCTTACAATGGATCTAATTTTATTTTTCATTTGGGACTGCTTCATTCAAAGGCCTTATGTAACACCACTAAGTTGTAACCATTTGGAGGTGATTCTCCCAGCAAATTTCACCACATCTTGATTTTTGGAAAGATTAGTTGTACAACAGGGATGGGTTTCAGCAATTTCTGACCAGTTCTGGAGAACTGGTAGCAGAAATTTTGAGTAGTTTGGAGAACTGGTAGTAAAAATTCTGACTGGCCCCACCCCCATCTATTCTCTGCCTCCCGAGTCCCTGGGAGGAAATGATCGGGAGGAAATGGGGATTTTGCAGTAACCTTCCCCTGCCACACCCACCAAACCATGCCATGCCCACCAAGCTACGCCCACAGAACCAGTAGTAAAAAATTTTGAAACCCACCACTGCTGTACAACTATTGTATCCAGTGGCATTTAGCTGCATAGTTAGAACCAATCTTTTTTTGTTACCATTGCACAAAGATTTTTATTGCAAATCACTACACAAATGTAGACAACTGCAAATTTCATAGGGATTGGGAGGAAAATGTCATAATTTATTGGGGGGGAGAAAAGTGATAAAGGGAGGAGGGCCCAAGCCAGAGGGAGGGAGGGAGGCAGTGAAGGAGCAGCAAAGATTGTCATTTATTGGCCAGCTTCCAAGCCACAGTGATTATTGTTGGTCATCTATCAACTCATTCTACCGTCACATTGCCTCACAGAAAGTACTATGAGAAGAAATGCATAGATATAGAAACCCATGTTTATAAAGCTTGATAACTACCATACCCAAAACTGTTTCATGAGAACTGAGTGTGCTCAGTAGCTACCCAATGCTACGAGTAGCTCAGATTTGACAGCAGGAAGTGCTTTGGAATGGGAATGAGTGCACATTTTTAAATAAGTCTTTTCCAAAGTGTAGAAAGCAGCCCTGGAAGATGGCAGCAATATTCTGAAAGAAGACATAGCTGGCATTCGCCTCTCTTCTTCCCCCCCCCCCCCTTGTTCCCTTCTAGTTGGCATTGGAAGACATGCTGCCACCAATGCAGAGATAATACTGAGTCTTGAAAAACAGTCCTGGCCTCCATGTAGTTGTCCTTTTAAAGAGATCCAAATTTATGGTCACCACACCTGACAATGAATTCCACAAGCGTGCAAATAAGTTTTTCCTTTTGTCTTTTTGAAATGTTCTTCCTATCAGTTCCAGGGATTGTCTTCAGTCCTATTAGTTTGGGAGATGGTGGAAAACATATCCCTATTCATTTTCTCCACGCTGTGCATTATTTCATACATCTCAGTCATATCTCTTCTTGCATGTCTTTCTCCAGAGCTAAAAAGTCTTAAAACATTCTAGCCTTTTTATTTAACCCCAATCATTTTGGTCCACCCAGCGATCCTATTGGCCCCAACCATGTTAATCTTTCACAAAGCATTGAAAGTGTGACTATTTTCCCAGACATTTGGGTCAAAGGTAGATGAGTTGTGCTATTATTGATTGTGAGTGGGTTAACTATTGATCCTTTGTGCCAATGGGTTGTTTGGTGGGTTGGTTTATTTGTTTTAAGCTTGTATGTCCTCAGCCACCTGAGTGAAATGGGCAACTATATAAATCACATAAATAAATAAATGTAGTATTAAAAATATGGCCTTTACTCCACATTCTGGTGCATAGATCTATCTTAACTTATAATTAGGCATTTTCAGATGGTGGCAATGAATTGTTTGAAAGTTATTTCCCATGCTCTGTGACTCACACTTTGTAAGTCACAGCAAAATACCGGTACCCTGAATAAGCAATGAGCTTCATAATTTAAGACCAAATTTGGTGTTTTTGGTGACATAAATTAATGTGTTCTTTTTTCCAAACTCTCTATCAAGAAAATATTAGACAATAAATAAAAGAATGTCCTCTCCAACAAATCCCTGCTTTTGGGAATGTGTTTACAAGTGTTCCATGCTTTTTCTGAAATTTATGGAAGATTGAACTGGAATACTTGTTTGCGGATGTATATTAAACAATTAAACTTGCAAGATTGCTTATAAATCTGGACCATTTAATCTTAATAAAGTTGTTACTATAATAAATAGTTTATATATTTTCCTAATCAGCCAAAATGACCACATGCAACATTTACTAGCACTGTTACTTGCTTTTGTTTCCTTTATTCTGTTTATAGGATCATGACGTGAAAGCAAGTAATTTATTTGTTTTTCAATTAAACATCCAGTCAGTTGAGATTGTTTGAAATCAAGAATTGAAGGAATAATCTTGATCTGGAAATAAAGTGTAGATCCATCTCCCTCAACTTAGTATCTACTAGAGATACTGAGACTACAGTTGCAGTTTCAGTATATCTGGAAGAGATTAGGCTGTAGAAGATTGCTGAATCTACCTGATTAATATCTGCGATTTAAGCAATACTTTTTCTCTCAAAGGCTGTCTTCCCTCAAGGCTATGTGTGGTAGGTAAGTGAATTTCCTCAAGGCTACAAGTGAGGTGTGCTGAAACAAATGATGGGTCAGGCCACTCTGAGTTGTTCTCTTTTCTTCTTTTTTTTACTTTCATCTCTCATGTTTTCCTTCTAAAATCAACTTCACAATCAGTAAGATATAGGGAAGGAAAGGCTTGTTCTTACTATACATAGAGCTCCTGGCAAAGCTTTTTTCCTCCCTTTCCTTTTTTAACTTGAAAATGTTATTAATTTTTAAAAAAATATAAAATACAGAAAAAGCAGAGCAGTTAGAAAAAAAGGGGAATGGAATAACAACAGCAACAAAAATTAGGGAACGCAATTTTTGAAATGTGGACAATTTCTAGCCTAAAGTTTTTGCTGTGGCATTGCAGACATTTTGCTAGTTTATTGGTTAGTAAACAACTCCTGATTCGATTCAGAATTGACTTGTGTTTATGAATTTTTTCACTGAGGATGTGAGGGAGGCTTGTCATGGCTTCATTATAATAACTCTGTAATCAGTAGTGTTTAACTGTTGGACAAAAAATAAACTTAAATCAAAAGCACTCTTTGTGTGCATGCAGGACCCCATTTTGCATGATGAGTTATAGCACATTTTCTTAAACAAATTCCATTTGGAATATATGCTATATACTTGGATATAATAGACCAGGTAGAATTATGTTCCAAGTCAGATAACCACATTTTTTGACAACATTGTAGTGTAAGACTCTGCAGAAACATCTGTCTGGCATATTGGACCTCTTTCCTATACTCTGTGAAGCAGTTTTACTTAATGCTGCCTTTACTTTAATGTACATAGAAACTCAGAACCCTGGGGAAGATTAAATTAATACCATTCTCCCTGAGTGTGAGAAGATTCTTGAAAACTACCTCTAGCCTGAAATTGTTTCATCTTTCCTACTATAGCGAGCAATTGAGAGGATAAAGTATATCTATGGAACAGCCTACCAAATCTCTAGCTCTGTAGATTTTTAAGAAGAAGCTGGACAGTCTTCCATTGAAGATGGTTTAATTGGTTTTCCTACTTATTGGGGAGGACTGTGATAAATCCATATGCTTGCTTCCAGCTTCACAGTCCTGTGAGTCTATGTTTCTATAAATGGAAGGTATGTGCTCAGTATCTTACCTAATGCTCCTATACAAAGGAGTGAATAGCTTATAAATAGGGCAACTGTAAATCAGTGTTTGAACTCTTTTTCTTTTTTTTTTAATTTGATTTATATGCCGCCCTTCTCCGGAGACTCAGGGCAGGTTACAATGTGCTCAACAATAGCCTTCATCCTTTTGTATATTTATACAAAGTCAGCTTATTGCCCCCACAACTGGGTCCTCAATTTACCTACCTTAGAAAGGATGGAAGGCTGAGTCAACCTTGAGCTTTGGCGAGATTCGAACCTGCAGTAATTGCAGGCAGCTGGTCTTAATAACCAGCTTAATAACAGGGTGCCTTAGACCACTGTACTACCAAGGCTCTTGATAGGATAGCAGAGAAATGTAAATAAAGCGTGTATTTTTAGTTTATGGCTTTAATGGATTAAATTCCTTCAATATTTTTTATTTCTTTTGCTTAAAGAACAAGTAAAAATCAAATCTTTCTAATAATTCTGAATTCCATTTATTTTAGCTTAGTCCTTCCAATTTTTTATTCTGATTAAATTATTTTCCCCAAGAAAAGGAAAACTGGCATTTTCTTTGGATGTAAGATCAATCTATTCATTTAATTTATTTCTAATAAAGACATTGGATAGAATTGAAGAGAATTTTCCTCTTCTCTGGAAGAAAAGAAGATGTCTAAACAAGCTAAAGATATTTTAATAACTAGGTGTGTCAGCAGTGAGTCAAACCTATTACTAGGTTTATAAAAAACTCGCTTTTCAGTACTGCCTTCTGATGAAGTGCATTTTTTATGCTTGAAAATAATCTTTATTGTCAGTATAAGTCATGTTTAGAGAGAAACAATAACAAAAACAGGAAAAGAAGAGAGGAAAGCATATAATTTTATGAGCAATATTACACAAACCTTACTTTCCAAATGACCAATGTGGAATTTTTAACTATATTTGAACAAAGAAGAATAGTATTTACTGTGATTTATTGACTTAGACCAAAAGAATAACATAATTAGCACTGTAAACTGGTTTTTAAGTAAAATTCTAATGGACAGTGGATGTCAGTTACATTTTGCATACTTATTATTTGTGGTGCATTGAATTTCTTCTTAAATGGACCATATGTAGCCC
The DNA here is from genome assembly GCF_059756535.1 of Pantherophis guttatus. Taxonomy (NCBI): domain Eukaryota; kingdom Metazoa; phylum Chordata; class Lepidosauria; order Squamata; family Colubridae; genus Pantherophis; species Pantherophis guttatus. The sequence goes on along the minus strand of NC_142063.1, from coordinate 295,279,483 downwards.
AGAGCTTGAGACTCATTTTAAATGTCATGTCTTAAATCTTTATATGCCAAAGGAGAACAAAGTCACAGAGCAGACCTGTTTGAATAATTGGGATTCCTTTTAGTTCTTGCCTTGACAAGTTAGAGTTGGAAGCCACAGTGTGTTCTTGATAAGCAGCCAGGGGTCCTGATTTAGTCATAAACAAAGCAAACTTTTGAAATTCCATAGTTTGTTTAATAACCCTGTCTAGAGAGTTATTAGGTGGACAATCTTGGACTGATTGATCAGCAATGCACCACTGTGCCCTTGCTTGTGCTAAACTAGAAATCTAGACCTGAGGTCAGATGTGGGTAACTAAGGTAATGCTTGATTCATTTTAGGTATGTGGCTGTTTGTAATCTTAGATATTATGCTGCAGATTGATAATGTTTAGCATATTTTCACCAACAGTTCTCTTCATTTTTTAAAATCATCATTTTAGATAATGCCAGAAAACATTCAGTTCACCTTTAGTTATCAAAGTTGTCATTTCGTTCATCTATATGTAGAATAAATGGCACTAAATTTTTAATGTGCCTATGGAGGTTTGGAGGAGTTTGGTAATATCTACCGTGTGGTTTTGCTGAATCATTCCAAAATCCTCTTGAATATGTTCTAAACCCTTGGAGAGATGTAGAGAAGAAACACAAAAGATGTTGCGTATGAAATATTTATAAGTACACTAGAGAAATTGGACTGTTCTCAAATTGTGATTCATGATGATACTAAGATTTTTATTGCCTCTTAATATTTGAGAACATTTTGTTTAGCCTATCCACCAAACTATATCATCCCATAAATAACCTGGAAAGAGGGCAAAGGGAACAATGTATGTAAAAGCTTGTTCAATAACAACAAAAAGCTTAGAACAAATTAGATTTGGATGAAAACAGTTGGACAAAAAAGGCAATGAGATGCTTTTTCTCAACTCTGTTCCTCTCTTCCTCCAGCTCCAGCTATTTCTGTCATCTGTCACTGGACACAATAATTTAATCTTGCAAATATAAATTTATGACTGATAAATGAGGCTTCTCCACTCCCACTATAGTAGCTATGCTGGCTGAGGTTCCACACCAAAAAACAGCCACGTGTGAGAGTGTTGCAAGATCAGAGTGATTAAATGGTTCACCATTTGGGTCCAAGCTTTCTTATTCTTGTTGATGGGTAGCATGGTTTAATAAAGAACCAGGTTGTGAAAATATAACTTAGCTATTGCTAACCAAGAGCAGTAATGTACTTCACAAAAATTATAATGTTTAGCATAATATGAGCCTGATTAGACCCTCATGCATAATATTGAAAAGCTGGTTGGACGTCCCTTACATATTGTGTCTCTTTAACTTAAACTGATGAGTGATTCCAGGGGGGGAAATGTCTGAGAATGACTGTAGGATGCACAGGATTCTTCTATTCCATGCATAACTTTCATTTCAGTCTCCTTGAGATTTCATCAATGTTCTCTTTCTGCTCTTGAGTCTCCTTCAGTGGCAATTCCATGCAGGTAAAAACTTCACAAACATTTCATGTTGTGCACATTCTTCTTTACTTTGTAGCTCTTCACTTCTACATGTTTCTCCTGGGCTACCACAGCTTTCCTTGCCCATGACTCCTCGTATAGGATAGCCACTTGATTTTTCAGAGTAACCACCTTGAATATTTACCAAGTTCAGTATGCAAGCTATGCCTCAAGAATGTGGGTGGTGAGTTGATAAATGCTGTACTTATGAAAGAGATCTTCTGCGTTGGGAACATTTAACTATCACTGTCTAAAACCAATTTCAAGCACTCCCTTATGGCAGTTTGGGACATTTATTGCCAGTATAAGAGCCTTATGTTTTATAATTTTGCTCAGGCTTGGTTGATTGAATCCAAATGGCCACTTTTCTATTAGTAAACATTTCAAAGTATGATGCAATAATTGTCAGTTGTCTTAGTGTTGTCAGCTCATAGTTACATCTTGTTTTTGATTTGTATTGGTTTTTATATTATTTGTGAATCACTCAGAGTCACATGGAGTTGGGCAGTGACCAGTTTGGTGCATACCACATGCATAAGCGGGGGAGGGGGGAATCAAACTAGCAGTTTTTCATTTGATTTGTGGCGTGCCTTTGAAATCGCCTGGAGGAAGATTGCAGTAAATTGTGAAATCAGGAGTTCCAGATTAAGACAGTGGGAGTATGGGTGAAGCAAGAATCCCCACAAATGAGGAAATGGCCAGTTCTCCAAGCTTTGTGCAGGTCTGAAGTCACAAAACAAAAACTGTGTCATAGATAAACTGGAATAAAATTGTTTTGGCTGCCCAAAAAAGATACTGTGAGTACATGGCAACATAGTGCTGATGCCATTTTGGCATAAAGGTTCATGATGAAGGTCTATATGTGATAACAAACAAAATGGAAACTAGAATCTTTCCCCCCACATCTTTTGGACAGGAGAAGGGTCAAACAAGAGAACCACAACCTAGAGATACCCCAATGTTCCATCCACTCTCCGCTGATGACCTCAACCTTCTATCTCTTTAACATTGGACCTCCCAGCTCTGCTGCCCTCCTGAAAGGCCCTTTATACCTAACAATAGAACTCACTCCATATACCCTCACAAAGACCTACCTAGCTGGTTCCCCAAACTGGTCAACAAATCAGATCCATAGAATTTTCTGACTTGCAGACCTCAACTTCTATAAAACTTCTTTGCTTTCCTGAATATACTTTTTATTAACTCTTATAAAAAATTAAAAAATAATACAAACTAATGTAAAATAAGGAAGAAAAAAAAAAGCAAAGATAAAGAAAAAAGAAAAAGATTTTTTTAAATTTTTTTTTAAAAAGATACAAAGTGGCTTATGATATTGTTCACAGCAGCTATATTATATATTTTAACATCTCTCTAAAGTTAAATCATAATACTCTTCTTCGTAGTCTGTCTAATTAGCAAAGCCATGAATCATGATCATTTTTTTCATGTGTACACAAAAAGTCTATAACATGTTTCAGTCACTAATAAATATAGATAGTGTCTTGTCTCTAATCAAAAAAGTCAGCTTATCTCAGCAAGATCTATCACTTTCACCAACCACTCTTCCATAGTGGGTTGTATTGAATCTTTCCATTTCTGTGCATATAATAATCTCACCACATTAATCATATAATGAAATAATCTAAAACTCTTGCTTTTCCATTATTCAATCATTGTTATAAAACAGGCGCTCAAAGATCATTGTAGTAAACATGGTTTTTTCTCCTCAGCATTGCATTCCTTCAGCAAAACTCCATAATATCGTAATGCTCAAATTGAGCCTATGATTTCAACAATACAGAAACCATATTCAAACTTATTGAGTATAACTCTTCTCTCCTGATTGCTATGCCACAGTCCCTGCCATATCTGTACACAACATGGAAGATCTGCAGGAAAATAAGTTGTATGCACAGATCCAAACAGAAACTCTGGATTCTTAATTTGTTGCTTGGGTGAGATCCTTGTTATGTGCTGTGAGATTCCCCTCCCCCCATATTCATGCTGTGTGTGGTCAGGATGATGTCACCTACGAGAAGACTTCATAGGGCTTGAATTCACTTTAAACAAAGTTACCTTTGTAACTTGAGAATTGACAGGTATGTTTTAACTCCCAGATAATCAATTTCCATGGGTGTTTTTTTTTCCATAAATAAAATTTCAGAGTTCAAGAGCAAGAAGTATTGTCAGACAAACAATATAAGTGTCCTGTGGACAAGGGGACCCATAAATAGAAATAGTGTTAATAATCAATATTATTATCTAATGATCCTTTCATAACTAGTCATTGAAAGGTAAGATTAGGTCTATCTTCTGAAAGATTTCTAATAAACTCTATTTGGTACAAAATCTAAGCACTCAATGAATGCTTTCAATCTCAGCAAGGTTTCATCCATTTATTATTAATCCCTTATGCCAGAGTTTAATGGTCCTAATATTTCAAGGCTGCCAGAGGAAAACAATTTTATACCTTGCAGTTGTGTATAGAGAAATTTAAGAATAGCATCTGTAAGGTTAAGTCCAATAATAGGAATGAAAACAAATTGTTTAATCATCAGTCTATAGGCACTTGCATAAGGAATGCAGGCTTTAAGCAAGATACCATATAGGCAAGAAGTACTAATAAAATCTTGGATAAGAATGGAAGCAATACCAGCAAGATACAGATTCCAACAGAGTTGGAGTACATTTTTGAGAATCTAAACAGCTCTGAACTTGCAGTTAACTTAACTTAGCATGCTGTGTTTTATTTAGGCAGTGGCTGATCTAGGACAACAGAAGCACGTGAGAAAAATGATTTTTGAAAACCATGAGAAGAGGTGCTAAGTGGGGAAAGTACAAGAGGTTTTATTCAGTTGTTCTGTTGGTGTGATACCTGGCTTAGCATAATCATTGAAAGCTATATGTATCAAATACAATTAAATTGTAATGAATAAGACTCTATATGCACTTTCATTGTAGAATGAATTATATGGACCAAAACTTTGGATCTGACATTTGCACAATCAAAATATGGTGAAAAGTTTGTGCTAATGGAAGGACCTTCTTGGATACGTTTTGGATTTTTTTTTTTTTATGAGGACAGTTATGATGCAATAATTAGATGAGGCCTTTGTTTTTTTAAATACTTCTATGGAAGGAGATTGAAAATAATATGCAAACTATTTATGTCATGGCCCGTCGTAGCCAGGGTCTGAGGCAGAGGAGTGGGAGCCTGGGCCGATGGAGGGGGATAACACAGTCCCTATGGCCCATGAAGAACGACCTGGGGACAAGGACAAAGCAGTCCCAGATCCCTCATGCCTCAGAAAAGTAGGCAGAGACGAAGAGAGGGTGCAGGCTGACGGAGGAAGTGGGGAGGAGATGGAAAGGGCAGCAGAGTAGAGGAGCAGTGGAGTTTCAGAGATGAGCAAATGCCCCCCCCCACCGCTTGATCCTTGAGCGCTGAGAATGGAGATGAGGCAGAGTCAGCACAGGGCGAACTGACTACTCAGGAGGAAAGTGCCCCGCTCCTCCTCATGAGATTCACCTGGAGAGTAGAATTTAAGGAGACACTATGAGGAGGGGCTTTTGCCAGGAACAAGTGTTTGTTTCGGATTACATTCCCCTGGCTTTGAGGACTGCTTTTGCCTTGCTTCAAGGACTGCTTTGCCTTGCTTTGAGGACTATTTTTGTCTTGCCCTAGCCTTGAAAATTTTGCCTTTGAAACTGCCTTTGTGTTATGCCTGGATTTTTGCCTTGTGGACTTTCCAGGTGATCTATGGGCTGTTGTTTGGGGGACTGAGGGTGGAGCCTTACTGGTCGGTGGAGGGCCATTTGTTTAACCATTCCCAAGACTAATAGAGAACGCTCTGGAGGCCTGACTAACAGTGACCACCTGGGTCATAACGGTTTATATCTTTTCATTGATAAATTTTTATAATTCATTATTAATACATCACCCATGTATCACTGGCACTTGCTATAACCTCCTCTTTTATCCTAGAGCAGGTTTTAAGTGCTATTTTTAGTGGGCAAAGGTGACTTGCCCACTAGTGGCTGGAGTGATGAAAAAGTGGGCAGGGCCATGCCTTGTGCCTAGGTTGACTTTGTTGGTTCTTTTTTATTTTTTTTTAAGGGAGGAAGGAAGCTTGCTTTTCTTAGAGCAAACAGTAGTCTGTGTTTTTTAAGTGAGGCAATACCTTGTCAAACTTGGCTGATCTCCAAAGAGCTAAATATCAGACCACCCCTGTACTTGGGTTAGTACTTAGTACTTGGAAGACCATCAAAAAATCTGAGAACCATAAATTAAACTGCAAAATCCATAAAGCATCCCAGAAGGCAATAGACAACGACTTCCATATTATTGCCCAAACATTCCGATAAAGTTACCCCACTTTAGGAATGGCACTATATTTCATATGATTTCCATTGTAATATTAATTTCTATAATTACAGAGCAGAAGTTTGGCAGCACAGTTGAATGGGGATCAGTAGGCCACAAAATGTATGGGGATAAGGATTCTAGTCAGTTCCCCCCATATTCTCACATGGCTTTCTTTGGAGTTTTTTGGGAGCTTTCTCATGGTGCCTCATTGCATATAAATGACCATCCCCAAACAGCTTTCAAAATGATTTGTGTAAGAACATCTCCTGTGTGGCAGAAAATGCTGGCGTTTGAAGGCCAGTATTAAAGTATAAAACCTGATCTCCCATTAAGAAAGTACACCAATATCCAGGTTAATAAGGCCTAAATCTTTCCTTATACAAATAATTATGCTAGTAGTCTTCTCCCTCTAGAATATAGATTAGCTTGGCAATTTGTGCTTCATCTTTCTCCATTGTATGTATGGGATCTGATAAGACAAATATGAATTCATTAAGAAGAAAGAAAATTCTGTTAATAAATTGAAGTGGGGCTTCAAAGGTAAAACTAGCAGTGAACTTTGATTTCATTCTATAGTAATGTGTAAATTGGCTTGAGGAAGAGAGAGAGAATGACCAAGTTTAGAATATAAATGGCAGAATTCAGAGAATATGAATGCTGGAGTTTGTTTTTGCTCTGAAAACAACCTTACTTACTTTACTTTACTTTTATTTGATTTGTATACTGCCCTACTCCCGAAGGACTCAGGGTGGTGAACAGCCAACAATGAAATACATACATACAAAATTTAAAAAACAGAAATAAAATCGAATTAAATAGTTTAGCCCAGACAAATTAAAACCCCAATCAATTTAAAACAGATTTAAACTTTGAAAATTAAAAAATATTAAAAATATTAAAATTGTTTAAAAAGAGGGAGAAAGTTAGGCCAGGCCCGCCTGGTGAAATAAAAAGGTCTTTAGAGCGCGGCGGAAGGTGCGCAGATCCGGGATCCTCCGTATCTCGAACGGGAGCTCGTTCCAGACAGTAGGTGCCCCCACAGAGAAGGCTCTCCCCCTGGGGGCCGCCAGACGACATTGTTTGGCCGACGGCACCCGGAGGAGCCCTTTCTATGAGAGCGTACCGGCTGGTGGGAGGCTATTGGTGGTAGTAGGCGGTCCCGCAAGTACCCAGGTCCTGAGCCATGGAGCGCTTTAAAGGTGGTAACCAAAACCTTGAAGCGCACCCGGAAGACCACCGGGAGCCAGTGCAGCTCGCGCAGGAGGAGTGTTACATGGGAGCGCCATGTCGCTCCCATTACCACCCGCGCGGCCGCACTCTGTGCCAGTTGGAGCCTCCGGATGCTCCTCAAGGGGAGCCCCATGTAGAGAGCGTTACAATAGTCCAGGCGGGAGGTGACAAGGGCATGAGTGACCGTGCGTAAGGAGTCCTGATCCAGAAAGGGACACAACTGGCGAATCAGGCGAACCTGATGAAAAATCCTCCCGGTCACGGCCGTCAAGTGCTCTTCTAAAGACAGCCGTGAATCCAGGAGGACGCCCAAGTTGCGCGCCCTCTCCGTGGGGGCCAATGATTCGCTCCCAATAGTCAGTGACTATAACTGACCATATCGGGATGTCGGAAACCACAGCCACTTGGTCTTGGATGGGTTGAGCCTGAGCCTATTCCTCCCCATCCAGATCCGCACGGCCTCCAGGCACCGGGACATCACTTCTTTAATGCAAACTTTAATGCAAACCTTAATGCAAACCTTAATGCAAACTTTAACATGCAACAAAAATAATCTTTCTAAGGAATGGTTTGGAAAAAAAGGATGTTTTTATTTGATGTGACCGGTTAAGATATAAAGTTTGAGTGTGCATATGTTTAATTAGGGTGTGCTTATATGTTTAAACTTCCTGGGTGCATGTCAGCCTTTGGCTGTGGTCTAAAATAGTCTTATGATTCAGGCCATTTTTGTTCTATGTTCTGCTTTAGTCCTTTTAAGTAAATTTTATCCTGCACAAAAGAATGATAGAATCCTTCATATTTGAAATGTTACATACCAGCCATCAAACTGTTTCATTTCTAAATGCATGCTTTTAAAAAAAAATAACCCTGTGTCAAAATGAGTCCTAGCACTGTAATTAGTTGATTGCAGCTGATTATGACAATTTTATTATGCTGTGGTTTAGAATTAAAAAATCTTAATTTCAACAACAACAAAAAATAGTTATGCTTCCCAAACCAGGGTAAATTACCCAAAATAGTATTAATAGTAATTTTTCTTTGGGTAACAACACACATACTGACACATACCTACTGACAACAGGGACATTTAAATTCACTCAAAGGGTTTTATCTACATTGGGTGAAAAGAACATCTGATAAGCACTTTTGGGTAATGAAAAAGTTTGGGAAGCAGTGCTTTAGAATACATAGCAAAATAGAAGTTTCTCTTTCAATTAACAGGGATGAGGTGCTGTTTTGATCTCTAGACCTTTTCAAGGGAAATGCTCTCCTCTCCACATGAAGGAATAGTAATTCTTCATAGTTAGTCCTTATATCATCCAGAAATGCAGACCAGGAAATAGTATGGGACTAATGCAAAACAAATCCAAGAAAGCACCTAAATGAAATGAGTCCATGAGTCCACTGTTTATTGTTATAAATGTAATAAGTAACTTCAATATAATAAGGAAGTGCAGTGTAATAAGTTGTAATAAATTACTTCAAATACTAGTTCAAGTTAATCGTCACCTTCAAGTACACTCAAGGTGCTAAGTTGAATGTAAAGGAAATTGAAACTGTGGAGGGAAAAAGATATTTGTGTAAAGAGGTGAAGGTAAAAGTTCCCCTCGCACATATGTGCTAGTTATTCTCGACTTTAAGGGGCAGTGCTCATCTCCGTTTCAAAGCTGAAGAGCCAGCACTGTCCGAAGACATCTCCATGGTCATGTGGCTGGCATTACTAAACGCCAAAGGCACACTGAACACTGTTACCTTCCCACCAAAGGTGGTCCCTATTTTTCTACTTACGTGCTTTGGAACTGCTAGGTTGGCAGAAGCTGGGACAAGTAACGGGAGCTCATCCCGTTACGTGGCACTAGGGATTCAAACCGTTGAACTGCCAACCTTTCGATCGACAAGCTCAGCGTCTTAGCTACTGAGCCACCGCGTACATCATGTTAAACATGATATGCAAAAATAGGGAAAGTGGCCATCTCCATGTTGATTATTTTCAATTATCCTTACTTGAAGCAAACCAATTTCAAATTATAGTTTTTCAAGCATTATTGTTTTAACAAATGGTATGAAGTGTTTGCTCTATTTTATATTTTGGAAGCAATATGAAATCAGAAGGAAAATGTTTGATCTCTTAATACTTCAAAAGTATTAAGATAATAAGATAGTAAGATAATAGTAAGATAATACTTCAAAATCAATACTGCAACAAATAATAGTTTCCCACTTTTTTCCAACTAGTACAATGAACTAAATTATAATATTTCTAAATTAGAAATAAAGAATATTTAGATGATCTTTTTCTTTTTTGGTATACAAGGTTAAAATATAGGACCAAGGAAAAAGAAAAACAATACAAAAACAGAAACAAAGAAAAAGTCCATTAAGCAAAATTCAAACATATACACTAATGATTTCCCTGATTGAACACTGATAAATATAGTTTCAGCGACAAGAATTGTCCTGTCCCTCCCAAAACAGGTCCACAATCTATAAATTTCTCCATTTATATTTGCAAAATTGCTATATAACATTAAAATATCACAATTGTAGAAATCTATTATCAATCAACCAATTTGACCTACCCTCTATCTACTAAGGAAAAAAAAACAGTTAACAGGGAATTCCAACCAGAAATCTAAACTTTAAGGCCCTCTATTAATAAATCTGTTGTTAGATTTAACTCGCGGAAGGTCTACAGTCGGCTTCTATTCTCTCATAAACTCACTTGTTTCTGATCCATTCAGGATCAAATACCAGGACTGGTTCTTGATCATAAAAATTATTCCCAGTTTATCATAATTGCTTTTTAAAAAAATTATGAGTGGAATGGTTCCAAACAACTGCTTCTGACTCTCAAAAAAAGGAGGTCTCCATTGAGAATACCTCTATAATATTTGTTGTTCAATAAATCTTCCCACAAATTATAAGAGCCTTGGTGGCGCAGCAGACTAAAGTGCTGTTAAAAAGCACCAGCTGCCTGCAATTACTGCAAGTTCAAATCTCATCAGGCTCAAGGTTGACTCAGCCTTCCATCCTTTCGAAGTAGGTAAAATGAGGACCCGGATTGTAGGGGCAATAAGCTGATTTTGTATATAAAAAAAGAACACCACTTGGGGGGGGCGAAAGCCCTACTAAGCAGGTATATACAAAAGTATGAAGGCTATTGCTTAACGCATTGTAAACTGCACTGAGTCTCCGGAGAAGGGCGGCATATAAATCGAACCAATCAATCAATCAATCAATCAATCAATCAATAGGACCTAATAGATTGTGACAGTCATCCTCTAATTGCATATGATTGCATTCCACAAACTCCATCAGGCTTTTCTGGGGAAGTCAAGTTCATTAAGTTCAACCTCCTCTAACAAATATCAGTTTTCAAACAAAGCTCCTTTTCTTTTAAATCTATTAACGGCAAATTAACTTTCAGTCCATCCAATTGCATAGCTGATTTAGCTACTGTTGCCTGTGTCTTGAAGTGTTCTTTAGGATGATTTACGATTATTACAAATTCATCAAACATTTATCCAGTTTTTCATTTAAAACTTGTAAATTAGCAAACTTTTCCCCCCAAAAGTTTCCACCAAGAAGGCTTTAATGTTAAAACTTCTGAGTCCCATCTCTCTTTTGGGGGGCATTATAAAGGATATATAATATTCAAAGTCCTTAATTTATTGTTGCTTTGCTCTCATAGTCTAGTTTTCACAGCAAAGTGTAAGCAATTCCCTTTTGAGGCACAAAGAAGCTGAGATTAAAAACTGCCACAACAGAGTAGATGGAGAAAAAAATAATAAAATGAAACAACAGAGTTATTTTAAGAAAACTAGTAAAATACAAAATCCTTAAAGTAAATAGATCTGTATTGAATCATTTTCACTACAAAGAAAAAGAACCTTCACTCCCACTGTAGTGAAAGAGGAAGTATTTTGAAGCACCGAAATAAAACAGTAAAAGTTTATGATTGTAGGCAAGTAAAAGGATATAAGATAAGTTAGCATCGAGCCAGGCTAGTAATCGAAAGTGATGTTAAAAACAGAAGGTGCACTTAAAAATACAAGCAGTTGCAGGAAAAGATGGAGACCCAGCCACTCCGGCCGCTCTTATCGAGAATTGAAATCCTCCAGATTTCTCTCTCCAGGCAAGTGCACGTATAGTCTGGGGTTGTTGAGGGTCATTAACATTACTCCCATTCAAATCTGGAGAGGTTGCTGCCCAAAAACCAGTGTTGGAAGCAAAATCAGCAGTTTGTTGGCAGGGAGAAAAAAATGCCTCACCATTCAGCATGCCATTTTCTGGGAACTCTCTAGATAGAAGATCTTTTTTGTGAAAAAAATAGGAGTTTAGAGAAGTGATGTTAAAAGCCAGTCATCTCTTAAAAGATTGTGTTCTTTCTGAAGCAATGACTTAATTTACTATATTTGATGTTTCCATTTATTTGATAAAAGGGCTTGCAGCTTTTCTTTAGAGGGTCTGTGAACTGCTCAGATTTTGGAAAGCAAGACCTTCTTTAAAAAAAATAAGAGTGAGATCCCTCCCTCGTTTATTTGGAGCAAATTGGTCAGAACACATCCTCAAGTCTTCTACAAAAAAAATAATTATGCACTTAACCACTGAGTTAAATGTGCCTATGTGTGTGCAAAATATGTTAATAAATAGGATGAAAGGAAGGTAATTAAGAACAGGATTTCAAGGCATAATTAAGAGTTGGATAGATGTGCTTCACAGAACAACTGATCAAGAATTCTGTGTGATTTTCTTCCCTCAGAAAAAAAAGGAAAAATGTGAGTGTTCTGGCTGGAGATGATGGAAGTTGTACCAAACATTTGAAAACTGGGAAATGCTGATCTAAATAAGTAGGCAGGAAAAGAATATTTGAGTGCTGGCAGAACTTCTCCCTCTAAAATAAGTTTGTGTTTAATTTTCAGGCCAGCCAGAGCAGTAACGTTGCCAAAAAGGTAAGAGCCCATTTCCAGTTAATGTATTTCTTTTGGGTTTTTTCATGCACTTATCAGCATTAAAAATTATTGGTGATGTCATCTGAACGGAAGGGATAAAGAAAGTTTCATTTTATTTAGAACAGGTGGCCCTAGTGAATGAGCTGTATGCTTTCTTTGTGCTTCCAGGCCTCTGGAAATCCAGAAGCAGCTGGGATACCCGTTTGCTGCCAGGCAGCTGGTGTGCATTGGAGCCAATTCCCATGTTAAGGTTCATGTATGAAACCTCAGAAGCATCCCCTTCCTACTTGAGTTGACATCCCCTTCCTACTTGATCCCCCCCCCCCAAGGTCCTCCGACAATTGGGAAACATATTTTGATCAGCAGCTCAAATTTTCTTGGATTCAATTCAGTTAAATAGATATCTTTTTTTATAACATAGAATTTAACAATCTGGCCTGGACCTTTGGCCTTTCCCCCACCCCCTCCTTAAAGTTATCTAAAACCATCCAAATTCAGGTGGTTTATAAATTGGAGGGAGAAAAAATACCCAATTTCCCCCAAAATAAGATATCCCCTGATAATAAGCCCAATCGGGCTTTTGAGCACATGGCAATAAGGCCAAGCACTTATTTCAGGGTTCAAAAAAATAAAGCAGGGTCTTATTTTCGGGAAAACATGGTAGTGTTCCCTTCATCCTTCTCTTGATTTCATATCCCAAGAGAAACAGGAAATAGGCCTCCAGGGTAATGGACCATAAAGTCCTAGAATGATCCAAGATGGGCTCTTCAGGGGCTCTTCTATTCTTCCAAAACAAGAAAGGATTTTTATAGTCACTTTTCTGGAAAAAACTAACTGGATAAAATCCTTTTTACCTCTCTAATTTCCAGTAGATACTTAACAAACTTTTGAGATGCCAAACACATTATCAATTAACCTACTGATAATCTTTGGTTTGCTGGTCTTCTTCAATTTGTTGATTGAAAGCTGAAACATACCACCACCAATGCAGAAGGGTGACATGCTGTTTTGTTTTAGAATGGATCCATAGCATTTCTTTTCACTGAACCTTTTGTGTGCCTTAATTTATAATTTTTGCAGAAACAATGAATTCTTGCTTTAATATTGCATAGTGTTTAAAGAGATGAATTTGGAAACGTTCTGACCAGACCAAATATATGGGCTAGTGGTAAAAATGAAAAGAAAAAAAAAATCAGTAGTGGGTCTTCAATCTAATAGAGTGCTTGCATTTGAAATGGCATGGCTTTTCTGAATCACAGGTGCCAAATGATTCAAGTTAATTATATACCAATTACCATTAGTATCCTTCGAGCCAAACAAATAGTGAATAGATTGCAGTAGAAAAGAAAGGAGAGAAAAATTAATTTATTCTTTTTCATTATACCTGAAGGACAAATCTGTATCAACTGTTTTAAACATTCTTGCATGAAAAAATGCTGAAGAAGGAAGAAATGGGTGGCAGATCTGTTTTTTATTGATTGAAAAGTAATATTGGAAATACTGCTCTCCACAAAGTTGGGTATTTTCCAGTTTGAAGACTGGCAGAATTCAGTCCCCTTTAAACAAAGATGGTGGTGATATTTTTAAAACGATCTTAGTCATTAAAAGAAAAAGTATAAATGAACCCCCTGTGTCCTGATTTCTTTTTCTCTGCTAGCACCTTTTTCCTATTCATGTTTGTTTTCCATTTTGTTCTAGCTATGCGGCTCTAATAGCAGACTGGCCTGTGGTGGTTTTAGGCATGTGTACTGTGTTAATTGTGGTGTGTGCATTGGTTGGAATTCTAGTCCCAGATCTTCCAGACTTCTCTGATCCTTTATTGGTGAGTAAACTTTACTATCTTCTTCTGTCAAAGCATTGTGTTGGCACATCCTCCAATCCCCACCCCCCGAAATAATGATAAATAGAGAGCTGTGGTAAATTATGGGTGAACATATTGTATTGCTTTCAAATGCAGATGTGTCCAAATCCAGACCCCACATCTGAATATTTATAAAGTACTTGAGGCCAGATGTCTTTAGCTATATGGGTGTAGCTGCTGAATATTTTCTTAAAGAGCAAACATTAGAAGAATCCTCTTCCAGCAATACCTCTAAGTGATTTCAGCTTATTTACAATAGAAATACTGTACATCAGTACAATACAGTACAGCAACACCAGATATCTTAAATATCCTGCTTCCCCAAAATAAGACATCCCCTGATAATAAGCCCAATCAGGCTTTTGAGTGCATGGCAATAAGGCCAAGCACTTATTTCAGGGTTCAAAAAAATATAAGACAGGGTCTTATTTTCAGGGAAACACGGTAGTAACTCAATAAATAGAAAATTACTTTAGATAATTGTTCTACTCAGGCATCATGTGAGTGGTGAACAGTTTTGCCTGCAATATGTCTGATTTGCCTTTTCACCCAAACGTTAATGGATGCTATCACAAGAGTTTGCCAAGGAGGGGTTTTGCTTATTCAGCAGAGGCTTTCCTATAGCTGGAATGTAGTAAGGTCTTAGAACATAGAGTAGGCTTCATGCATATACTCTATGCATGATGGCTGCCCCTGCAGATCAGAAGGCGGTGATGGTGATACTGGTCAGAAGTCGTCTATACATTGTGTTGGGTGACTCAGTAAACTAGAAACAAGTTGCTTGTTATTTGCAAGCCATGTTATTTGGAAGATATAGTTAACCATAATTTTTCCCCTTTCTTTCCAAGAATGATAGTTTGTCATATTTATCTGAAAGCAGTTAATGCATGGTATAAATTACTGTCCTGATATTACTGTCTTATTTTTTTTTACTTGTGTTCAATTTTGTCTCCTCTCTTCATTTGCTGCCACTGGCTCTTGAGAATTGGGATGCATAGTAACATGGGGATGCTGGCTAAATTAATCCATGGAAGGCTATGTTTCAACTTGTGTCATTCTGTCATCAGAATATGAACCAATTTAAGTGTTATCTGTAGAAAAGAAAATTTTAATAAAATTCTTCCATTTTAATTTCTGTCTGCCTGTTCAGTGAAAGAATGGCATGCATTAAAAAATATTCATAAATATTCTGCTGCAGGGTTTTGAACCAAGAGGAACTGCTATTGGGCAGAGACTGGTCACTTGGAATAACATGGTGAAAAATACAGGCTACAAAGCGACTTTAGCAAACTACCCATTTAAATATGCAGATGAGCAGGCTAAGAGGTAAAGGCTTTCAATCAAATTATCAGCTATTGGTGCTAGGTGCCATTTATTGAAATAACCAGTCCTCCAAATGTTTGAAAAACAAATGTTTAATAAATATTTTTCCTGCCTGCCCCCAAAATAAACAGCATTTGCATTTTACATCTTTTTTATTTGTAAGTTAATAATAGGGTGTTGCAGAAGAGATGTTTTGGAACATGCAGAAGCAAAAGTGCAGCATCTGTTTCTGATTACTTAAACTATCTGATCCTGAAAACAGGCAAGGTTACATAGCAGGGAATTCTCTGTTAATATTCATATCTGAAGCTTTGCACAACCCTAATAAACAATTACCGTAGGTCGCAAAAGTCTACAGACTTTGTGACTTTTTGTCTGTGATTGGGTTACGTGTTATAATTTTTAAGTGTGGCTGACATTATCACTGCCATTAATCCTTTGGTACTCTGTTTTTGCCATTTTGTAATGTTTCTGCATTTCTCATATAATTGTCAACTTTTTCTTTGAAATTTTATAATAGTCGAATGACTATGCATTCCATTTTATAGTAAGCTTGAATGCAACCTGCATTAGTGTTTTATCTTTTGATTTAGGATAACCTTCTCCAATTTGACAGCTTTCCAGAACTCCTCTGTCTGCATTTTGTTTGCTTGCTTTTCTCTGATTTAGAAATCTATGTATTGCTGGAATAAAAATGACTATTTGAAATTTATCATCTCTTTTAAAAATTGTTCTCAATAGTCATCGAGATGGCAGATGGTCTGACGATCACTATGAAAGAGAAAAGAGGGAGGCTGACTGGAATTTCCAGAAGGACAGCTTTTTCTGTGACATTCCAAGTGAGTTGATTAATATTTCAGCTGTAAAATAAAATTGGCTTTATATTCGCAAGCATGACGAATTTGACTGAATAAATCTCTTCATTTGCAATTTTTCATTTCCTAGGAATTGGTCTTTTCTGTCTGAGAGAAAGAATGCTGGCTTCTATGGACTAAGCTAAATGCATTTCAGTATTAAGATTGTAATAATTGCATTTGTGCAGTGGCAACCATTTGCTGAGGACACTTTAATTTGGATCCCTGCACCAAGCAGGGGATTGATCTAAATGGCCTCTGTCACCCCTAAGATCTTTTGCCTTTCCTTTTTTATCATAAGTGGGACAAAAATGATAGATTTCCACTTTCTTTTATAACATTTGGATTACTGGAAGAAACAACGTTGTTCATAGTTGTTAGAAATAAACAGGAGATTTGTTGCGTGTACATGCATTCATTCTCCTGTCAAAATATAGAGAATGTTTTAGAAAAATATTTTTAGCGGGGGTGTGTGTGAACATGATGCTCCCCCTTCATTTTAGTTTCATATAAACCTACAAGCTACATTAGGCTAAAAATTGGTTACTACTTGGAGGTCCTGTGGCCCACTCTTCTATCTGCCCCGTTGTATTGAGTTCCATTAATTCCAGAGTTCTGTGATATCTGTGATCTTCACGATATATTAATCACAATTTCAGGTGATCGTTACTCCCGAGTGGTGTTTGCATCAGTAAGTGGAGATGGCTTGTGGAATTTACCAGCCATAAAGTCAATGTGCAATGTGGAAAATATGCGGGTAGGTAAAAGTATTAACTTCAATGTGGTGGAATGTACATTGGACATGTTGACCTCTTGTCTTAATCATTACTCAGCTGCTGACATGCTGCAGAGTAATCTGCTGGCAAGCATATAATGCTACTGCCTGATATTTCTTTGCAGACCCTTTTCAGTCCCAACAATGCCATCTGTTTCTTTTGGGATTTGTTTGTTTGGGGCAATGCTGATATAGGAACAAGAATTAGTTCAGATTTTCAAAGCAGGATTTCACTCCTCTCCACCTTGTCATCTCTTTCCCAAAACTCAGCCAGAAAACACTTCTTTGCCTTTTAAAATAGTTCATCTGCATAATTCAGCGTGATTCTCTTGCTGATTGGCTACATCTAAATGGTTGGTAATAAGAACTCAAACATATGTATAGTAATTGATGTGGATATACAAATATGCATCTATGCTCTGAGAAAGGAAAGTTTTCTTTGCACCCAGAGATGAAAAAAAGACAGTCTGGTCTTGATTGATTGGTTCTGAACAGGAGAAAATGTTTTCCATCATCCAAATAGTTGCAGCTTTTAAAAAATTCCCTGAAGAAACCAGAACGTAAAAAGTAACAGGCTGCTTCAGGGACGTCATGAGTTCTTTTCCCATGTGGTAGATGTTAACTTTGCCCATAGCTGAGACTGAGGTCTGGTTTTAACTAATGGCCTTAACTGATGCAGGATCTGTGTCAAAATGAAAGACCAGCGTTCATGTGTATGTATTTGGGATGATGTCTGAGTCTGACACTCCTTGGGACCACAGTGACTAGTATGCTTCGACAAGGTGCCTCTGTTTGCTCATTCTCAGCAAGCAATTTAGAATAGGGATGTTGGCAGAATTTGTGGGGAAGAGAAAAAAAAGATGATTATGGTATTATGTCGACAGTGCAAGAAAAGAAGCCAATTAAGATGTTGGAGAGGTAATTAATATTTAGTTTCATGGTTCTAGATCAGAGGTCTTCAAACTTGGCAGCTTTAAGACTTGTGGACTTCAACTCCCAGAATTCTCCAGCCAGCATAGCTGCCAAGTTTGAAGACCTCTGTTCTAGATGAAGGAATCAGTGGGTAAGAAATATAATTTTTATTTGTCCCAGATTTTTCATAATCATCCATGAGTTCACAGATTTGGTTGCTATGTTCAGTCAATTCTTTATCACAGTCATTGATGACAGTGTACACTAATTAAAATGTTATTAAAATGTTCTCAGCTCCTTCTTAACTTTCTACTTTTGAAATAAGATATTTCATATTGCATTTTATATTATATTAATATCAATTATACTATAGACAATTACTTTGGAAATATTTAAAAATATTGGTTGTTATTGTGGTTTTAATAAAGTTTCCAGAAAGGTCTCAACTGAATTACATGGAATGTTTTTATGCCAGGTGACAGCTGTTAAGATGATTTGTCTCTATGTAAAGTAGCAGTATTGCCCACATATGAAGATACATGACTTCCTTTTAGAAAAATGTATGGTTCTAAAAGGCTCACTTCATTTTGTTTATTATCTTTTCTATAGTGTCTAAATCATATTGAAGTGTTATGGTCTCTTTGACTGGATGTTATGTTTAGAAAACTGCTGTGCTAAACTGCAAACTTCTGGTTTTTTTAACTACTGCCATTTATATAATAATGAGAAATGTTTTCATTAATCTTTTATCTTTATTAGAAGAAGGTCTTCTTGGCTGGAGTCCATATCTCCTTCCAATGCATAATCTTAGTGCACAGAGGTTTGAGTTTTTTTGTACTGAAGTCACTGCTGTCTGTTCCAGTCAAAGCAAGTTGAATTGCTGTAATGGTTTGACTGGTTTCAACTTTTAAGTCTACTTTAAGGGTTTTTTTCTTTCCTCTATTAAAGGAAATTTTAGTTATGCATTCCCAACGTGACCGTAAGAGAGAGGAAAAAAGCTAAATTGTTCAGCAATTTATTAACTAATAAATATTTAAGCACAAATTGTCTTGGGCATGCTGTATCAACTCCAGCCATCTGGTTTTCTTGTTCTGAGTCTTGTAGCCTGCAACGGATTCACATATGGCACCCACATAGCCTTAATGGTAATAACATATATGGCATGGCTAATTAGGAATTGAATATTTAAAACACCCTACCCAGTTTGAAATCTTTCTTCAGGTTAGGGATAACAGAGTTAGTCCAAAGGGCAACAGAATAAATGGTAGACAAAGTCTTCTAGAAAGACGGGCGGCCTGCCATTTCCCTTACAAGAAAATATTGAGAGGATTTTGGGAGACATGGGTGCATAATTCACATATGAGAGGAAGATGTGCTCTAGATTTACAGTACCCTCAAAGCTCTCTGCAGTACACAAGTTTTCTTTGCTAAGCAAATCCATGTGGTATGAATACGAAATCTGAAAAACATTTCCAAATAATATAAGTGCTGTGTTTTCTTTAGAAGTTCCCAGACAAGTGGAAAACATCCTGCTGATACTTCAAGCCCAGCTTGTGCAAATGCCTTTTGATCAAGCAATAAAATAGACCCTGGCCATCTTTTCTAAAGGCTGTTTTTAGAAGGCATTTGATAAGTTCCAGGCTAAGTTTGATCTTCCAAGTATGAGCAGCTAATCCATCTTTATCTTCAGTGAAGGTGACTTTAGCAGCAAAGATGGGCAGCCTCTAATGTGCTGAAGAATAGCAGATAGAGCATCACCTCAGCCTGAATTTGAATAATTGAAGCACATAATCTTCTTTTCCTCTGTTGTCTGGGTGACCCTACAGGGCTTACATGCTGCGTATTCCTTATAAATCTGAGCTCTGTCATGAAAAATAAGAATATAGTATTCCAGTTTTTATTAGGTTGCTCGTTTTTTTTCTGCTAAGCTTGATTGATATTTTTATCTGGAAACAATCAATGCTAACTTATCCTTTTCTTCTTGGAATGTGGGGTGATTTCTTGTTCTAAATTTGTTTAACAATAATAAGGCCATACTAAATCTGTTATAATATCCAGGCAGCGTTACTCAAAATCCTGCTTATGTATGTATCACATGCTATAAAAGAATTGCAATTGAGGAGCGAGGTTTGTAGTGAATTTATTGAAATACACTTGGCTTAGAAAGGTTTAAGCAGATGTATAATTCAATCAATATAAATAAAACTGCTAGTAGTTTTGGGAAGTACACAGACTATATCAATATTGCCTTTTTGTTATGCATTCCAACAAGAAGGAAAATTTGGTTAATAAACACCATGAAAGAAATATATTAAAATTCCATTATATAATATATCACTGTGAGCCCAATTAATAGAATGATTTATGTAGAAAGATTCTTATGTCTCTCAAAGTTGTTTCTCCCATTTTTGTGCACATTTCAGTGCTCATTAATTGGCCCCAGGAATGTCCTATGATGTCTATCTTAGTAAAGGACAAGTGGGGAATGGTGCATAGTCTACTTCTTGCCATGTTTGAAGATCTGCAGTTTAGTAGAAGAGTCCGATTTGATCAAGTTGACCTTCAGCTTATTGACCTGGGTACAAACAATACTGACAGTACTGACCCTTGAAACAAATGGAGGAGTTACTTAACTAGGCAGAGGAACCTCTCTAGAGCTTTTTCCTGCAAGATTGAGAATAGAAAATGGCATGAATGTCCATTTCAAAGGCTGAGAGGTTTCTGCATATTGGCTATAATTTGGGCAAATTCGTCAGAATTGTCTCTGGAGTTTGACAGCTACAAATTTTACATAAGCTGTGAGCCCAGCCTCCAGGCATCCTGAAAGCATTATAGCCTGTTCTTGATTTTGTGCAGTAGAAACTATAATCAGTTTTGTCTGCTATGTTCATATCATTCTGATTTTTCTTCATAAAATAAAGTGAGGAGAGTTGGTTCAACCCCCAAATGAAGTTTGCTCTTGGATAAGCATAATTACCGTATTTTTCAGAGTATAAGACGCACCGGAGTATAAGATGCACCTACCATTTTTGGTGAGGAAAAGAAGAAAAAGAAATCTCCCTCTGCCTCTGAGCAATTTTGCCCCGTTGCAGCAAACAGCCTGCTTTACTTTCATTTTTGTTTTCAGCATAGCTTGATTAGCACAAGGGGGGGGGGGAAACTGCTTCAGCAATTTACTTCTTTGCAGCAAGCAGCAGAGCCCTGCACAAAGCAGCTGAGAGCAAATCAGCTGAGAGCAAATCAGCTGAGAGTCGGTAGGCTGATCTTGTGCTAATTAGGCTGTGCTGAAGCTGAAAGGAGCTGTTTCTTCTTGCTGTTTGCTTGCAAGGAGGTAACAGCTGCAAGGCAGAGGCCAAAGGGTGGGGGCCAGTGGGTGGGTGGGGCTACATTTGGTGTATAAGACGCACCTAAATTTTCACCCCCTTTTAGTGGGGAAAAAGGTGCGTCTTATACTCCAAAAATATGGTAGTCAATGTACTACTTCATTATACCTGAAGGACAAATCTGTATCAACTAATATAAACATCTTGTCTTCTTGTTTCTGGTAGTTGACTGAAAAATGTCCATTCTAAAATCCAAGGATTTTGGCATGGAGCATTTGCAGCATGGAGCATTTGCAGCCAGAGACAGAGGACTTGTTCTGCTTACTAGAGGCTGGCTACAAGCACCTCTTGTTGCACATGGTCTGTGCTAAAATCCTGCTTGGATTTCAGGACAGACTTTTTTCAGTCATCCACCAGCAACCAGAGGGAATCTTCTTGGCAGCCAGTAGCAGCTTGCAGCCTTCCCTGATGGCTTCCCCACTGACTTTCCAGAAGCGGAGAAGCGGCAGGGAAGATTGCAAAAGGCAATCACATGATTGCAGGGCCCATCAAGGATCTCTCCCAGTGTCTGGAGATTGTAGGAGTGAACAGATTTAATCCAAGCAAGAATAGGTGGCAGAGGTGTTTAGATCCAGTGACTTCCACCCTTCCACACTGGATGGGGTTTCACTTCCCCAGACAAAACTGGTATGCAGCTCTTCCTTGAAGATGGAGGAGCCATGGCCAAGAGGGCCTTTGCACAACTTCTTGTGTGCCAATTGCACCCATTCCTGGATTGTGATGCCCTGCTGATGATCGCTCATAACTTGATTATCTCCTGTTTGGAATATTGTAACAGACTCTACATGGGGCTGCCTTAAAAACAATTCAAAAACTACAGTTGATCTAGGGAATAACTAGTCTAGGGAACAAGTAGCAACAGGTAGTTATAAGCACATGATGGTATCTCCATGTAACACCACAACTAGTCATTTAACATTGGTATTCAGTTATAACTCTCAATTTTCTTCTTCCCACAGATACGATCCCATGCTCAGTTTGGGGATCTCTGCCAGAGGACCACTGCTGCTTCATGCTGTCCCAGCTGGACATTAGGCAATTATATTGCCATTTTAAATAACAGATCATCATGTCAAAAAATAGTGGAGAGAGATGTTTCTCATACTTTGAAGCTGCTCCGCACATGTGCCAAATATTATTATAATGGGACCCTGGGGCCAGATTGCTGGGATACGGCAGCCAGAAGGAAAGACCAGCTCAAGTGTACAAATGTGCCACGCAAATGTACCAAGTACAATGCTGTTTACCAGATACTTCACTATATACTGGACAAAGATTTTCTAAGCCCAAAGACCTTGGACCACGGCTTACCAGCTTTAAAATATAGTATGCTTTTTCTACCTACTGAAAAGGGAGACAGTATGATGAATATCTATTTAGATAATTTTGAGAACTGGAACTCATCTGATGGAATCACCATCATCACAGGGATTGAGTTTGGAATAAAGCACAGCTTATTCCAGGACTATCTATTAATGGATACTGTGTATCCTGCTATAGCCATAGTGATTGTTCTGTTAGTGATGTGCTTCTATACCAAGTCCTTGTTTATCACACTGATGACCATGTTTGCAATCATTAGCTCCTTAATTGTTTCTTACTTTCTCTATCGGGTTGTATTTAATTTTGAGTTTTTCCCCTTTATGAACCTTACTGCACTGATTATTCTTGTGGGTATTGGAGCCGATGATGCTTTTGTCTTGTGTGATGTGTGGAGCTACACAAAATTTGACAAGTCGCATGCTGCCACTTCGGAAACCATGAGCATCACTTTGCAACATGCGGCTCTTTCCATGTTTGTTACTAGTTTTACTACTGCTGCTGCCTTCTATGCTAATTATGTCAGCAATATTACAGCAATCAGGTGTTTTGGTGTTTATGCTGGCACTGCCATTTTAGTGAATTATATCCTAATGGTGACATGGTTGCCCGCAGTTGTGGTCTTACACGAACGGTATCTCCTCAATATTTTTACTTGCTTTGTAAAGCCACAGTCAAGAGTATACAATAGCAAAAGCTGCTGGACAGTGCTGGGCCAAGTGGTCCGTAAAGTATTTTTTGCAATCTCAGAAGCATCTAGGATATTTTTTGAAAAAGTGTTGCCATGCATTGTGATCAGATTTCGATATATTTGGTTGGTCTGGTTCCTAGCCTTAACACTTGGGGGAGCATATATTGTGTGTATAAATCCAAAGATGAAGCTACCCTCTTTGGAACTAGCCGAGTTTCAAGTGTTCCGGTCTTCCCATCCTTTTGAGCGCTATGATGCTGAGTTCAAGAAGCTTTTCATGTTTGAACGGGTCCATCATGGAGAGGAGCTTCACATGCCCATCACTATTATCTGGGGGGTCTCTCCTGAGGATAACGGGGATCCCTTAAATCCTAAAAGCAAAGGCAAGCTGAAGCTGGACAGTACTTTCAATATTGCAAGCCCAGATTCACAGCTCTGGATTTTAAAGTTTTGTCAGAAACTGAGGAATCAGACATTTTATTACCAAACAGAAGAGCAAGATTTCACGAGCTGCTTTATTGAGACATTTAAGCAGTGGATGGAAAATCAGGACTGTGATGAGCCAGCTCTTTATCCCTGTTGTAGCCACTGGAGCTTCCCCTACAAGCAGGAGGTCTTTGAGTTATGCATCAAGAGGGCCATCATGGAACTTGAAAGAAGCACAGGCTACCATTTAGATAGCAAAACTCCTGGCCCTCGCTTTGATATAAATGATACCATCAGAGCAGTGGTACTAGAGTTCCAAAGCACCTACCTTTTCACCTTGGCATATGAGAAGATGCACACGTTCTATCAAGAGGTGGACACCTGGATTTCAGAGGAGCTCGTTTCTGCTCCGGAAGGTTTAAGTGGTGGCTGGTTTGTGAGTAATCTAGAGTTTTATGATCTCCAAGATAGTCTCTCTGATGGTACTTTAATTGCCATGGGTCTTTCTGTCACTGTTGCATTCAGTGTAATGCTGCTTACCACATGGAATATAATAATAAGTCTCTATGCAATAGTCTCAATAGCAGGAACTATTTTTGTCACAGTTGGATCCCTGGTTCTGCTGGGTTGGGAGCTAAATGTCTTGGAGTCTGTTACCATTTCTGTGGCAGTTGGCTTATCTGTGGACTTTGCTGTCCATTATGGCGTTGCTTACCGCTTGGCTCCAGATCCCGATCGAGAAGGGAAAGTCATATTTTCTCTAAGCCGCATGGGCTCAGCAATCGCTATGGCTGCATTGACTACATTTGTAGCTGGAGCAATGATGATGCCTTCTACGGTTTTAGCCTATACACAGCTTGGCACCTTTATGATGCTCATAATGTGCATTAGTTGGGCATTTGCAACCTTCTTTTTCCAGTGTATGTGCCGCTGTCTGGGACCCCAAGGAACATTTGGCCGGATTCCTCTGCCCAAAAGACTACGCTGTGGTGCTTTCTCCCAGGCATTGTCAGGAGGCCAAGGAGATGGAGAACAAAATAAAAAACAGCCTGCCAATAAATATCAGAAAGCAGATCTAGAAGAAGAACATGAACACTATGAGTTACAGCCATTAGCAGGCCGCACCAACAATGAAACTGCAGTAGAGAAGAGAACCTGTGAAGAAATGCACATTTGCCCTGAGCTCTTCAATGGCAGGCTGTCAAACCCACATGCTCATCACTCAACATACAACACAGAACTGAATGTAAACACTAAGCATGAATCAGGTTCAGCAATGTCATCTTTGGCTGAGCAGGATCCCTCTTGCCATTTGTTGAGTCAAAACGAACAATGTCATTGTCTAGAGTCACAGCAGCATACAGGCATGAAATGCTCTCATTTGCATCAACATAGAAATGAAACATTATGCTATTGCTGCTCTCATTCATCTGGGAACATACAAGTCCAGAACTCCCTAGTTCCCATCAGTGCCTTGCTTCATTCTTCTGATGGTTATGTGAATACTGTCCAGCATGTTCTCCACTGTGGTTGTCTACAGGGCAGGTTCCAAAGACCCTTGCTTCAAAATTCTCTTCCCCCAAATGTTTTTCTCCACTCAGTGCCTCATTTTCAGTCCCACAGTCCTCCAGACACTGAAGAGAGCTCAGCAATTCTTCCAAATGAAATAGGTTCATCCTCCTCTCTCTGCAAGAGTTCTGGATTGCTTACAAAACCTCTCTCTGAAACAGAACAAAGATTGTCTAACAATCAAATAGGGCTGTGTAGTAACTACAGATCCAAAGGAGATAAAACTATCACTGAAGTGAATGGGAAGGAAAATAAAACTTCTGCATCTAAGCCAAACAAGCAAGCTCAAATGGAGGGTGTCCAGGGTTTGCCCCAAACTGCTCCAGGGATAGAAGCAAAGAATCAAAATGAGCAGAAGCATTTAGGAAATATTACAGTAGTGGCTGACCCTGAGTCTTGCTCTGAAAATTTAGAGTATTGTAGCCGAACCATAACAAGAAAGTGCAATTCTGTTGAATGTCATGTGCCAAACACTGAAGCCCATGTGCCTACTCTATTAGCGCACCCTGAACTTTCCAGTGAAAACTTGCTAATAAAAACACTTTAATAAATCCTAGCTTTGAATTTTTTTGTTCCTGTTTAAAAATATTGAACATTATTCCAAAGTTTGAAGTAGATTAGACTTTTCATTTTCGAAGGTCAGCTCATGATTAATCCAGATTGTGTAGATACCCAAAGCATGTGAGCATGGGATAGCCTTTCAAACGCCCTTTTCTGAAACTTCTGGCAATAAGAAGATGAAGATGATACTGGATCAGGGGTCTGCAACCTTAAGCACCCAAAGAGCCATTTGGACCCATTTCCCACAGAAAAGAAAAGACCGGGAGCCACAAAACCAGGGTGGGTGTGGCTAACTCAATGTCACTCACTTCCACCAGTCACATGACCCCTCCCTAGCCACACCTACCCAGCCGGTCATTAGGGCAGAGAACCAGTTGTTAAAAAACACCGGGAACCACAAAACCCTTTTGACATATCTCTCCTCTCCCTCCCTGCTCTCTCTCTTTCTTTCTATGTCTCTCTCTCTCTCTGTCTCTGCCCTGGCCACTTCTCCATGCCCCCGTGGTCACCCTTACCTTCTCAGGCCAGGAGGGGAGGGGAGGGCCCAGCCAGTGGTGGGATTTATTTATTTATTTATTTATTTATTGGTTCGATTTATATGCCGCCCTTCTTCGGGGACTCGGGGCGGCTTACAATGCGTTAAGCAATAGCCTTCATACTTTTGTATATACCTGCTTAGTAGGGCCCCCAAGCGGTGTTCTTTTTTATACAAAGTCAGCTTATTGCCCCCACAATCCGGCTCCTCATTTTACCTACCTCGAAAGGATGGAAGGCTGAGTCAACCTTGAGCCTGGTGAGATTTGAACTTGCAATAATTGCAGGCAGCTGGTGTTACTTAACAGCACTTTAGTCTGCTGCATCACCCGACGGAGCCACAGCAGAGGGCCCAAAGAGCCGCATGTGGCTCCGGAGCCACAGGTTGCCGACCCCTGTACTAGATTCATCAGCATGCTCCTCTGTTCATACCCACAAGAGAGGCAAAAGGCAGGACATACCTGGTAAGTTCTCTAGCAAGGGCACTTCATGAGGCGAATGAGAAAGGGGAAGCAATGCCATTCTATATCTTACCAATTCCATCCACTGTATGGAATGGCAATCTGCTCAACATTGTAAGGTGAAAAGTCTGTCACTGAGTGGATAAAAACATTTACGTGGCATATAATTTAGATATTCCACTCAGAATCAAATCAATTGCGGGCTGGGGTAAGGAAGGAAAAATTGCCTTTAAATAAAGAAAAAGAATAATAGCCAGATTGTGAATCCACCAGGTTTTTCCAGATAACAGATTTTCCACAACTGCCCAGGAATGCCTGCAAGAATAGGCCTAAATGAATGTAATCCATCCCCCATGGACTTGGTGTTAAGAACCATTGTCAGCAGACATGTTCTCTGTGACTAGTAGCTTTGCCACATGGAGAGGTGGCAAAAAAACCATTATTGGTTAGTTATAAGGCCTTGTGAACCCATCACTAGAACTCCTATGCTCCGGTCTCCCAGATCTATCTTCTGGGGGGGTATATTGGGAGGGTATCTTCCCAATATACCTATCCCACAGGAAATTTCTAAGGCCAGGGCTGCCACCAGGGACTTAGCACTACCTTCAGAAACATTTAACCACCTCCAGAATTCCATGCTCATTGGAGAATTTTGGATGATGGGAAGCCTGTGATGGAGATGTTGGTCACTGAATATAACTAGGACATGAAAGCAATTCCATAGTTCAAGCATGCTGCAGAGTATTATTTGCTTATACTGGTATAAGCTAATGTGGTCAGCCTTCATCTAAAACACACACACAAACACAAACACACACACACAGAGTATTCCTATAGATGAATTTATAAGGATAAAATTCTATGCATGCAGGGTTTTTAGCTCTGCTTGGACCTAACACTGGGGAGCAACAAACTTCTCTTGGCTTACCTTTACTATGAGAGTCCTAAGAAAAGCTTCTCTACAAAGTCTATCTACACTTTACTGATATCCATTATGGGACCTCCAGCTAGTGCAGTACTCCAGTCCTAACACATACCCCTTTCTAGACTTTGAATGAATCATCCATTTAGCCCCCAACATCATCATTCTATACCTAGACTTAATATTTATGCCCAAGGTGAATCCAGTTTTTCAATAAGTTCAGAAGTTCCTTCTGCTTCAGTGCCAAAACCCAAGTAGAGAAAGATCAGTGACCCAGCAAAAACTATCTGAGAACAGAGGAGCTCTTGAGTTTCAGATGCTTTCCTAAAATTTATAAGCTTAATTCTTATCCTCAATTGACCCATTTTTTGGCAAGAAGGATGTCCAATTAGTGCCCAATGACAAGGGCGCTCTAGATGTAAGAACTCATTCTAAAAGATAGCATTCATTTTTCTCACTGTAGAATATGCTGGCACCACTTAGGAAGATGGTATATTGGACTTGGAACTTGGAAGATCCATTCTCTATAGCAGAGCAAGGCATCCAGCCCACCCAAATAGTGGCAGAAAAGTGGAAAATAGGTACTAGACAATATATCAATATCTGGCCAGTTTTGGGGAGATTCTCATATTTTTCTTTTGTTTCTACCTTTATTGAAAATACTTTTGAATTCTTTTTCTGGCTTGTGGTTCTGAATGTGGGAAAGGAACTGATCCCTGTCATTGGTCTTAGATACAAAACTGTGATGTAATGTATATTTATAAAATTAAATTACCCTGGTCCTTGGCTACCAAACAAAGACAGGAATGTGTTTCTTTCTTTCAAACTTAGGAATTAACATTGCAGTTGAAATCTTAAGAATCTCTGCCAGAATGTTTCTTTAATGTACCCTGAAATGTATTGCAAAACTAAAAGACATTTAGTTCCATAAATCAACACATCAGAAATACAAACTGTTTACTCAAAAGTAAATATGCAGCTTATCCTAAAAACAATACTGCCCCCCTTTTTTATTCTATTTTTCCATTCCAAAATAAAGTAGGCAGGTAATAGCACCTACCAATGTTATTTGGAATAGAAAGAAGGTGAATGTTCTGCCAAATTATAATGGTCAGTTCTCTAGTATTTGAAGTTGGGCTTCCCCTTGCTCTAGTGAATGGTTGTCCAACCTTTTGACTTGCCTGGGTCGCATTAAGTGAAAAGGAATTGTATTGGGCTGCATATAAAATATATAATATAGTTCATGTATATGAATAAAGTTCCTTTATTTTTAAATAGTTTTTACAATCTTGTGGAGCTCCATTACTAGCTGTCCAGGGCTGCATGCAGCCCATGAGCTGTGATACACCTTCTCTAGTGCTTTGCACTTTCTTTTATAACCTTTGAAATAAGAAATGTTATAATCAGGACTTGCGTAAATAAATAGGACTTTAATATTCTGCCAGCAATTTAATATCCTGAAATGGATCCTGACTAAACACATGAACAAAAAACAGAGCAGAGAAAATACTAGACACATTCTCTTTGAGTACTCTATTTTTATTATTAATATGTCTCATTTCAAAATGTCCTGCAAGCAAAAGAAAAGAATGAGGCTATTAAAACAAACTGGATGCAAATTCATGATGACTAATGAAATGTACATTTGACTGTCTTCGTAATGTCTGTTCTAAGAAAAAACCTATTTCAAGGGGCGATGGGTGATTGGAGAGATAATAATAAGAGAAATTTCCATGTAAACTGCCTTGAGATGATTATCATAATGCTGCACGCTTTGTTTTATAGCATGCCAGCTTCTAATTGATTAATATTTAATTATATGAATCTAAATATATTAAAGTCGCATAGAGTAAGGAGAAAGAAAAGTACAGATAAGATATACAAAGGCATATTAGCTCCCATAAGGCTCTGTTCCTCTAAGTATTTGGGAACAGAACAGAGAGACCTGGTATGGCTGCTTTCTCTTATAATTCTCAGATAAGCCATAGCATGGCAACAGCATCTGTATTGATATTTCTGGGATCAATTTTTTAAGAAGATGAAGAATGGTGCATTGGCTCCAAATGATCGGTTATCTAGTTATATTACAGTCTTGTCAAATGTAATATATCCTGATCTGTTGGCTGGCTAAGAATCCTGGGAAGTGCAGATTTTAGCAAAGGCTGGATAATATGAATAGTAGAATACTATTATACTCATGACTGGACTTCTGTTTGGCCATTGTGGAAACCAAATGATGGGCTTTTGGTCTGAATGGTTGAGCTCTTCTTATTTTTATATATCTTTTATGCAAGAGATAGAACATACTTTTCTAATCTGATTGCTTCCTGATAGTTGGATATCAGTTCCCTAATTCCAAGAAAGCAAAGTCCATCAGCCATACTGGATTGGGAAGACACCAGGTCAAATAAGGCTAACCTGGAAAATTTGGAGATCAAGTCTCCATCTTACAGGAGTCTCTTTATCATCCTGACGAGCCACAAATAAACTCATTCTAAAATTAGCTGTTATTCAGTTTAAGACCATTGAAATTAAAATGAAGGGAGATATAGCCAAATGTTTGCTTACTTTCTTGTCTTTCCTGTGTTCTCCATCCCTAACAGAGGGATTAGCTCATGATTGAACATCTGGCATGAACTCCAGCTTGCATTTGATTAAATTAGAATGAGGATGTTCCCTTGAAGAATATTTGGAGTACAGCATATTCTGCCAGATGTTAAATGGGGCAGCCTGCCCAAGAAAAATATCTCTGTAATTTCATATATAGTACAACCAGGTAGATGTTTCCTTTAAGATTTTTTTAAAATATCTAAAATGTTTTACTGTAGGAAACATTTACTTACTAATTTGCTTGCTTATATATAAGAAAAATATATTACAGGATTGAATGGGCTGTTTCTGTGTCCCTTCCTCTTGAACCTTAAATGTAGTTGTCATAAATAATAAAAACAGAGGTAGGTTTTAGAATTCTAAAATTCTAAGAAGGGTGCTTTTGTTTAAAATTGAAAGGAAGAGGACACATTCATATGCTGCTTTTTCTAAATCCACCATTATAGAAACAACAGACCATTAAATTTGCAATATACATTTTTAATAACAAGAACCTTTGAAACTATGCAATGAGCAGCTTCCATCTGTACAGCAGATTGGATGGAGGGGGTGGGGGAGAGATTGAACAGCCAGTCTTGACAAATGCTATTTGAAACAGCCTAATGCTTCGACATATACAAATATATTGTAGGTTAAGGGTCAAGGGTCATAACTGCTGATTCTTCGAGTCATGTGGAACAGGCATTTTGCTACCTTGCTCAGAATAGAAATCCAAATTAAAGCATCTCAGATAGATGGCTATTTAGCCTCCAATGGCATACATCTAGCAAAGGTGAGCCTATCACCTCTCTGGGTAATTAATTCCACTGAGCAACTGCTCTTCCTACTAGTGAAGGGGGAAATTCCCCATGGGTCAGTCTGTACATGGAGGCCACACGATTCCGCCAAGTTCACTTGATTTTTTTCAATAATTTTTTCAATCATTCAATTGGAACGTCTTCTTGTAACTTTTAGAAATTAACTGGTTAATCATTTAATTGTATTTATATCTCACCTGTTCTCAGATAATCATGTGAGATACAGATAGTCCTCAACATACAACAGTTCATTTAGTGACTATTCAAAGTTACAACAACACTGAAAAAAGTGACTTTTGACCATTTTTACATTTACAACCATTGCAGCATCCCCATGGACATGTGATCAAAATTCAGATGCTTGGCAACTGACTCATATTTATGACGGTTGCAGTGTTCCAAGAGCCTTGGTAGTACAGGGGTTTAAGGCACCCTGTTATTAAGCTGGTTATTAAGACTAGTTGCCTGCAATTACTGCAGGGTTCGAATCTCGCCAAGGCTCAAGGTTGACTCAGCCTTCCATCCTTTCTAAGGTAGGTAAATTGAGGACCCAGTTGTGGGGGCAATAAGCTGACTTTGTATAAAAATATACAAAAGGATGAAGGCTATTGCTTAACGCATTGTAAGCCGCCCTGAGTCTTCGGAGAAGGGCGGCATATAAATCAAATTTAAAAAAAAAAAATGATCACCTTTTGTGACATGAGAAGCAAAGTCAATGGGGAAGTCAGATTAATTTAATAACCATGTTATTAACTTAACAACTGCAGTGATTCACATAAGAACTGTGGCAAGAAAAGTCATAAAATGGAGCAGATTTCACTTAACAAATGTTTTGCTTAGCAACAGAAATTTTGGGCTCAGTTGTGGTCATAAATTGAGGATTACCTGTACTGTAATTTGGGATTAAAGAGTGATTGGCCCAAAGTCACCTAGTGGCTGTGCAGTTGAGTGGAACTTGGGTCTCTCCAATTTAAATTCCTAGTTTCTCATTTCTAGCCTCCTTAAAAGGAATTTGTATTCTAAATTTTGTATACTAAAGAGGTAAAGCATACATAAGTCATGTAGGGCTTTTTTCTCAATATCCTCTTGTATAGTTTTGTGTCTGAATCCTTGAATCCTTTCCGTTCCTTTCCCACATGGACTGTTCATACTATTGCAATCACTTGGTATTTATTAAATATGGATGGTAAAATAGGTAGATTTCTCCTCCACTAAATGGTTTGTTGTTGTTCTTTTTCTTTCTCTCCTCTGAACAAAAGGAAAATCTTGCATTAAAAATACAGGTGGGAGGGGCAAATAATTACTTATACATAATTACTTATACTATAGAAATAGTATAAGAAATAGTATAAGAATAGTATAAGAAATAGTATCAGAAATAGCTATGTAAGCACACAGAATCTGCTATGAAAGCTTGAAGGGGAAAAATAAGCTGAATATTGGAACTTCTGAAAATTAGCAGCCAAGATTTGAGAAAGTTCAGTCATTCAGTCAGTCGTTCAAGTGTATCTTCCCAGAAGGTAAAATATCCTAATTAAGATAACTCTCCAGTTTCCCTCTACTGCTCTCATTTGCCAAGGAAAAGTGAAATATGGGTGGGTTGGTCCCTTAAGCAAGAATCGGAGACAGCTTCGTGGGTGACCCAAAGAGCTTGTTTCTACAGCCTTCCATTCTTAGGTAATCATAAGCAAAATGAGCTTTGCCCCAGAGTCAAGCACTAGTCAAAAATGCTAATGAAGTATAATACATATTTAAAAGCTAAATTCTCTCTTTACAGTTGATTAAATGCTGGATGCATTTAATCAACTGTAAAGAGAGAATTTAGCTTTTCTCAACCTGATGCCCTCCAGATGCATTGACTTGCCCCATATTTCAAAGGCTGTTGAAAGAGTATGAATTCCAGGCAGCCTAGATAAGAGGAGTTATCTCAGTTTCAGCCCATTCTTTGCAAGGGCTGGGATGGGGTGGAGGAGCTGCAGGGCCAACTCTTACATGTAGTGCAAATGAAAAATATAACATGCTAAAAAGGTAGGTAATCTGCTTTCAGATGTGGCACATTGGAATTTTGTGGGCATGTGAGTGAATGACTTCCATTGTGAGCATGATCAATCACAAAATATCCTCAGGCAAAAAGTGATCAAGCAATCCAGGAGAATTTTGACCATTACATTAGAATCTTTGTGGAGGTCTCAATGTACTGTTGCAAATAAACAGGATAGTAGAAAATGATGCCAGATTGATTGATTGATTGATTGATTATAATCTCATGAATTAAATGTGACAGATAGATGATAGGACAGAGGTGGTATTCAGTCGGTTCAGACCAGTTTGGGCGAATCCATAGCGGAAATCACAGGTGGGCCCACCCACCCACTCTGTATCTATGCCATCCTATTTAGGCAGGCACGTTTTTGAGGCTGGGTTCCTGCATGGAAGGTGCAAGAGAGAGCTAAGCGCATGTGCGGAAGGCCGTGTGCATGCGTGGAAGGCACACGTGTGCGTGGCGAACCAGTGGTAACAAAATGTGAAACCCATTGCTGATGGTGGAGATCTTTGGGAGCAAATTGTTGCCTATAAGGACAACAACAGACCTGCAACAGATATCCCACCCACCCACCCCCCGCCAAAAAGTTGAAAAGTATATTTTAAAAGTTTGAGATAATATGTCATGATCCCTAAGAAGTATGATCTTGATAAGCCTCTCTGAGTAAATCATCTGTAGAAGACCTGTTTAAAATTCTTTATAGTAGATGCACTGCAGATGACCTGCACTCTGTCAGAATGAATACAGTAGAGTGTCAGCCCCAGCCCTGCGATGGTACTTGGGGCTGCCATTCATGTGGGGATTGTCATTCTGCTGCTGCACTCTTTCGCCGACGACCCTTCCTGTGTGCCTGCTCTCCTGGCCCATCAGCCTCTCAGGCATGCTTCTTGCTTCGACTTCCCAGACTCATGCTAGATGACATCAGGGTCATGCACTGAAGCAGTTTAT
Source organism: Pantherophis guttatus (assembly GCF_059756535.1). NCBI lineage: Eukaryota > Metazoa > Chordata > Lepidosauria > Squamata > Colubridae > Pantherophis > Pantherophis guttatus. Next base: position 295,245,410 of record NC_142063.1, on the reverse strand, counting down.
CAACCTTATCACTTTAAGGAAAGACGGAGCAGCCAGAACAACTGAAGTGGCTTGTGATGGATTGGGGAGGGAAGGGATACAGGTTAATTGGATAATTGAGTGATTGCACTGGGGTGGAGCTGTATGCTGATTAAAAGATGATTGGGAGCACGGAGCATCAGCTCCAACAAAGATTCCTTTCTGTAACACTTTAAGGTGGTCATTGTACCGATATCAGGGTGAACAAACTTGGTTACTTCTTTTGCGTACTGAGGTTTACTTTTCCGGTCTTTATGGAACCTGACATAGAGCAAATTGTGGAAGTAATGTCTATCACAGAAAATACACAATGTTGTGAAAAATCAGTTTCATAAACAAGGCTTGAAACCAATGGTGAAATCCAATTTTTTTTACTACCGGTTCTACGGGCGTGCCTTGGTAGGCGTGGTGTGGCTTGGTGGGCGTGGCTTGGTGGGAGTGGCAGGGGAAGGATATTGCAAAATCTCCATCCCCCCCCACTCCAGGGGGAAGGATATTGCAAAATCTCCATTCCCACCCCACTCTGGGGCCAGCCAGAGGTGGTATTTGCCAGTTCTCCAAATTACTCAAAATTTCCGCTACCGGTTCTCTGAACTGCTCAAAATTTCCACTACTGGTTCTCCAGAACCTGTCAGAATCTGCTGGATTTCACCCCTGCTTGAAACCTTATCTGTGCTTCCTTTTATCCTCCTCCCCCCCCCTTTGAAACTAATCTTTTTTTTGTTTGTTTTAAATTTGCCCCTGAATTTATGTATTTAACAGCCCTGTATTCTTACATTCCCATCTTCTGCATTTCACCCTCTTCTTTTGGTCATCTTTAGAAGAAAAGGACAGATTCACTGGCGTTTTAAATTCATAGAAATCTTCTGCAAGGGATGGCGATGGTAAGTGAGGTCCATGGTTAGTACTAATTGAGAGACAGGATATCCTGAACTCTCAGTCACTTTTGAATCACTTGAAGGTGAAAGGCCATTCAGAGGCTAGTAAGGAAGTCAGTATTCAGGTCAGGAGTACAGCGAGCTATATTTGAACTGACCTCCTTCCCTTTGTGTATACTGCTAAGTCAGGCTAATAAACATATCTGTAGAGATCATGTGTGTTCTTATGTCATTTTTCTCCCAGTGCATGTATTTTCTTAGCAAGTTTGTTGCACTAGTCATTACTATTAGCACTTGGCACTAGCATTTGGAAAATCCCTTATTTGCCTTATTTGCCAATGTGTCCCCAGTTGCAACAATGGTTTGGATTTTGCATTTAATTCAGCCCCCATGCCATCTCCCATGCAGTTCTGCAGCACTGTTACTTCTTTGAGTGAGAAATAGTTTATAGAAAAGCTCCATTTCTCTGTATCAAAAGACTTCTATTCTTCAGATAGAGTATTTTAAACTACAATCTTATCATACTCAAGAAATGAGTAGAGACCGGGCAAAACATTTGAATCTAGAGCTCTGGAGGTTGCCTGACTGACTCTATTTTGTTCATTTAACAAAATAGTTGGATCCGATCTGGAACCTGAATTTGAAAAGTGATTGCCAAAGATGGAATTGCTGTTTCTCATAAGGTACAATGGGAAAATGTATTCCACCCATTTTCCATCAGAATGGGCTTTCCACAATTTCAGTATATTTTTTCTAGACTATCTGAAGTACTTGTTCTATTCTGATTAAGATTTTGATTAACAGACTAATTGCCATTTCCTGTACTTTTGAAGAGGAAGGTATATTATTTCATTGACCTAAAAGAATCAATCAATCAGAATAGACCAGGAAGGGACCTTGGAGGTCTTCTAGTCCAAACCCCTGCTCAAGCAGGAGACCCTATGCCATTTCAGACCAGTGACTGTCCAGTTTCTTCTTAAAAACCTCCAGTGATGAAGCACCCACAACGTCTGAAGGCAAGGTGTTCCAAATCTTAAATCGCTTTTGGTTGTATATAGGTGGAAGATACTCTTGCTTTTACTGAATTATTTTTACAGTGCAAGTGGGACTACACTGTACCTCCATAGAATCCATCTGATAATTGTCTGTCTGATTGTCTAGTTACAATCACAACACCACAAGTCTCTGTGTCCCTTGCAGTTTGTTCTCTTAAATGAGACCAATTAACTTTTCTCATAAAGGGGAGGCAGTGATTCACACATCCCTGGCTAGCATTTTGCAAACTGAGTGATATATTTTTCTTTCTCCATAGGCGTTTGCAATTTCTGTGAAATTCTTTCAAGTCTATGCAATATTAATTACCCATGAAATATCAGTTGTTATTTTTTTGAGACATGCCTAAAGATTCATTTCAATATTCTCTTTCAGGGCAGCAGATCACGCTACATGTTGAAAATGACAAAGAATGCAGCTCTAATCACAAAGCAGTGGTGTTTTCCCCCTCCTCTTTTTTCCTTCAGGGGAATTTCAAGCTTCAATCTAAGGGATCTTGCAGGAGTTTCTTTTCCTGACATTGCTCTAATTCTTTGTCCTCAGGATTGCTAGATCCATCAGAGCAGCAAGTAGTGTCTGCACTCCAAATCTCTTAAGGATTCTTTTTTCATCACTGAACTCCATCGCCCATGAGGCAGCTTTTGGCACCTTACTTTCTGCTCACTTGCTGGCAGTTGTTCTTGTCCATCATGGCACCTTCCTGGTTTGCATTCCAAAACGCTCACATACTGCACTGGCCCTAAAGTGCTTGGCGAAAGGGGGGAGGGCTTGCAAAGGCTGTGCTTCTGACAGCCTTCCTGTTGAATGCAGTTCTTTGTCCTGTGCTGTAAACTTTACCGAGCTTGCACACATCTTTGTGGACATCAGTTGGCTCACACAATACTTCTGGGGAGCCTGTGCCATCTCAGAGAAATATGTAGCTTTCATTAGTCATTGCTTCTAATGAACAAGATTCTTTTTCTCCCAAGGTTAACAAAGAGAGCTGATGTGTGCACCAGCTGGATCTTGCAGTTCTCACACTTCTTCCAGTTTCATAATTATAATTTGGGATTAAGAGATCTACCACAGACTCATGTTACCCATGCTCTTCTCAGCTCCTTTGTGCAATTTGCATTTGCTGTTTATAAACTACTCTTCTTTGAAAATTCAAGGAAGTTTATTCTAGTCTAAGAAAAGGATCTGGCCTTGTTATTGGCCTTATAGGTATTTGGTAGAAAACTTAAACTGATCCACAATGCTTGACTGGAGATTATTGGAGGGAGCAGCAAGCTTCTTCATTCCTTCACTGGCACAGTTGAGGAACAATACTATTTGAAAGTCCATATTTTCTCCTCCCACATGAACCGATCACTGAGTTCTTTAGGACAGGGTAATGCTTAGCTCTGCCACCATCACAGATAAATCCAATACATAAGAAAATACCTGCTTATATGGGACTACTTATGAAGAACATCTGGAAGCTGCAATTTATAAGTATATCTTGGTACACGCATGTTGCATCTCTGCCTTGTGAGCTGTTCTGGATCCTGGTATGCTTCTGAGTGCAGTTCAAGATGTGATCACCTATAACACAATTCACAGTATGGGACTAGGGCTATTTTAGGGAATGCATTACTCTAATAGTTTCTACCTATCCTATTAAGTCTGATAGAATGGACATGCTCCAGGTTCAGTTTTTCAAATCTGGCAAGACCATTAAAGCGGGCCCATTCTGTTGCAGCATCTACCCTCTGGAACACCATCTTCTTGACTTAGAGACCACAGGAGATATCTGGGCTGTAGACTAGACTGGGAAGTTTAAAAAAACCACCATAAAAATAGTCAATGGGAGGCTACTTTCATTTTGTAACCAAGAAATCTCTAGGAATGCATCCACCAGGAGCCCATACTGACAAGACTTTACTTGCCATAACAGAAAGCAGTGTTTGATTGATTTGGCTGATCTTAAAATAAATGAAGCAGGGTTTGATTTGGCTAGTAATTAGCTGGGAGGTTGCCAGGGTATTTATGCCTTGGCCAGTTGAGGATAATTAAGGGTGGCAACCTTTTTAAGGAAGGACCAGAACCTCCTAGAGAAACAGCGAATTCCATACCAGTGAATCTGGCAGGCACAGGCCTGCTGAAGAATATTTTATCAAGTCCTCTCCCCATATTTATTGTGGGGAGAGGACTTGATATATTTGCCTCTTCTTCATTTTGACTTTTAGAGCATTTGAGGGAAAGGAAAGGGAGATGAACACACACGCAACCCCTGTTAATGTACGAGGATCTAGCCCAAGAAATACTCAGGGTCAATGGTATGTTTCAATCATATTTATTTATCCAATCCTGCTCTCTTACAGGTGGAGCTGTGGAACTGAACAGCGCCTCGTATATGCCCTTTAAGTACCACGGAGGTGTGGCCAAAAGGTAAGGAGGAGTGGTGATGGAGGTGAGGGTATGGGTGTTAACCCCTGCAGTACCAAGCAGGTGGTGGCATGTGAGTTAGGCATTTATATGTGACAACCCCTTATGTCTTTCCTGTCAGTAACTGATGTTGCTTCTTCCCCAAAGCGAGATAGTGCTGTTTGAGGCCTCAGCATTTGTTGATTACTTTTCCCACCAGGAGTGTGGTAAATGGAGCTCTCACCTCTTCTCTCCCTTTTTTAAGGTTTGAAAAGCGCTTTTGAAGTCCTACCACTTCGACTCAGTTTGGCTATCCTGGTCTTAACATGGCAATCCTTTCTCTTGCCAATTAAAAGAATAGCTTCCTCACCTGCTCATGATTACTAATAAAAGATTGAAAAACATCTCACCTTAATTCCCAGAATTTAACAAGAATTTTGAAAAAGGCTACAAAAAATCTCAGGTGGTTAGAGATTCCTTTTTTGGGTAAGATCTTGAAGATTTGGGCCCTGGTATAATAATGGGTTAAAAATGGCTGTAATAATTTGTCAAATCAAAGGATTGTTTCCTTTTTCTAAAAAAATTGAGGCTAGCTTTGGGTGGACAGCTTATTGAGTGAGCTTATTTTCCTTTCTAGGTTTACCTCCCTATTTCTAACAATAAATACAAGCTATTTAATCTCTTTAACCTCAGATGGCATTGTTAGAGTTTATTGTGATTCTTGCTTCCTAAAGTGTAGATACTACTTTTCCTAATGCTTAGATGATCTTTCCCATTGATTCTATATAGGGTAATATAATTAAACTATGCCTCACACCATTTACTTCTTGTGCAACAATTTGTACAGTACATTAATCTTTAAAAGTGATGGGAGCTTCATGTAATACAAAAAGTGTTTTAATTAACTGGAAAAGTCCTTGAGGGAATGCAGTATTTTCTTCGGACTCTTTTTCCAATGTACTTTGTCAATCGCCTTTAACCAAATCTAAGGTCAATAGGTATTATGCCTTAAGGAGGTGACCATTTTTGGGTGTTGTAACCTGTCAAAAATAATTTGGCTGTGTTGCCTAATGTCAATGCAAAATTAAACTTCCTATTGAGCTTTGATGCCAAAATTGTGGTATGTGTGGTGCTACATTCTTTAAGGCTTCTTGACATGACTTTAGCATTCCCAGTGTCATTCTTATCCTAGATTCATACTTCCTAATAGGTTTGTAAAACTTTCCTGGAAAATTTACAGAAATTCTTTCAAGTCTTCTTTTGAGGTCAACTTCTTCAGTTTTATTGACTACTTTCTGTGGAATTCCAAGCTCTCCTACACTTGGTTCATTGCTTCAGGATCTCATATGCCAAGGATTTCTAGGATATTATTTCGTTAGCAAATCAATGTACTTTTGATTTTATTCTGCCTTCCAGAATAAAGTTAGTCAAGAGAAATATGTGTGATTAGCAATATGTGAGCTTTCCCTCTCTCTGGTCTTCCTCATAAGCTATCTAACTCGACATTCCTTAGGCAAGTTTGAGCTATAGCTCTTGTAGCATCAGCCTTGGATTTGGCCCCAGCAGAAGTGACCAAACCATTGTGAGTAGATTTTTTTTTCCAGTGCTTGTTTTTGCACTCACTACCTTCATAGTTGCAATATTAATTTTTTTAAAATCATTTTTTCTTAATAAGATGCTCCTGTAAGCCCTAGTGAGTCCCTTCAGCATACACCTTGAAGGATAACTTGTCTCCTTAAATTTGAAAGCAATTGCATACCTCCTTGTACAGTAAGGATCAGTGCTGACCTTAAATATTATGGCCTTTTGGCTCATTATTTAATTGGGCTTCAGAGAGCTGGTATAAAAGTAAGCAAGATTTTTTCCCTTCAGTCTTCTGGAATTCCCCCCTCCCCCATTATTATAATGCTTGCTTATTAATAAAAACAAAAACCCTTTCATCCCAGAGATACTTTATCTGTCCTGTGCAAAAGAGCCTTTCCCCTGGATGGACTGAGTACTCTGTTGTCCATGGTATTAGGAGGGAGACACAACAAGATTGCCTTACAAGATCATCTTTGCCCCAGTTCAAAGCAGGGAACTAAATCGGTCTCCCACATCAGACTGTAAAAGTGGACCATGGCTGGCGCCTTGACCTACTAATGCTTTGCTACTCAATCACTTACTAGGTTGGACAAGGTGAATGCAGTCTTTCTACTAGCAGATCAGGTGACTGAAATTTCAGGGGGAGTTTGCCAAATTCTGTTTGATTACAGTTACTGGAGGGAGGCTTGTTGTCTAGCTTTGAATCATTAATCAGTTAGCACATTTGCTGCTGGATTTCGGAGTAGTTTTTAATATCTTATTGCCTGACTAATTTTAATTTAATTATATTTTATCCTCTTTTTGGATTACTTTGCCTTTTTTAAATCTAGTGTATCTGTGAGGTTTTTTTCCCTAAGAATAAAAATATAAAATATAAATACACAAGTTGCCAAGCTAATCAAACAATATTATGTCTCAGCATGGTGCCACTCTCACTCTCTGCCTAGAGATTAATTGTGCATGTTTAACAAAGCTTGCTTCTAGCATTTTAGACATCAGCTGAAGGAATGACTTCTAAATCAAGCAGAATCTTGTTGTCTTCATGATCTTTGGAATCCTCTAAACTGATACAGGACAAGGACCTACAAAAGTGGTAGGGCTTCAGACAGTGTGCCTGCCATCTGGCAATTTTTGACTCCCCCCAACATCCTTCCTTTCCTTTCTGTATCCTGGAATATACATTTATGAGGGTTAGGCCTATTTTTACAACCTGTAATATCTAATTATTTTACAATGGTTTGTTATTATCCTATCACTAGTAAATAGAGTTGCTTCATCAAGGACAGTGGCACCTGACATTTTAAAATTGTACTTCCCAGGGTTTAAGAAATAACATAGCTGGTATACAAACTGACTCGGTTCAAATGAAGCTTAAACAAGATTTTATATGATGTTAAATGTATTTCATTTATATTCTGCTTGTAAACACATTTAGAAGAAACTGTATCTGGACTTAATAGATGGTTTTTGAAATTTGGGCAAGGACTAGTGTGTTTTCATTAAAATGCAGACTGTTTTGGCTCTACCACCACCCAAATGGCTTCAAATATACAGTCATTTGGTTATGGGAAATGAAGGAACTATTTTATGATCCCGAGGCTATAGCAGAAGCTATTTCTGTCCTGCTTCACTTGTGACAATAAGGACAAATGGGTCAAAATTTAAGGAATGTGTCTGAGAAAGGTCATTTCTGGGTCATGTAATTCTAAGTTAAAAACAAAACTTTGACTTGAGCTTAAGAATAAATTGATGGTGTGATCAGCATTACTTATTCAGGCATAACCTTCCATCAAGAGTCCATGAATGGTGAAGGAACAGAAGATTGGTGGTGTAATTTATGAGGCTTCTCCCATTATCTACTATGCATTCCTTAAACCTTTATAATGCAGGTTTACAGTAATTTAGAATACTTCTAAGTTGTCTTTACAGTTTCCAGAACCATACTGATATTCAAAACATTATAATCATGGGCATGATTTTTTTAAAGAGAATCCAAGTTTACAAGGAACATCAGCCAGTGTTTGCCAGTACTTCCAAACTGAGTGACTTTTCAGTCTGATAGGATCCCTGTATCAGGAATGAACAAAAATCCTTGTTCACAAAAAGAAACTAACCTAACTGGTTTGTATTCCGCCCCAATCTCCAAAGCTACATTTCTCTACATTTATGTAAAGATTTGCAATTGTGATGGTAATAATAATTTTTTAAAAATAGTGATAATATCACTTCAGAAAGGATGGGAAGTGGTAGTAGAAAAAGAAACATTTGATGTAATTAAATGTTGCTTGATATAATGTTTTCATGGTAATATAGCAAAAAATCTTTATCCCAATACTTTTCCAAGGTGGAATGGCCTTGGTAAACATTCATTCAAAGGATATAAAGAGTCGCCTTGTGGTGAGATGGATGGCAAACAAATGTAATAATAAAAAGTAAATATAAATACAGTATACAATTGGAACATTGGAAGCACCACGAAAATGTTACTAATAATAAATCTTCAGAATAATAGTGGTAGAGTTGGATTATAGATGCCACCCTATTTCAGGTGGGAATAAAATGCTGTAACTGAGTGCAGATATCAGGCAGAAAATATAGTGTAACATTACTTCAAAAAAGACAAACAACAAACAAACAAACAAACAAACAAACAAACCAGACCACCTCTTTTGATTCCAGAACCATTACAAAGATTCCTCATGGTTGAATGTTAACAACATAGTCCAATTTAAAGGATTTTTTTTTTTATTTGGGTAGGGTGTATGGTAAGAGAGCCTTGCTGAATTATGAAAAATGGGTTAGTTCTCATACTATTAAAACACGCAATGTATAGTGCATTTTGCTTTCAATATTCTGAACGTGTATATGTAGACAAATTTAAGGAAAAACATTGTAAAGCAATTCATCAATATCTGAACTACAGCAATTATTTGGGAGGAAACAAAAATTACTTAGGGGCCCTTAAGGAAAGGACAAGAAGAAACAGGTTCACCCAGTACAACAGATTTATGTATGTTATCAGACAACTCTTCCTAGAGTAAAAATGGATAGGCAGATGAATATATCCTCTGGAATTTCATTTCCTGAAGGGCTTTGAAAAGAATAGAAGAGCACATGCTGAGTACTTTTACTGAAGAAAATCCAGCTGTTAACATCCAGGTGATTGAAGGAGATTGTCCATAATATCTTCCAACTCTACCATTCTCTAATTGCTGTCACTGAAATCATTCCAGAGGCTTTATATTAAACTTCTAGATGCCCTTGGGGTTATTTATCTATTTTGTCTTTTACAAAAAATAATGTATACTTATAAAAATATGTCTGCATATCTTTTCTACAGCCGCCATGATTTTAACAGTCTGAGAGGCGGTAGCAGCATAAGTTTCTTATTTATTTAATTCACTTTATATTGAATTGCCCATATCACTGAGGCAATTCTGGGTGGCAAACATGTTTAAAAACATCAGTATAATAATTTTAAGGAATAGAAATATAAACATAACAAGAAAATGAAAAAGAATGGCAGTCAAGGAGAAACCTCTCATAATATCTCACTAAGCTTCTGATTCCAATGCTTAGGGAAAAAAGGCAGGTTTAAGGGCTTTCTGAAAGAAAAGCAGAATCAGAACTAATCTACCGTATTTTGAGGACTATAAGACACTCTGGACCGGGGTGAAATGCTCCCAGATCGGACCGGATCGCCTGATCTGGTAGCAATTTTTCCCTGTGGTTCGGCGATCCAGTAGCGATTGCCACTTGGATGTCATTACTTCCTGGTTTTAACCAGGAAGTAATGGTTTTTTACCTTCTGCGCATGCACGTGACGCACACGCGGCTTCTGAACCAGTAAGGAAGGTAAGTAGATTCATCCCTGCTCTGGACTATAAGACGCAGCCCCAGTATGTGCCTCGTCAGGGCTCCATTCCATTGCGCCCACCACCGGTCAACTGAGCTGAGCTGCTGCTGCTGCCACCAGAAAACACTGCAGGTTTCGCTGCTGAGCAGCTGATTGGTGATTGGATTTGCCTCCTGGAATACCCCCGATCAGCTGTTCTAGGTGGCAGGGATTGTCCATTTGCCGCAGCGAATGTTTGAACAGCTGATCAGCACTGCACCAACCCCCCTCCTCGCCGCAATATTTGCTTTATAAGACACACAGAGATTTCCACCCACTTTTGGGGGGCGGAAGTGCATTTTATAATCCAAAAAATACAATAATTTCAGTTCTAATATCGTCAATGGGCCTAAAAAACCCTCTCAGTGAGTATCATTTCACTATTTCTTAACTGATGCTGTTGCCATGTCTTCTTCCTCCATGATCTTCATTATTGGCTACCTATGGTTTTTTTTGCAGACTTGATCTGAGTCATAGGTGTATATGTAAGCAGCCTATTGTATGCTTATTCCATTTGGATTCCATTATTTGGAAGGTTGAGACTTCAATCCTAGATAGTGACAGATGTTTTATTTCTAGGGTGCAAAAAATAAATAAATTTGTTGCGACTCCATATAAATGTCAGGAAGGGCATATGGCCAGTAAATGCTTTGCTTCATTCAGTCACCCCGACTCTACTCCAAAACATAAAAAGGGAGTTTGCTATATGTTTGCTCCATTTTTTTCCCTACTCAATGAAAGTATATTGGCAAAGGAAAGCAGAATATTAGACAGGAACAATTGGCTGCAAAAACATCGCCCATGAAGGATTTGGTTTCTGGAACCAAAATCTGTGTTTTCTGGATGAATGATCATTAGAATAAAGTAGGTTGCGAAGAAACATTGAAAGCTTGGTCAGTGGAGCTTTCAATTAAATCCCAGTATTACTGTAAACAAAAACCCACAAGTGAGAACTGATAAGGAAGATTTATACGCTTTCCCAAACAAGTGGGGCTAGTCCCTCCTTTCAGAAATTCAGGAGTTTTGAAGGGTAAATTAGGTGGTTTAAGTCTCTGCAGAGCTTAAGATGCACATTTTGCCCATAACTTCCCTCAAAGAAGCCTCCCTCCAAATATGCAAAATACATGCTGAAAAATTTGTCCATCTATTTGTGGGCATAACAAAGAGGATGTTGCCAGCCTGCACTGTTGTTATCTCTTTATAAGGGTAGAACTTTTGCTTTTGTCTTTGTTAAAAAAAAATATTATATATTGGTTATTTTTATAGGGGGGAAAATCATTTCTTTCTTTCCTATGTTACTACAATCTTATAAGAACTGTTTTTGATGCATTTGGGTCATTTTGGATACACATCCAGATTTGGAGGCTACATTTTAAGCCATCTACATCAATTGGAATGAGATTCAGGTTTATTTTATCTTTGCCACTCAACAAGGAAACCAGGGAGATCAGATCTCTGGAAACCAATTTTATTCACTGTAAGAAGTACATGTTTTCCCTTGAGAAAAGACTAAGGGAGGAAATTTATCATTCATTACATATCTGAAGGATATGTAGTCCATGAGCTATTCTCTGTCATTCAAGGACTTAATTTCCTTTAGAAATGCTGGAACTGCAACTCTTTTGTTAATGTATGTATGTTGCCATTTTAGAATATTGGCAACTTTTAAGATAGATCAGGCAGGGGTGTCAAACTTGCGGCATCATGGCGGCGTCACATGACGTATTGGGACTTTTTCCACCTTCGCTAAACTGAGCAGGGCCAGGGCCAGCACATGACGCAACTGGCCCACGGGCCGTGAGTTTGACACCCCTGAGATAGATGATAGACAGATGAGACTCAGATCTTATCACATCACCAGATATTCATCACTGTTAAAACACTGATCTACTTAGGTCTTTTTGCCACACTATGTCCATCAAGAAAGGACCTATGAATACTGTGTCCATCAAGAAAGGACCTATGAATACTGTGTCCATCAAGAAAGGACCTATGAACATTGTGTCCATCAAGAAAGGACCTATGGACACTGTGTCCATCAAACAAACATTCATTTTTCTATCAGATAACTTAGCCAATACTGTCTCTGAACAGTAGGTAACAAGGGTAGACATCAGATGTTGTATCCCTGGCTCCTAAACTTTCTAATTAACACAGTTAAGACTTTTCTTCAGAAATCACAAGGCCTGCAGTGAAGATGTAGCAATATCTAGTTCCTGCTCAGTTTCACACTTAGAATGTGTTTGCTTAAGTTCTACTTAAGAACATTCCCATTTTGCTGAGTTTCAGCCATATTAATTTGATCTTGCATGGGAGTGGGAACTGTGATTCAAAAGCCACAGCCAAACCAAACACAGTCTACATGACCTAAACTGAGCACTAATGGTAGTTAATGTTCCCAATTCAACAGATTTACAGGCATATTTTTATCTGGAAAACTGAAATTACATGTAAAAATGACCCATTAGGAAGAAATATACTATTTGGGGTCTTGGTTCTAAAAGTAGGGGGAAAATGCCATACTTAGAATCCCAAAGAAATAAAATTGTGTCACTTTTTCTTCTTTCAAATATGAAGTGCTAATAAATCTGAACAAGTTTTAGAAGAGGCTTCCAACCTGATTCTATGATGTAATAGTTTCAGGGGATAATATTTCACTAAATGACAGGAGATTTTGTTTTGTTTTGTTTTTTTAAACAGCCCCAAAGGCCATCTCTTTGGCTCAATAATTTGCATTAGTTGCAGTTTTGGGGTTTTTTTTAGAATTCTGATACAATCAGAACAAATATTCTAAAGAAGCACACAATTCATTCTGGTTGTGCACGACATAGCTCTCTGCTCATGGTCCAAGTAGAAAGTTACTATGGTTTGAAACTGGACCAAATCACATGGCAAGATTTAATTGTCTCAGACCACCAAAAGAGTCTGCAGACACAACGGATATGGATCATTATGCAACATACATTTAACATCTTATTCAGCAATTGTTAATAAAGCTATTGCTCAGTAATTGAGCCACATGTTCTTTATATACCAGATCTCAGGTTCAAATTCTGGTATTTCTAGATAGGGTTGGGAAAACTCCCCCTGGAATATGAAAAGTTGCTGCTTGCTACAGTTAGCAAGACACGTCAAGTGGAATGAGTAGTTCAATGCCATATATAATAGCAATTTCTTATAGTACTTATGCTTTTTATATCTCAGCTGCCAAACTATGAATTTACATATGTGAAGGGCTGGCCCAAAATATTTTAATATCTCAACTTCATCAAGTACAAGTGCCAAAATGATCCATTTATTTTGACTTCCTAGAATAGCTAATCCCACATAACCCTTGGGATATATATTTAAAGAATTTATGCAGCTACACCACTCCAACAATGCAACTCTGGTTAGGTTACAAGAAATAACCAGGATAAAAACAACAATATATAATCAAATAACACCAGAGCTGGTTCACATTCCTAACCATGTTTTTCATCTTTTCCTAACATCTGAAATCAGATTTCTCCTTCCATCTAATGATAAAACTATCCCTGTCCCTGTATTTGAAGATCTAGCGATTTCCTCCTTTAGTTATTTTGAATATATATGAAAAGGACATTGATGGATCCTGGAGTAAGTCTTCAAGCAGCAGTGTGGACTGGGTGGTCTTCAGATTCCTTCCAGACACTTTTCTATGAACAAACTGAACATCTAATTCTGTAACTCCAAATGTTCTATTTTAGAAGAAGAAGAAAAGATTTCAGTGCTGTGTCTGTTTGGATAGTGGAAGAACTCTATTTACAAGGCATTTCCTCGGTACATTAAGAAAAACACACAACTCTGTTTGCATGGCTTCCCCACAGCCGGTTTGGATAATATTTTAAGGCTCTGACCAATATGACTGTAGAATGTTTTTCAAACCCTAATACTGTATGTTCTTCAAATCACATTTTGAAGATGCCCTTTCAGTGAATGTGATCTTATTGATTCACCACTCTGGAATTTTATTTAGTATTTTTTAAAAAAATAGGTGTCAAGGTTCTATTCTAATACTGGTGACTAGTATGTAGAATACCTGTTCCATGATTTTCCCCATTATCCATAAAAATAGTAACTAGCTATAGAAAAGACATACTTGAAAAAGGCTTAACTTTAGCAATATTTTATCAACATTTTGCTTTGGAAATCCATCCACAACTTGGGCTGAATGGTCCGTGGTCCACTAATCTCTAGTTTCTGGAAGGCAATTGCCTGGAAAAAGATGAGCTAAACTAAGTCCTGACTGTTTTTCACTATTATTTAAATCTCTTGCAGCCCAATTTGTGGCAAACTTAGAAAATTTGGATTTTAATGGGATTTAGTTCAAAGAAGAGTAGAGTTGTAATTTTTGAGTTTTAAATAGCTATAAACTAATCTCTTATTAAATTAATTTAATAAACTATTAAATTAAATTAAACTAATAAACTATTTTAATAGATTAATTTCCAAAAATTGAATTTTAGTTAGTACAGACTCTTGATAGCACATGTACAATAGGATGATGATACTATACTTATCAGACTGATTTTTTTTTCTTCCATTCCTTTTCTCTCTCATTGCCATCTGTACCAATGAGTGAATCACATTTCCTGTATAATCAGCGTCTTACCAATTAGGATAAATTACTGCTTCATTATAGTTAAGTAGACTATTAAAATGCCATGCGTGTCTCATGCTGACAAAGTAATGTTTGCACTTGCCCATTTTCAGATAGTTTCATCTAATTTCAAAATGTTGATGGAGGAGCTAATTTAATTAGCAGCACTGCAAGGATATGGAACCTAACATTTTTAGCTGAGTTTATTTCTGGAGACAAGTCTTCAAAATGACAGAAGACCATGTAAAAAGCTTTGTCTACTTGCAAAATCAGCTAGCTACTCTGATGAACATTGATATAGAGTTGTAGAAACAATCTGTTCCAGCAGTCAAATGTAAAATTCTGTGAGTATCATCGACTGGTGCGGATTACTGTGGAAATAATTCAATTAGACTGAATTCCTACAGTACATCCAGACCAGGATTCATAAAAAATAGAGATCTTTTCTCTAGACAGGACTCATATGGTCAGATTGTATTTTGTTCATGCTCTTTTTGTAATCTTTCTGTTCCTCTTAGCAGAAGGGATAACAGCAGGAGAGGCAGGATTGAAGCTTGAAATTGTTAGTAGTATGATTGGGTTATCTTTATTTTGAATGAATTTAAATTTCTAGGGCCAGATAAATCGCATTCTAAACTACTGCAGAACTAGCCAATGATCTGGCTGAAATCTTATGGATTATCTTTGAGAAATCCTGAAGAATCAGTGAAATGAGTCAGATGACTACAGGAGAGCAATTGTTTCTATCAGTAAAAAAGGAGGAAAGCAATCATCAATCAGCAAATTAGTCAGCCTGACATTAACCCCTAGGGAAATTACAGAGTAAATAATAAAAAGATTTATAAATGCTTTAAAAACTATGTGGAAATTACCAGAAATAACGTTCCATACCATCAGGGTGAATTTGTTAGGAATAAGTTTTGCCAGATTAGTTCTATGTCATTTGCTGACAAAAATTGCTGGCTAAAAATTGCTAGATTGTGGGAAGGCTATGGATTTAATATAACTTGATTTCAGTTCTGGATTTGACAAAATACTTTATGTCATGTAGATTAGCGAGCTTGTTAACTATGGAGTAGATGGGGTAGTTACTGCTATCTTTTATCAACTCTCAATTTTTATATTTTTTGTCTATCTTCAGAGAGTAGATGATCATCTGTCAGAAATGTCCTAGTAAACCCTGAACTGAATAGGAGTTTGGTTTGGATAATTTCTGAGGTACATTTCAGTTCAAATTCTGTGATCTTACCTCAAGAATTGAACAAGGCAATCTTTATTTCATTTTGCCAACCAAGATCTAATCTAGTCTGAAAATCTGCCTAACCTGGCCAGTTTTAGTTTAAAATAGATTTTCACTGGCAGACAGTAGCCCTCTAAGAAACAAAACTTTTGCATCTCCTGTCGCCTGATTACTTCAACCAGAGATGGCTGGGACTGACCCTAGAGCCATCTACCTGCCACTCCACAGATTCAGAATGATAATTATGCGTCTTGGAATGAGTTTCAAGCAATGTTCCAGTCTATTCAGACAAATTAGGTCAGCTTCAGCAAAATCGCCAGTGATGGCCTCCTTTAATCCAGCTCTTCCCACCTTGTAGTTATATGGTGAAAACATAAACAAGAGACTGTAGTTGACATTCTCAAGGCTACATACCTTGTGATCCATCAAGCTTAAACAACTTATCAGAATGCCAAACATTTCTAATTTCTGCTACCTCATCTGTTCCCCCAGGCACCTAACAGAACCAGCTGAAGAAGATTTTCAAACTCTCTTTTGTCTGTTAGTGACTGCAGTTTTCTGGAATAAAAATCCCTAAATTTCCATTTTACAGAAAGGCATGGTGCTTGGTTTTTCTTTCTCTGCACTTTTTTGTGAGGATATGAAGTTGCTGGGGTATGTATGAGGTTTTGTACCTGCACCTCAATTGCAAGGGCTGCACCTAAAGATTCTTGCATCTCTAGAAACACTACAGTCTTGATAGGAAAGAAGTAACATATACTAAGAGAAGCCACATTGCTGTAGCTGCCATGGTGCAGCATGTTTCAGTGTATCTAGTTTTTTTTTTTTTAATTCTATTATAAATGCCAGCTTATTCTCAGTAAGTCTGACTTTCCTTTATCTATAGTGGATTTTTTCTTACTTGTACAGAAATATTATGAATCCTCAAATTAGGTAACATTTTTAAAAAGTGGGAGAATTTATCTGAGCTGTTAAGACATTGCCTTAAATTATTACACTAACTGAATACAGAAGGGAATGAATGAGTTAACACACTAAATGATCTGTGAATCAGAGTTTGGTACGTAAAGTTCTAGATTTCTGGAACCTAAATCTTCCTTCCCACCTCTAGGAATGAGATTAGGACTCCTCCAGAAGATTTACAGAACACCATCTCTTCCCCCTGGCTGTATTGGCTGGGGCTACCAAGGACCATAAATCTGGAGACCTGAGACAGAGGCAACCAAGGTAGGACCAACAATAGAAACAGCAAGTTTCAGAGTGTTTTCTCCAAGAATTATACATGAATTTAGCAGCCAGAAAAGCTCTATCTAAACAGGAAAAAGTTATCCCTTTCTTTCCATCACGATTCATTTTTTGAGAATAACATCATTTCCTCTTGCTTCTGGTTCTCAAAGTGTATTATTAATAGATGTAGTAAAGCAAACAATTGCTTACCTGGAAGGAAAAAATGCATAGTCTCTGCTATGAATAGCTAGCTGACCTTTTCTCTTTGAAATAAGTATGCATGACATGACTACAGCCCTCTGTCCATTTAAAGAAGTAAAAAATATTTTTATGCATTACTAAGCCTTAATCTGCAAGGCAATCAAACCAGTCAGTTCTAGAAGAGATCAATCCTGACTGCTCTTTAGAAGGCCAGATCCTGAAGATGAAACTGAAATACTTTGGCCACTTAATGAGAAGGAAGGACTCACTGGAGAAGAGCCTAATGCTGGGAACGATTGAGGGCAAAAGAAGAAGGGAACGGCAGAGAATGAGGTGGCTGGATGGAGTCACTGAAGCAGTCGGCGTGAGCTTAAATGGTCTCCGGGGGATGGTAGAGGACAGGAAGACCTGGAGGAAAGTTGTCCATGGGATCATGATGGGTCAGACATGATTTCACAACTAACAACAACAACAAGCCTTAATCAGGGACACGGTGGCTCAGTGGCTAAGATGCTGAGCTAAGATGCTGAGCTAAAAAATGCAAGTAGAAAAATAGGGACCACTTTGATGGGAAGGTAACAGCACTCCATGCGTCTTTGGCATTTAGTCATGCCAGCCACATGACCACGGAGACATTTTCAGACAGCGCTGGCTCTTCGGCTTAGAAATGGAGATGAGCACCATCTCTAGAGCCGGAAATGACTAGCACGCATGTGCGGGGGAACCTTTACCTTTACCTTTAAGCCTTAATCAACACAAGTCTAAATATCCTACTGTTCAAAGTGCTACTGATTCCAAAGTAATTGAAAGGCAAGTTGGAGGTGTGGCAATTTGGGAAATATTCAGCCCCCCCCCTAAATGTTTTAAGCACCAGCTATGTTAAAGAGATCCCCATTCCTTGAGCTGGCAGAAAACTGTACAGGTAATCCTGAAGTTACAATCATTATTGAGACTGGAATTTTCATTGCTCAGTGATACAGCTGTAAACTGTGACATCATGTGACCATATTGATGGCAATCCTAGCATTCCTATTGCCATCCTTAACTGAACCCCTTCATTCGTTAACCAAGGTCCTAGTCCCTCTCAGCTCCAAACCTCGATTTTTCAAAAGTAAGGTACTGACTTTCCTTCAATTCCTGCCAACTGTCTATTCCCCCCCCCCCCGCCCTGTCTCTGCTCTTTTGGCCATCCTCCTGCACTCTGCCTTGTAGGGTGGCAAGTAGCCCCAGAACCACCCACCTCTGGAGATGCTTACCACGCTGCAGATCAATGGTTTCTTGGCATGCCATAGTTCCGGGGCTGCAAAAAGCCCTTGAGTTGCAGCACAGTGAAGCCCTTTGCCGCATGAAGCCCAACCCTGGATGGACGTGTCAGTGCATCACAAAGGCAAAGTTGCATCCATGCCAGCCTAATCCCAGTCCCCCTCACGACCCTGCCCATGACCACCCAGTTGACCTTTGCCATCTTCTTGCTCTCGTTGCTAATGGGGTATCCCCTGTCTGGCTCTGTGCAAGGCAGCTGCTGGCCATGTGAGGCCATCTTCTGCAAATCTCATAAGGAAATCACCATGTGCAACCTAGGGAAGAAAGTCTTGTAGGGCCAGCACTTGCCTCTCCAAGAGCCAGTCTGGGGACACCTTGTCGGCAGCGGGATCAACTAGGACAGCAAGACCCATGGAGTAGAGGGGGGCAAAAGGACAGGAGAGAGACAGGCAAGCCAGGGAATGAAGTGCCCCTTTGGTTGTAAGTATGGGTGGGCTACCAGGCACCCAAAATTTGAACACATGACCATGGAGGTACTGTATGTGCTGTAACTTCAGGAGCCAGTTACAGTTCATTCTGTGCCGCCGTAACTTTGAACAGGTGCTGAATAAATGGTTGCAAGTAAAGTACTACTTGTGCAGTATCAACATGCAACTTGCTGTCCCTATTGATCATTCCTTGCCTTTTGTCTGTTTCAGGTAATTAAAGTAATGCGACTTCTTTTCAAAGTAGTCTAACTTTATATTCCTTGCGCCTGCTCTTTGAACCAAATTTGAGTTAAGGGGAGATAGGAGTGAATATACAGCTTTGAGACTTGTGCAGCTTAGAATGACTTAGGCCTGTCTCACTCCTGGGCTGGATAATGTTTCAAGGACGTAGCAGAGAAAAATGTTGCCAGAGCAACTTTATGTTCTTGGCTGGTACTAAGAGCTCCATTTGAATGTGTTTGGTTCAGTGCAATGTCCTACTGAGATCTTGCATATATTTTGCAGTCCTTTCCTATCGGTCATTTTTCTGATTATAATTCTGGATTCAAACATTTCCAACTGATGATACCACATTCATATTTGAGTACACTGAATAATTTGCTGCCCTTCATACAGATCTCCCAGATGGGTGTATAAGAAATGAGTTCTAGTTTATGAAAGCTGTTGCCACCATACATTTTGGTGCAATCTTTCTATGTTCTTCGACTAATATGGGGCATGAAAAAAGCACAAAAAAAATGGAAATTGCTTATTGAAGTACTTTGAATGGGTACAATTCTTGGTAAAAGTATTCAGAATTGTCAAAATCCCATACTGCCATCTAGAGGATAAGTTGTATCAAATCATGTTCCAGTTTCCATATTCAATAACATTAATCTAATATAATTCATTTAAAATACATTTTTTCCCCAAACAGGCTCCACATTGTTTTACTGAACCAATTTGACATGACACAAGTATAAATGTATTGTCTTCCATTTCAATGAAGATATTTATCATCACTAAATACTATTAGCAGTCATTTAAAAGGAATTAATAAGAAAATTTTAATTTACAGTTAAACCTTAGGAGATACTGTATATGTAGCATAAAAATCACTGAAAAACTGAAAAACTTTTCTCTTGTATCTTTACATTAGGATTTAGAAATAACATCCTTGCTTGTTTTAATCTTTTAATTATACAAAATAAATATACATCTCATTATATAATATACAGCAAAAAACCAGTTAAGGTCATAATATAACAAAGTGAGAATGCAAAATACCTCGTAAATCACTATTATGAAAACAATATTTTTACCAAAACACTTTACAGTTTGAGAAAATTACTGAAAAGAGAAATTGCCATTTCGCTCCTTTGGATTTTTTGAGACATCCCAATTTGCACACTTACTTTTCCTAAAAATTGGAACAGCAGAATGCCACTCAGAAATTACCAGTACCCATAGTAGATACTTCAGTACTCCAGCTAAACTCCTGTTGGTTTAAGATCATAACCCACCCTTCTATTATCAGGGTCCCCAACAAGGCATTTGGAAGGAGGCAATCTACTTCTGGGTTCTGGGCTCTTGGTGCCTACCAGATGCCCTGCCTCCCAGATTGTTTCTGTTAAACAAAACTAGTTTTACAATGGAAAGCCAGCATGCTGGAAATCAAAGGGCCAGCTCCTCTCATTCTATGCTACAACTTAAAAATCCAGCAGGATTTGACCTCTGTATCCTTTCACTACAGGGATGTTCTCCTACCCTGGATAAGACAAAAAGTTCTGTTCTACATGTCTGGCAAAAATGCTGAGTAAACTAGCATTGCTGGAACAAATGCTCTATTTCAGGGGTGTCAAACTCAAGGCCTGCGGGGTGGTTAGATCTGGCCTGAGGGGCTGCCCTGGAAACAGCAAAGGCCCGTCCCACGGTGCTCCCGAGCTCTATTTTTGCTGGCAGAGAGTTGCAGGAGGCCGTCCCAGCCGAAAACGGAGATTGGGAGCCCGTTTTTGCTGGCAGAGCACTTGAGCCATCACAGGAGCAAGTGACATCAAGCTGGCCATGCCCACCCCGGGCCGAGGTCAAACACAATTCTGATGCGGCCCTCAATGAAATTGACTTTGACACCCCTGCTCTATTTCAATTAACTGGGTTTCCATGCAGGTTGTTTAGGAAAGTCACTTCTAATGTGAGAAAGGGAACAGATTGCTTCTTGATGGAATGAATATTATTTTCCTCTCATCTCCAGCTCTCTCAGCTGGACTATTCTGTACTTTCTTCAACAGCCAATTTAACTTTTGCATTTTAGAGAGAGAAAAAGAGCACATTACCACATTCTAGCTATTCTTTTCACAGTGCACTAACGGAACTTGTGCTTTCTAATCACTCATAACAAAGCTACCAGAAATATTTAAGACTTTCTTTGAGATGAAAATGCGTATCAGTCATTATAACCCATGACATCTGTTGGAAATGCATAATGCCTCTAATACCAGTTAACTAGTCATGTATTTTGTATTAACGGGACAAGAATACTGTTTGGTATTAAACACTCAACATTTAAATTAATTCAGCCACATGTACATCTGGTATCTTCAAAAAAAATTAATTTGAATATTGTTTGAATGTTAGAAGAATCTGTCATTGTTGTGGTCTTCTATATTCAGGTTTTTAATCTCTTTAATATTTTCTTATTTGGGGGGAGTCTTATAAAAAACAAACTGAATTAAATTCTCATGCACACCTGTTCTGAGGTAGTTATTATGAACCAAATTCAAGAGGCTCACAAAATAGTTTTTTTAAAATAATATGTTTAAATATTTACTAACAGTTTAATATTATGTACAAAATGAAACTAAGAATAATAATATGTAAGAGGTGAAGTACTGGGTTTCACTCTACTAAGGACTAAATTGCTTAGCCACTGAGATAGTTGTACTTAAACCTTTCTATTCCATTCAAAATAAATATTGTTGGAAGGCCCTGCCTCAGTGCCTCAGACTAGTGAAATACTTTGAACAACCTTTCCCCAATTTGGCTGGAGTTATGGCAGTTGCAATCCAACAAATCTGGACAGCTAAAGGAAGTCTGCAGCAGAACAGCATGTTGGGATATCCTATGCACATGACAAAAACACACACAGAAGACAAGGGAAGAACATGCAATGATGCAATCCTCCTTGGTAAGTACTTAATTTACAGGGAATAACTGAGCCAAAAAAAACATCTTGATGGAAAGTGACCTGCTCAGTCAGATTTCAAAACATCGCTCTTGAGAAGAAATATGTATGCAAAAATAAAACACAGATCTGCCTGAAAAAATGTACATTGAAAAAGTTCATCCATTCCATATTTCAATTATCACTCCCTGCAAGCTTTCAGGATCAGTATGCAAGCTACCCTGCACCTCATCTTGTACACCAAGCACTCTTGTGACCCTGTTTTTTTGAGTGGAATATAAACAAACCTCTCCATGAACAGGAAGTCTAAAAAGGATGGTCCCTCAAGACAGGAAGGCATTGAATATCTTGAATTGAATTTGGCACAAATCTGCAGAGGCTGATTGCTCAATGCACAAAGAAATACAGATACCGTATACATTACAAAACACTGGAGTGGGGGGAGCCATGATTGTATCTTAGCTCCTAATAAAACTAAGTCTCTATTAGAGTGTTTGTCAAGCTTAGCAACTTAGCAACTAAGATGTGTGGAGTTCCAGGAATTCTGGGAGTTGGAGTCCACACTTCTTAAAGTTGTCAAGGTTGAAAAACTGCTCTACTGAATGTTTGCACAGATCTATCATGTTTCATGACCCTGTCTTATATTTTTTTGAACCCTGAAATAAGCGCTTGGCCTTATTGCCATGCGCTCAAAAGCCCAATTGGGCTTATTATCAGAGGATGTCTTATTTTGGGGGAAACAGGGTATTTATTATCTGAAACCCACAAAGCAGAGACTGCAATGTCCCCTGCCTACCCACCTTTTGGGCTGAGCAACATCAGCAACATTTACAGTTGCATTAAACTGCACCATTCTTTTATTTCAGGAGATATACATGTGCAACAGCCTTCCAAACTGTCTACAGGTAGTCCTCGATTTACAATAGTTCGTTTAGTGACCATTCAAAGTGACAATGGCACTGAAAATAGTGACATGACCATTTTTCACATTTATGACCATTGCAGCATCCCCATGGTCATGTGATTTACATTCGGATGCTTGACAACTGACTCATATTTATGACAGTTGTAGTGTCCTGGGGTCATGTGATCCCCTTTTGTGACTTTCTGACACACAAAGTCAATGTGGAAACCACATTCACTTAACAACCATGCTACTAATTTAACAGTGATTCACTTAATACAGTAAATGTGGAAGAAAAATCATAAAATGGGGCTAAACTCACTTAACAAATTTCTCACGTAACAACATAAATTTTGGGCTCAATTGTGGTTGTAAATTGAGGACAACCTGTATACCAATAATCCATAACTTGGCTTCCACAAATTAACAGTATAATAAGTAATCTGACATTTTACAGTGAAAAAAAATGAAGTCAAGTTTACCAGAGATATAACAGAGAACAAAGAAGTATCAATACTTCTCTGTGTCAAACTTGATTTCATTGAGGGCCGCATCAGGGTTGGGTTTGACCTTGGGGGTAGAGGAGCATGGCCAGCTGGACATCATTCCTGTTGGGGGTGCCGGTGGTGGCCCGAGTGCTCTGCCAGTGAAAACAGAGCTCGGGAGGGCTGTGCAGGCTGGTCCTTCACTGTTTCCAGGGCAGCCCTGCGGGCCAGATCTAAGCACCCCTTGAGTTTGACACCCCAGACCTAGCTCATTGGACAGAGTGAATGGCTCAGTATGATATCAGAACTGACAAATTCTCTGGAAAGTAAGCTTCCTTATGACATTGCATGGTGGCTAGGAACTACGTCTGTTAGGAATTGGTTATAACCTTCAATTCAAGGGCTGGGGGCTTCTTAATTTTCTTTTCCTTCATTATTTGGTGAGACAGTGTGCTTAAAAACCACTCCAAATCTTGATGGTCTTCTGGCCATCTCAAGTACTGCCCCCTTTGCAAAAAGATCCTGATTGGTTGATATTTCATAAGCTGATATTGAGAAAGAGATCCAGCTACTACCATTATAAGGCTATCCTCCAGTTCTGAGAAATACCTGCTCTGGGCAAAATTAAAGGCTTCCACACACCAGCCATCCTTGAGAAACTGTTTTGTGACCACACAAATTGTTTTCCTACAGTTCCAGACAGCATCATGAATACTACTGATATGATCCTCCCCAGGCAGGAAATCTCTGTCTTCAAAGCAAAGAGCAAATCTGTTCTTCTTAGAATACTGAGAATCTAGATGCTTTATCAAGGAACTTTGGACCCACTCGAAGTCTTTGCTGCTATAGCAAAGGTAAGCATCATAACTGTGTCCCTGTTGATCCAGTTCTCGTGGGAGCTCCTTCATGAGGAATTGTGTGAGTGTTTTATACCAGAAGAAACAAACTCCCCTAAAACGAGTAAAAACAACTACTGCTACTAGAAACACAGTTATAGTAACACAGGCAAAAATGAAGACTGACAGCTGCAGAGGCTCCATGAGCTTGTATTCATTGCAATACTCTGTATCTAAGCTTTGGAGAGGAACACCAGCAAACTCTGGTGGTCCAGAACAAAATATGTCATTGCGTGAGCCATCTAAAGTAACATTGGTTTGGTTTAGCCACATAATAAAGTTGCTTAATAGGCAGGTACAGTAAAATGTGTTATGGGTGATATCCAGCTGGTCTAATGTTGCAAAGAGCTGAGGATCAGGGTAAAATAGCTGATTTGATGATAAATTAAGAACTTTCAGGTTTGTAGGAAAGGCATCTTGAGAAATGGAAGTCAACAGGTTGTTAGACAAGTTAAGTGTCTTGAGTGACATTAGTTCACTAAATATACCCTCTGGGATGAAAGTAAGGTAGTTGTTATTGAGATAGAGAATTTCCAGGCGGGAAAGTGCTTTGAACACATCCAAACATAAACCTCTCTCCCATATAAGCTTTAGCATGTTGTCTCCAAGGTCCAAGTAAATCAGCTGATTGTCTTTTGCTATGTCTTTATATTTGAAGCAATAGGATAAACGATTGTTTTTTAAAACAAGATACTCCAGGGCTGGAAATTGGAGAAGTTCATAGAGATCACCCAGATTCCCCAGTCTGTTTCCTTTTAAGTCAAGGACTGTGGCATTTATAAATTGTATTTTCCAATATGGTGTAGTCTGTATCCGGTTGTCACCTAACATAACATAGATGAGATTTGGGAGAGAATCTATTACTTTTAAAGCATTATCCACAAGATCCACGTATTGAAGCTTTGGTAAGGATTTGAATGGATCTCTATCAATCACTCCAATGTGATTATGTTTTAGATCTATATGAATTACATTAAGAAGCCCTTCAAAAGTGTCCTTATAGAGCTCACCAAGCAGATTGTTTGATAGGTATAGATACTGCAGATTCTGAAGACCAAGAAATGCTCTGTTCCAAATTTTATTTATTTTATTATTGTTTAGATTCAGCAGCTTCAAATCATGGAGATATTGAAATATGTGCGGTTTAAGAGTCAAAATCCAGCCTTTTGATATATCAAGCAAGATGAGGCCACTGTCATTAAGACCTGCAAATGTATTAATATCAGGATCAGGAAGATTATTAAATCCAAATGATGTGCCCATACCATGAGAGGACATCTTCAACGCCAACAGTGGGGACCCTCTAATAGCTGCACAGAATCGCTGTGTTAGAGTTGTACCCCAGCCATTACTCCCAACGTCCAGTGTTTCTATGCTAACATTTTTTAAAGGATTCCCACAAGTAACCCAATCCACAGATCTTGTATACAGTTTAGTAAAACGAAGAATAAAAAGTTTGAACCTTGCTCCTTGGAAATTATTAAGATCCCCTTCACAGATAGAAGCAATAGGGTTTGAATCCAAGTCTAGAATGTCCAAGGATGTCATGTTATAAAATACACTGTGAGGGCGAACGTGAGTGAGTCTATTATATTTGAGGTCCAGATATTCCAATGAAATCAAATCTCTGAGGTAATCCTCTTCCAGAATGGATCCATCAAGATTATTTTGATACAGTTTAAGAATACGGATTCTAAACAAGCCCACAAAAGCATCAGGGTCTAACACCATCATTATATTGCCACCCAAATCCAATTGTTGTAGGTTTGGCAAGTTCCTAAAAGCATCTTTTCCTACGGTTAAGGGAAAGCGTTTTTGTGATCCAAGGAATAAAATCTTTAGCTCCTCCCTCAGAGGGAAAGAGGTTGCATTAACTTCTTGGATGAAATTGAAGTTTAGGGATAGAATATCAACATGTTCAGGCACAGGTGGCACCCAAGTGAGATTGCAGAAATCATAGAAGGCTATCGTGTTTTCCACTGAACAGCTACGAATTGCAAGTGTTTCTCGGCACACAAGCACTGTGCCAACAGCAAATATCATGCAGAGATAAAACATCGTGCTCTCAATCTGTGCCTGGAGGAAAAGGATGGGGAAAAGAAAAGCATTATCATTTGCATTGGACCACAGAATCTGAATTAAACATAACAACACAGGTTATATAGAGATCAAAACTCATCTAATAACCTTTTTAAAAATGTTATTGCGAATTCATAAAAAAGGATGCCGTGTTAATGCTGATCCTGCTTGTTTTCCCTTGCATCTTGTTTACAAAATGGTGCTTTGGAAAATGGGGAAATTCTGTATTTTCATTACATCCTAAGAAGAACATTACTCAAAATGAAACTTATCAACATGGTGTTTTTCTATTTAACACAGAAATAAACTACATTGCAGCTACCAGTCACACTTTTTCTGTCATTTTTAGAGAAGAAGGCAGAGAAAAAAGATCTCAAACCATGGATGTGCCACTTTTTCGAGCTCACAGATTCATTTGTCTCTTGGGTGTTATGCTGGGGCCTCATTTCAAAAACAAAAAGGAAGACAAAACTACATTTGATTTACTTTCATTATAATGTAATTTGAATTAGATGCAGCAGTTATTCTCCCCACAAGTTTGATAATTTTTCTATTTCTGATGGACACAAAGTTGCACAAAATTATTGACTTTTCAAAGAGCCTGGAGATCTATATTCAGGACTTCCAGGTGTAACTTTTAACTCTGGAAACACAGATTTGGACCTGTATTTCAAGGTACAGTTGTTATTTGTTATGTCCAGGCTTTCTGAGCAAGTAATGCCTAGAAGAAAATGTAACTCCAGGATGTCCTAACTATAAATCACTCTGATTAATTTTCTAAGTTTGCAAAAAAGCCACTCAAGTCACCCAAGATTTATTAAATTGCATTTGGTTTCAGACAATTCACAAACAGTTGTACCTATCTAAACTTTATTTAATTATTTGGTGGATAAACAAGATAAATGGTCTTCCATGCAGACACCACAGAAGGTTATAAAGCTAAAAAAGCTTAGTAATTTAATAGAACACCACTAGGAAATTTGAGGGCTGAAGAGTAATTTGTGAAGTTATAAAAACATCCTAAAAGACAGGTGTCAAACTCACGGCGTCACGTTGCCATCACATGACATTTCATGACTTTTTTCTCATTCACGGAGCTGGGGTGGGAGTGGCTTGTGCGTGATGCATTTGGCCCACAGGCTGCCAGTTTGACACCCCTGTAAAAGAAGGCAACAACAACCCACTTCTATGCTATTGCCAAGAACATATTCATGGAGCCATTAAGGAGTCAGATTTTACTTGAGGGAAATATGGTGTGTGTGTGTTTTTTTAACTTTTGAGGGCATCTGCTTTTTTGTTTTGTTTCACATTTGAATAACAGAATAACAGAGTTGAAAGGGACAAAGTCTTCTAGTCCAATGCCCTGCTCAAGCAGGAAACCCTATGCTGTTTCAGACAAATGGTTGTCCAATCTCTACTTTAAAACCTCCAGTATTGGAGCATCCACAACTTACGGAGGCAAGTTGTTCCACTGATTAATTTGGTTCTTTCCTATCAAAGCATAATCTTAAGACTCCAGGGAGATTTCTAAATTCCCAATGCTTTCGCTGCTACCATCAAACCTTTCCTGATTTGAAAATAGTTTTCTTTTCTCTCCTGTTTCTTTCTCTTTATGAAATGTCATTTGTTGGAAGGTGGGGATAATCAGAATCACTTTTTATGTACAACATTTGACAGTAAATCAAATGAACTGTTATATAATTTGAAAACAGAATTTATTTATTTATTTATTTAATTAATTAAATTTGTATACCGCCCTACTCCCGAAGGACTCAGGGCGGTGAACAGCCATAAAATAAAACATAAAGATACAAAATTTAAAAAAGAGATAAAACCGATTAAATAAATTTGGCTGAACCATTTTAAAACCCCAATAATTTAAAACCAAATTTAAAATTCCCATTTAAAAGAGGAAAATTTAGGTCAGGCCAGCTTGATGAAATAGGAACGTCTTCAGCGCGCGACGGAAGGTACGCAGATCCGGGATCCTCCGTATCTCCGGGGGGAGCTCGTTCCAGATAGTAGGTGCCCCCACAGAGAAGGCTCTCCCCCTGTGGGCCGCCAGTCGACATTGTTTGGCCGACAGCACCCGGAGGAGCCCCTCTCTATGGGAGCATACCGGTCGGTGGGAGGCTATTGGTGGTAGCAGGCGGTCCCATAAATAAGCAGGTCCTAAGCCATGGAGTGCTCTGAAGGTGATAACCAAAACCTTGAAGCGCACTCGGAAGACCACCGGGAGCCAGTGCAGCTCGAGCAGGAGAGGCGTTACATGGGAGCGCCACGTTGCTCCCATCACCACCCGCGCGGCCGCACTCTGCGCCAGTTGGAGCCTCCGAGTGCTCCTCAAGGGGAGCCCCATGTAGAGAGTGTTACAATAGTCCAGACGGGAGGTGACGAGGGCATGAGTGACCGTGCGTAACGAGTCCTGATCCAGAAAGGGACGCAACTGGCGGATCAGGCAAACCTGATGAAAAATCTTCCCGGTCACGGCCGTCAAGTGCTCTTCTAAAGACAGCCGTGAATCCAGGAAGACACCCAAGTTGCGAGCCCTCTCCGTGGGGGCCAATGATTCGCCCCCAATAGTCAGCGATGGCACCAGAATTATTAATATGAATGCTTAAAATTATAATTTAGGACACCTTTAGCACTCTTCCCCTCTGGAATTAACTAGGAGGGGGTTCCTAATGACAGTTCTGATAACCCAGTCATCACAGAGCCTTTATCATATGTAATAATCATATATGATTATCTTGCACTCTCTCAGGCTCTGATACAAATGAAAAGTGCTTTGAGGCTTTCAGTTAATATTTCCAAATCTCCCTCCTTCAGCTCAGCCACACGTTTGCATATACTAAGCCTCTTAGTATAGGCTCTTTCTGAGTGCCTTCTTATCCATCTTTATTTCCTTGTGCAAGTTAGACAAAGACTTGCACAACTCATGATAACAACAATCAAGCTTCATCCGTGAGATTTACCTCTGTATGCAGGAAGACACAATTTCTTAGCAGAGAAGATGAGGGGATAGAGAACTACTGTCTTGGATGCCTGTATGTGAGGTGGGGGACTGTTCTCATGACCTTCATTCCCCCTTCTCCATGGCTGTTCTTAACAAAACTTTGCCACCAGAAATACAATTCAAGATTCCTGATCCCCAATGACCATTCACACATGGAAGGTACGTATGGTTTGAAAGCCTTCCTAAAATGCCTTAGAGATTACAGCGCTCAAAAAACGAGTCTCCTCTCCTCCAAAAAAAACCCCTCTTATAAAAAGAGAAACATTTATATTCTGCTCAGCATGGGTAACTGACAGCTTAGCAGAAGACCACAAGAGATATCCAGTGGTATTGGAATACTACTAGCTTAATGCCCCACAGATGGGACTTGAGCAATCTGCAAATGGAGACAAGAGGCACACCATACATAGCCAGTTACTTCTGTTTGTTCAAAGTCTTCAATCTTTGCTTAAGCAACAAGATAATGAGTACAATGTGCCTTCCTTGCTGATAGTGTTGTAGTTCGAATCAGAATGACAGAAGAATGACATACTGTAGATCTACATTATATGCAGATCTAAGTATTTAAGAATTAAACACAGGACATTTCGAATCAAGGAGTGAGGTCATGCTATGTCACATCTGTGAGTTTCACTTTCTTCCACAGAGAGTTGTTTTCCCAGTTTCATGTTTTTTTCATCGTAGTGATGAAGAAATTTGCTTCACTAATATATTCACGAAGCAGGGGGTTGGACTAGAAGACCTCCAAGGTCCCTTCCAACTCTATTATTCTATTCTATATCTCAATTCATAATAATGCTAATCTCACCAGACTTTTTTTATTGAAATCCCCCCTTTTCCCTTTTAGATTTCAAATAGGAATAACCTGTTTAACACATATATCTGGGAACCTGCAAAGGGGGAAAAACATTCAAGAAGAACATGGAGTTGAAAATTGATCAGCAGGGAAAAGCTTAAGCAATCTTCACACTCTACCCACTATCTTGCTTAAAAACCATAATCTGATAAGATGAACTGGTTCGGTGACGTCATATCGTCACTGCTACCGGCTCGGGAGAACCGGGCTGAACCGGGAGGAACCCACCACTGCTGTAAACCACTTAGAGAGGGCTGTAAAGTACTGTGAAGTAATATATAAGTCTAAGTGTTATTGCTATCTAATCTATCTATCTATCTATCTATCTATCTATCTATCTATCTATCATCTATCTATCTATCATCTTATCATCTATCTACCATCTATATGCCACCGTTATTATTTTTATGTATAACTCATGGCAGCGAACATATCCAACACATCTTCCTCCTCCTATTTTCCCCACCAGAATAGCTTTTGAGGTGAGTTTAGCTAAGACAATCTCACAAACTCCCCCTTTCTAGACTGGTGCCTAGAACAAATTGGTTATTCTTTCATCTTGTAAAAATCTGTATTATGTTTTACCACTGTAATAATAATCTTTGATAAAAGAATTGTTATAAAAAGAAAATGGAAATATATTTTTGAGAAAGAGTATTCAACATAGGTCAACTATGATAAAAATTACACTTTTACCTTTACCTAATGCTAGCAAACTCATCTCAGCTGTCTTAAAGCAGTGGAAGTCAAAATCAAGCGAATACTGACCAGGGACTTAATATAAAAGTTGCAATATGGAAAAGCAAAGTCACTCAACAGTTCTTTTTAATCCCTTTCTAAATTGGCAGATGATTCGTAAACTGCTTCCGAGTTGCTTCTTGCTCACAAAATTGCTCTGATAATCTCAGAGAGGAACAGGCAGCCATTCAGGAGGATCAACAACTGGGAGTCAAAGGATTGCTTGAGATACTGTCAAGCAGTCAAAAATGTCACTCACACATCAGAGGGAAAGTGGCAAATAAAAGAAGATAGACTTGCCGTGGGATTGTTATAATGCACCAGAAAAAGGTTGAGACCTTTGACCTAACAGTGGTTATTAGCATAGAATTTCAGCAGAGCTTTTCTTTGAAGCTGTTACCAGTGATGCAGGGCTTATAAATTGTGGAGAAAAATACGTTGAGCTTTTTATACTCTTTGTCAAACCAACTTTTGCTGCCGTATCTTTGGTATGGTGCCTATCTATTTTATTTTTGTTGGTTAGAAATTCTGCAATCTCAGAATGGCTGTGTCATAATAGCCCAGGATGCAGTTTCATGAACCAGACATGGAACAAAATAGTGATTAATTGGAATAGATTGGTTCATGTGCTGCTTCTCCTGATGAGGCAAAACCAGAGGTGGCCTAAATACAAACAAAATTACGTGGGAAGCTTAAATTTTAAATTTAAAGCCAGTAGTATTATTGGATGGGAGGCAAACATTGTTTATTAGACCAAACTTTGATATTTTTTTTACCCAGAACAGAAGAAAGGTCTTCCAGACTGTCAATTGTTCACTGTTTTGCTTACAATAAATAGTTCCAATGAATTAGCCATTTGTGCTGGTTTAAACCTTGCCAAATTTATTTATTTAATAACAGTCTGGGAGACCTTTCTTCTGTTCCGGGTAAAACATTACATTTAATTACATTTAACATTCTTTGAAAGGCATGTCCTCAATGATTAAATGGCAGCTTTGATATTTTGCAAAAAAGGCCTTATACTTTGATCCCTTTCTAGCATTTTAGTTTCCCCCAATAATACTGCATCATTAGCAAACAGACAATTAAATGAGGCCATTTAATTTATTTATATTAAATAAAGTGACACCATTTTCCAAAACAATATCGTGATGTCATACACTTCAGCAGTTATACAGAGTTAAATATAGAACAATGTGTTTTAGGATTATAGCAAGCAGTATTATTTCTGAAGAACTACTCGATGTATAGTCCTGAAATTTAATCAGAAAGATTCACCAAAAGCTTAATTAATCCAAAATAAATGTCTCCAAGTGAGAGTTATAGTCCCAATGTATCTGGAGGGTATCACAGTGAGGAAAATTGGAAAGCTCATTCTTGCTTCATTTAAGAGAGACTCAAGGGATATGTCAATGCTTGCTAACTTTATTCATCTGTAAATAATTTGGCAATGCAGACAGCCATTCCTTCCATTTCTAGACAGGTGACAGACTGTCCGTCAAAGAAGTTCATTGGATTGTGCTAGGAATCAAACTCTTCTGAATTAATGCAGATATTTCAGCCCAAGGAACTCTGGTCCTAGCAAATATTTACCATTTGTCTTACATGAACAAAGAGATTGGGTTACAATAGCCTCTCAGCTCACAACATACTGTTGTAGACAACTGCTTTTTGTGGTTCTTCCCACTGTCTGCTCCTTCCTGAGGTTTTAATTATGGGGTTCTTGAGACATGGGTTCTTGATTTGATTTATGATTATATCTTTATTTCACTTTGCTCCAAAAAGCTTAAGAAGACCTATATAAACTCTTTAGTCCATTTTATTTCTAGGCAAATCTATAAAATAAATGAAGTTCAGGAACAGTCACTGAATCACAGTGAGCTTCATGGGTGATCAAAAACTTGGTCTTCCTGGTTCAAACCCAATCTTTTTATATCATTTTGGCTTTCATGACATAGGATTATTGAACTATTTTTAAAAGTATTTGTGCGTTTGTATATACATGCAGGTTCTCTCTCTCTCTCTCTCTCTCACACACACACACACACACATAAGTATATGCCTTTGAATAAATCTTGACTCCTGGCAACTGCCTGAACAAGTGCTGCAGTTCTCTTGACAAGAATTTTGCAGGTAATTTGCCACTCCACTTTCTTAGGACTGAGGGAGAGTGAATGGCCCAAGGCCTCTCAGCTGGCTTTATGCCTAAGGCAGGACTAGAACTCACCATCTCCTGTGAGGATGTCAGGTAGTAAGAGAAACAGAATGGCCCCAATCACCCCACTCCATATGACATCTTTTCAGAGCATATTGATAATTACCACAGAGGTGTAGTAATGGAACATAAAAATTCCTGGTGTGATTTAGGACAGGGGTCTCCAATCTTGGCAACTATAAGCAACTATAAGCCTGGTGGGCTTCAACTCCCAGCTTTGCTGGCTGGGGAATTCTGGGAGTTGAAGTCCGCCAGGATTAAAGTTGCCAAGGTTGGAGACACCTGATCTAGGAGGACTTTCAGGCAGTTTCCATTTTTTTTTTAATATTCATTGTTTCTCAACCACTTGTGAGAGAGAGAAAAAAAATCTCCAAACCTGAGAAAGTGGGATGCTTTCAAGAAGAATGCTGAATGGCTAGGACAGGAAAGAAACAATCCTGGCTGTATCCATCACATAGTGACTTCTTCTGTAGCATCTCTGCCAGTTTTGGTGCTAGGCTTTAATATTACCAACCTAAGGGGGAGGGGAAAGACAAGGTTCATTGTTAATGAACAAAAAACAAAAAAGAACATCCTTTAGGATCTATTTGTTTGAAGTGCTTCCCCATAAAGCCAATCTGGATTTCTTTTCAGCTGCAAATCACAAATTTAATTATTTTTAAAAGGGTTTCTTTAATCTGTAAATGAGCAATACTACCTCTCCCATGTCTTTGCTAGTAAAACATGTATTCTTTATAATCCCTAAATTACTCTGGATGCCAAGAAAAATGTTTTTTGCTTCAAAGACAGTTCTCGTCTTTTTATTGATCTTCAGAAAATGTTGGAAAATATTTCCACTTAATGTTGTTACCACTCTTCAATTTCCTTTAAAGACAGCTATATTTATATGATGTTGGCTTTTACTGAGAACTTTCAGAAGTGCATGAACATCAGGTCAAGAGCTTCTGAAGAGCAATTTGGGCAGCTACTCAATTTATATTTTTCATTTTAGCCAAGTATAGACTTTATTTTAGTCAAACAAAAAATAGAAATAGGAAGGAAGGAAGATTAGTATTTGAAAAGGCAAATGTTAGCTAGATATCTACTGTATAATAAACACAAATTATTCATGGAAATCTGACTAATTCACAAACTTAATTTAAGAAATCTTAAACTGTGTCATAGAGAGAGAGAGACAGACAGACAGACAGTATTAAACTAATGTTGCATATGAGTAAAACTACAGTTTTTCTGAAGTAAAAAGCAACTTATTTTTAGGTGTAGACTGGTAGCTTTATAAAATAGTTACTTCTTATTCAAGAAGTAAGAAGCCCTTTCTAAAATACTGTCTATCGCAGCCTTGCAAGCAATCAAAGCCATTATTTTTTAAAAGTGTTTCACACAATAAATCAGAATACATTTAAATTTCCTGAAATATTTAACATAGCACTTCTACAAAGATATGCGAAGATAAGGATTTTGCAATGAGTTCTGCTTTAGCAGAACTCTGAGCTCACTGTATTTGTGATAACCAGAGCTGGTTATCAATCAATCAGAATAGAGCTGGAAGGGACTTTGGAGGTCTTCTAGCCCAACCCTCTATTCAAGCAGGAGACCCTATACCATTTCAGTCAGGTGGCTCCAGTCTTGGACCTCCAGTGATGAAGCACCTACAATTTCTGAAGACAAGTAGTTCCACTGGTGAATTGTTAACTGGGGGTAGGCAGAGATTCTGTAACAAGTACTCCCTCCCCCCCACCTCCAATTTTTTTTTTCTGAGAATCTCATACTTCATTTTTATGACTGGTTTTCAAACCATCAAATTGAGATGAAATGCTTGAAAATGTGTTTAAAATCCTTTGGGTGAAATTTTCAAAGCTCTCCATGTCTCCATAACTGGCAGATACTGAAATAACTCTGAAAAGGGGGAAATTGCGCAACCCTGCATATTCTTGTAATTAGAAAAGAGGGCTTTTCTCGGTACAGAATTTAGTGCAGGGTATAGACATTGCAAATAATATGCCACACTGTACAGAAATCAGGAGGTAAAGTTTAACGTTATGCAAATACACAGAAAGTACCAAATAAAGTGCAAAATAATTCATATCTAGTTCAAATAAAAACTGTATTTTAAGCATTGACAAGCCATTAAATATCCATCTCAGGCTCTCAAAATAGAAATCATTCTGAATCCAGAACTAGTTAAAGGGGAAATGTGATTAATAAGGGACTAAATGGGAACTGATTTCCCACTTTTTAAGAAGGTTTTCTTTTCTTTTTCCTGGTTATGTATAATGATAATGGGAGACCAGAATTTTCTTGTTTCAATGTCCCTGGTTCTAAGTGGCAGGCTTATCTGAGCATTTCCTTTTTATAAACAAGTTGAATAATTTATTATGTGCAATCAAGCCAATATTGGCAATTTCTGACAACTGTAGTCCCAACATACATGGAAGCTGTTATGCAGGCATTCTAATCCCTAACCTGAAGAAATTCCCCTCCTGACCTCCCTGCTAAGGTCGCACGTATATTATGATATGAAAGCATCAGCCGTGACATTCACAGCCATTGGAGATAAGAGAGTGGCATGTGTGATGCTCTTTCCTTGAAAGAAAAATCTATACAGCCCAGAAGGCTCAGAACTGAATTTGGGCTTAAAACTGCTATGATAAACAAGAGAAATAGCAATAGCACTTACATTTATGAACACTGCTTCATAGTGCTTTACAGCACCTTCTGAGCGGTTTACAATGCCAGCATTATTTGCATATTGCCCCCAACAAACTGGGTCCTCATTTTACCCACCTTGGAAGGATGGAAGGTTGGGTGAACCTTCCTGGCTGTGGGTAGAGTTTGTCTGCAATATTGCATTCTAACCACTGTGCCATGATGGCTCTTAGAGACATGCATGTAAGGATGTCTATTTCCTAATTCCTGCCCGGCAAAAGTGCCAGACAGTGTGTCAGTGTAGTCAATCAAGTAAAGACATGTCATGGTCCCATCAGAGCCCAGTTCGGAAGAGGAGTTGGGACCGTCTGATGGGGATGGCACATCTCCCTTGGAATGTTTGGAGAGGCCAGGGGCTGAGGACAATGCTCTCCCAGGCCCTCAGGCATTGGGGGAGGGAGCTGACTGGATGGAGAACTCCCATAACAGCATTATACAATTGCATTTTAGCATCCATTCCAAGATCTGAAATGATACATCAATTCCATGCCCTTAATTGCAATCCATATGCTAACACCTATATGATGGATGTATCTTTATCCTTTATTGATGTAAAAGTTTGCCTTGCATCTTGGATACACCATTCCTGATTTAACCAGTCCTGTGCAATATGGACAACACTGAACTGAATTCAAATTGGCTGTGGTAGATATGAAGACACCCTCTATAAGTGGGGCAAAAAAACTGAATTGTGACTGCAGGGCGAAAAAACAACTAGCCAACATATTGTGTCAGTGCCCCAAAATAGTCTGTGACAAATGAAGCAAAAATGTATCTGCAATCTAGACATATGTTTCTAATATTTTATATTTTGTATTTTTATCTGTTTATTTTAATTGAA
Source organism: Pantherophis guttatus (assembly GCF_059756535.1). Classification (NCBI taxonomy): domain Eukaryota; kingdom Metazoa; phylum Chordata; class Lepidosauria; order Squamata; family Colubridae; genus Pantherophis; species Pantherophis guttatus. The sequence continues at coordinate 295,208,661 of NC_142063.1, read as the reverse complement.
ATATGAATATGCCATACGATAAATAATAATAATTTTTGTCCTTACATCAAAGTGGCCTCTAGTCACATGCAAAGAAGTTAAAAATCTCATTAACCAAATTAAGTATGGTAAAGCCCCCGGGAATAACATCTCCCACGAGCTAATTAAATCCAATTCAAATTGGTGGATCCCTTTATTGGCTTCCTTCTTTTCACACATTAACCACACAGCTAAGATTACAGGTCTGGGGGAGGGAGCTATAATTGTTCCCTTATGCAAAGAGAGTAATAGGAATGCCCTGGTTAATTATAGACCAAGTAGTTTATTGAACATGATTACCAAACTATATGCCAGGTACCTATTCACTAAACTTCAAACTTGGATAAGATGAGGAAATAATTGATCCTGAGCAAGCAGGGTTTTAACCAGGATGATCCACTGTAGACCACTGCCCAGTACTTCAACATTTAGCAGACAAATATACAAATATGGAATCCTACTATAATGAGGAACAATTAGTAATCAACTATGACAAATATATATTTTTTTAGTTTTTTCCAACAAAAGACAAAAGCAAAGTGGACAATTGTTTCCCATAAATTAGAATACATCAAATGTTTTAAATACTTGGGCGTAATAATTCAGACCTGTAGGAAATTATCAACTCAGGTAAATTATGCCACTTCTACTGCCCAAAACAACATACTAGCAATAACTAAATTTTAAAAGCAATAAGGGGCAAATTACATTCTGGCAGCAATCAAACTCTTATGGTTAAAACAGTTGCCCAAGAAGTAGTCCTTGACTTACACCACAATTGGGATCAGAATTTCTGTTGCTAATTACAATCATGTTACCGTGGGGGGTGGTACAATGGTCCTAACTTTCAGGATGAGTTGTAAATCATTTTTTCTGAGACCATTGTAACTTTGAACTGTTGTTAAACAAAAGGTCAAGGATACACACCTAAGGGGCTTATGAATTTTCTTAAGAGTTAGTTTGGTACCCCAAAATGCACCCCTAATGCAGTCTTGAGGCTTAAAGCTAATGAGCCAAATATTAAGGTTCAGGTCTGGACCAAGATTCTAATCTCAGGACTCATAACCATGGTTGACCCTACACATGTGATGCTTCTGCTGCTGTTAGACAGCTACCAATCTACTATACTATACCTGTGTAGAAGAACTTTGCACTCTTTGACTCTCTGCTGAATATTTAGGACAATTAAGTCTTGAAGAGGCCTAATCAACAGTAAAAGAAAGAATTAGGGACATTGATTGCCAGGATGATTATCACCAGTGAGGTCAAATCCTTTTATTAAACATTAGACAGATGCAAGCCTTCTACTGCAGTGTATCTATACAATGTAACCCGATGCAAATATAGACAGGAAGATTTCATGGGACTTCTTATTTACAGAGACTTTGTCCTTGTAGATCCAGTGTGGGAGAAACTCTCACTCATGTTCTCAAATGGTGTCCTTTTTATGATGCCCCAGCATGTGCTTTGATCTTCCCAATCATTTCTACCTTTTGGGTCACACTGAGAAATTTTATGTTTATTGGTTTTTAAGGGATGCTAACTCAATGCTACTTGAGGGATGCTAGCTCAATGCTACTCAAATATCTTCATCAGGTAATTGCATACAACTTTTAATTAGAGAAGTTGTTTTATTTCTTGTTTCATTGATAATGAATTGCTACACCAAACTATTTCTCTTTTCTACTCTAAAGGCTGGTCAAAGACTGTAAGAAAGATTTTGATTTGAAGCTAAATTGTTACTTTCAAGATGCTATGGTATCTGGCTTCCTTGCACCCAGAGAACATTCAGTACTCAGACGGGAATCTACAGGCTGCTTAACCAAAAGGTTTTGTGCCTATCAGTGGGAAAGATGCTTCTATAGAAAATCTGTTCGGCTGGACATGCATATCAAGCTAATGGAAAATGTTATCTTTGACCATAGCTGAAACACAATGATCAATATAATTTAAAAAGCACAGCGTGACAAAAATGACAGGACTATAAAGTCAACTATCTAAAAATCAACATCACGATCAATTAAATGGGATTTGACATTTATGCAAACAGATTTACTGTTGCTGCCACTTCCAGTCTCTGCAATAGCCTCTATCAGGAATGAATATAAACACAAATACCACACACACAGAGCAACATGCAGGCCACACTTCTCCAATGTTTCTTTTTTTCTCAATCATGTTTTATTTAACCTAAACCAATTTCAATGTATATGTTTTGGTCCCAGGTCCACCTCTAATCGCTCACCCACACCGACTCTTAGATAATTACCTGTTCTTTATTACATTCATTGACCAACCAACATAAAATATTGAAATACATCGGTTAGCCAATAGAAAAATAAGATGACATATAGTTTAACATTAGCTTATTAACCTTTGCAAAATTTTATAAACTATAAAAGAAAAAAATTGCAATGTTTAGCAAAATCAATATATTTTTCTTGGAGAATAAATAATTCAAGTAGAATAAATATAAGTGCCCTGAGAATATTATTATTAAAGGAGTTTTAAGTCAAGAGTCAATGTTCCTGAGAAATTGATGATCTAACCAGTATTTTTCAAAGTTGATAACTTCAAGGTGTGTGGAGTTCACATTTCCCCATCCACACATCTTAAAGTTGCCAAATTTGAAAAACAACAACCCAATGATTTAAAACAACACAGTCTATCCCTTCCAAGGGCTCCACTAATTTAGAAACAAAGTCTAGTTGCATAAAGAATTTTCTTATATTTCCCTTCCATGACTACCAGGGGAAGAACGTTAAAGCAGGGTAATTATGGTGTCCTTCTGAATTTTGGATCTGCACTTTCATATAAATATTGGGTTTGTTTGATGAATTGCAAAAACATTTCTAAGCAGAAGGACCTACTCCCTATGTAGAACCTATCACCCCAGAGCTTGGCATTCTCAACTTCCAATAACTAGAATGCAATTCCTAACTAAGTAATTTTTGCCATTTTGAGTTTAAATTATTGGTGAGATGCCAAGGAGACCAGATTTATCTGACCAAAGGATAACTTTGCACAAGAAGCAAATAGATTTTACAAGAGACTTGATCTCTACCTTTGTATTACCACTTTCCTGATCTAATATCATATTTGGTACACAGCTGGCAATCTGAAATATGTTATAGAGGAATGTGAATTGCTCACCCTCTAAAAGAGCTATCTTGTTATATGGACCCAATTGAATCCCATACAGTAACCAGATATAAGTATTGGCTGTAAATAATTTTAGGTATAAACTCTGTGCCTCTGGTGATAAGAAAGGGGTTTTATAGCTGAGGCTGATTTTAAGGTTTCATCATTCAGGTAGGCACACTATCTCCCTGTTTATTTGGGTGTGTGTGTGTGGAATTCCTACAATTAAAAGTTTGAACTTGTTCTCTGACATATGACCATTTAGCTGCCATGTCCAAGCTTTGAGGTCTCTAGAAAATGGAAGGATTTTGACTTAGAAGAATTGATCTGTAAGGCTGCCTCTCTGCAATACAGGGCAAGAGAAAACAGCCAGAGTTAACAACAGCATTACTGCATCATCTGTACACAGTAAGATAGGAATATGTCTATTAACTAGCCGTAGGATAGTGGTGAAAAAGTTGCTTAAGTGGGCTCAGTTTGAGTTTATACAATGATAAAAAGTACGGATTCAAGTTACAGTCCGTACAGTCCTGTCTGACACCATCTCCCTACAAGAATTTATTTTGTGAGACACAAGGAACTGCTGCATCTAACCTTTGGTAGTCAGTTTCCAGGGGGTCTAAATAGTAAGGCTAAGAGTCATCCATCAGTAAAAGAATTTTTCCATTTGCACCCTAGCTTGTCTCTTGAGATTGAGTCAAAGGTTGAGATGGAGTCAAAGAACTGCAGAAAAAACAATTACTACCAACCTGCCTTCCATTAAGGACCTGTATACTGCATGAGTCAAAAAGAGGGCTGTGAAAATATTTACAGACCCCTCACATCCTGGACATAAATTGTTTCAACTCCTATCCTCAAAACGACGCTATAGAGCACTGCACACCAGAACAACTAGACATAAGGACAGTTTTTCCCCAAACACCATCACTCTGCTAAACAAATACTTCCCTCAACACTGTCAAACTATTCACTAAATCTGCATTACTTATTACTATTAATCTTCTCATCGTTCCTATCAGCCATCTTCTCCAACTTAAGACTATATGACTGTAACTTGTTGCTGTATCCTTACGATTTATATTGATTGTTTCCTAGTATGATTTGACTGCTTATTTGTATCCTATGACTATCATTAAGTGTTGCACCTTATAATTCTTAACGAATGTATCTTTTCTTTTTATGTACACTGAGAGCATATGCACCAAAGACAAATTCCTCGTGTGTCTAATCACACTTGGCCAATAAAGAATTCTAATCTAATCTAGGTGAGCCTAAAGTCAATAAATGCAGCATGCAGCGCAGAACAGGGTCTGACAGGGTGTTTCTCAACTGAATGCCACAGGATCATAGTTTGATGCAAGGAGAAACAACCTGCCCTAAAACCTGCTTGTCTCTCCAAGATACACTCAGATTTGTACCAGTCTTGTAATTACCCTTCTTGAAGCTTTGCATACATTTTGCTAATTATGCTCAGGAGACTGACAAAGAGATAATCAAAGCTTATCCATCCCCCATGGCAGGCAGAAAAGATTATATTTTCATATAATCCTCCCCCGCCCCCCATGAAAAAGAAAAGATGTTTGGAAGACAATTAATAATGGGGGAAAAACTATTAGTAGCTCAACAGAAAATCATGCGTTTAAAATTTACACACACAAACACAAAGATATCAGTGAAAAGTCTCTTTAGATTTCTTTTTGTCTGGTGGTGGTGGGGGAAGCACCTGCGAATCAGCCTCGGTTCTATTCTATGCATTAATAATATACCCCAAAGCATCTGCCTTTTTTCCCATCAATAAAAGTAACCATATCTCCTTTTTATTTCTGTAGGCATTGTTCTCCAGAGTCTAGCTGTTGATATGGTTTCACATTTTATTATAGTTAATAATACAGAATGTATTCCATTCAATTTAGCTTCTAGGTGCAATCTACAAATATACATTATCTTTACAGAGCTATACCCTGTGTTAGCATTCACTGACACTTTGAGGACTTAAAACAGGGTTGGCAATTTTTTTTGGCCAGGGAAATAAGATATACCTGGTCAGCCAACTTACAGATGCAGGAGACAATCTAGTGACACTGCCGGAAGGGACAGGGTTTAAAAAGACAGGCCTTTTGTTAACAGGTTAGGCCCGTGATGGTGAACCTATGGCACATGTGCCACAGGTGACACACAGAGCCCTCTCTGCGGGCATGCCAGCTGTCGCCCCAGCCCAGCTCTACTGTGCATGTGCGCATGTCTCCTGCTGGCCACCTGGTCTTTGGTCTTCGCACGGGGGCAGGGCGCATACGTGGGATGTACACGTGCATGCATGGGGGGCGCATGTGCGGGGGCACTCGCATTGCATTTTGGGGGCTTGCAGTTTTGGGCCTGGAAAGCCTCCTGCACCAACCTGGAAGCAAAAATGGGTAAGGGGGGATGGGGTGCATGCACGGAGGACATGCGTGGGGATGCATGCACAGGACGCACATGCATGTGCAGGGAGGCGCATGCATAGTGGGGTGCTCACATTGCAATTTGGGGTTTCTAGCACACGTGCACCAAAAAGGTTAACTCGGTTAGGCTGAGAGGAGAAGAATGGGAAGATTAACAGCAGCAATGGGGGCTGGTCTCCTTCAAGGGGGCTTGTACGGTACCCACATTATCACTTTTCATTTTAGGATCTTGACCTGAAAAAACCACATCACAAACATTTGGTTCTTTTGCTCCTAAATTGCTGCTGAATTCTGTAATCTCAATGGAGGGGGGGTCCCATTTGGCCTGGCGTGGGAGTTATATTGAGTTGCTTTGCCAGTCTGTAAATTTGATATTATAAATAAAATAAATAAAAAAACAGAGATGCTGAGAACAGTCTTCCACCTACCCCCAAGCCTGAAATGCCCAAAGCAAGGTGCCCATTAAGCCATTGGAAAGTTGAGAAAAATAAATACCAGATTTAAAGTGCCTTGCCTATGAAGGCCCTGCCCTTCAACTGTTGTCTCTAGTCTTCTCTAGCTAAGCTATGCCCCGTGTTTTGGAATCTTCTGCTGAGTTCAGCTTGGAGAGTTCAACACTGTGGGCCATTAGACTGTTCACCTCTGACAGAAGAGGGAAGAGGGAATGGCTTTAAGGACAGGAGAAAGAGCCACTACCAAGGCAGAAGTCAGACACAAGAGCCAAGCTTCTCCTAGTTCATAGGAAAATAAAGAGAGGGGGGGGAGCACTTTCCAACTTGTAAGATTCTGTTACTATAATTTTACAATAAAGGTACTACTAACTTACATGGTATTGTTTTCCTAGTCTGGTCTATCCTGAAGGACTGGCACTGACTCAAGAGAAGTAGGAGAAGGGGATGCCATCACTCTGCTTAACAACTTTTTATTTATTTTATTTATTTGTTTGTTTCCATTTCTACAACTAATTCCCAAAACACTGTCAAATAATTTACTAAGACTGTATTACTATTATTCTTCTCTTCCTTACTAGTATCTATCGCTTCCCACATATTACTATAACCATGTTGCTTGTAACTTTCAATTATATTGTTTTTGTTTCCTAGTACGATTTGATAGCTTATTAGTAACCTTGACTATTACTAAGTGTTGTATCTTTTTATTCTTGATGAATGTATTTTATTCTCCTTATGTACATTGAGAGCATATACACCTGAGACAAATTCCTTGTGTGTCCAATCACACTTGGCCAATAAAAAATTCTATTCTATTCTATTCTATTCTATTCTATTCTATTCTATTCTATTCTATTCTATTCTATTCTATTCTATTCTATTCTATTCTATTCTAAATTTATGAATCATTTCCACCCATGCAGTTCCTATTAATTGCAGTAATCCATGAGAGCAAGTGACTAATCCAAAACCCAAACCACATGTATTTTATACTATATGGCTGTGATGGTGAACCTATGGCAGGCATGCCACAGGTGGCCCGTGGAGCCATATGAGTGGGCGAGTGTTGTCCTAGCTCAGCTCCAGCGCACATGCGCACACCGGCCAGCTGATTTTTGGGGCTTCCAGGCCCACCAGAAGTCAGAAAACAGGTGGTTTTTGGCCTCCGGAGGGTCTCTGGGGGGTGGGGGTGGGGAAAGCTGTTTTCTCCCTCTCCAGGCTCCAAGAAAGCCTCTGGAGCCTGGGGAGGGTGAAAAACAGGCCTACCGGGCCCACCAGGCCATCGCATGCCAAAAGTGGGGGAAGCGGGGTGGGGTGGGGTGGCGCACGCATGTGTGGGGTGGGTGGGCCACATTGAATTATGGGTGTGGGCATGTGCGTGCGTGACCCCCTGCGCTCCCCCCACTTTTGGCACACAACGGCAAAAAGGTTAGCCATCACTGCTATATGGTATTTAACTGAACCTGTTCATCTTATAAAAAAGAAAAACCTCCAATGCTCAGACAACTCCTGGTAACTTTACTTACACATCACCTACTGTTCATAGCAAGGCTATATAAGAGGCTTGCTATTGCTTATCTTATCTAATGTTCTCTTAACTAAAGGAACGATTTACAGGGACTTTCCATCGATATAATTCTCTATGAGTCTATGTCAAACTTGAGATGATAATATTTAAATTTTTGATAATGATTTTTAAAATATATTTGTTCTTTTATTTGATTGTTGTACACTGCCCTAAGTCACTTCTTGTGAGATTGGGGGGTGGGCATAAAAATTTGGTAAATAAATAAGTATCCTAGAAGTGCTAAACCAATGAACAGTTGATATTATCTTTGAAGATTTCAAAATTATGCTAAATATTTAGATTTTAAAAGGACGTCAGGTAACCTGAGTAAGACCAGGATGTATTATAAATGTCAGAATTTTACCCATTTCATTAATAAAACCTGAAAATCTGGTTTTGTGGAGTTTATACAAAAGGACAAAAGATTGCAAAATTCAAAAATGTATACTTAACCCAGGCCAAATGACATTCCACCGGACAGAGTTGAATGAGAGTTTAAACTGTTGTGTTGCAACAATTTCCCTTTAGGAATACATCGTTGCAAAATAATTCAACGATTATTGACTGTTTTTAAGAAACGGAACTTTGTTTCCGAAGTTTCCTGGATCCCAGGGGTTGACCCAGCCTGGGCTCGCAGATCAGAATGAACAAACCATAACTAGCCAAGGATTCCACGCTATACAGCCGGTTAATGGTTCTGGGTGTGACTGTGAACCCCAAATTCGGCTAATCGATTAAACAGCGATAGAACAGGATGGAAAAATGCATCGTGTGAATACTTGTGCTCTGAAAGCCAAACCCAAGATTTTATCATTCATCTTTCCAGGGATGGATGGAGGGAGGGAGAGAGAGAGAGAAAAAGAGAGAGAGAATGAAATCAGAAACAGTTTTAATATTATTGAGCAGGGCTCCAAAAACAAAGTACTTTAGGTACGCTCAGAAGCACTGCTTACAGATCCTCCTGAGACCGTACTTTTTACTCCCACTGAAGGCGGCACGGGAATTGATATGGATGCCTTCCAACAACAATCTCTCATTCCCGCAAGAGATTTTATTTATTTAATTATTTTGATATTTTGCGATCGTTATAAATGTTTAAGGCAGAGACAAGTCATGGAGAACGAAGCCAGAGACAACCGATGGGCTCGCCTACCTATCCGGGCCGTTCGATCGAACAGAGGAAGGCTCTTTATGCTGGGTCAAGCCGATAGTCCATTCGCTCAGCGCTGTCCGTGCTCCCGGGCGCCCCTTCCAGCAGCTGCCGTCTTCCTTCGCCCTCCCGGTGATCGATCGGCTCCCCGCTCACAAGGGCGGGGCAGAAGGACATTTTACGCCCCTCCCCCCGGATTTGCATAGCGCGGCTCGGGTCTTCAGGGCTTAGAGGAGAGGTCTTCAAACTTGGCAACTTTAAGACCTGTGGACTTCAATTCCCAGAATTCTCCAGCCAGCTATGCTGGCTGGAGAATTCTGGGAGTTGAAGTCCACAGGTCTTAAAGCTGCCAAGTTTGAATTTGGACCCGGTTCTTTTTCTTCCGCCCCAGGCCGAAGCCTTCCCAACCCTTCCGCTTCTCCCTGGATTGTTAGTCCCGGAGCCGAAAGAAATCAAACCCCAACCTCACATCCTCCCTGCCCTGAGCAGCTTAAAACAAACCAAACCAAAAAAAGTAATCCTCAGACATGACTTTTCCGCTAAAATCTTGCCCAACTGGTAACTTTTCAGCTGACTCAGTTCTTTAAAAAGGACCTATTTCTCCATGCTGTGGCTTTTGTAATTGGACACTTGGTTTGTCAACTTCCATCCGGTTGGTTCCTATTTTCTTTTAACTACTTGGCCTTCTCCAGGCTGGTGTCTTGCCGATGTCCTCAGTTTCCCATAATTCCCCCAGCCAAGCCTATCAACGAAATGGATTCTCATTCTCATTAGACCGTACTGAAAACAAAGCAAATAAATGCCTGCCAAATCAAATATTAAAAGTTCAGATTGAATTGGCTGAACCAGGAAAGGACGTTTAAGCCTTTCTTGGAAGAAGCGTCATTTTGTTCCAGAAAATAAAAATAACAAAAGAGTATCTGCGCTTATTTTTGTGGTAAAAGAGCCTTGGTGGCGCAGCAGACTAAAGTGCTGTTAAGATAACACCATCTGCCTGCAATTACTGCAAATTCAAATCTCACCAGGCTCAAGGTTGATTCAGCCTTCCATCCTTTCGAGGTAGGTAAAATGAGGACCCGGTTTGTGGGGGCAATAAGCTGACTTTGTATAAAAAAGAACACTGCTTGGGGGAGAGGTGAAAGCCCTACTAAGCAGGTTTATACAAAAGTATGATGGCTATTGCTTAACGCATTGTAAGCCGCCCTGAGTCTCCAGAGAAGGGTGGCATATAAATCGAACCAATAAATAAATAAATTATTTTTTTAATTTAAAAAAAAAGGAAAAAGAGGAAAGGGATTCAGTTGGAATGAAGCAAGTAAAATGAAAATAAATGAAAAGATTTAATTAACACATACGTAGAAAACTAATTAAATGTTTAATTGCAGATTGTTGCCTAGGGCATTTACCTATTTCTAATAAGAGAAACAAGATCTTTGAAAAAAAAAACATTTTGAAAAAAATATTTTTCTTCTGCTTCTCCTTTATTTAAATTTTCCTCTCCCCTCCCCCCCCATGGTTAATTGTGAAATTGTAGAAAGATGCGAAATCCCAGTGTTCCTTACTCCAGCTCTTTCTGTCTTGTGAAATAAACTCCAGGCTAGCAAAAAGGGAAGACCTTTGGTAATCTGAATTTGCACATAGTCCAGTGTGTGCAACTGGCACTTGTAAAAGATGTGACTTACGTGACAAGAGATGAATCAACATGTGCACAATGTGCCTGCAAACTTCTGAGCATGCATGCAGCATGCAGTTTGGTGTGCTAAGAATGCAGCTTTTCTTCACAAGGGGGGTCAGTTCAGGGTGATTATTCCAGGGGTATCTGTCAGAGAACCATTGCAACACAATGGTTATAGTATTAGATTAGGATTGGGGCAGGAATATTCTCTAGCTGCTTTAGACTGTATTTGCCCTACATTAGAACCAAGCCCAAAATTCACATTTTCTGCTTACTCTGTCTGTAGAGATTCTCAGTCAGCCAGGTCATGATTGTCCCAAAGGTGCTTTTTTAGGTGGCAACTGGACTTTGTTTTTCCTTACTCTGTGTACTTGGACAAACCAACAAGGAATAGCTTTGCATGTTCAGAGTCTGGACATTGAATGCTCCAGTATTTCTCCTCCACATTGTTTGGAAAAGCTGAATGCCTTACATAAAAGGCAACCCGTGAACTCCAGTGAAGTACAGGTAGTCCTTGACTTATGACCACAATTGAGCCCAAACTTTCTGTTCTTAAATGAGATAGTTAAGTGAGTTTTGTCCCATTTTACAATCTTTCTTGCGAGAGTTACTAGTCGAATAACTGCAGTTGTTAAATTAGTGACACTGTTGTAAAGTGAATTTGGCTTCCCCATTGACTTTACTTGTCAGAAGGTTGCAAAAGGAGATCACATGAGCCTGGGACATTGCAACTTCATAAATGAATCAGTTGCCAAGGATCTGAATTTTGTTCACATAGCCATGGGAATGCTGCAATAGTCATAAGTGCAAAAAATGGTCATAAGTCACTTTTTTCAGAGCCCTTGTAACTTCAAATGGTCACTAAACAAACTGTTGTAAATCGAGGACTACTGTAGTGAAGAAATATGCTGTAGACTAGCACTTGGTAGAGTGGTCATGAAGGCCTTGGAAAACATATTCAAATAAATATTCAAAATAATATGGGCAGTGCAATTTTCTGTGGCCCTATGAAAGTGAAAGTTGGATTTTGAAATAGCAGGATAGGAAAAGTATTGAGGCTTTTTTTGTAATCTCTTTATTAAATTTCAACATCAGACATTAAAATACAAGCTAACATAAAGGGAAAAGAATAACATCGAGGTCTTTGAAGTCTGATATTGGAGAAGGCTCCTGAGAATAGTGGACAGCCAAGCAAACAAGCAAACAAATCAACCTGGAATTCTCATTTGAAACACAAATGACCAAGCATAAAATATCATAGTTCAGACACGTTAAGTGAAGACTTAATTCTTTGGAGAATGTTCTTGCTCAGAAAAGTAAAGAAAAGAGAAGAGAATGACCAATAGGAACATGAATAAACTCGATTACATTGATGCTAAGTATATCACTGGAAAATCTGAAGCTGAAAACCCAGGTTAGGGACAGATTGTCATGAAGAAAATCTATGTGATCACTAAAAGTTAACACTGACTTAATGCCACATAATAAAACAAATTGCCTTTATATAAAATAAAAATTAGGGAGTTTCTAAACCTCAAATACAAATTAGGGATTTAAACATAAGGGTCAGCATTTATCCCACTTTAATTCAGCTGATGAGTTCTCCATAAATAATTAGATTATTATTAAAAATAGCTCTTCAAAACAGATGCTTGCTATTTTTTCTTTTCCCACAATTATAGTAATCTTGTTACTAAATTTAGATTCTGAATTCTGAGAATTAATTTAGAAAAAATGTTTTCCTTCGATGGTGTATTCTTTCAATATCCATCATCAAGTTTTTAAAGTTTCAGTTATTTTTTTTAAGTGAATAAGTATCCTGGAATACATAAACAGATATATTCATACATGAGATTAATTTACTCATATGGTTTATTTATTAATTAGTTTGTTTTTAAATAATTCATATGACCACCCAACTCAAACATTGTGTCTGGGTGATGTACAATTGATCAAAAATAAAGCTAACAATCTATCAGAGCAGTGGACTAGTAGATGCTATGCAAATGTGAACATATTTGAACAGCATAAATGAGAAAGGAGGACTTTTGTGGAAATGTATGCTGTATTGCGGTGGTGGGTTTCAAATTTTTTTACTATCGGTTATGTGGGTGTGGCTTGGTGGCCGTGGCAGGGGAAGGATACTGTAAAATCTCCATTCTGTCCCCAATCCAGGGGAAGGTTACTGCAAAATCCCCATTTCCTCCTGATCAGCTGGGACTTGGGAGGAAGAGAATAGATGGGGGTAGGGCCAGTCAGAATTTTTACTACCAGTTCTCTGAACTACTCAAAATTTCTGCTACTGGTTCTCCAGAACTGGTCAGAACCCGCTGAAACCCACCTCTGCTATATTGAAGCATATTTTTCACAGCAATGATAAGTCTCTGGATATGACTTCGTTGGGTTGGCATCTTTTTCAGGAAGGTATAGAATTCACGAGTGATAAAATTGCCATGCTAAGGATTTTTTTCCTTCCATGTTTTGCTGGGGACTAATCCACAGCAACAAATAGCAAGGGTTTTTATTTGTTGCTTCTCTGGGGAATTTATTACATTTTGTAACATCTGAACAGAGGCTCCATCTCTTTTCTTCCCCTGTTCCAGTTGCCTCTTCTGTCTTATTGCAACCTCACCCAGTTGGTCCCTCTCTTCCTCTTTCCTTTTTTTCACTAGCAACCAGTATCCTTCCCCTTGGTCAAGGCTCTGCTTGCTTCCAAAATGTTGCGAAAGAATCTCAGAAGGGTGAGATCAGCATCAATAAAGCAACTTGGCTTGTTCAGGTTTCTATCTCAACATAAAAGTGTTGCTGCTTCCCAAACTGCATTAACCTTAATTTTTACTTAAAATCTGAAGTATTTTATCCAAATAATTTTCAAAATATGTACCTATTATCTTAGTATCCTATTTTTCTCTCTCTCTTTCTATTGGAAGGAGGAAAGGAAATCCATGTGTTTCTGTCTGTATGTGAAGGTGGCTTATCTACCGTATAGATGAGAATTATTAAATTTTTTAAATTATTAAAAAAAAAATTGTAAGTAATTAATTTTAATCAGGAGGTATTAATTTTTTTAATATCCTGGTTCTACCCCTTGTTTTATTTTTGAGAATGTGTGGTCTAGAAAATGTTCATATACTCTATGCCCACCGCAGAGGATTTTTGTACATTTATAATTTTCTGCCTAAGCATCCTTTTTAGGAGGTGTCAATTGATATTAAGGATTGACTTTCTTTCAGCTAAATATGGTAGCAATCATTGTTGAAGCATATTTGCAAAGGCGAAGGTTGCCTATTCCCAACCTGTCAACTGAAACAGTCTAATTTGATTCTTGAAGACTTGTTCCTATCTACAGCATTCATCTCACCCACATTATTTCATGTTTTACACTGATAATTCTATGCTTTAAACTCATGTACACATCAGTTTGAATTTTAACCTCTGCCTTATATGACAGGTAGTAGATAGGCAGACAAATTCTAGTGATTTAGAATACCAATCAATATATTTAACCTATGTTTAATGTCACAAATCAACACTATACAACTCTAGCTGTTTCACAGTACATTGGCCTGGAATAAGGACCCTGCTAAACATGTATTCTACATCCATCAGATTATAAAGACAGGTATATTTTTAGCTCTCCTGGCTGACAGCTAAATTCAACTTTTAGTGTTACAGTTTCTAAGCTGTAAAGTCAAGTGCATTTATGTTATAGGCTTTGAAAGTCTGAGTATCTTCAGTTCTGATAGATGTTTTGTACTTTATTTTTAAAAGGAAAATGTATTTAGTTTTCAAAAGCCATCATGTATGCCCAATCCACAAACAAGCTGGCTTTTATCCGACAGAGTAGGTAGGGCTATTTGGTGTTCTTAACTAGCTGTTCTTATTAAGCTGTTCTTCCCTTTTGGTACTCAACTGAGTGTTTCATTGGATAGAATAAGAGAGATGGAAGGGACATTGGAGATCTTTTTTTTTATTATTTGATTTATATGCCGCCCTTCTCCGGTGACTCAGGGCGGCTTACAATGCGTTAAGCAATAGCCTTCATACTTTGTATATTTATACAAAGTCAGCTTATTGCCCCCACAAACTGGGTCCTCAATTTACCTACCTTAGAAAGGATGGAAGGCTGAGTTGACCTTGAGCCTGGGGAGAATTGAACTCGCAGTAATTGCAGGTAGCTGGATGTTAAATGCTGCCTTAGGAGGCATTAGCCTCCTACACCACTCAGGCTCCTTCTAGTCCTACTCCCTGCATAAGCAGGAGACCCTATACATTCTGGACAAATTGCTGTCCAATATCTTAAAAACCTCCAATGAGGGGGCTTCTTTAATATATTGGACAGCCATTTGTCCTGAATGGTATTATGGTCTCCTGGTTGTGTCGGGGTTTGGACTAGAAGACCTCAAATATCCCTTCCAATTCTGTTATTCTGTCAAATGAAACTCGCAGTTGAGTACCACAAGGGAAGAACAGCTTAATAAGAACAGCTAGTTAAGAACACCAAATAGCCCCACCTACTTTGTTGGATAAAAGCCAGGCTTGTTTATGAACAAATGAAGCTTCAGATATTGCAGATCCAGTTCATTCTCAGGCAGATTCATTTGAGGCCCCGTTGTAATCCACAGCCACCAGCGTACCTGCCTGGGTAATTTGCTGAGTATTTTGTACTTGACATTAACAAAGAAATTGCTGTTGGCACATGCTGTACTGTTTCAGCTCTTCAGCACACCATCTTGAGAGAAGTACATCACATCAATCTACAGTTACTGTTAATGCATTCTTGGCTGCTTTAGATGTAAAATCAACTATTTTTATTATAGCACTGGATCTGTTCTCAATATTAAAAAGAGAACTTGGTTAACTTGCCCTCGTTGGTTTCTCCCTCAAAATGTATTTTCAAAACCTTTTGCTGTTTCCCTATTAAAATGTGGAAACGAGTCATGGTTGAATGATAACTTACGTCAGCACATGCTACAAGAAAATCTTATTTTATGCATATGTCTATTCTTGTCAGACATTTGATATGGAGTCCTTGGTACTCTCTGAGCTTTGCCATTTGCTTGCAGGTATCTCATTACCTGACTAGTTAATATCATCATTGCTAGTGAGTGTGGGGTTTGCTCCCTGTTTATACAGTAGCTTGGTCTGTATAGTAGCTAGCCACTGGCAGGGTAAGCTACTGTATATATACAGTACACTGTATATGCTGTATAGAAACAGGGAGCAAACCTCATGGGTAACCAAGCTCAGAGATCACCCAGGACTTCACACTTCAACTTGAGCTACATATATTATCTTCTATGGGAAGCAATGATCTATTTATATACAATATATGATATAAATATTAAACCCTATCAAAATGTGCCCAATATCATCTTACTGAAGAGGTTAATTAATAGGCAAAAAATGGAAACATTCTAAAGAGATCAAAGTGATGCAGTGCCTTATCTATACTGCTTAAGCTCGTTAGAGGAAAAGGTAGAATATAAATTAATATTGTAATTAATTGTGCATCCCATATACCTAAAAAAAGTCCCATTACTGTATTTGCAACAAATGACAAAGATGGCAACACGAGAGACATTCAAAAGTAGTCATTCAGAAGCACCAGATTAAAAGTAACTATGTCTTCAAATGGCTTAATATTAGATACAGCAATTTGTTAAAGAGCAGCAATTAAAGTAGAGCAAGTTAAACAATATTCTTCCAATCTAAGGTGAAGTCAGCACAGTTCACAAAAAGCGCTGACTCAAAAGTGCAATATGGAATAAGCAACACTTAGTTAGCTGCAAATTATTCATTGAAAGCCCAAAGGATGCAAATACTGAAAGGATTTCTTCAAACTATTTAAGCCAGTGTTTGGCTGGCTGTGTGGGGAAGCTGAAGTCTATATATCTTAAAATGCTTAATGTTGTAAAACACTGATTTAAACTGAAAACAAATGACAAATAAGATTTAGAGTTAGTGAAAGTGCAACAACAACAACAAAATCCTAATTTGGAACATCAAACAGGGAACAAACTAGAAGCAGGAAGTGGGAAGAATCATCAAAAGATTGGAGTATCTTTCCCAATCGCATTTGGGACAGTTGGCTGGAAATTCAGGGACCCACAGTTCCATTATATTTGAAGGAACCAGATTTTGTGCAGCTGTAATACAATTTTGTAAATGTAAAAATTTTGTAAGAATATGAATAGAAAATGAAGAATGTATGTCCACTTTGAATCTTAGTATAATTTGATATGCCATTTGAGAAGGAAATCACTTTTTAAATTTAAAGAAGTATTTGAAGTGATATCATACAATCAAAAATATGTTGCTCCATAGTTCTCACAGTATCATTATATTTTTCTGATGTAGGATTTAATCCAGAAAATGTACCTCTCAGTAAGTTTTAAAAAACAGGAATGTATTATAAAAATACATTCAATAAATAATAATTGTTCAATGTATATAGAACCATGTACTAATATATTAATTACTGCATAATAGAAAGTTATCTAAACATTCATGGCTCAATAAATCTCAGTGATATAGTAATAGCACTTAAATCCCTTAGATTCAGTATGCAAATTGCATACAATTATCTTTGTGGCCCTTCGAAAGATAACATTAATAAAGATTTTGCATTTTAACTTCCCAGAGGCTGGTGGGAGGAGCTGCTGGCTGTGAGTGGGGGAGACTGAGAGGGAGTACAGAGGATAAAAGTAGCGGCCCTATCCTATCATATAATTATAAACCAAAAATAGCAATAATACATTCAGGGTTAGTGCGCTTGAGATTGTGATTTTATTTTATTTCAAAATGACTGGCTTAGTTCAGTGTAATACTTGTTTTGCAGTTGTCTTTCGCAGTACTCTTTTCAAATTTGAATACTGTCCTCTTTGTAAACAAATGACTAGTCTACATGGACAGATTACCTATCTAGAATCTCTAATCTGTGCTCTTGAAGCAGAAATTAGGTACCCAATTCAGCCATTCTACTCTATTGAGCTGCCATGCTGTCAGTCCCTCTACCACAAAGACCCTGCAGGAGAAGGGCAGTATGGACAACCATGGGATCTGGCAGGGTGAGAGTTGTGAACCATAAACACAAAGCTTTCACTGTGTCCCAGCATAACAGATACAGTGCCCTTGCTGACCTTAACAGGAACACTAAAGTGACAGGTCAAGGTAGTTGTGATAGTGATAATTCAAATAAGCAGGGGATCATGGTCCGAGATGAAGAACTTACTTTGGAAAGGGGAAAGTGTGAATCAGGTATTACACATCAGTCACACAAGAAGAGCAATGTATCCAAAAAGAGAAGCCACCTTCTGGTTGATGATTCAATTGTAAGGGATGTAAATTTAGGAAAGGATATGGAGGTTTTGAAGAGTTCAGGTGTCTGCCAGGTGCTACTGGCAGCAGAGACAAGAAGTGTATTCTTAAGATAGTCAAGAATGCCAGTAAGGACTGTGATGTTGATGCTATTATACATCTTGGCACAAATGATCTATCCCAAAAAGATGTACTTTCTGTGCAGAATGATTTCCAGAGCTTGGGGTATGAATTTAGTAGTATAGATTGTAGGCTTATCTTTTCAGAGGTTTTACCAGTATATAAAGAACAAAAAGGGAAAGGCCAGCGTGTAGCGGAGTTTAATGTGTGACTAAAGGAGTGGTGTAAAAGGGAAAGCTTTGATTATATTAGTCATGATGTCTGCAGCTAGTCCAATGAAACACTCTACAAAAGAGATGGTTTGCATCCATCAAAGAAAGGAACTGAGTTACTTGGCATTAAATTCATATTTTCTGGATAAACATTTAAACTGAACAGTGGGCACAGAGAATTAATTGATACAGAACTTTTCTGTCCCCAGCAATCTAAAATTAATAGGATTATCAGTGCATGTAACATAGATGTTTGTGCGAGTAAGATTATCAACCTTGCTGTCAAGCAAAACCAAGCATTTAATATTGAGTGCCATACCAAGTGCACTAATCAAACAGATGGCAAGAAAGCAGGGGCAGTCAGGCACAACACAGGTTATGTAGACAGTAAACACAGGGTCAATCAAAATGGACTCAAATGTCTATACACCAATGCAAAGAGTATGAGGAATAAACAGGGTGAATTAGAAATTCAAGTAAATGAGGGCAGATATGATATTGTTGCCATTATGAAAACTTGGTGGGATGAAACCCACAAATGGAATATACAGCTAGAAGGATTTAAATTATTTAAAAGAAATAGATCAAATAAAAGAGGAGGTGGAGTTGCACTATATATAAGAAATAACTATATCTCTATAGAAATAGAGCACAACAATGATCAAAATTATCTTGAATGCATTTGGGTCAATATCAAAGGGGAAAAATGACATTACCATAGGTCGACACTATAGACCACCCAACCAAACAGAGGAAATAGATGAACTTTTTGCTAGTCAGGTAACTAAGGTATGTAGGAAGCACATCACAATAGTAATGGGGGATTTTAACTACACTGACATCAACTGGGAGACAAACTCTGGACCAGGTGGAATATCCAACAAGTTCCTAACAAACCTAGCAGACAACTTTGTTTCCCAAAAAGTAGAGAAGGAAACAAGGGGATCAGCCATATTGGACTTAATTCTCGCTAACAGAGATAAAATGATAGAAGGTATGGAAGCTACAGGAACCTTGGGGGCAAGTGATCATGCAATATTGGAATTCAACATTATGCAAGCACAAGTAGTAGAACAAAGTCAAACTAGGGTCTTGGACTTTAAGAGAGCTAATTTCGATAAACTTAGAGAGAGCTTGAGAAGGATTCCATGGATGAGAATCCTCAAGGGGAAAACAACTCAAGAAGCTTGGGAAATTTTGAAAAGTGAGATTATAAAAGCCCAGTCTAGCACAATACCAATGAAGAAGAAAAATAACAGCTCTCAAAAGAAACCAGCATGGCTGCATAAAGAATTCTCTGACAAATTGAAAGATAAAAAGGACAAGCATAAAAAGAGGGGCAAATAACTAAGGCAGAATATCAGCAAATAGCCCGAGCCTGTAAAGTGAGGAAAGCTAGGGCTCACAATGAACAAAGGCTTGCAACAAAAGTAAAAAATAACAAAAAAGCTTCTTCCAACATGTTAAAAACAAGAAAAAAGTCAAGGAAACAATTGGTCCATTGCTGGGGAAAGTGGCAAGAAGGTGACAAGCAACAGGAAGAAAGCAGAACTACTTAACTCATTTTTTGCATCTGTCTTTACACAAAGAGAAAAAACAGTCCAACCTATCAAAAACAGTACCACAAAAAACAGATTAGGAACACAAGTTAAAATAAAGAAGAAAATGGTAAGTGAACACCTGTCTACCCTAGACAAGTTCAAATCACCAGGACCAGATGGATTACACCCCAAGGTTCTGAAGGAACTGGCAGACGAGATCTCAGAACCACTGAACGATATCTTTCAAAGATCCTGGAGCATCAGGGAACTGCCAAGGATTGGAAAAGAGCTGATGTAGTTCGCATCTTCAAAAAAGGAAAAAAAATAGATCCAGGAAACTACAGACCTATTAGCCTGACCTCAATACCAGGGAAGATTCTGGAAAAGATAATCAAGCAACAAATCAGCGAACACCTAGAAGTAAACAAAGTAATAACCAAAAGCCAACATGGGTTTGTCAAAAACAGATCATGCCAGACTAATCTTATTGCATTCTTTGACAAAGTGACAAAGCTAGTGGACCAGAGGAATGCTGTGAATATAATTTACTTGGACTTCAGTAAGGCATTTGACAAAGTAGACCATAACCTAAAACTTGATAAAATAGAAAAATGTGGGTTAGACAGCATCACCACCAGATGGATTCATAACTGGCTGACCAACCGTACTCAACGTGTAGTCCTCAATGGAACTGCATCTACATGGATGCAGGGAACTATGCAGTGGGGTACCCCAAGGCTCTGTTTTAGGCCCAGTACTCTTCAACATCTTCATCAATGACTTGGACGAGGGGATAGATGGGGAACTCATCAAATTTGTAGATGACACCAAGCTGGCAGGAATAGCCAACACTCCAGAAGATAGGCTCAAGATACAGAAGGATCTTGACAGACTTGAACATTGGGTGCTATCTAACAAAATGAAATTCAACAGTGAAAAAAGTAAGGTTCTATATTTAGGGAAGAAAAACAAAATGCACAGGTACTGTATATGTGGTACCTTGCTCAATAGTAGTAACTGTGAGAGGGATCTTGGAGTCCTAGTGGACAACCATTTAGATATGAGCCAGCAATGTGCAGCAGCTGCCAAAAAAGCCAACACAGTTCTGGGCTGCATAAACAGAGGGATAGAATCAAGATCACATGAAGTGTTAATACCACTTTATAATGCCTTGGAATATTGCATTCAGTTTTGGTTGCCACGATGTAAAAAAGATGTTGAGACTCTAGAAAGAGTGCAGAGAAGAGCAACAAAGATGATTAGGGGACTGGAGGCTAAAACATATGAAGAACGGTTGCAGGAACTGGATATCAGGGGTGGGTTTTACTTACCTTTACTACCGGTTTGCAGCGGGGCCACACGCGCTCGCTTTGCTCGCACTCTTCTGTGCATGCGCAGAAGCATTTTGATGATGTCAGGGTCGGTGGGTGGAGCCTCCTGCTGGTTTTACTACCAGTTCTATAGAACCGGTGCGAACCGGGGGCAACCCACCCCTGCTGGATATGTCTAGTTTAATGAAAAGAAGGAATAGGGGAGACATAATAGCAGTGTTCCAATATCTCAGGGGTTGCCACAAAGAAGAAGGAGTCAATTCTTCAAAGCACCTGAGGGTAGAACAAGAAGCAATGGGTGGAAACTAATCAAGGAGAAAAGCAACTTAAGAACTAAGAAGAAATTTCCTGACAGTTAGAACAATTAATCAGTGGAACAACTTGCCTGCAGAAGTTGTGAATGCTCCAACACTGGAAATTTTTAAGATGTTGGATAACCATTTGTCTGAAGTGGTGTAGGGTTTCCTGCCTAAGCAGGGGGTTGGACTAGAAGACCTCCAAGGTCCTTCCAACTCTGTTATTCTATTCTATTCTATTCTATTCTCCTGATCAGATTTTGGCAGGGCCCTAGTGCTGAACTTTTCTGGGCTGATCAAGATAACTACCGGTAATTGAAAACATGCATGTCATAAAAGAAGGGATGGGGACACATTTTCTTAAGTGGAATAATTATGAATAATTTAGTTGAATTGGAACAAGAGCTTTTTGTCCTCAACATTTGTCCTCAACATTGTTCAGAATCAAAATACAAAGTAAAAATTAATCTGTATGCATTATATACCCAGGATTTTTTTTTCTAATTTGTTCTTTGCAAAAAATATAGGTCTTGGTTTATTTAGACTCTACCAAGCTGTTAGAAAACAAATATTGGCAGAAAACCAGCAGCGCTACTGTTTGAGGACATCTTTCTGGTATAAGCATCCATAGTGTTTGGACATAGTTGTCCAACTTTTTGGCTTGGCTGAATCAAATTAAGTGAAGATGAATTGTCTTGGGCCACATGTAATATACAATATAGTTAATGTATATAAATAACAAATTTCCCTTTTTATTTTTTATATGATCTTGTGGGGCATCATCACTAGCTGTCCGGGGCCACATGTGGCTGATGGGCTACGGGTTGTTCATGCCCAGTTTAAGGCACTGAAAGCAGCTACAATTTTGAGCCAATAATGGAGTTTTCACTCTACCTTATTTACATGAGCCATTACTCTGAAATTTTATATCTGTCATTGTCATTTAAATACCCTGGCCTGTTGTGTCATTTGTTATTTACACTGTGGATCCTTCAGAAAAAAATGTTATCGACTGAGTGTTTTATTCCCAGAAATTTTAGACTAAGCTGTACTGGTGATTTTATTAACTTTTGCAAGGTTTTACTAAAATTTATGAATTAATTTCAAATAGCCAGGAATGGTTATTTGAAAGCAAATTTAAAAGGCACTAACAATTTATTTCTGTTTTGTCTAAAATAATCTTCTATATAGTTTATTGGTTTGTTTGAAGGATTGCAAATGTTAGAGAAACATTTCCCAATACTATAGCTTGAAGAATTGAGACTGTTAGCATTATAAAATGTTTATTGCATACCCTTCTTGTCATGGCTGCTGTTAAATCAAAATAGTTCTAACAGTAAGCTATTTACATAAGTAAGATTCAAATGTACATAAAACACATGTAGCATGTTATTTTTAGTGTTATAGAATGAAAGAAAAATGATCATCAAGAGATGCAAGCTCTCTCCCCCCACAAAAATTCCTGTAGTTTGTTATAGAAGAAATAAGAGAGGTAAAAACAAAATCAACATAATTTGTGTGGCTTCAAAAATCTTTTTTATATCAATTTGACATTTACTGAATCCAACAGTAAATTTACCCTGAAAATAATATTTGAGTTTCAGTTTAAATATCTAGATTTGGTCAGGAAATCCATGTTCAGTGGCTGAGATGACCATTTGACTTGGTAGAGAAGACATTACTCCTATCTTTCTTTCTGCCCAAAAGCAGGTGGGTAGTGAAGGAATATATTTTTGACAGGATGATGGCACAAAAAATCGACCAACCTTCTGAGGATCCCAGGATACTTTAAAGCTGCTTTTTAACCCCCAAATGTGTGCTTAATGTTGTTGTCCTATCATATCCTAAATGTGGCTTAAATTTCAGCTGTATGAATACTTTAGCTGCTTTCTCACAATAGAAGCTTCTCTTTCTTCCGATTCTCTGTTCAGCAGTACTATAAGGCTGAAAGATATAATGTCTATAGGCAACCTTATATAAAAAAGCAATCTTTTCACATCTGTATTCTTAAGCATTTTATTTATTTTACCCACATCTTTAAATGAAATGAAATGAAGTTACTTTCAGCTATAATTACTGTATTGATAGCTCATTCTTTTAAAAATTGAATCATATCTTTATCCCATAGCAATGCTATTCTTTACACAATCCAAATGACTATACAGTAGAAAAATATATAATGAAAATTTATATATACAAAAGTTACCTGTATATGCAATCACTTCCTGATCAATGTCACACAACTAATAGCATTTTTTTCTGTGATATTCAGTCCTAAAGCACTCAAACAGTTCACACTCAACTTAGTTTTCTTTTTCTTTCATGAGAATAACCATTCTATGACTCTTAGATGCTACTGAACCTAGGTCTCTTACTACATATCTGAGGCTGAAGATTTCCCAACATTTGCTTTTTTGAATAAAAAATATTTTTTATTTTTATATGTTTCCATGTTCAATGAAGTATTTTAATGCCTCCCTTCCCCAGGTCCCCTAACACAATAATTAGGAAGTATCAATACTTCATCATTTCCCTATGACATATCGTGTTCTTTACAGTATCATCTACAGTACTTTTACTTAATTTCAATATAATCTTCAGGTTACTTCCAATGAGTTTCTACCCCCAATAATTAAGCTTTTCCTTGAGTCCAAGTATTTTATTTGCTTGCAGTAAAAGTTTCCACCTTGAATTTTGTGAAGAAATTTAGAAGTGACCCTCTTTGATTTTAATTTCAACCATTTATTTTTCCCTCAATAAATTAAATTTGTAAAGTATGGTCCATCATAAATATGAAGCAGCTTTGATTAAACAGAATTTACATTAGCTGAAATACTTTTATTATGACTTGCACTTGTACCTTTGTCTACTCTTCATTGTTGTTTTAAAACATCTGTTAAAACTTCCTGCGATGCAGATACACTTGTCACTATTCCACAAACGTGTAATTCTCCTGTAATGTTTAGTCTCATCAAATCCTCAGGATTCATTTTGTAAAGCTGCTGTTGAATAGCTGATGCTCTCAACCCCAAAGTTGATTTAAAATATGCGCACAAAATCTGATGACATTATAATGAGGAAGATTTATAAAAACGGAAAATATCCTTGCCTCCATCTGTAATCAGTCTTTATATAGAGATTCATATAGATAATATAGATATGTATGTATACATATGTAAATGATTTATTCCCCGCCCCAACAAGATATGAGAAATATTTGTGCAGATTAAGGGTCTTCATCCATCAATGGAATTTCTAGAAAATAAAAGAAAGAATTAATGGGCTTTAATTGTGAATTGTCATATGGAATGTCCTGCAATTTTATTGTGTTATAACATATCAGCAATGAGCCTGACAGTTCTTAAGATAATTCAGTTATGCAGGAATTCAGGCAATCTTTTTTATTTAGTCTCTGCACAATTACTTGTATAATCAGAATCAGTGACTTCATAGAGTCAGTTCAATTTATTCAAGGCACTTTATAAATGGCTGTTTTCTGAAGCAGTTTTCTGGCTAACACGTCTTATGGCAGATGAATTCTCATATATCTTAAATTTGGCATACAGGTAGTCCACACTGAGTGACCACAATTCAGTCATTAAGAAAAAGGCTTGACTGTGCGTATGATCTTATTTCAGTTTTGTTTTGTGTTTCAGACCTTGAAAGGTCATAAATGTGAGGACTGACTATAAAGCTAATTTTTGGGCACTGTCATAAGTAAGAATGGTCATTACACAGGGCAATCACTAAACATGGACCACTTATATTATATATTTCAGATGAGTTTGGGTCATTTGAATAATTATGGCACTATACTATCCACTTACTTTTGTTGCATTCTGCTTTGTTCTAGAACGGGAGGAATTTCAAGATTAAAATGTGTTAGGGCTTTTAGAGTAATTCTGTGTCTTTGGGGAAATTGGACATATCGCTGCCCTGATTTGTTTGTAAAAATAATAAAGGCTGAATACAAATAAATAAATAAGCAAATAAACAAAGGCGAATATAAGCAAATAAACTCTACAGTTTCAGGAATCGAATGTTGTGTGCTATTCTCTTCATATACCTGTTTCAACTGGAACATACTGTGAATGATTAACTAAAGATTTGGAAGATTTCCTTCCCAAAACTTCCAGACTATTCCCGGAATGGCTGGAGAAGTTTGATTTAGAAGAACAGAATTTCCTGGAGAACACTCAATTCCTGGAATGGTAGGTTTTGCATAATTTCACAGTTTCACTTATAATAAATTACAAACATTAATTTTGTACTTTCTTTGATATTGTAGAAGAAGCTGTCAGACTACAGCACAATTATATTCAGCATATTAGCCCACTGAAATGCACATACTGGTATTAAGAAAATCCATACTCAGCAAAAGGACATGATTTTTATAGGATCTTGAAATATTAATTGGATAACTTGAATGTTATACTAAAAAAAATAATAATTTGGGTGTAACTAGGATATCAGCTTTTTTCAGCCCGCTCCACTTTAAACAAATTTAAGTTATAAAAGCAAGTACCAGAATTGTCATTAGTCACCTAAATCCAATAGAAGAGAATATTTGTAGCTCAGAGTTGAACTATGGGTTGATCACTTCCCCCTTGAGGATATCTATGGAATTTAGATGAGGTACATGGTGCTCCCTGAGCTTAGTTGTTTTCTGGCAGATGTTTCATTGCCCAACTAGGTAACATCATCAGTGCTAGGTTTTTGCCTTGAGGTTTTCTGTGGTGTGCTATTATGTACACTGAGAGCATATGATGCACCAAGACAAATTCCTTGTATGTCCAATCACACTTGGCCAATAAAAAAAAAATCTATTCTATTCTATTATTTGTTAATCAGTGGAACAACCTGCCTCCACTTGCTGGAGGTTTTTAAGAAGAGACTGGACAACCATTTGTCTAAAATGGTATAAGGTTACCTTCCTGACTAGGGGATTTGACTAAAAGACCTCCAAGGTCCCTTCCAACTCTGTTATTCTGAGGTATGCTTCCATGATCATTAGGATCTCACCTAAATTCCATAGACATTCTCAAGGGGGAAGTGATATAGGTGACTGCAGCCCTGACTTTCCCTGTAAATTTGCTCATGTAATCCCAAAATGACCCTTGAGTATTTTAGGAGGGTAAAAAGCTCACCCACACCTCTTATTGCATCCATTTTTATAAAAAGGCAGCCCTTTTCTGGAAAATAATTTATCTGACTGTTTACCAAGAACATTTTGAATTCAAGTGGGTTTTAAATCTCTTTCTCCAGAAATTCTATCCTGAGTTGGGACAAAATTGGACATTCCATTTTGTTCTGAGTGTTCCAACATCCCTTGATGGGATTTAAAAACACACCTCCAAGAAATGGAGTCTTAAAGACAATATTAATTAATAAGACAGCAGATATAGATTCCATCTCATCATGGAGAAAATCTATGTGATTGTTAAGAATCAACCACAACTTGATCAAGTTCTTTAAAAAAATCAGAATGACTGTACAATAAGTATAGTATTGTACAATAGGGAGTTGGATTTGAAAACCTTCCAACTCTTATTATTGATAGTATGTAATTAATCATCAATCAATTGGTTCCATCTCTATTGGCATTGGCTGGAGATAATTGAGTGACAGACACAGTGGGAGAGACTAAACATGGGCTTTATAGTATGTTCACTGAGGGTCCTTTGTGCACAGAGAAAATAGATTGCTACATTCCAGAAAGATAAAATTATCATTGTTTTAAATTCCTTGTTACATGAAAATTAAAGAATATGGACTGTAACAAAAATTAACCGGCAACCTACTTGAAAAGAAAACCCAGCAAACACAAACACAAAATATACAGTAGGACTAAATATTCTTATGCTATTCAGCCACACAGTGTCGCTTTGGATAGTAAGATAGGTGGCATATAAATTTAATAAATATTTAGCTTCAATACTGAATTATTGATTTTTGGGGTTTTGGAGTTTCTTGAGTTTTCAAGAATTCAACATTAAAAATGTTACTTTTTTCATTCTGTCAAAATATAGATTTTTTAAAAATTCTGGGTTTGGAATTTTTCAAAAATTTGGGGCACTCACAGAATACCCTCAAAACTTCAAATATGCACCTCACCAAAAAAGATTGGAGGTTTTGGAATATGGGCTCATGAGATAGCCATACATGGCTATCTTCATATTCTACACCTAGATAACTATTTAAGTTCCCTAATTATTTACTGATTCTATGAATAAATAACTGTCTATGAAAACTAGCTAAACAGAGTCTCCAACAAATATTCTCTGTCACAACAAAAACATTAACAATAAATTTGGTTGACACATAGTATTGATTATGAACAATAATACTCGTTTTTCTTTCCTGATTTTTTGAGATGAATCAGAACTGCACCTTATAACAGACAGAAATCAATATTAATAAAAGTATTTCAGGAACACAATCAGATATTGAGACTCTGAATGGCATAATTAACTGGTGTCCTTCAATTAACATTGATGATGAAGCATACCCACCATCCACCAGTTCATTTCCTGCCAATAAAGGACAGATATATGCTTGCTGGATCAGCAGTGAAAATTTGGCTTGTAAAGAAGCTCTGCTAGAAAAAAAAATGGAGGAGAGAGAGAGAGAAGCTAGAACATCAGAGACAGACCACGGATCTGAGGATAGTTTGCTTCTCCCAAGCACAATCTCATGGCTTTTCCATATGGAAAAAACTGATGCTAAAATAATCCTACATAAGGTTCAACATTCAAAATTACCATCAGCAATATCAATGCTTGGGCTGGTTGATGCTACTTCTTCAGTGGTGCTGTTGATAACATCAGTTCTGTCTGAGACAGGATGAGCTCCCATCTGGCATGCAGAAGATGTGTATAAACTCTGAAGAAGTTCTGAAGAGCCTGAAATGCTGTCACAGGTATCAAATTCAGCTGGCAACCTGTTCAAATCATCTGGTCCAGGATAAGCTGGAGGATTCTGATCATCGGCTTGAAAAACATATCCCTGGCCTGCAGGGGGCGCACATCCTGATGCCAACTCATTTATGCCACTACTCACAGCTTCATCATAAGAAGGAAGCATGACAGGGACACCATCCACCACCACAAAGTCTGGGCCATTGCTGCAATTCTCTTGAGTATCTCTAGATCAGGGAAAAAAGAGAACGCATGTGTATAAAAATGATGTTGAGAATGGCTAAACATCCTTTGCCAGAAACAGAGTTCTTCAAGAACAAAATTTTAAATCATTTGAAATGCAGTTATTGTTGGATAGGGCCCAATGCTCAAGTCTGTAAAGGTCCTTCTAAATCTTGAGTCTATCTATCTTCCAAAGTATTAGCAATTCCCGCCCCCCAACTCGGCTTGGTGTCATCTGCAAATCTGATGAGTTATAATTTTATCTCCTTGTCTAGATCATTTTTGAAGATATTGAACAGTCCTGGGCCCAAAACAGAACCTTAGAGATACCCCACTGCAAGCTTTCCTTCATGTTGATGTAGTTCCATTAAGGACTACACACTGAGTATGGTTGGTCAGCCAACTGCAAATCCATCTGGTGGTGGTGCTGTCTATCACACATCTTATCAAGATAGAAAAATGTAGAAAGTAGTAGGCTGTCATCTGTTTGTCAAATGCTTTAGTGAAGTCCAAGAATACTATTTCAATAACATTTCACTGGTCCACTAATGTAGTCACTTTATCGAAGATGGATATAGGTTTTGCTTTGCATGAACTGTTTTTAACAAACTTATGCTCCTTTCCTGTAATCACCTTGTTCATTTCTAGGTACCCACAAACCCTCCACTTGATTGTTGATGTCTGACTGATTGGCCTATAATTTCCTGGATCCATTCTGGGAGTTGCAGCCCCAATGCCACTAGAGGAGTCCTGCTTAGGTAATGCTTAGGGAATATGCTATACATTTAAAAAACCAAAACAGATTTGGCCTCAAAAATGAAATGATGTAGTCAGTGAAGCGTTTTTAAACTAGACACTGAAGCTTCCCAGACATCTGTTTGCATTTGCCAGCAGAATGCTTTACCCACTAAAACATTTCATGCTTGTATGGGTCTCCCTCCTTGTTGAACAAGGAAAAGCTATGTTTACCTTTGAAACTTGCAATTCACGTACTATATAGGAAGTGTACAGCTTTGCTTTTGCAGTCAATGAAAGCAGTCTGTTTTCCATTGTAGAAAATTCTTGCGATGTCTGTTTCACATGCCCCCCCCCACCATCAAAGAGAACTAAATGAATGGCTAAGTAACTGATCAAGGTAGGTGGGCTTGATGGGGAAAATAAAAGCTGTACATTAAATAGTGAAAAGTTAGAACAGGTAGATGAGTTTTGTATCTTGCTGGAATGTTTATTAAAGATGGGAAGATGAATATAATAATTTTAAGCATACAAAATCTGGTACTAAAATAGAGATTAATATGGTGTCCATCACACAGAATAGGTGTTTGCTTGAAGAAATGAAAATGTCTGTTTATAAAGAACTTGCTTCTGTCCACTTTTGTTATATGAAAATAAATGTTTTCTAAGTCAAGAGAAATGAAAAAGCAAACTACTAAAAGGAGGAAGACATTACTTAAAATTATATAAAAAGAGGTATGATAAAAAGTAAATATGTATTGGATACAAAAGTGAATGATTAGTACAGAATGAAATAAATATATTTAGATAATTTGGGAATATAGAATGAAGTTTTAATTATAAAACAAATGTATGAAGAAAGAGTGAAAGGGCTGAGAGGAAGTGGGAAGGCCAAAATAATAATTGGACACAATTGATGAAAACATTTTGCCTGACTCTGAAAAGCGCAATACTCCTACTTTAATAGGATACATTGATCATACTATTTTCAGAAAACAAACAGGTTATTACAGCTATATAAGTTAATTGTACTACAAATCAGTTGCAAATAAAATTCCGAAGAATCATCAACTGCTTTGTACACCAGCAAAAATTAAACCAATACTAACCTTGGAAGGAAATGTGCCTTAAATTTGGTTTGGAACATTCTGGCAAGAATAACTAACAGAAGCATCAGAAGAACACTAGTAGCAGTGAATGCCACAATCTTCCATGTTCGCAAAAGAGTTTCCTGGTTATTTGGCCAGGCTTGTTCTGTGAAACAAAGAGTAATAGGAAACACTAGATAATAATGGCCTTTTATTGTACACAAGAAGAATCAGAACCTAAACTACAAGCTAAGCTACAGAGCTACAAACACAACAAATATGATTACTCACATTTATTTATGCTTTTACAAAATTATTTCCAATCTAATAAATTATCACATGTGAAAGCAGTGATATCTACAGATCAAAACAGAAAGATGATGGCCATGGTCATGGGAGCTAACCACACATGGTTGATATATCTATTGACATTGTGTACATACAAAAGGAGCAGGATTTGGATTGTTTCAAAACTTCTGTTTTGAAAGCAAAATAAATGCTACAAATAATATAGTATTGTGGAGGCAGTTTCAATTTAAAACATACTTTTATTTGAAAAATTAATGTTTAAACATTTAATATCCAGATTCCTTTATTCTTACCTGTTTTGATACAGTATACTTGATATGATGGAAACCATTTTCCATACTGGCAGGTGATATATTTGTAATCATTACTGAGAGTGTAGCCAGGATCACAATAGAACTCAACCACAGTTCCATGATTGTAATGTTCACAAGGCCGCGGATGGCAGATATAATCTCCATGAGTCACCATAGGAGGTAGCGGACAAACTTGGACATAAATAAAATATTTTTTAAAATGTCAGTTAATTATAGTAACACCCGGCATTAACAGAAATAAGAATGTAACAATATTTGTATATAATGCTACCTCAGTCAAAACATAAACATATGCATAATTTCTTGCCACAGGTACCAATATATTACACAACAACAGATTAGTTTCTGCACAATGGCAGGTGCAATGCTATGAATAAAAAAGAATGAAACAATTACTGTTGCTGAAAACACTGTTGTGCAAACATTGTCAGGTTTTATTAAAAATAACAAAAATAAACTTTACACAAATTATATTCCTAGTATTATGCCTCTATTTCATTCTTATAATTTTATAAAGTACTTTCAGCATGCTTCATATTTAGTCAATAAAATATATGTTAGAATCTACAACTAACTGACAATGTAACATTTCACCAGGAGCATAAAATTAGAAAAAACCATCAGTTTTATTGCAATAGACATTCCTGCACCTACTAGAACAAGTAACTTAATTTAATTTTAAAATTCTTAATACAAGATATATCAAAATAGTTAATTAATAAAAATTCTTAAACAAGCCCTAAATTTCTATTTAGAGAACTACATAATGAATGTGATCTACCCAAATATCCAAATATCTCTGAAGTTAAAGAAATTGTAGTTCCTGGTGTATTTGCTCAAATCTAAGGTACAAAATAAACTTTGGTGAAAAGGCAGGAGTATTGATTTCTATTAGTGGCTTTGTTACCAGTATAACATGAAGGAAATAACCATCAATATTTACATATTAACACAACTCCATTCCAGTTTTTCCAGCCCAATATTCTGCTATTTTCAATATTCCCAGCTAACACAATCACAAATTGCCAGCAGTAACTGGCAAAATCTTATATTCATTTTTTGTGGACCTACATTGAAACTTCAGAAACCTGAAGGGAGGAGTCAACAGAAGAAATGAAGGAAGAAGATGACAAGGAGGTGACAACAATGGAAATAATAGTGATTGATGAAGTAAACCAGGGGGGAAATGTATTAAGAGAGTTGGAAGATACGTGTTGTGGCCCCGCCCTCTGAGCCTGTCCCATCGGAGGAAGAAAGCTCCGAGCATGAGGAAGAGGAGTCAGCCAGGCCTCCCTCTCCAGGCCCCTCCCCTCTGGCATTGTCTCAAGTGCCGGTCGAGGGAGAGGAGACAGCTGATTCCAGTCAAAGTGATAATGAGACATCATTCCTGGACGCACGCCTCCGAAGGCGTGATAAACGTTTGCAGCAGTTTAGGAGGCGTGCTAGGGATTAGCACTGAGTCACTGGACCACACCCCAGAGACCACACCCCAGAGACTATATAATAGAGAGTGGTGGTCAAGGATCTTTTGTGACGAACAAAGCAAAACCTTGGAGTCACTAAAGCCTCGTCCGGAACTGCTGGGAGGAATATTATTTCTGTTTGGACTTTCTTGAACGTTCGTATTTTATCTGTCTGTTTGTGCAAATAAAGTCCCTTGGCAGACGGTGTGTCTATCGCTGCCAAGTCGGAGATAAGAACTGGGTGCGTTCCAAAGTGTTTCCTTAACCCTCGACTGGCTGTGTGTGTGTGTGTGTGGGTACGGGGACAGATCATCTTGTTCGTCACCCCATACTCCATCGTTAACCCACGATGGACCAACAGCTGCAGCAGCAGATACAGCAGATGCTGGAGGCCAATCAGCTTCTGCAACAGCAAGTAGCACAGCTAACTGCCCAACTTGCTTTGGGAAATGCTCCTGCAGCTCCACCTCCTCCCCCTCCCCGTCCGAGATGCCCAGTGAACGTGCCAGATAGGTTTTCTGGGCAGCAGGAGATGTTTCCGGCCTTCTTGGGACAATGCCAACTGTTTATGGCGATGAGGCCGGAGGATTTTCCGGATGACCGGGCTCAGGTGGCATTTGTTATCAGCTCCCTCTCTGGCACTGCCGCCCGATGGGCCACGCCCCTGTTGTTGCAAGATAGCCCCTTGCTCCTGGACTTTCAGGGCTTTTTACAACACCTGCGCACCATGTTTGAGGACCGGGTGCAGACGGCAGCGAGGCGCATCAAGGACCTCCGCCAAGGCAAGCGCCCCCTGCAGGACTATATTGCAGAGTTCCGACTGCTAGGCCAGGATTCGGCTTGGAATGAGGTGGCGCTGATGGACGCTTTCCAGGACGGCCTTTCCGACGAGATGCAGGACGAGCTGGTTCGTGTGGAGGCGCCACCGACCCTCGACGCGCTGGTGACCCAATGCCTGCGCATCGACGCCCGCCTGCAACGGCGACGGCCCCGTCGGGCTCTTCCGGAAGCACCGACAGCGTCGGCACCCCCGCGTTTCGCACCGACAGCGCTCCGGACTGCACAGCGTTTTGTGGCGACGGCTGAGGAGCCCATGGAGCTCGGAGCAGCCAGACCTCAACTGACGGCCCAGGAGCGGATGCGGAGACGTCAAGGGGGGTTGTGCCTCTATTGCGGCGAGGCGGGACATTTTGCCGCCTCGTGTCCCCGGAAGCGGAGTGGACCGCTCAAGCCTGTTCCGGAGTCTCGACGCGACCAGCCGGGAAACGGGCCAGGCCTGGCCTAGGGGAAACTCTGGGTCAGGCACGTGACCATGCCCCGCCGGAGTCGGCGGCTGTGGACTGTGAGCCCCCTCGGCACCTGATTTTGAACACCCGGGTGTTGTTGGCTAACCGGTCGGAGGGGCTCCAGGCGCACGCGCTGGTGGACTCGGGGGCCACCACGAACTTTATGGACCAGGCCTTTGTGGCCCATTACAAAGTCCCCTTGGTTCCAGTGGACCCTCCGTTGAGGGTCGAAACTATAGATGGGCGGGAACTCGTGGCGGGACCCATCAAAACCGCTACCCAGCCCTTGCGCCTCGCCATTGGAAACCACGAGGAGGCGATCCAGTTTTACGTAACGGCGGATCTGCACTTTCCCTTGGTCCTGGGGATGGCCTGGCTTCGGGCGCACGACCCTCAGGTGGCGTGGTCAAGAAACGCCATCTCGTTCCCGAGCCTGCAGTGTGTCGACCACCTTCGCCACACCTGCGCCGGCCAGGACGTCTCTGCCCCAAACGCCTCCTTGCCTCCGGAGCTGACGCCCTTCGCCGACGTGTTCAGCGAGAAGGAGGCGGATCGCTTGCCCCCGCACCGACCCTACGACTGTGCGGTGGACCTAATGCCCAATGCACCCCTGCCCTCGGGACGCCTGTACTCCATGTCGGAGCCCGAGCTGGCCGCCTTACGGGACTTTCTGGAAAAGAACCTGGCCCGTGGGTTCATCCGGCCTTCGACCTCCCCGCTCTCGGCCCCGGTCCTCTTCGTTAAAAAGAAGACGGGGGACTTGCGCCTGTGTTGCGACTACCGGCGCTTGAACGCCATCACAGTGCGAAATCGCTACCCCCTACCGCTGATCCCAGAGCTTATGGAGAGGTTGCGGGAGGCCTCGATCTTCACTAAGCTTGATCTCCGAGGGGCCTACAACCTGGTGCGCGTGAGAGAGGGGGACGAGTGGAAGACGGCGTTCGGCACTCGGTACGGACACTTCGAGTATACCGTCATGCCGTTCGGATTGACCAACGCCCCCGCGGTCTTCCAGCACTTGATGAACGATGTGTTCCGGGACATGCTGGATCGGTTCGTGGTGATCTACTTGGATGACATTTTGATCTATTCCCGGACCCCGGAAAGTCACCTCCAGCATGTCCGCCAGGTCCTGCAACGCCTGCGGGAGCACCAGCTCTATGCGAAGTTGGAGAAATGCTACTTCTTCCAGACTTCCATAGAGTTCCTCGGGCACATCATCACCCCCGAGGGCATCGCGATGGACCCGCGCAAGGTGGAGGCCTTGCGCAGTTGGGAACCCCTGCGTCGGGTGAAGGACGTCCAGCGTCTGTTGGGATTCGCCAACTACTATCGGACCTTCATCCCGGGCTTCGCCACCCTGACCTTGCCGTTGACCCAGCTCCTTCGGAAGAAGGTCCCGTTCCAGTGTGGGCCCCCACAGCAGCAGGCCTTCGAGGTTCTCAAGCAGGCCTTCCTCACGGAGCCAGTCCTGAGGCACCCCAATCCACACCGTCCGTTCGTGGTGGAGACGGACGCGTCCAACGTGGCGATTGGGGCGGTGCTACTACAGGCTCCGGTGGATGGCGGCACTCTTTTTCCCTGCGCATACTACTCCCGGAAACTCAACCCTTCCGAGCGCAACTACACCATCTGGGAAAAGGAGTTGCTGGCCATCAAGGCCGCGTTCGAGGCTTGGCGACATCACCTCGAGGGGGCCCGACACCAGGTGGAGGTGCGGACGGACCATCGGAACCTGGAGCACCTCACCACGGCCAGGAAGTTGAACCAGCGGCAGATCCGGTGGTCGTTGTTTTTCGCCCGGTTCAACTTCCACGTCACATACATTCCGAGCAACCTCAACCAGAGGGCGGACGCGCTATCCCGTAAGCCGGAATACTTTTGCCCCAAGGACTCCCTTCCCCCCCGGACGGTGCTGCCAGCAGACTCCTTGGCCGCGGTCCAGGAACCGGTGGACCTGCGGGCTCAGGTGCTGGAAGCGCAGCGACAGGATGACTGGTCGCAGCAGCGGAGAGCGGACGTCGGTCCCGCGTCCCCATGGACCGTGGAGGAGGGCTTGCTCAGACACCGGGGTCGGCTGTACGTGCCCACGAGTCCGCTCCGAGCCCTCGTCATGAACCAGTGCCATGACAACCCCGCGGCGGGGCACTTCGGCTTCTTTAAGACTTTGAACTTGGTGACGCGGACTTTTTGGTGGCCTCGGGTACGGCACGACGTGCACGCCTACGTGACGTCCTGTGTGACGTGCCGACAGGCCAAAGCCGCGTCCGGTCCCCCTCCCGGACTCCTCCAGCCACTGCCGACACCGGAGAGACCGTGGGGAGCCATCTCCATGGACTTCCTGACAGACCTGCCCCTGTCCGCTACGTACACGACCGTCCTCGTGGTGGTGGATGCGCTCACGAAGATGGCACATTTCATCCCGTGCCGCGGCCTGCCCTCGGCCCGCACCACGGCTCGCTTGTTCCTGCAACATATCTTCCGCCTCCACGGCCTGCCGGACCGGGTGGTTTCGGACCGCGGGGCCCAGTTCACGGCCCGCTTCTGGAAAAGCCTGATGGCTGCGCTGGAGGTGCAGGTGTGCCTGTCGTCGTCACATCATCCGGAGACTGACGGGGGCACGGAGAAGGTCATCGGCATACTGGAGCAGTACCTCCGCTGTTTTGTCAACCAGCAGCAGGACAACTGGGCCGAGTACCTTCCCCTGGCGGAGTTCGCTTTTAATAACTCCCAACACACCTCCACCCAGATGACCCCGTTCCATGCCAATGTCGGATACCATCCACGGCTTTTCCCGTTGACCATCATGGATTCCCCTGTTCCCGAGACCCGGGACTTCCTCTCAGAGCTGCAGGCGGTGCAGCAACTGGTGCGGCGGCAGCTGATCCGGGCGAAAGAGGATTATAA
Source organism: Pantherophis guttatus (assembly GCF_059756535.1). Taxonomy (NCBI): domain Eukaryota; kingdom Metazoa; phylum Chordata; class Lepidosauria; order Squamata; family Colubridae; genus Pantherophis; species Pantherophis guttatus. The sequence goes on along the minus strand of NC_142063.1, from coordinate 295,172,159 downwards.
ACGGTTCGCCGATCGCGCCCGCAGAGCGACACCACCGCTGGAAGTAGGAGATCGGGTGTGGTTGTCCACGAAACACCTCCCCACGGACCGGCCGGTACGGAAACTAGCCCAACGCTTTATTGGTCCCTTCCCTATCGAGGCGGTCATCAATCCGGTGGCCTACCGGTTGACTCTACCCCGCTCCATGCGGCTCCACCCTGTTTTTCATCGGTCCCTCCTGGTCCCTGAGGCCCCCGCGAGCCATCTCCGCCGCCCGCCGACGCCTGCCCCCCCAGCCGCAGCCGACGAGGACGACGCCTCGACGTACGAGGTGGACAGTATCCGGGACTCCCGTTGGCTGAAGGGGCGCTTCCAATACCTCATCGCCTGGAAGGGGTACGGGCCCGAGGATTTCACCTGGGTGGACGCGTCTGCCGTTCAGGCCCCTGACCTGGTGCGGGCTTTCCACGAACAGTTCCCGTCCCGACCCCATTCCGACCGTCAGACCCGGGGGAAGGGCCCTGCGGTGGGGGATAGTGTTGTGGCCCTGCCCTCTGAGCCTGTCCCATCGGAGGAAGAAAGCTCCGAGCATGAGGAAGAGGAGTCAGCCAGGCCTCCCTCTCCAGGCCCCTCCCCTCTGGCATTGTCTCAAGTGCCGGTCGAGGGAGAGGAGACAGCTGATTCCAGTCAAAGTGATAATGAGACATCATTCCTGGACGCACGCCTCCGAAGGCGTGATAAACGTTTGCAGCAGTTTAGGAGGCGTGCTAGGGATTAGCACTGAGTCACTGGACCACACCCCAGAGACCACACCCCAGAGACTATATAATAGAGAGTGGTGGTCAAGGATCTTTTGTGACGAACAAAGCAAAACCTTGGAGTCACTAAAGCCTCGTCCGGAACTGCTGGGAGGAATATTATTTCTGTTTGGACTTTCTTGAACGTTCGTATTTTATCTGTCTGTTTGTGCAAATAAAGTCCCTTGGCAGACGGTGTGTCTATCGCTGCCAAGTCGGAGATAAGAACTGGGTGCGTTCCAAAGTGTTTCCTTAACCCTCGACTGGCTGTGTGTGTGTGTGTGGGTACGGGGACAGATCAATACGGTTGGAAGGGAGATAGGGGCTTGGGCAGAAATTTTGGAAACCAGGCAGTGGAAGAGGGTAGAGGTGGGAGAAATACCTAGATTGAATAGTCAAGAAGCAGTTATAGAGACAAAGATCCTAGAGAGGAAAGTGGGAGGGAAATTAAAAAAAAAAGCATAGCAACCAAAATATTGAAGCAGGCAAGAGATGATGGATAAATGATTTTTGTGGTTGTTCTGATTTGCTTTTCCTTTTCTCTCTCTCTCTTTTTTTCTTTTCTTTTTCTTTTTTGTTTCAGATAGGTGACACAATTAGAAGCCAGGTAGGATAGAAAGAAAATGTTTTTTCAGTAAAAGGTGACACGATTAAAAGTTAGAATAAGCAATAGAAAGAATAGAAAGGGGAAATTTCAGAAACCTTTAGAACCTTCTACACTACCTTTAGAATGAAACCAGGAGTTATTCACACAAAGTGTATGCAAGACTGTAAAAATTGTTGAAATAGCAACAGCACTTATATACAGTGCTTTACAACCCTCTCTAAGTGGTTTACAAAGTCAGCATATTGCTCCCAACAATTTGGGTCCTCATTTTACTGATCTCAGAAGAATGGAAGGCTGAGTCAACCTTGAGCCAGTGAGAATCAAACTGCTGAACTGCTGGCAATTGGAAGTCAGCAGAATTAGCCTGCAATGCTGCATTCTAACCACTGCACCTCCCGCTGCTCATATATAACTCTTAGCTTTTTTTTTTTTTAACTAAATTATATCTGGATCTGACAAAAAGGTTCTTTGCAGCATAAATAGTTCTTAGTATCTGCACTGGTTATTATTCTTTGGTGAATGTCTGCTTGGAGATTAGAATTCATAGTCAACAATAGGTACAACAAATTGGTAACATCAGGTTTGAAGCAGTTTCAAATTGTGATATCACATTCATTCTCAGTAGAATTGCGCTGATCTTTGTGGCCTATGCATCAACAGTGGTGAATAGTGATGACAAAAATATACCCTTTTTACATTGAATCATACAGCATTACAAATGAAGGCCATAAAGAGGACTGTTCATGTTGGCAGGTGATCTAAATGCACAGATTGGTAAATTGCAGCTTGGCTGGGAAGATGCCTCAAAGCATGAATGATAATTGGTACAATTAAACTCACTATTCATTTGCAACAACCTATTTAGGGACAGGCCTGATCATCAATTAACTTGGTAGTCATGAGCACTAAATGTTGCTTCTATGATCAATTATTTCCTAATAGGAAGGTACTTTAAGTCTGCTGCTAATGATGTCAGGATATTGAGAGGTGCTGAAGAATAGCAATGTCTAACCATTACCTGGTTCAATGCAAGATCAAATTGAAATCTGTGCTACCCTCTAATCTGCCACTCAGTTTCAGTTGAACTTACTGATCTGAATAATGTCAAGAAGCCACAGACCTGACACTCTGCAACCAAATGAGCATTGTGTCTGTGTAGAGAAGCAGTGATTTGCAGTTGGAAACACCATCAACGTGGCAATAAGAATTATCTGCCATTGCACACAGAAAAGAGCTAGCAAAATGGATAACAAATTATCCATTGATACAAGAGATAATGGCCAAGCTTGCAAATCTAACCGTTGCAAAAATGCTGACAAAACAATTGCTCAAGAAGCTGAAAAGACCACCTTTTGAGAGGGGGTAGCTGCAGAGTTTGGGACAACAAATGGGTACAGTGACCAAAGGTCACTCCTTGTTGTGGCCTGAAGGCTGCCAGCAGAGCTATCAGCAGAATCAGACGAGGAGGTTGAGAGGGACCCTGGGCAAGCTTTTAGAGTCTTTGGAAGGCTCTGATGACAAAGCAGAATCAGAGGCGGGGCCTTCTGTCCACCCCCAGGTGGAGAGGTGGTTGTCTTCAGGGCCTGAACTGAGTGAGGAGGAGAAACAGATGGGGCCCATCCTAGATGTGCAAATGTGTAGAGAGGATAGCAATGGAAGGCAATAAGCCAACTCTCAGAGAAAAGAAGACATTGATGCTAGCCAGCCCTTTCCTGGCTGGGAAATAAATAGTAGGGGTTTGGGAATGGCCTGTTGTTGCAGACAACCATTCGTTTTCCAGTGTACATCAATCAAGTCAAATTCCTTTGCCAGAACCAGGTTTGTTGAGACTAATTGCTTTGTATTTGAGGTGCCAACCGAGTCTCCCTGCTGGGAACTAACAGGGAGTGAAGTTGCCTTAGCGGGCATGAAAGGGACTGTTTCTGCTTGGCTTAATCATTGAAAGGACTTTTTATCTTAAGTTCTCATGTGAACAGAGACTGTTCTTGCCTGTTTCAGAAGGGGAAAAGCTTTTCATTTGTGACTAGTTACTTTTGGTTTTGTTTATTCTACTTGAACAAAAACTGTTCCTGCCCTGTTTTTAAAAAATGGGGGGTTGTTTTACTCGTAAGCAGTTTCTCATTGCTTGCTAAGACTGGGTCAGAACACTCCACTCAATCTTGAAAGTATTGTCAGGCAAACAGCTGACCTAGCATAGGCATCAATAATGTGTCAGGGTGAGTGGCTAAAATGTTAGCCAAGATGCTACAACACCTTGGCTATAACACTTTGATTTGCTTTTAAATTGTGAGGCACTAGCTGCATTAGATCAAGACCAAGGATTTAGATGCATTATCCGATACTGTTATGTGAAACTGTACTAAACAAAACAGAGACTGCAGTTACAGTATCAAAAATGGAAAAAATGGAGAAACTGCAAGACTTGACCAAGACAAGGAAGGCCTGGTCTTCAGGTCACAGACTCAATAGGTCACAGACTCTATTGAGGCAGAAACATTGTCAGGGAAATGGGTGCGAACATTGAGGGAAAATGAAATACTCAATATTCCATTGTGCTTTATAAAAAATGCATAACATTTTTTATATCTTGAATGTGCGTGAATTATACAATGGAGAAGAAAAATAATCATACATTTTAGACATGAAGGTCAAATTGGTCTCTACCACTTGTCTGCTTAGAAATTAAGCAAGTTCTGTTGCCTATTATACTTGCCCCTTCCATTGTATGATGAAAGCAAATTCAAATGGCTGTCATTTAAAGAAAATGAATGGAAACGTAAAAAATCTTCTATACTGAATTTCTGTTACTAGAATCTATTTCCATAGGCTAGCTTGCAAAAAACAATTATTCAACTGCCAGATGTCAAATCTCCAGTTTTAGGTTTGTTAAAACTCCAGGTTCCTTCCCTTCTGAGGAAGGAGCAATCTTATCCCTTGTTCTCCCCATAGGCTGATATGCTTATTTCATGGCTCTGTTACACAGTAAAGACCTACTGCATCAATATAAATAATGCATGCACCAATTCACAACAGTATATTTTTCATAGAAATCACAATTCAGTAATTTCTCCCCTTCCACCTACTCACATAAATAATGCATTTCAAAAGTAATCCCACCCCTCCCCCTGAAAGAGTACAATCAGACACTAAATGAATCTTCAAAGAGAGTTGATTGTAATGTACAACACACTCACATATACTTTAAAGCATGGCTTTCTTTGCATTTTTACTGGTTAAGGTTTTATAAATTATAATACTGCATATACTGTAAAATTAGAGCATATAATTCACACAGAAAGCTTTCCCAGCAGGAATCAACCTAAGGGAATACTAGAAGTTTCATAAGGAAGTCAGCAGAAGGTCTTAAATACTTTCCTTGTTTGGCTTAAAATAACTCTGTTAAATAGGAAATAATTGTTGGTATCGGTCAAACAGATCTTTTTCAATAAGTAAACCACAGAAATTAACTATAGCTGATTAATGGACATTTGATCACTCTAGCAATGGTCTTCAGCCATTTCTCCTGTTATTTTTACATACATTTATACATTTTTTCTGGTGGCTGCAGAAATCTAACGTAAGTAACTGTTAAGTCTTCCCAATGCTTTGATTTAACAGCAAGCAAAATGAAAAGATTTTCTATCACAGAGATTAATTGCTCTAGAAAGAAAAGTTTAAACCAAAGTAATGCCATCTCTAGACATCGATAAATATCCAATACATTAAGGGGCCATGATTATTAGGCCCCCAAAAGCAACATTAAGAAAGGAAGAGAAACAATTCTACAACTTGGATCTGTACTTAATCTAAACAGAATAGAAGAAAAACAAATCAGACAGGCAAGGGGAAAAGTTTTGCCTTAGCAATATAGGCCTAAATATGATAGATACATTGGAAATTTACTGGAAGTTTTTAAAAAAAATTAAGGTGATGCTATGTCATATTGTAAGCATTCAATATCAAATATAAAAATACCAAGAACATATATTGTACAATGCTTTAACAAAAAAATTAAATATAATGTTTTCTGGCCAAAGAATTATATCCAGTCTATCATAGGAAATAGAAATATGCCCTAAAGCATACAAATAATTAACATCTGGAATAAGATTGTGATCCACTGTGAATAATGGAAACTGTAACAGAAACAAAGTAAGACAATGTAAAGTCATTAACATAATGCAAAACCCACATACAAGTTTTTTGTATTACACCCTTTGGAGATTACGAGTTAGCTTTAAAATATATTTTTTAAAAAAACATGCTATGTTGCTTTTGGACAGAATACCTGGATTTACAAATCATATTAGACTATGATTAGATATTTGATGTTTCAGCATGTTGTTGGAAGCCCAGACATTATTTTATCATGTTGTATGAACTAGTTCATTACACGAAACCAATTCATTACATTACAGAATAGAAATTTCTTTGTTTGAATTTACAATAGAAAGTTGTATGAACATAGTAATTATGTTTGGTTAACCCAGGTTTATGGGTTAAAATATTTACAAATCTTTTGGCACCAAAATTTTGTCAAGTGTATAAAGATAAGGGAATTTTATTGGGGTATTTAACCTGGTTTATATTACAGTTATAACAAAATTAGGTAAAGATCATACTTAATGTGCTAATTATAATCAAATCTCATTGACTGATGTTAATACAAAGATGTTAACAGCAGTGTCAGCAAATAGATTACAGCAAATGAAATGATATTGTTTGTTAGCTAGAATAATCAAGCAGGGTTTATAAAACTAGGCAAGCAGCAAAAATCATTAGATTAGTTGTAGATAGATTTGAATAAAAATAAAGATTAATTTGTAATTATGTCATTAGATGCTAAAAACGCCTTTGACAAAATAAATAAACAGTATGTTTGCTGTATCAAATATATTTAGATTTCCTTTGGAATTCATAAATCTCCCATATCTAAAGTAGTTATTTTCTCCTACTTTCCCATTATTCAGAGGAACTACACAAGGATCTCCACTTTCATCCTTGTTTTTAATATTTTCATGGAATCCTTGGCTTGTATTATTAGACAATATAGGGAGATCTACATAGTATATAACTCAGTTGAACGTGAATTGGTTTCATTTGCAGATGGCATTTTGTTTATTTCTAAACCTCATGCTGCTATTCCACAGTTGGTACAAAAGATGAATGTCTTTAGCAAAATAGCAGGTTACTGTATTAATTGCTCCAAATTGGAATTGATGCCAAATTAAAAATTGATGCCAAATTGAAAATGTGCTTATTGAGCCATTAAAACAATATTAATTCCATATTTATACCAAATCCATTAAATATTTAAGTATGTACTGTATATAATAAAAGATATAACTCAGTAACATGTAATAGAAACAAAATATAGAGATCTCTTCAGATATCAATATGGGAGTCATTAAACTTTACACTTTGGGGAAAGATGAATGCTTTCAATATGAATATTATTCTCAGAATAATGTATACTCTGCAAGGGATTACAGTTTATATATCTGGATAATATTTTCAGAAAATGAATTCTTTGTTTAGAACATTTCTATGAGGTTCTTTGATTCTGAGAATATAATTACAGAAAATGCAATTACCAATTAATGATGGAGCAATTGGTTTTCCAAAACTGGAGGTATAGGTATAGCATCATCCTTGCCTATTGCCAAATATTAAATATTAATTTAATATTAAATATTTTACTTTTCAAAATATTAAATACAATATTAAAGCCAACAATTGGTGTTTGTACAATTTTCTGATTTGGGCAACTTTGGAATATAAATATATAGCACCTTTGGTTGGATGGACAGTATTAGGATAAATATATTAAAACTCCGGTATCTCTGGAAACATTTACATCAGTTAGAAAGTTATGGAATGTAGTATCTACTTTAAAAAAAGATCTGGCATTTTTCCCACACCGAATTGACTTTATTGGAAAATCTAACTTTAAAAATTGGAAGAAACATGATGATATAGTAAAATTGGACAGATTAGGGATACTGAATTAGAACCAACTGATTGATAAGATGTTTTTTTTTAACATACTCTGTGTTAAAAAATAAATATCAGATATCAGATATAACCCAATGGTAATATTTACAATTACAATATTTATTAGCAATCTGTTTAGACTAGTAGCATTTTCAGATTCAGAGACAACTGAGATAATAGAACAATTTGTTAAATCCTTTAAAACTAAAAAACAACCTATTGGTTTTTATAGATATTTGTTTTTGATAAATCAATTAGACATGCCGATGTTAAAAAAAAAAGTGGAATAAAGAATTAGAGGTTCCTATACATGGTTAAATGTGTACTGTAGTGTAGTGTAATTTAATTTACAGTGTAGTGAAACATGACAGTGAAGTTTACAGTGGCAGTAGAACTTTTTGTGGGAAGAAACATACTACATTTCATACAAGTAGGTTGAAGGATTTTGCGCAATGAAAAATAAGAAATGATGCCTTTTCCTGAATGAGATGGAGTATCTCAAGGTAAAATTAAAACAAAAAGAAAGGATTATCAGTGAGGAAGGGATAGTCACACATAAAGGAAAAACCAGAATTTTAGTTCCCCCTGCCCAAATCTTTCTTTAACCGTGTTAAACGTATTTCATAGCATACAAGATGGGGGCAGGTTAGTTCCCTGCCACAAAATAGCAGAAACAGCATCAACTATTTTTGATGCCAGTGATATATAGAGATCATCAAAGCAGAATTAGGGGACTGCAGCTTGTCAATGAGTCTTGCACTTCTCACAATTCAGTTAGACTTCTGCAATAACGTTTACTTCATCTGCCTTAGAAAATCATTCAGAAACTACAGTTGATCCAAAATGCAATGACCCATTTATGTTTCTATAATCATTTCACATCCATTTTGCATGTCTTACATTGTGGTCATGAATAAATAAATAAATAAATAAATAAAATAATAATAAACGTTTAAAAAAACAGCAAAAACCCTACAACAACTTATTGCCCTGAAAATGAATTTCAGGATAAATGCAAAATAGGCGTTCTACACAGCAATACAATAAAACATTGGTCTTCATTCTTATTATTTCTGCTTCATCAGGAAACTCTTACACTTAAAAAAATAAACTAAGACAAATCACTTAAGTATCATGAATAAAAAGGAAATTAAAAAATGGACAGAGTATAGAAAAAATGAGGTCAAAACAAGTTTCGAGCGGTCTTAGGATGCATACCATCATTGTTTCTAAAGGTAACATTTCAAATAAATAATAAGCATGACACTTTAGTAGGTCCTAGGGGACATTTCTATAACTTAAGACTAATTACACAGCCCCAGATTTCTAATTTAAGGATAAATAACAATTTTAAAAATAGCTAGACTCCAAGTCCCCCACTTCCTATATACCAGTATACACAATTACTTTAATAACAGAAGTATCATTACCTCTTCCTATTCACAAATCTCTCTCAAGAACAGCTAACAATGGGAATAATAATTGTATATCTGTATCCTGAAAACCACAATGATCCCAACTGATTCTGAAGAAACTAAATCAGGCTAAATTTGGAATTCAGGTTATTGCTGAACAGTCATAAGAATACTTCCTCTTCTTTGAAAGAAAGGAAAGCACCCCACCCCCACTTCTTTCCACTTGACAACTTGCATGGTCCTGGGATCAGGGCAGCAACTGGGACTGCTGGGATTGACATCCCTAAACAATGCAATCATGTGACATCACACTTTATGATCATATCAATTACCAATGGATTCTAGGCTCGATTGCCATCATAATCCAAAGGCTAACTGTACTGCCATAAAAGAAATCCATGTCCCATATTTCTATCAATTATCTGTTTTCATCACTGGGTTTACAGAGAACTTCAAAACTAGGTTTGTCAAAGCTGGGCAAGGATATGTTGTGGTCCTCCAGCAGCCTGCGGAGCTGGCAGCAGAGTCGGACAGTGAGGAGGCTGGGGAGGAACACGGGCCAGTCCTGGAGTCTGGGGAAGGCTCGGACAAGGCTTGGAGATGATTGCCCCCTCCCATAAGACATAAAGGAAGAGCAAAGGCATGCTGGTCTTTGCAGGAAGCAACATTGTGGATAGTGTCAGTTTGTACTTTGAAGCTCCATTTTTGACTCTGTGTTTCCGTGTGGCCTTGCCAAGATAATTGCCAATTAGGTCTTGGGTAGCGTGTCAAAGAAAATAAAGATGGGTGTTTACCAGCCTTATCCGAAGGACTGTGGCAGACTTCTGTTGGACTATATAAATAACTCTTGGTGATTCAGCACGTGCTGTGAATTATTTTAACAGCCGTTAAAATAAAAAAAAGGGGTTTTGGGACTAATTGTGTGCTTTTTACTATATCAGGAAGCCTAGGTCAGAACAGGATACAGGATACTTTCTGTTGCAACCACTTGATGATTTTGTCTTTGATCCAGAACTGAGGACTTTCACAAGGTGTTTTTTTTTTTTTATCCACTGTCAAAGTGAAACAAGGCAGTGAAACTGTTGTCAGGACAATGATAAAATCCACCTTGTTGACCTCTATTACTTCAGTGGAGATATTGAAAAAACTACAGTCAAAATAGAATCCCAGGACCTCAAAAGTTTAACTGCATGGAATGAAGAATTGTCTTTCATAAATTTCAGAGTAACATAAAAAGAATAATCCTTCTCCTTTTTGCTAGTCCTATTTCGTTGTATTCTTATACTTAATTCACTTGTTAGCAAATATAGTAATTTGCCCTGGAGGCTATTCAATACTATACTTAGTCTCAATTTTTTCCCCCTAGAGAAGCATTTTAGGAGATATTACACGAACATTCTCTGCCCTGAATTTAAACTAAGCAGATGGCAATGACATTCCTCCAACAGTTTTGTAAAATGACAGTTAGCATTGGTTTGAAAGGCAGAAGATAATCTATTTTATGAATGTCAGAAAAAACACACAAGACTTTGAATTTATGTGCCTTTTCCTTTCTTGAAGATTACAAACTTTAAAAGAGTATAAAAACTACAAATAAAATATGTTACATTCTCCTCTGTTTCACATTAGAAATGTCATTACAAAGCACTATAAAATTTCTATTCGCATATACTCTGGAAATTACAGGATACCTTTTAGTACAACTCTTGTATACTGAATTGTACAAAGGACAAACAGCATTTTCTGTATGGTGCCAATCTATTTCATTTTTCAAATACAAATGTACAGAAAATCCTTAAGAAACAATATTTAAAGGAAAAAGAAGCTTTATTTCTTAACAATGCAGAAGGAAGAATGTAGCTCTAAATAGGAACATTTTATTGGGCGATGTGTTTTTTCCAGATCTCACTTGCAGTTAATCAATAGAGTCCAGATTGTTATTTCTTCCTTTAAATAGAGATATATGTCTGTGTGAGTTTATAGCAAAGAACCAGCTTCTTTTCTACACTTTTTATTGAAAGAGCATGGGAATAAAGGGCCAACGTTTTGAAATAAGGTGGAACCTTCCCTTTCCCCTTCCCCTCCCTCCCTCCCTCTCTTTCTGTCTCTCTTATATGCTGCCCATCTCAGCAAAGGCAACTCTAGGCGGTTTAAAATCACGCAATAAAATGCCATATAAAATATTAAAACAATAGATATTTTAAATTTAAAATTCAGTTAAAATTAAATTGACCAAGAAGGGAACAAATGTGCAAGTGGAGGAAGTTGGGTGTTATCTAATCCATTAGCAACCTCCAGAATGTCACACCCCCATAGGGCCCCCTGGCCAGTTGGCAGAGCCATGTCTTCAAAACCTTTCAAAAGATCAAAAGGGTAGGTATGTATCGCCCCTTGGGGTTCACAATATTCCAGAGGATGGGTGCCATGGCAGAAAATGGTCTGTTTTGGATCCCACCAGCTGGAATTTCTTTGGAAGCATTCGGAAGCTTCAGCTGATACAGAATGCAGCTACATGGGTTATAAACGGTGTCAGTTATTTGGCAAATATAACACTGCTGCTTTGGGAGCTGAATTGGTTGGCAGTGTGTTTCTGAGCGCAATTCAATATGCTGATTGTTACCTTTAAAGCCCTTCACGGCTCAGGACTGGCTTACCTGAGGAACCATCTTTTCCAGTTATTTCTCCTATCCAATCCAGTCTGGCAATGTCCTGTCTCAAGCCAAGCACAGACACACACACACCCAAGCGGCAACTGCAAACTTACTTATAACAATCAACAAAAAGCCAGGTGCCAACACACTTGAAGTTTCCATCAGTCTAGCAATTTGCATTAATAAAGAGTTCCAAGTCCAGGGAGTCAGGCACAAGAGTGGTCAAACGGTTCCAGAATCCAATGCACAGAAAGGGTTGTCGATCACTTGTTAAGAGAAGACTGGCAAGCAAGGCAAGGCATAGAGAATTGGAGTAATAGATGGTTGTTTCCACTACCTGTCTTAAGTCAAAGCTCCTCTTAAGTAAAAACATACTGGTGTTTCTCATTTAGGAAGGCAGGGCTGGTTCCCTGTCATCATCAGACTCAAGATTCCAGAGCCTCCATGACAGGCATGATGGACATGCTCCGGGTCCCATAGGCCAAGGAATGATAGCTGCGGAGACCAGGAGATGTGGCTTTTCTGCATAGCGCATGCCTTCTAGAATATTCTCCCTCCTGGAATTAGGATTTCCCACCCCTGATGGTCTTTCAGAAGGCCTTGAAGACCTAGCTATGTGCCCAGGCCTGGGATTCCGAGTGTGGGAAGGACAGTTTTCTGGCTATGTTGAAGCTGACAGATTATAGTATCTCTTGGTTGCTATTTGTGTTTAAGCATTTTTGTTCTGTGTTTTAACTATTTAATTGTTTTTATGATTGTTTGCCACCCAAAGTCACTCGTTTTAGATGGGTGGCTTTACAAATCAAATCAATCAATCAATTAGTAAAGTCAACTTCAAATGGAGCCTGATAACTGCTAGCTTACACTGATGTATTTATGTAATTCAAAAATTATAAAAATCGGAAGGAAATGGAGAGGTCAAATAGGGTAACCTTCTCAGTGCAGAATCTGCTAAAATATTTTGCAGAGATGGTTATCTCATCTCTATTTAAAGATCTGCAGCAAAATGCAACATATGGCTTCACCAAGCAACCTGTCCCACCGATTGATAGCTCTTACAAGCAGGAAATGCTAACATCTAAACTGGTTCAATTTCCCTGCTGTTTCAACTCATCATTTCAGGCCCTGCCTTCTGAGCAAAATATTTGCTCCCTCCTCTATACGATAATCCTGTGGATATCTGAAGACTGCTATTATATTTCCCTTCAACATTTGCTTCTGCAGATAAACATATCAGGTTTGCTGAACCATTCTTCACAGGACAAGATTTTTAATTCTCGGTTCACCTTGTTACCCTTTCTTTGAACTTGATCCAGTTTGTCAATGTTCTTTTTAGACTGCTATGCCTAGAACTAGAAACAGTATGTCCAATGGGGCTTGACCACAAATTGATTAAACTGATCAGTCTTTTTGTAATGCATGTTATTAAAAATGTTGACTCGTACAGAAACCAGGACAAAGCACGTGGCAATCCACAGTACTACTCTTGAAGCTGATGCAAAGCCATTTATGAGTATTCTCTGGGTGTAGTCATTCAATTATGAATCCATTTAACAGTTGCATCTTCTAGTCCATATATACCATTTTACTAATGAGGGTATCATTAAGCGGAGGAAGAAGAAGAATGAGAAAGTTATGGATGAATAGAGTTGGTGAGATCTTCAAAAAGACAGAGATGAAAAATTTAAAGAACAAAAAGCAGCGTATGGAAGTGATCTATGAATGTGATGGAAGCAAGGATGGTTTGCAGGTGACAGAAGATACAAAAGGCATAATGAGCAGTGTAGGTATAAACTAGTTAGTTATATTACCTTTTCTTATCTTGTGCCTTCAAATACTTCAGTTTACTATTTCTTATTCTTTTCTGCCCCCTTGCATAACACTGCTTACCCTGAAAATGAATAGCATGATGGATAGATGTATATGTAAATTTCATTTAAAAGCCTGATTAAAATTTAAAGCTTTTTCAAGGCCAGAAATGAATTATCTGTATGATCCTTTAAAAAGGGACTATTACACAACTTAAAGATCAGAATGGAAAGAGGGCTCTTATTATTTTTTATTTATACTAAGATAAATTCAGGGGTGAAATTAAAAAATTTCCCCTACCGGTTCTGTGGGCGTGGCTTGTTGGGGGAAGGTCATGTGACTGGATGGGCGTGGCCAACTCAACATCACTCACCTCAAGGGGCTCCTCACCGGCCCCTCCCCTCCCAGCCACTCCTTGTTGCGAATGGCAGGAAAATGGGGAGGGGAATATTCCTGCCTACCATCCTTCCCTCAGTCTGTGCTGAGATTGAGGAATGGATGACAAGCAGGAAAATCCCCTTCCCCATTTTCCTGCCTTTCACAAAAATGGCTCCATTCCAGCTGCTCCCCCCATCCCCCTCCCTCCTGGGGACTACTTTAAAAGGGACAGGTAGTAGTTCCATTGTGAATAGAGGGAGAAAAGTTAGCATTGTCTCTGCTGCATTTAACATTGAATTCTGTGGCAGAGAGAATGCTAACTTTTCTCCCTCCATTCACAATGGAGCTGCTGCTCCCTTTATGGTTCCCTCCTGGCCCCCTCCCTCCTGGGGACTACCCTGAAGGGACAGGCTGCAGCACCTCTGTTCTGAATGGAGCTGCTGCATTTAACATTGAATTCTGTGGAATATCGAGCGGCCGAAAGAGGTGAGCAGTGAGCGGCCGGGTGTGGGTGGGGGCAACAAGGGGTAATTACTACTGGTTTGGCGATCTGATGCCCATAATCCCTAGCTGTTCACCCGAGCCAGTCTGAACCGGTAGGATTTCACCCCTGCTAAGAGTTATTTTGAAGGAACGGGAAAGAAGAAGAATGTTTTTGGCAAATCAAGATGATGCCAAAATGATACACATTCAATGACATACTCACACAAATGATGCTATTATAAACTTGCATCTGAACATCTGACCCAAGAACACATGTCACAGAATTCACAATTATATCATTACACAAATATTATCACTATCCCTACTCTCATGGGTGTTTATCAACTTACGCAAGGGTGCCTAGCAACTTATAGGAGGAGGGTAAATGATGAAACATGTGTTGCAACAGAATTTCCTTTTTTTCTTGTGATGTCATAACACAAGAATGAAAGGATAGACCTGGAGCTGTGGAGTCATACTGCATGTTTTATCATTTTGGTACTGTTGTGATTAGGAACAAATATTTTTGTCCACCTATTTCTATGGAATTCTGTAACACATTTCTTTTAACTCTGTTCCAAAAAGTTTCCACATCTTCTTTTCTCGTGTTCCCTTTCCATTAACCTATTTTCTAATACATACTGTGACTTCCTAGTTTCTCTCTACATTATTTGAGTTATTTGCCTTTTTCATCTATTTTTCCAAATATCCATTCCTGATACTAGCACATAATGGTCTACCCATATTCAGAAGAATTAATCATCTTTGTATCCCTTTACTAATTCTCTCAGGCTTTTATCATAAATAATTCAATAAATTGTGCTTTTACATTTATATTCTTATTCCCCATGAATACATATGAATAGACTCATATTTAAAACTAACATGCTTTTTTAAGCAAATACTTACCAAAGAATCACCATTCTTGTTTGTTCTTGGATCTCTGAATGCTCCAATCATCATTTCCCCCTACTTTCTTGTTTTGATCCCACCCATCCATTCATATCATCCAGCAAAATATTTTTTTCCCCTAAATGACACTCATTCAGAATTCTGCACAGTGTTTCCCAAAATTCACCTGTGATTCTTCTATATCCACAGGTTGGTTACTATAATCAATCTATGAATTTTTATTTCGATATGTGCCCCATGATAATTGGGATTACATCGATTCATACTTTCTAACAATTTTATCCTTTCATTCCTAATCAAACCTAAACCTTAGCTTTCCTGCACCTATTTATCAACTCTACTCCACAAAATCAGACCACTTTCATTCAGATATATCATGTCCTTCTGCTTTCTTTTAGTTCCACAAACATACAACTTCTCTATTTTCCTTTCATTAATCAATTAATTCATGCAATATACATTTAATTAATGCATATTGTAAGCAGTTTTACACAATATTAAACCTAGAATTATTTTTAATAATGAATATATACAATAAGTGTGCCTGAAATTTTATATTTATTGAGCTGAATGCAGTACTTAATTCTAAGCAGACACGTACTGTATATAATTTATCTGTAAAACACATTGTTTATGTACCCCAAAAAAAGACTAAGATCAAGTAAAATGTTACTAGACCAAGTACAACTATACTAAGACTTTACTAGTATTTGTCTGAACATAGAAGACGTTTTACCTTCCACATCAAGGCACCTAGGTGGACTATCTGACCAGATAAGATTATACATGCACTCAAGGAACTCTGCACCTTCTAGTTTATATCCAGGAAAACACTGAAAATATATCATTGATCCTACTGGGAAGGAAGACTCGAACTGAGATATATTAGTGAAACTATGAGGAAGCAGCAGTGGTCTCAGGCAACCTGAAAATTAAGAAGAAGGAGGTGTCTTATTATGAGATATTTATTTTTTTAAAATAGCTACTTAGCAATAAATTTAATATAGATATTCCTTCATCTGAACAGCAAATTAATACTTCGATTCATTCTTGAATTCCCTCATTCCCATATATGCTAGATCACAATTTCTAATTGTTCAGCATACACTTTGAAACAAAAGTACTAAATTCAGCATAGGATTATTTTAATATGAGATTTTCTACATTCTTTGTTCTGGTCTTTATTTTGTTTTTCATTTAGATTTCTGAGGTCTCCCAATCATCACTGAGTTTGGTGGCCTTAGAAATTTAAATTAAAAAAAAACAGAACCTATTTGGAACAATTGTTCCTTTCCTTTGAAACTGTTACGCTAATGTTTTATTTACTGTTATTAGTATTATTAAAATATAGACATAAATGGATTTTTAATCTATTTTAACTAGTTGCAATGGTTCTGATAGTCAATACAGAAGCTTTCCAGTTACTCATTACTTACAAAATTGCATAATGGGTGTTTCTAGGAGAATACATGATTATGTATTCATACAGAATACAGAAATTATGATAGCCACATATTACTATTAATGAGCAGATGGGCTGGGAAAAAATAATCCAAATCCCAGCTTACTTTATACATATTTAGATCTAGGTAAAATCTTCCCTGTCACTAAAAAACACAGTATTTATTTAACATGTTTGGATATTTTATTAAAAATATAAACAAAAATAACCTAGAGCAAAATTAGATTTGCACAACAGTGAGCAAAATGAATCAGATTTACATTGATCTTTACTTTAATTTATTAAAAGCAAGATATTTATATGTGGCCTAATTGCTCCAACGGGAAATCTCTAGTGCTATGAAAATGGAAGTTATGTGAACAGAAGACTTTCCTGGCAGACTGAGTTTATTCTTACCTTCCTTTTAGATGCTAAATAAAACTACAATAAAATATTTAAAAAATGTATGAAAGCATATTTCTGAAACAACTTTCATTATAATTGTTTTGATCAATATATTTTAATATTAAAATAATTTAATAAAAGCTTACTTATAGAACAAATACTTCCATGTAGACACCAACAGGATGCTTAGCTCAAAGTTCTAACTTTTTCTTAAAAGGAATTCTCAAAAAAAATCTCAAAAAAAGAATTTGAGGATATTTCAAAGAGAAGTTTATGAAAAACATCTAATATGCCAGGTTGTCAGTTATGCCTTTTTCTGCTATTTTTTTTATAAGTGTTCTTTATTTTGCAAAATAAAGACTAGGAATTAATAACAGTTGTCTATCTACCATATTAACCTCTAATAGTAGAAAAAAAGTCTGTCATTCTCATGTAACTTCTCTTAACTTTTCAAGCCTTCCAGTTATTGCAGAACACCCTAGCTGGCCATTTACCATAGATGAGAATAATAGAAGCCTATTATGCTACAGCCTGTATTGAAGTCCTCCCATTTAAATGTTGTCATTTTGTGGGATTGAAGAAGCATACCTTATCTTTGGCAATTTCTGCTCTCTGGAACAGCTTTCCCCTGTGTATCAATCTCCAAGGATTCTGGCTTGGGAACAGGTTATTTGAGGGACTGTCTCTTGCCAGTCACATCCACCCAACCCATTAGAGCGGGAAGGTAAGGAATGTTGCGGGTCCCATCCCCTAAGGAGATGCATCTGGCGGGACCCAGAAGGACCTTCTCCATAGTAGTTCCCTTCCTCTGAAACATTATCCCTCCAGAAATTAGACTAGCCCCCACTTTGACACTTTTTCATAAGGCCCTAAAGATATGGCTTTGCCAGCAAGACTAGGGAATCGAGAGTGGGATGGAACCCATTAAATGGCTGGTTTGAGTGTGTGTTGTCGCCAGGGGAGGGGGAATTGTTATTTTATTGTTTTGTTGTTGTTGTTGTTCATTGTGTTTTTATCGTCTGTAAGCCTAGAGTCGCTGTGAATGAGTAGACGCCTATATAAATTCTCTAAAATAAATAAAATAAATTTTCTTAGGACTTGGCTTTGTTTCCAAGGCAGAAGTTAGGATGCCTCTGGAACCTTTTTTTTTTTTTTTTTTAAATATCAGGAATGTTATTTTAATCTGGGCAATCATGTTGTGTGGGTTGTGTTTTAACTTATATAATGGATATATTATAAGACAGTGATGAACTTTTTTAGCACTGATTGCCCAAACTGGAACGCGCGCCAGAGCACCAGAAACCTGAAGACCAGCTGGCCAGTGCGCATGCATGTGCCAGCCATCCAGTCTTAGCGTGCGCTGGAGCACCAGAAACCTTTCTGGTGCTCCGGCGCACACGAAGACAATCTGGCTAGTGTGCTTGTGGGCACCGGAAACCAGAAGAGCAGCTGGCGACAGTTCGCGTGCCCCAGAGAGGGCTCTGCATGCCATCTCTGGCACGCATGCCATAGGTTCGCCATCACAACTATAAGACATAGTATTTTATCAAATCAAATAAGAAAATAAATCAGTGTTGTCTTTCAATCTCTTCCTCGTGGGAATAACGAGGAAGTTAGTTGTATTTACATAGTTGTATCTACATAGTTGTATTTTTAAAATATTAAAAGTTGCTGCAGAAATAGTTTTCTCTTAATGCCACATAAAATTATTTAAGGCCATACAAAAGTGGCAGCTTACCACAATTCTAGTTGAGCAGAAGCTTTGTATTTAGTAGGAAAATTAGACAAAAGCATTCTAACTGACTGACTTACAAATGTACAATTTACTCCTCCTAAATGATAAAGATTTTTTGAATCAATCTTGACTCCTATGGACATAACCATGAATTTTTCTTGGCATCAGGACAGGCATAGCTTATTTCTAGGGTATTTTCCATAGATTCCCAGCATAGAATACAGCCCAGATATTGCCTATAATCTCTCATCCAAATATCAATAATCTCAACAAGATTAGCCACCTGTTGCCATCTGAGGAAATATTTCCTTTTAGTTACCCACTAATACTAATACTTAGTTACCCAGTAGTACTCAGATCTTGGAAATTTATGAGAAAAATATTTCTTCTTAATCCCCATTCTTTTTATGGTTTTGTATTTTAATATGGATGCATAGGGTGAATAATGAGAGACTGCAGTTTGTAGGGAATCAAATAAGGCAAACTACTTTACAGTATCTATCTGCAAGACTCTCTCATCTAATTTACAGCTTTCTTACATGAAGAGAGAATGAAAATATTTATTCTAAGTCTAGTCTATTGAAGGATCCCCATGTACTTTCCTATTTTTAAAACAAAATGCATTGATAGTTTCCTGCAAGACCATAATTTTATTCTAGTGTCAAAAGATAATGCTTCTCTCAAAAGAACAGGCTTCTAAATCAAGCTTTTACATTGATCATGATAGTGCAGCAATATCAGTCTGACTGTCCTGATATAGATTTTTTACAACTCTATACAGATACAGGTAGCCTTCAATTTAAGGCAACAATTGAGTCCCAAATTTCCATTGTTAAGCAAGATACTTGTTAAATGAATTTTGCCCCATTTTATCATTTTTCTTGCCATAATTGTTAAGTGAATCACTGCAGTTGTTAAATTAGTAACAAATTTGTTAAGTGAATCTGGCTTCCCCATTGACTGCTTGTCAGAAGGTCAAAGAACGTGATCACATGAATCTCAGATACTGCAACCATCATAAATACTTGGCAGTTGCCAAGCATCCAAATTTTTCACATGACCATGAATGGTTGTAAAACAAGGACTATCTGTAATCCTTACTTACCAACCACAATTGAAATCAAATATTCCATCACTAAGCAATGTGGTCAGAAAATGAAATTTCATGTGACCATGTCTAACTTAAGACATCAATTCAGGCTGCAGTCATGAAGCAAATCACTTGTGGTTGTTAAGCACAATATCACGTGACTATAATTTAGGATATCCTGCTAATTTTTCCATCCCCACTGACTTTGCTTATCATAAGCCAGCTGTGAAATGACAAATGGCAATCATGTGACCATGAGATACTATAATCGTCATAACTGACAAGTATCAAACAATAATGAGACCAGGGGATGTTGCAACAACTGAAAGTGTGAGAGCTAGCAGGTCTATTAAAATGGCACCTGCTTCATAAATTGTACTCTAGCAAATGGCTATTTTACAGTATCAGCAAGAACTATAGTACCTATCCACCTATCTTTTAAAACTACACATTCATCCAGAAAGCTATGGACAATGCTAAATCTTGCTAAATCTATACCACAAGATTTAGTCATACTCAAATAATGCATTAACCACCTCTGTGTTACAACACATTTCAAAAGAAACCAGAGTTCATCAACTTCACATTTTCACCATTAAGCTACTAATATTAGAGAAGAAGGGACTCAATTATAGAAAGTGTTAGTGGACTAGAAAGGTTAACCTACATATCCACAGATTCAGCTAAAAGCATTTCTGCAATAAGTAGGGTTTTTTTTTCCTGAAACCAGAAAAAATCTAGAGAAAAAATAAACTTGTGAGGGATTTGGAAGTAAAATTGGTTAAATGGGGCAGCATCCCTGCTTTCTGATTCCCCCAGCATTTGATCCCACTTCACTTTAGTGTTCCCTACATAAAAAACAGAAAGAGATCTGAATCTTTGCTAATCTCCCAATGAAGTCTGTAATTCAGGATAAGTACAGAGTGATACATAGTAGGCAAAACATCTTAACTCCTCCAAAGTGTTGAAGATTGGCTTCAACTATTTAAGAAAGTAGTTCTTGATGGTAGATAGTTCAATGAAATAATGAAATGCACATTTAGCAGGAATCGATAAATGCTTAGATTTATTAGGGATCCCTAATAAAGAATTCCAATGGGACAGGCCCACTCTCCCTGCAATGGCAGACGGGACATACTGTAAATCCTATAAGTTAAGGAATTTTGGCTAGTGGGTTCCAGAAAATCTCTGCCATGGCTCTTGCCATTTGGAACATCTTACCCCCTTGGGGTGAGATCTCGCCCACCTTCCTGATCTTCCATAAGGGCCTGAAGACCTTGCTGTGTGCTAGTTGGTTTTGGGCCCAATGGAGGGCCCATGCTGAAGATGGTTGATGGACTAATAGCAGATCTCACCTCACCCCCTGCACACTCTCTTCTCTCCCTCCCCCTCTTTTTACCATAATTTATAATTTTATTCCTACTAGATATATGTTTGTATAGTTTTATTGCTTTTAACATTGTAAGCCTTGTGGTGAGATGGTGGCAGACAAATTTAACAGATAATTTATTATTATTATTATTATTAATAATAATAATAATAATAATAATAATAATAATAATAATAATAATAGAAAAGAACTTGAAAATTAAACACACTTGAAGGCAGAACAAGAAGCAATGGATGAACACTAATAAAGGAGAGAAGCAAGATGGAATTAAGGAGAAACTTCCTTATATTTAGCACAATTAATCAGTGGAATGGCTTGCCGTCAGAAGTTGTGGGTGTTTTATGACTGGAGGTTTTTAACAAGACATTGGACAACCATTTAACTGAAATGGCATAGGGTCTCCTGTCTGTATGATGTGACTGTATTTCACAGTTGCTGTTGCATCATTGTAAAGAAAATTACAATGAGCATCACAATTTAAAAATTTTAAAAATTACAGAGAAACTACAAAATATTTTGTTTATTTAGCGTATGGCACTACAAAAGAGTTAAACATTGACACAAAAACTGGAAAAGCTGATCAATTTTCTCCATCTCAGGTAAGTCACTTGAGATATTTAAGTATTGAGATACTTAACTTTGTAGGGAAAAGTTACAGGGACATTATAATTATGTAACAAGATATACATTCTGTGGTAGAGACAATAAAAGTTATCCTTATGCAACTGAATCTGAAGTATACACCTAAAGTACATATAACATTTGAAATAGTTGCAGTCAAACTGCAACTTATACACCTATGATTCATGAGAAAAGAAAATTAAGAACTTCCTAATTATTCCCCACCCGAAGAATTTAAGACCTAAAACCCATTGTTTTCTGATCTTCAAACCAAATGTATTCGTCCTCCCAATCCATTAATAGCAAATCATAGAATAAAGAATATTTAACACTGGAATAAAAACAACCCCCCAATCTAAATATACCTTATTCCAAAACACAGAGAGTAAGTGGATGCTACGGTACTTGCCTAGCTAACAAGAGACACACAAATTATTGTGGCATGATATGGCATAAATGTGGTCCAGAAGAACCATCATTTTCTTTCAGACTTTAAAAATTCTATTTTACCCTGTTTGTTTTATAAGAAAGGTTCACAGTTTCTATGTATTTTACTATTTGGGTGTATTTATTAACATTATTTTTGAGGTTAATGTTTATTTCTTTCATGTATTTTTATTTTATTGCATTTGTGTTTGGTTATTTATATTGTGAGCTGTCCTTTGCTGATATGGGAATGGGCGCCACCAAAACAAAATTAAATTAAAAAGATGTTATTATTATTATGGATGTTTATTGGTTAAAAATGATAAAAGTAAGAGATGGAATTCAATAAAAAAGAGCTTATTTCCCCTGAAAAAAATAGTTTGTACTGTGCATCTTATGTGTTTGATGGACTTTCTTTCATATAACTATACAGCTGTATCTTATTCAGGATTTCCTTTTTCTGCAAATGAATGAACTGGATCAAAGGCAGAGAAATTTTGAACATGATGACTTCATGCTATATATTTCTTTTAGTGCTCATTATCTGAAAGATGTAGGATAACACCTTCAATGAAGTTTTATTTAGGGTTACGGGTGCAAGAACGATTTGTAACCCTGCTCTTAATTGTCAGAAAGTTTCTATTTGACACCAGAACCAAAGAAAATAGATAAGGTAAAATCCCTCTTCATACTGATTTTAATTACTTTTGAATTAAGTAATGAATTAGTTTTTTAATTGAAGTAAAGAATTCAATTAACATGACAACCTTAAAATACAAAATATTCAATTTTATCTCTCAACTGAAGCAAACAAGAGACTAATCATATTAAAAATGCATTTTGGCCATTTTAATTGCAAAATATCTCTAATAAAGGTAATGCTGTACTAGAAACTATAGTTAATTGTTATGTCCTTAAGATGCAAGCCTTGTGCCACTCTCCCAATCTGTCACTACTCAAAGTGTAAGATCTATAAGATAAGATGTTCTAGTGTACTAAACCTTGGCAAATGGGCAGATTATCCCATGTTCCATCATCTTGACATACTGATTCCAGGTTGTCTAAATCAGAGAAATGGATCTGGAATCCTTCATGACAGCTGATTATTAATTTATCTCCAGTTCTGTATGTCTTGTTCTGAATCTCTGCATCTTCAACAGCTGGAGCAAGGCAATCTGTAGCTTCATAAAAAAAATGTTGTATTATTATCTTAAATTTGAAAATGGTGGCTAATGTAATGCAAAAAGTTTTATATGTATGCAGGTAGTCCTCAACTTACAACAGTTCGTTTAGTGACAGTTCATTATCTATAATGATGAAATCATATACATTGTACCCAGTCACCCCAGTCAAAATGACAGCAGAATTCTGCACTAGTTGAAATTTCCTAGTAGTTATCAAGGGCAGCACCAATTAGACCATTTACAGCAATCTGTGTGGGAATAACATTTATTTACTGAATTTATGCCCCATGTTTTTTAAGTAGCTTGATGCTATAATAACCTTACAGGAGGACAATTTGTTGCATTTGCTAGGATATACAAAAAGATACTACAGTAGTAAGAATTTATGCAAAAGATACATGCTAGGAAAAGCCAATCTATGCTTGTTTTCATTTATTTATTTGGCAGATTGGTTGGTTGCTTCAGTTGTAACCAATTCTAAGATCATTGGCTCCTGTGTTATTCTTTAATAGTATTGCTTTGCTCATATGTTTTTACAGAAACATATTTTTCTATACAAGTTGCATGTTTGATATTTGTATGAGATAAAACAAAGAGGTTCCAATCAATCAGTAACTTGATTATTAATTCATTAATCTTTACAGTTACTCTGATGCATATACAGACTATTAAATAATAAAAATAATTAATGCTTGATCATTATAGCCATTCGGATAGTCAGGCAGGCTGAAAGTAATGTAAAAAACCAAATTATAGCTAAATGTTTAAAAAAGAGTAAGATTGCATTTTAAGGGATCAATGGATGATTTGTTCTCTCTCTCTCTTTATAAAAGGTCAACTATTAAAAAGAAATTAGTAGTATGTTTTCGTTAAAAAGGATTCAAATAGATTTTACTCCCTACTGAACTATCTCTGATTCAGTTTCATATTTCTCCTTATTACCTTTCTCCAATGAGTAAATAGTTGATCTTTGTGGAATAGTGTCCAACAATCTAGGAAAATTATTTAAACCAAGAAGTAATAATTTTGCCCAAAGCATTCAGTATTCTTCTCAGTTGATCGGCAATTATAAACCAGAATTATTCAGGTTTTGCATGAGGAAAATCTCTCTCCTTCTCTCTTCCCTTCCCTTCCCTCCCCCCCTCCTCTATGCATCTATGGTATCATTAAAAGGATAAGAATAAATAAATATGTATATTTGTGTACATCTGCCAAATGACAGCAGCATGCATGTTGTATTGTAAACAGAACATTCATAAACTCAATACTGATGAATGTGAGGTAGTAACAGCAAGCAAAATGATAGGTGAGTCATTTTTAAAACCCAGGAAATAATACATTTAAAGAACTAATTCAGTCTGCAAGTATGGGAGTGTGTGTTTTTAAACTCTAGCTAAAGATACTATTTTGCCCCAATCAGATTTGTATTCATAATTGTACATTACCATTTCTAGGCCTTCTGCTTGAAGAAACCAGAAAGCAAGCTTTTAGTTTATAGGTTTGCCCAGAATTTGTGCCATGATGCGGTTAAAGATTATGCAATGTGTTTAGAATAATGATTTGCAAAAAGTATTTCACATATTACAAATGTTCACACGTTACAACTTTGGAGCATCGAGGAACGATGGCACGATGAACTTCGTTAACTCTTTATCCTTGTCAGAAAAAAAGCATTCACTAAGCTCCCTCCTTTCTGCCTTGCTGAAAGAGCCTTTAGATCTTCTTTTTACAGCATTTGTATCCACATGGTGTAGGAAAGACAGAAACAGTGGCTCATATACAAGTCTGTGCTGTAAAGATCCTTTTCAAAACCCTCACTTTAATTGCTATACGAGACAGGCCTGAAAATTGTTGTATGATCTCTCTGGCCACTTTCCAGAAAAGATATTGGTCACTGCAAAATTCTGTCCATGGGTCAGCAGAATTCACCAGACAATATTTATGTTGGTAAAAAGAAGGATTCATACTTCATGTTTTTCTTAAAAATCAATGTTTGCTTTGATCAATTATCACAATAGTAAATTTGATTTGATAGAAACAGCAAATGATTATAAAAGCTAAAATATAATAAAAAACAATAAAGTTAACTAAATGCTTCCTGAAAGAGCAACTTTTCATACCATTTAAGAATGAATTATATCTAGATCACACCAAGTTGATACATATATATATATACACTGCTCAAAAAAATAAAGGGAACACAAGCAGAAGACATCCAAGATCTGGATGAATGAAATAGCCTTATTAAATACTTTGTTCGTTACATACAGTAGTTTTGTGTTCCCTTTAGTTTGAGCAGTGTATAAACTACTGTATGTAAAGAACAAGGTATTTAATAAGGCTATTTCATTCATTCAGATCTCGGATGTCTTCTGCTTCCCTGTCCCTTTATTTTTTTGAGCAGTATATATAACTGGGATTGAAACCTGTAACTATAAACCATATGCTGCTTCAAATAGAAGACCTAAAGCAATGCTTTTAAACGATGATGAGAACAAGTGGGAAAATTGCTATTCAAGAGGTCGATTTTTAAAGTATTCAGGCCCCAAGCCATGTGATCCTTTCAAAACTAAATAGCAGCAATTTGTATTGAGCTGAAAACAGATTTAATGTAAGTAAACTAAAATAGATATAATGTGGTCATCCAGTCTTTTGCATCAAATATCAGATTCTTTTCAAGAGAAATCTCATATAAAGTGAGATGCATCAAATCTGGAAGGAGCTATTTAAAGTTGAGTAACTGTAGAAGATGTGCCTTTGTCAGAATGGCAGCAAATAGGAAACCAGGTGAAGGTGGCAAAGAGAAAGAATACCAGAACAGAGCAACCTGAACTACTGTACAAATCTGTTATTTTAGAAATGTGACTCCTAAAAATAAATTAAACAATTCACTTACAAATGGTATTTTCATTTTATGCTTATATACTTCTGTCTCTGAGATCAGATAAAGTGAATGAAAGAGCTTGTATAATCTCTACGTTATTAATATCAGAGCCAGAATTCCCTAAAACTTCACCCAGCAATTTCATGCACATGATAAATATAGGAACTGTGGAACATTTTATTGATTAAGAGAATATAGTCCCTCCCCCACTTCCCACCCAAGTAAGCTTGTCTGTCAAGAATAAAAGAAATAACTTACACAATGCCACCACCCATCCCTCCAGCATTACAGAACTGTTGAATGTACAGAATACAACTGAAATATTTAGCAAAATCAATAGGATCCCACTCTTTCAGCTATTTCCAAAGACAAGTTATACACGATAAGCTTCAAGGCAATTTCTCTGTTAATCCAGAGCAAGAAAAAATCTTATTCTATATCTCCAACAAATTATTTACTCTTACTTTCTCCTTTACTAAAAAGACAAAAAACGTGTGTAGTTCAACCTGCTTTTAAACAACTATTTGCTAAAGGATGACCCAGTAATTATCATTATAGTTAAATAACGGTCCATTTCCTGGCAAAGCTGAGCTATATGGACTGATGACCATATATATATTACAGATAAATTGTGACAGACTCTTGAGGAGAGAGAATTCAAAATGGAAATGCATAAAAATGAAGAAGCTTATGACACCCATTTTAGAAATAAGCTTGCAGAATTTTTGTGAAAATTTAACATATAAAAATATGCTTAATAATGTTATTAAAATATGTAAAATATATAATTTGCTTATGTGATAAACAGATAATGCTTATTCTTATTTTATATGGTTGATGCTAAAAAGTTTTGTTCATGATATATTTAGGTTCACTTTTACAACTAAAATATCACACAATACAGATGAAGTAGTATTTTTCTAAATCAATTTGTATCTGGTGGGGGATAAAGCACATTCAGTCAGAATATGATTTATGCCAATAGCAAATTCATTCCCGTCTAGGGTCCCCTCATACCTCAAAGACATGCTGAACTGTATTAATGGTCACAACTCTATTCATAGACCAAGGCCTGAACTTCCTTAAAGTACTGAAATACACTGAAAAACAATTCATCAGCAGAATTATACCGAACATTTTCAACAGAGTTTTTTCTACATGCAAATAAGCACAGTCTTTCTTTTCTATAGTCTTAATCATAGCAACACCACTAATATTAATATAGCAAATTAATATAGAACACAATGTTTAATAGATGTTGAAAATTTCATCTGTACTTAGACTGACATGGATAATATATTGATAATTTCCTTGTCTAACTCTGCTCCTCTCAAAGATTCCATAATTAAAAATGCATGTAAGAAATAATTACAAAGAAAACACCACCCATAGACGCGTTCCTAATCAAGAAATAATAGTTTTAAAACAATTGTATGTGCCGTTCCTTTTCACTTCCAGTTATATTTTCAACCTTCCAGCAATACATAAAGGATTTTATAATCTGATTAACATCTACCTTTTTATAAGTTAATCATCCTGCTCTTAAAATAGAACTTTCAAGTAATATAAATAATATCTGAAGAATAATTAAATACTAAATTTGTATCTATTTTATTTGGATGTACCACCTGCATCTTTAATTTATAATTTTCCTATTCTATAGCTATAAAATATATCACATTTGTCACACACAAAAATATTTTTAAAACAGCTTTTTTGGGAATATCAACTTCTGTTTGTGGACAGAGTATTTAATGAATTCTGATTTTTAGTGTCAAAAGAAATGCATATTTTTATTTGACTCAGTGATACCACCTCTTTCTTTGTGAATATGCAGTATTAAAATTAAAATTGTTTTAAAATCTTCTCAGAAATTATAGCACAATCTCATAAACCAGAAGCACAGCGATAGTACAACCATGGAGGGTTTTTTTACGAATGAAATTTGCTAACAGTTAGTTAGACTTACCTTCTTGTAGGCACACAGGTTTATCACTTGGCTTCCAGCTTAGGGAGCCATTAAAATGTCTCTCACAAAGCTTTTGGGATGGACCCTTAAGCCTGTATCCTTCTTGGCAATGAAATCGGACAACTGAACTTTCAAAGAAAACGCCTGTGCTGGGCATTTTATATCCATATTCGGGGAATCCAGGATCAGAACAAGCATGGAGTTCGTCAAAACCTACATCAACAAAGATGTAAAATATTTATGTTCAGTCAGACAGTTATATCCCATTCTTTCTATCTCTAGTATTTGCTAAACTGAGCTGAGATAGAAATTCCAAAACATAACTTGCATGGAGTATTTCCAAAGCTAATGGGTAGAGTCTGAAACAAGATATCTCAGTTGATTCCCAAGCATGTGTTTAGCTTGCCTTTTGCACACACACAATGCACATCAAATCTTTATAGCACCAAACAGTGCTTAATATTATTAGTATTTCTTATTTTAATTCTTTTAATTTTAACTCCTTGAACCATATGAAGAAGTCCATCCACATTGTAGGCAATATTTTTGGTAGTGATTTGCATCACCTTCTTTTTAGGACTGAACATCTGGTTCCAAATCACCCAGTTGGCCTTTATTCTAAAGTAGGACTATGATTCAGGTCTCCATGCTCCTAGTCTTGCACTTTAACCCCTATTCTACAGTAAATTGATTTCGAACAATAAAATACAAAATAGCAAATTAAAAACTTAGCAAACACAGACAATATAAAACCAGTAAGTTGATAAAGTGCAATGCTTTTTATAATAATCATGGAAATTTAGTTCATCATGACAATTTAGCCATTTCTGAGCTTGACTCTTGGTGACTTCATGGGGACTCTTAACACAGCCAGTTTGCCATTTTTTTTCTCCTGGAATGCTTTCTCTATTTCCACTCTAGGCAACTTCACTAGTATTCTCCAAGGGCTTTCCATTCAAATAGTAACCAGGTGTGATTCTGCCAAGCGTTTTGAAGTTAGCCAAGATAAGATGAGGAACCAAGAGTTTCTATCCATCCAGCTCAATCCAGCAAATTGGGCATACTGCAGATCCCGTCAGCCAGAGTATCAACTGGCGGGAACTAGAAGATGGTTTTTTTCTGATGTAATCCCTGCCTTATGGAATAGTCTCCCCACAGAGATTAGAATAGCCCTAACCTTGTTGTCCTTTTACAAGGATTAAAACTTAGTTATGTACCTAGGCCTAGGGCTCAGAATGTGTTAATGGTCTTGTTACTTGACTTTACTTTTAGTTAATTAATCATCATGGCTACTGCTTGTATTTATCTTTGTGAATGTTTTTACTGTTTTAATTTAATTGTTTTAATTATAATTTTAGAATTGTATACCACCCAGAGTCACTTGGTTGAGTTGAGCAGCTATTGAAATTAAATGAATGAATAAATGAATGATACAACCTGCAATCTAAGTGGACAAATAAAGGTCTGTTTTTAAAAATATTTTGGCCAGAAGTCATTACAGAACATGTTAAATGGCTTTTTATTTGCAACCAAAAACTTGTTAACTTCAAACAAATCTTAGATTTAGATAAAAAGAAACACTTCTGCTGAATACCTTAAAACTGTGTTAGGTTCCTGTGGAATGCCATTTTAAGACAGACTAGAGCAGGGTGTCAAACTTGATCATGTCGTATCGAGTTTGTATCATGTCATTTTTTTCCTTTGTGGAGCTGGGGTGGGCATGGCCTTCATATGACACATCTAGCCTACGGGCTGCCAGTTTGACACCCCTGGATTAGAGTATTTTCTGAGTTATAATTATGTTCATGACAAAGAATAAATGATGTATTAAAGTGTGGATCCCTTTCTTAGAGTGGGTACCACTGCTTCATTAAGCATGGAAATTTTTAGTATGTGCAGCAGTGAAAACAAACATCAAGATGACAATTAGAAAGAAAAAGGAAGAAGAAACAACTGATTTCTAAAGAAGTTGATCTTGGTCACTATCAACTCAGAGACTAGTTTGTCCCTCAAACCAATGTTCTCAAACAAACATATATAAGCCAAAACAAGTTTATATTTGTTATACTTAGATCTCAATCCATAAGAGAATCTAATAAAACGGAATATATATTGCAACTACCGGTAGCTTCCTGTCTAAATTCACTAAATATGATGCTATTACTATTGGCTGAGGTGGGACTTTTCCCTTTAAACTGCTGTCAGCTAGCCTTGAAGGAGAAATAACACAACCGCCAAAAGACAAAAGCTAAATGAAGATTACACTTCCCTCTTATAAAAATCTATTTGTCCCTAGCATTTGATTCCTGCCCCCCCAGGCTTCAGTTGTTTCCACCCAATACCTAAATGTACAGGTCAACTAGTTTTCTTTTAGCCTTTAAATATTTGGCCCTTTTGAAGAGAAATTTCTCTATATGGTGGTCCCAGTCTCAGATTTTATCTGAGTTAATGATTATGCTGTTTCAGATACATTAAGGTATGCAAGTCAGCCAGGACCCAATTTTTAAAATTGATTTAATTCAAATCAAATCAATATTGTGATGAATTATTTATTCATAAAGATGACATGCAAAAATTTACCAAATCACCAAATCAATTTGAAAACATTCAAAGAGAACATTTTATTGCATTGTGTTTGAATCAAATGTTTATACAGCCACTAGGCTTCACAAGTATTTTATGGATGTTTAAATTTTATTCAAATGTTATTATACTTATTCACAACCATCTTATGATCACAGAGTTACAAGAAGTATGTCATGGGGCACAATCATGGAAAGTATGCAAGACTTCACTTCCGTACAGTAGGAAAAAGAGATTGAGGAAGTATCTTTCAAACTGAGTCAATTATCGTTAAGGCCAATGCCAGATTTCATTTTCATGTATACAATTATTTATTTAGCAATTATGTCTTTATGAAACTTATTAAAATATATATAGCGTTGTTTATAAAGAAGTGTAATGCAAAATGAAAATAAGCATTCCAGAAAATGGGGCTATTAAACCTGAACATTTGCTGAATACCAAAACAATTTCGTAGCTGACATAGCAGGAGAGAGAAACCTAGATTTTTTTTAAAAAAATGAAATATGCAGTTTACTATTTTAATTATGTCTAGAAAAATCTGCACACTAAGCATAAATGTTTTCCATTCTGCATGCTTGTACATTTATTACTATGTTGGTATTACTGCATTATGAAACATTTCAAGCAGTCTGTATCACCATTGTTCAAATATGAAAACAGAAATGAAGCAGTTACTATTCATGTGGAAGACACCTTACAGAGAACCTTTTTAATTCCTACAGAACACATAGAGCAAATGATCTGGAGATATTTGCATATACATATATTGGAATATGTAACAGAATCCACCTGTAACTAGCAGGTGGTAAATAATGGTAGTACAAAGTATATGTCAGCACTAGAGTAAATGCAGTAATGTAGACCTCGAAACCTGACAGTATATTGGTAAGAGCAATATATTGTTATTAGCACTGATTATCACAATCCAGTGCATGTTCACTTTAGCTTTTCTTCAAATCTAATACTTGCAATCTAAGTTATATCAATTTATGACTTAAGCAGTATGATTTGCTATTTAACTTAGTACTATCACTGTGATCTGTCTGAATATTTGTAAATGCAGATCACAGACAACAAAGCCATGCTTCAACTTTTTAAAATATTTTTTATTACAACAAAATTTTACAAAGATTTTAAAAACTACAGAAGCATAAAAGAAATAGAAAAATATTATAAAAGGATGAAAAAAGTGAATAAGAAAAGAGATTAAAGAGAGACTTCTGCTCTTATAAACACAGCAATTATTTCCACTTCAACTCTTCTATATTGCATATTATAGTTTCCTTCTTTCTATAAACAAATATTTTAAATTAATAAATCCTGAAATCAGCAGTTTATTTCTATCCATTTTCAGCAAACACAAATGGTTAACGTATAACAACTTGCTAATACAGGAAACTGGGGGCTTAAGATGAAATCAAGAGCATAATTGACTATAGAAGGATTTAGCTTTCAATGATTTTCCTATGCACAATTAAGAGAAAGATTTAAAAAAGATAGATTTTAAAGATACCAGAAATAGAATGCAATGAAACAGAATGAATTATGTACAAACGATGAACATGTGATTGCTAAAATATATAAATAAAAATTATAGGAATCTTTATTCCTATAAAGGAAGTTAAAGAATATATGATGAAATGGCAAAGAATTTTGATTTCATATCCAAGTGGATCAATGGAAGAGAATGCTGTTAAAAAGTCAGAAATGCACATTATTTTACAATTTAAGAAGAACTTTTTGAAATATGCTATCAGGAGCAAAACCAATACTCAAGAACACTTTGCCAATGTGAGCCTAGGAATGAAGTCAGAAAGATCAGACTAGTAATTTCAAAGATAAAGAACAGACAAAATTAAAGACAAAAGGAGAACACAAGAGTCATTCTGAACTAGTATCTACTCTACATATACCCTAATCAAAGGAAGGACAGATCTTGCCTATAAAAGTAATAAAGTAAGTAATAAAGTAATAAAGATAACAAAACAGATAAATACATAACCATGCACTCACTGGGCAAGACAACCATTTCAAAAAGATTTATAACCACCAGACTGGGTCACCAAGGTACAGAACCTGCTGGAAGAGCTAAATTCCCACATCTTTTTAAAAAAGCTCAGCAGAACTGAGATTATATGAATCTCAGGGGGGATGTTCTTACACAGAGAAAGCACATCTCTTGATCCCACAAGATAACCATTCCAGCCAGGGACTGGAATACCCCTATTTTTTCAGATGTTACAGGTTTGGAAGAAGCAATAAGAGGAAAACTATCTTAAAGATGCCCATTCCTAAGCCATTTAAGAATCCATACATTGAGTTGCTTCTTTAATCCCACTGGTAACCATGCACCTCAAAGAGGAGAAGAGTTACATGGACTATAATTGCCTACATTCTGGAATTAATAAGGGTACTATATTAGTCAAACAGGAGGTGATTAGGGTATGAGTCCCTTTAAGAGAGATCTCCCAATCCAGCAAAGTAAGCAATTGGCACACAAAATAAATTGGCATTGCATCTCAATGGTCTGCACTTTAAGATCTAAATTTTACACCAGTTCTGCCTGGTGCGATCCTATCCTTAAGATGTTTCTCAACCCTTATAAGGACTCAATTTGCCTTAAAAAGGGTTGCCAGGTGGCATTCTGCAGATGCAATAAAGGCAGAAAACAATTATATTTTACTAATCATTACGAAGATCTTAACTTGATCTTGTACAAGGGTTCAATCAGACAGGGATAAACAGCCTTTAAGAACCCTTAAACTGCACTCCTGCCTAATATTAAGTTAAAGACTAAGTAAAAGACAAAGCCAGCTGCTTACATACTAAGACCTGAAGCATACTCCCCGAAATAGCCAAAGGCAATACATGAAGCTACAGGACAGTCTCTGATCCTGTAATGACTTTTTAAAAGCTGGCATTGCATCTCAATGGTCTGCACTTTAAGATCTTCTTTCTTTAAAAGCTAAGAGAAAAAGCTCACAGTTCAGCATTAGTTATTCCACTTTACTCTATATTGTTTAAAACATTATATCTCCATTATGCATGTTATGAATCTGAAAATATCTTCTGAGTTTAATTCTGTGAAGATCTTCTTGGGGTCCCTCTCCTCTTCTTAAGGAGTAATCCTCCAAGAAAGGAAAGTCAGCATGAGAATAAGATAAATATTTTTTTTACATAGCATACAGAATAGCATTCTGGAAGATCATCCCTGATCTTTTAATTATTTTGTTATCTTTGTATATTATAGAAACTATCTATTTATAATGTATATATTTTTAAAGAAATTCTGACAGGTCTTTCTCTAAATGCAAGCAGTTTGTTATATCTCAAGTGAATTCATGTGGATAAATGTGAACAAAGATGCACAGGGGTGCAAAACTCCCAATCTAAAAACATAAAATTGGCTTCAGACACAGTGGTGATGTGTGACAGAAGAATCAAGTGAACTAGCTCTTATTGTTCAGTAAAACATATTTTGAGAACTTCAATTTTTCAACAGGGTTTGGAAAAGTAACTGTAAGAGGGAAAGGGAAAAAAGAAAAAGAAGCTATTATTTTCCTCCTCTTTATTATTTTTTAAATTTTTTGAAGAGGTCTAGAGGCAATGGTGTTCCCTGAATAAGAATGGTATTTCTTAGAATGGGGCAAAGAACATATGTAAGATTGTTCAAGGTATATTATCTGAAGAAAAAAAAAATCCATCAAATCATTTTTTTAATGATTTATCCTGCCATCTTTATTGTTGTTAAAAATAAGGTGGCGAATATATGTAATACTCCTTCCTCCTCCCATTTTCAGCACAGCAGCAATCATGTTACAGTTTCCTGGTTTCTAGCCTGTTGCCTTCACCACTTTTCATATTACAAGCTATATACAGTCAGAAATTTTTATAGTCAAAATTAATTTCTTCATACACTGTCCCAATTTCCAGTGCACATCAGAATCCATACTGCTGATGCGTATCATTCTGACATTCACCCATTCTCTTTCTTGCTTCTTACATGCTGGGATCACCCTTCAGAACATTATAGCAAACAATTACAGTATAGCAAAGAAGTCAATTTAGGTTACGAAGTAGAGGTTATGAAGTTGGCTTGGAAAACCAGGAGACTAGTCCTGCCTTAGGGATGAAAAATTGGCTGGGTTAGGGTTAGGATTTTAATAAAAAACTTTTTTTTTAAGAAAAAAGAAAAATTGGCTGGGTGACTTTGGACTGGTCCTTCTCTCTAAACATACACAACTTAAGGTGGTAGAAATGCCTAACATTTCTTCTTATTATTATTTTCTTCTGATTCACTATATGAAAACAAATTGGTAACCTTTTCCCCTTTATATTTTGGTGACCCAAGAAATCATATTTTCTCTACAATTTAGGGAGCATTTTGTACAATTGGGTTAGGTACCACTGTACCTTAGACTTCAACTTTTCAACAGTGTAGTTCACCATGAAAACATAGAAAAGATTCCCTGAGATCACGTGTGTCAAACTTGCCACGTCAAGTTGCTGTCACATGATGTTTTGCAAAGTTTTCCCCATTCGCGGAGCTGGGGTGGGCATGGCCTGCACTTGACACATCTGGCCCGTGGGCCACCAGTTTGACACCCCTGCCCTAGATTCTAAGCTTGTTATGTAGAAAAACATTCTATTTCCAACATCAAATCATTATATTTCAAAATTTTGAAGAGTTATTGAAGAGTTATTAAGTATCACCAGAGGCAGCCCCTTTTTAAGGAGGGAGAAAATCTGTCACACAGTGACTTAATTATCACAACAGTAACAGTGAAGAAGCATATTTCTTAAAGGCTGTTTGATATAAAGTGGAAACAAAGTAACACAGCTCATTAAAAACTAATGAATTTATTGTCATATAAAGTTCATTATTTTCTTTGAAGTTCTTAGAAGATCTGCACACAGTATGATAGGAGAAGGAATAGTAATCACTGCAGGCAAAGAAAAATGAAATGTACAAGATAGAGACAGTGATAATTAACTTTTAACAGCAATCATTTACAAAGAAATGCAAGATAAGATATGCATTCTTATCCTGGTGAAGTGATTAACAAATGCTTACAATTTTTTCCCTTCTTCAGGAAACAGATTTCAACATTTTCTTGAATTCTATTTTCTATATTGTTACAACATCTGTCGTAATTATTGAGCAAAATGTGTTGCTCAATAATTAGCATGCTTATAACAAATAGATGCTGCTGTTATGTACTTAGAAAGTCATAAATGCAACATATCACAACATAAGAATGCATTTTTGCTGGAGCATATTACATAAACTATATAGGACGTTATCATACTTTTCAATGAATTCCATGGCCAGTGCAGTAATTTTGACACAAATTGTTTGTTATAGCATTTACAATGTGATCTACTCCAAATTGGCATCATATTTTGAAGACACCATATTAGGAAAAAAATTAGCTAACATTAAATCTATCAAATTTTGCACATCATACCAGACACAATTAGTCTTAAAACACACTTCACAGTAAAAATGAGATATGCTGATATGCTAATGAGATATGCTAATGAGATAGTAAACAATTGTTTACTATATTCTGCAACTAAGTCTATAACCACTTAGAGGATTTTGTGTATGGAGGTGTATAAATAATATAATCACATATTATTTCCCTGTTTTTTCTCCTTTATGCTTGTCTCTAATAGAGTTAGCTCAAATTCAAAAGAAGAGTCAGTTAACATCTCAAGGGAAATGGATAATCCCACTGAAGAAGTAGCAAACAAATCAAGAAAGCAATTTCTCAGATCCTGAAATCAGTAATACCAACTACTAGAATGAGGAGTCAAGTCCTGTAAATTGTTGCATATAAACAGTCTGGTTAAAAGCTAAACGTTCCAACACTGCTAGGGAGGTAACACTGCTATGCTCTTTTCATTAAGACTTGTACATAGATGCAAGGATCAATAGCTCATTTAGAAAAGAGCAATTTAAAATAGGAAACCAGACTGGGGGCTGGGAGTGAGATTATTTTGTCATTCTTTCCCAAGCTCCACATGATCTACATAAATATATGGCAAGTTTTCATATTATATGCATTATCTGATTAAACTTGGAAACAATCTCTATATGAAGTTTGATGAACCTTGTTCTTCTGAAACCAGTCTTATCTGAGCTTTCACAGTCTGCCTTCCTACCTGGTCCATGGCATATCTTCTACAGAGATAAACCTGAAAGGCAACTCCTAATGGTTACTAATAAATATTATCCTGCCAGCCTTCCTATTATGCTAATCTAGTATTGACACAAACAAATCAAAAGGAATACATGTATATTTAAATAGCAGCAATAGTAACAACAATGAAGTATCAATTAAGGATCTCTACTTTATTTTAATATCTTGCCCTTTAGTGTTGCTAACACATGGTATAAATTAAAAAGGAATACAGGTAGTCCTCGACTTACAACATTCATTCAACAACCATTTGAAGTTACAATGGCATTGAATGGTGGTTACAACTAGTCTTCGGAATCCTAATCCCAATTGGCGCCTCTTGTACACTCTCACTGTATAATTATTGTATTTAAAATGTAATGCAGCAATAGTAAAATAAAACAACAACAACAAAAGAAATCAACAGATCTGAAATTGAAGCACAGAACAGTAGTTGGAGTTATCTGCATAGATAGATGGAAGAGAGGGAAGAAATCCCCCTAAGATCCTAAGGTGTGCCTACTGCCCATGGCCATAAGAATGGTGTACCACTCCTGATATGGCTGGATTTACTCATTCATTATACTGATGAATTTGGATCTAGAAATCAAATTTTCACACTTGGAGGAGATGATATGAAAACATACTTTGTCATTACTGCAGCAGTAGCCACTTACATTCAAAGAATTATTGGATGTCTACTTACCATTGGGTCAGAACATCAAATGTGATTTGAATGCAAGGATGACCAGAGTAAAAGCACATATATTGTAGAAGAAAAACTCAAGCAATAACATAATTTCAAATGAATCTATGTCACATGTGACTTTTAAAAGCTAATGTACAGTTGATGCTTCTAAAAAAAATGAAAAACAGCATAGAGATAAGGTAGTCCTTGGATTATGATGGAACCTGGATTTGTGGTTGAAAGTCATTGCAATTATAATGTGATGCACCACATGATCAGAATCTATTTTACAATAGTTTTTACGATAGTTGTGAAGCAATTCACCACAACTGTAAAACAAATCATGTGGTTGTTATATGAATTCATTCTTCCGAATGGGAAATTTTTATCGGAAACCTGCAAAAATGTCAGAAACTGACAAGAAACATTGCAAATTATGATCACAAGACTGCAAGATGCTGCAACCAGTTGACATTGCCAAGTGCCCAAAATTTAATAATAAGACCTGTAGGGATGTCAGCAGTTGTAACTTTGAGGACAGGTCATAAGTAGCTTTTTAAAAGTCTATCATAATTTAGTTGTCATAAATTGAGGACTATTGTATTGCACCAAGTTCTTTCTCTCTGGAGTATGAAGAAGACTGTCATATATAGAGAAATAATTGGATTCCTCATAATGTATGCATTTCTATTTTAGCTATCTAGTTTTTTATTGTCTGTTTTAGCTTATTGTTCCACATCCCTAATCTGTCAAAATTGGGATGAGCTATAAATACTGGGTAATAAATAAATATGTAAGACCACACTGCTTGTTGACCTTGCTACTGATGCAGAACAAGGCCTGCAAGGAGGGCAATGCAAAGTATACAAGCCTATGCCTCATGGACTGGAAAAAAAAAAAGCATTAAAAGCAGCTGTCATGAAGAGCCTTTATGCTCTTTAAAGAAGAGGCAGCTGATGATGGGTAGATTCCAGCTTAGTGCTATGGCCTGGATTCAGCACTTTCATATCCTATATTGTTAATTATTAAAATACAACTGGTTCTTTCTCGTTTATACCAAAATACTGATTCCTACTTAGAATCAAATTCATGCAGAACTTGGAAATTTTTGGTCAGAACTGATAATGCCAAGTAAAGGGACTAAATAGTCTGAACTAGTGCAAGGAATTTCCTATGTCCCTGTCAGTCTTGTTAAGGAGAGGAATCTGAGAAGTACCCACATATTTTTATTTTGAGCAGTTTCTTTAACAAGCTAAAATATATATAGTGCAAATTAATATGGTTAAAGATTACCGTATTTTTTGGAGTACAAGATGCACCTTTTTCCCCCAAAAAAGAAGGTGACAATCTGGATGTGTCTTATACTCTGAATGTAGCCCCGCCCAGCCTCACAAATGGAGATTTCAGAGGCTGAAAGAAGCTGCTGAAAGAAGCTTCAGAAAAAAAGCCTCCAAACAGAGTTTCAGAAAAAAAGCCTGTAAAAGGCTTTTATCTAAAATAATATGGCAAGCAACAAAAGAAGAAATCAGTAAAGATTCTAACCAAACTATGCTAACAAATCTGGAGAATGACACAATAACTAACAGATTGGAAGAGGTTAATCTATATACCAATACCAAAGAAAGGAGATTGAACAGAGTACAGATATAAAAGCCTCTGAAAGAAGCTTCAGAAAAAAAGCCTCTGACAGAAGCTTCAGAAAAAAAGCCTCCAAACAGAGCTTCAGAAAAAAAGCCTTTTTTTCTGAAGCTCTGTTTCGGAGGCTTTCAGAGGCAGAAAAAAAGTTTTTTCTGAAACAGAGTTTCAGAAGTTTTAGAGGCTAAAAAAAAAGCAAGGCACAGAGCTCACAACGAACCAACCTATTGATAAAATTCACCTCTGGGAACAGCTGATTGGGGGTATTCCGGGAGGGTGATCCACCCACCAATCAGCTTTTTTTTAATTTTCCTCCACAAAAACTAAGGTGCGTCTTATAGTCCAGTGCATCTTATACTCCAAAAAATACAGTATATATTTGAGAATTTCTCCAATAGGAAGCACTTAAATGTATTTCAAATTCAGTTTCCTAAACTGACGCCAAACATAACTGGAAGGCATCCTACAATTTTAGTGCATAGGATTAGCTTTAATGATAGCGTTCTTCAAAAGTTCAGAAAATAAACCTATTAAAAGAGAAATAATGAAGAACAAACCAGGTTAATCTTGCTTTGTGAGAATTAGAAAAACAGATTGTCAAATTGACATATATGCATATGTGCATATATGCAACTGTATCAAATCTTGTATCCTCCATGTTTTCTACATTATACACAAAGCTGTGAAAGTGAATGTTAATTCTGGTGATACAAGAACCAGAATGGATGCTTTCCTAACAGTACTCATTGTTCCATATACAAACTAATCGATAGTTGTCATTAGTATATGGTGCAATCAGTGTGAATTATGGTCACAACATGAAACTGAACTGTTTTGCAGTCAGAGAATGTTCTGATCCACCTACAGAGAAATGACTCTAGTTCTACTCCTACAGTAGTGTTTATACATAATTCTAAAGAGGTAACAACAATAAAAACATGAAGTGAGACAGCAAAGAACACCTACAGATGGCACATTTAGCTGCTGATTCACTATATTCCTTCATAATAGTTAGGCTTCTTCACTGCAGAGGAAGCTTTAAAAATAGCATGATTATAGTTAAATCTCTTCACCTTTCTGCTAGGGTCGATGCACATGAAACTTCCTCTTTTTTTTGTTCCTCATGTAAAAGTTGACTTTTATAGATACAGTCAAATCAATAATGGTAGGGGGGGGGGATGGAAAAGGTTCAGTATTTTTAAGCACCAAAAACTACATTCATTTTCAGCTTGGGCCATACATTTATTTATTTATTGCTTCTAAACACTACAGAGATAACAGTGATATAAGGAAAACAATTTTTCCTCCTATTTA
Organism: Pantherophis guttatus; assembly: GCF_059756535.1. Taxonomy (NCBI): domain Eukaryota; kingdom Metazoa; phylum Chordata; class Lepidosauria; order Squamata; family Colubridae; genus Pantherophis; species Pantherophis guttatus. Next base: position 295,131,581 of record NC_142063.1, on the reverse strand, counting down.
TATCTTAGCCTATCAAGGGAATAAATAGTATTTTATAGTTTGGTTTAGTTGTCAATGCAATGGTTTAGTTGTCATGCAAATGAATTACTTGATTTACATGCAACAATCTAGTGATATTTTCAAGACTTACTGGACACACAGTTTTACAAGTGGAGAAGTAATAATTAGATAACTGTTATCTATATGTATATAAAAATATTATTATATTTTAAGCTCTTTAAACATCTACCCAAATCTTTTAATCTTTTTATAAGGTCATGGTTTCACATATTTCACTTTTCCATAAAAAAACAAACATATTAGTGAAGAGATAAAATTCTAGCATTGACAAAATCAAACAACTGGCATTGACAAAATCTTTACCAGTCAATTGCAAAAGTCAGCTTTACTTGGAACAGCTTACATCCTGTGATGATACCTTTAATACTATCAAATAAAATATCTGTCTTTCCCAGATCAATTAAAAATCAAATCCAGTCTAAACAACTGAGAGCGCAACCAACCATAATAGTAATTATGAGCTGTCAGGATAAAGCCTACAAGTATCTGGGTATTTTAAATTGGATAATAGCAAGCATGGGCAAGTTAAAAATGTGATTACTAGAGAATATATGCAAAGAGTGAGAAAAAAGCTAAATGTAAAATTGAATAATGCAAACATCATCAAAGCTATCAATACCTGAGACATGTATGATACAATGCACTGTTGCAATTATTAACTGGACACAAGCTGAACTGGACAGTTTAAACTAAATAACAAGAAAACACATGACTATTCACTATACATTGCATCCCTATAGTGATATTGTATATACAAACTGATAAATATACTAAATTTGGCTCATAACATACTAAATTTGACTATGGTTGAAAAGTAGAAAATGTGGATAATTGTTGTAGCAATATCAAGAGATATAGAAGAGAAGACAAAGAATTGGAGATCACAAAGTATCTGAAAAATGAAGTTGAAAGATTATGGCATAAACTGGCCATGATCATCCCAGTGGTTATGGCACACTGAGTGCCATAGCAAAAAAATCTTCAATTTTTAGAAAACTTAGAAAATATGCTCATTGAAAAAATTTCAATCTATTTCTGTTTACAGCGGTTTACAGGGTCAACTTATTGCCCCCAATTATCTGGGTCCTCATATTTAATCTCTTAAATTTTTATTATTCATACTCTCATACTCTAGTTTGAACAGAGATACTTGTATTCCTTCCTTTAAAAAAGGCACTAAATTCAGACAAACCATAAGCAATTAGGAAGTGCATTCACATGATGCTGTGTCATCATTGAAAAGATGACTTTTTCAATAATATATTTGAAGGCATGGCATTAAAGAAAAAGACCCAGATAAAGGAACAAGTAATTGGGTTTTAAATCAGGTATGGCTTTAAAGCTGCTTGCCAATAAGCTCAGACACATACTGGAAGCCAATGCATGTATGATTATTAGGAAGTTTCATAATGCTCTTAATTAAGCAAAATCAAAGAAGTCTAAATCTAAATATGAAAATGCAGTATCTTAACAGCTGTATGGTTTTGTAGCAAAGTCTAAATTTAGATGTAACTTAGTCATGCATTGCCATTACACTTCTTTAATAAAATGTACTGTTTATCATAAATATTGGTGCTTCTGTGAATAATTTATAGGCAGATTGGGTAAATGCCTCTTAGCATAGTAAATAATTCCCTTTTGACAAGATTCACAGAACTAAGGTATGAATGACATTCATTCCAAGTTAAACATTCTTATATCAGCTAGAAAAGTCTTATGCCTTATGTGACATCATAAGATGTAAAAATATGCTATTAGCATAATAATTAAAAAGGACCAACAGAGTCCTTTTTAAGTAACATCATAGTTATATTACTTTGTAACATTTCCTCTGCTTTCATTATTTCACTGGTAGGAACATCAAATCCACATAGTCTTGCAAGGATGGCCCACTATTTATTTAACATGTATATCTGCCTGTTTGTAATCAATTTAAGCCAGCCATCTTGCTCATTTGACTCTGTGCAGTTTATAATAAATTATATAAAAACAGATAATATATATTACAGATAGTCCTAGACTTACAACCACAATAGGGATCAGAAAATTCATCATTAAATGATATGGTCATTAAATAAGGCATCATGTGACCACATCCAATTTTATGACCTTTTTGCCAAGGTCATTAAGGCAATCACCTCAGTTGTTAAGCAAGACATTGGATGACTGTGACTTGTGATCTCCTGCCACATCAAGTTTGCAACTTTGGAAGCCAGCTGTGAAGGTCATAAATGATAATCACATGACTGCAGGACTCTGCAAATGCAGTACAGGTAATCCTAGAGTTACAACCATAATAGAGCCTACCCATTACAGTTGAAAGTCAGGAGGGCTTTCAGGAGTCAGGAGTGAACTCTCTTAATGAGTCCCCATCCTTGCTCTCCCGTATGCATTTATTGCCTCAGGAGATCCTGGGGGACTTGTACAGGCACAAGTCCATCTACCTCTACTAGACCATCTATGGTGATAGGGGGTGGGAAGGAGCATTTGAAACTTAGTGGGTTGGCAGAGTTGACCCAATGCCTATGAGAAGGATGGGGGAAAAACAGACAGGGGCATGTTGCAGCATCTCTGCAGTCAGTCATAAGGGCAACCACAGGGGTGCTGCAATAGATATAACTTTGGGACTAGGTAATACATACCTTTGGCAGGCTTGTCATAATTTTGAAACATTGCTAAGTGTTAGGAAATGGGGTTGAGGGGTACCCTGGACCGTGAACCAGCTCATGAGCAAACACACTGAGACTGAAATAAATCTGACAGAGGCGTCTTGTGTAAAAATATAATTTACTTTAAAACATTTAAAAAGCACTATGTCTTTAAGAAAGCAGATTAAAAACAAAGTCTTATCTTGGTTATGTGAAGCAAGGCTATCTCCCTAGATTCCTCTCCACAATACCGAAACAGTTCATAAGAGAGTAAAGCTAACATGAAGATAAGCAGCTTCGGTAAGTAAAAATAGTTCAAACAGCAAACGTAGCTTAAAGTGTGTGGGAGGAAGAATGTCCAGCAACAGCAGTCCCGATGATAGCTTGCACGCTTCAAAACAGCAAAAGGCAAGCATCCGTAGGAGTTTCTCTGCAACAGCATCCGGAGTCCTTATCTGTGCTTCTCCTCCCATCTGCGACGTTGCACTGAGCCCTGCTTGCAGCTTCCAGCAAGAGCTCTTGCATCTAGGCCTAAAACTGGTTTAGGCCTGAGTAGCAAGCGAAAAGGTCCTTGCTTATATGGGGAGTTAACCTGCAATTAACTAGGGCGGGGAAGGCTTGCAGGTAATTGCAAACAGGAGATAGCTTGATTAAAACCATACTGTTTGTGAGTAGGCAAGTAGCCACAGCAATCCTGGAAACACTCGTGACACTAAGTGACCAGCCATAAGTTGAGAACTATCTGTAAGTGTGAGACAGTTGCCAAGCATCCAGATCATGATCATGATCATATGATCATGGTGATTGTGTGACTATCATAGATTTGAGGACTTTTTGTAACTTTTTATGTGCTACTATAAACATATTGTTGAAGGTTGAGGACTAATTATAATATGCCTTCATCTGCATCTTAAGTGTCTTTAAAAAAAACAACTTTAGTAAAGATTATAATTGCAACAATAAAAATATAAATTAAAAAGTAGAAAGGAGAGGGAGGGAGGGAGGGAGGGAGGGAGGGAGGGAAGGAAGGAAGGAAGGAAGGAAGGAAGGAAGGAAGGAAGGAAGGAAGGAAGGAAGGAAGGAAGGGATTTGCAACCTACATCACAAGTATAAATAATTTTGGCAATTTTTCACCTCTTCTTAATTTGTAACCAATGAATTCTTCATCCCACATCCCATCTCTTATATATAAACATATTCATAAAGCATCATCATTTCAAACCTGGTTCCAGAAAGTTCATCAAGAGTTGCCAGTAATAACACATATTTTAACTTTGATCAAATAGACCAATTTTATATTCCTTTCTTTTTCTAGCAATCTTAATCTCTAGCCCATTCAAGTAATGTCATATAGGACTTGATTACTTTTCTTCTTTTTTTTTTTACCCCTTCTCACAAAATTCACCCAAGCTTTAACAAACATCTTTTGCAAATCTAATATAAAAGTATTAAGCAGGTCATTTTTAAAATTTATTATTTGTAATTTCTTTTTGAGTTTTTAACGTATCAACTGATTTCTTTTGTATGCCCAATGAAACATGTTTTTCCATATCATCCTTGCAGCTTGTGATTTATAGATCCACTTTCAGTGCTGATGCTTCATTCCACTCAGTTTGTCTTGTCAGACAAAACTTATTCCTCTTCTGCCATTTCTTTCCCACAAACTATTCACAGAAGCAAACATTGCAAGTGACACTTGATATTAACTTCTGATTCCATTTTTCCAAAATATCCATTAGTATTTCCAGTGTTATGATATTTAATCAGGTTTATGTATTCTTCTCCTTTAATTAAAATCTTTAGTTCCCTCTAGTGTTCAACTTTTTAAAAAACTATTTACATCTTTTTTTGTTATAGAAAAATATGCAAATCACCATTCTTTATAATTAACTCCAAGATCTTATTTAAAATTTATCTGCATGCCCAATCCATTTATAACTATATAAAATCAAAGTCTTAATTGCCTTTTTTCTATTCAATTTTTTTTAATTCTTAAGCTTTTAGTTAAAATTTGTTTCATTAAAGTTTGAAAGCACTTACCTGGTATTTTCAGCCTTATCAATCCAAAGGTTTCTAATAGCTGAAAAAAGTTAGCAATTTCCAAATGAGATTAGAAAATGAAGTATGGAAATGTAGTGTCCTTTTAAAGGCACCATTTGTGGTTTGAACAGGATGGCTATTCCAACAACTCCCAGTGCTCAAAATTGGTTGGAGATTGCTGTCTTGAGGTCTCCTTAGGAGTAGCAACGATCTATAGTACTTGTGGGCAATCTCCCATCCTCTTAAGAGGCGTGGTGGCTCAGTGGCTTAATGATGCTGAAGATGGTCTCTGCTCCAGCAGTTTGAATCCTAGCACTATGTAGCATGGTGAGTTTCCATCACTCACCCCAGCTTCTGCTCACCTAGCAGTTTGAAAGCATGTTCTGTACAAGTAGATAAATAGGTACCCATTTTTGTGGGGCAAAGCCAGAGCTTTGTGTGGCAGTTAGAATCCTACTGTCACTGAACCTTCCTGGTTGTGACGCTCATTTGTGAGGCAGCTTTCATGGAAGGAGAAGGACCTTGGATGATGCTGCAGAAAAAGCCACTTGCCTTTCTCTCTGGTGCGAAGTTAGCTTGCCTCTTGTGGTGCATGGTGGAAAGAGCATAAGCATGTACCTAACAGAGCTGGTAAACAGACAGCCAATTATTATTCTGCATTAGCATTGTAGTCTCCTGGCTAATATAACAATGCCATATGCTAAAAAAATAAATCCCATCCTCTCTTTGTCAGAGAAGTATGAAGAGCCAGTCTATTCACCAGCTCTTCATTCTTCACACAGTCATCGGCTCTGCTTTTCACAAAGCTGTCTTTAGTCCACAATTTCTTCCTCTGGAAGCCCTGTGTTACAATGTCTGTCTGAAGCTGAAATAACCCAAGAATAGCTTAAGGTGCTCGAGTATGGATGTGAAGTTTTCTCTACTTTTTAACATGTGCAGAGCAGGAAACATAGGATGTGTTGATACACTCCATGGAGGTAGCTGGAAATGATGCATTTCACGCTAGCAATCTTGTGGCTCCAAGTAGTTCTGCTAGTTTCCTGTGGGCTCACACTCTTCAGTTTGGTTCCTGTCCCTTAGTTTTCTTTTGGCTGTAATAAAAACAGGATCTCTTGCTTCGGCAGCCTGATTTTAAAAAGTGGATTTGTGAAATCTAGAGCACAAAGCCTAGAAACCGACCAGTCTGTGTCTGAAATGGATTATAATTCAAAGTGTAAATTGAAAAATTCAGCTCTTGTACTTCTGCAGCCTGCCTGGCAGAGAATTCCCTTCCCTCCTTGCTTCCTTTCCTCTTGTGATGTTGTTAGGATAATTTATAGCTTCTCCACCAATCCTCACAGTAAACCCCTTTTCTCAACTCTTAACACTTCAGTAGCACTTATCCACTGGCTGCATCTTGTCTGCACAAATCTGGAGGACCACTAGATACCAGCAAAGAGATAAGCCAAAGTTTCAAGGAATCGCAACAAACAAATCATTCAGCAGTGCAATGGGAAAGAAAAAAAGCACAGTGCATACAATGGCCAGGGAATTGCGCATTGCCACTGGAGAAGGTCTTTCACATGCTGAATGATGTAGGGCATGGTTGGAATTTCAGTTGAGAGAACCATCTTCCACATCAACCAGCCCTCAAAATGTTACACATTAAAGTTACATAGACAGCAGTACAGCAGGAGCCCATTCAGAAAACAGAGTATGGGTACCCTTCAGGAAAGCAAGATTTAGGGTGACACAATTTCTTGCTGACTCCAGAAAGGGAGGGGAGCATATAAGCTACCTGTATAGATGTGACCAGGATACAAAACTAAGTGGCTCTTTTAATAATGAAATTTTATTTGAAAAACAAATGCCAAAACAAATAAGCAACTGCTATTTGATACACAATTTATGTATATTTTCTACAAAATATTCAAAAAGCATTCCTTTACAGTCTATTGCACTTCTTTTTTTTTTAATCGAAAAAGTTTTTCAAATACAATTTTTCCCCCTTTTTCCCCCCTCCTCCCTAAACCCCCCTCCCCCTCCCCTCCCCCTGTGGCTTCTTCAAAATAAAACCCAAATTCATAACAGATTATATAATACTTTACCATCCCCTTGCTCCATCCCCCATATGCTGACCCTTTCTTTCTAATAATATTATTATATCCCCCTTATACATTTCAAAATAACATTCTGCTATAACATTATATAATAACTCCTAATTTAGCATAATATTATTATATCTCCCAGTTTAGCAATTTCTGCTCATAATCTACCCTTTTTCTGCCCCCCCATACATGTATCTCTTAAATCAAATCTTTTATGTATATTAATATAACATTTCAAAGCAACCTTCCACTATAAGACTATATAATAAATCCTAATTTAACGTTTATTCAATTCATAGTCTACCCATTTCCTCCACCCCCATCGATATATCTCTTAACTCAAATCTTTTACATATATTCATATCTAAACATAATATCCCTTTTCTTAAATTAAACATCCAATAAGCTAACCTGTCTCCACCCACTTTCCTACAAGACTACCATACTTAATAATTCTTAATATCTTTATTCTTCTGCCCACACCACTAAAAAATATTCCCTTATGTAAATAAAATCCTCTTAAAAAAGACTTTAAACTTGTAATCCATATGATATCTTCTGTAATGTCTTTCAGCTGGATTGTTAACTCCATCACCCATGTTAGGGTAACATCACATCCTAATTCCAACAGTATGTTCGGTATCTTCAATTACCATCTGCCCCCATCAATAACAAATATCTTCTAAAAAAAAAAAAAAACACCCGAGTGACTTTATATTTGTATTCCATATAGTGTCTATAGTGGTGTCTTACATCCAAATTATTAATTCCAACCACCGTAATAGAGTAACAGCCAGATCATCTGCGTGCCCCAATTCCATAGCTCTCTCGTCTTGTAGCTTAGCATAAACATAGTACATTTATCAAAGAATCCAAAAAAAAAAAAGAGTCTATTGCACTTCTTTATCAAATCTGAAGACCAGGAATGTTACCACACTATGACTTTTTCTAAAATAGATCCAAAAATCCACAGTAATAATTGTCTCTCACACTTCTCAAATACCATTTCCCCCTCCCCTTAGAAATCCCAACATTAAGGTACTCATTTCAAAGACTGTCACACTGGTATGTCTCTAAAGAAAGTAGGTTACTGGATAACTAAATGCAAAGCACATTATTCACAACAGCCAGCAATGTTGTGGAGCACATTTACTTCTCTATTAGCAGTAAAACTAAGAACTGGTACAAAGAAAGTGATGAAGAAGAGCTATAAAAAGGTCTGTGAGAATATTTTCCACATGCACAGACTTGCAGTGAACCCTATATATACATGTAAAGAAGAAAACTAATGTGCATTACAGAACTTACATTCTGAAAGTATGTTGTTCTACATTCTTAAATACTGTTTGTTCTGAAATTTTCCAGAACATTCTGAGCATACTGTATGTACACATAACTGCAAAAATGTTTTACTTGTCATGGAACATCACTCCCTGGGAACATACGTGTTTGGTTTTCTTAATAAATCATAGTTTATGTTTTTAGGATTTATGAAAGACTCGGGCAACTACAGCTTCTTTAACACAGTATCAATGCAGTACTAAGTCAAAACAATCTATGGGGTAACCTGATAAATAAAATTGCTCTGATGCAAAATAGTATATTACAGAAATTTGTTTCCATCCTGTGTTCTTGACACTCATTTTGTATTGTATAAAATATGTAGAATATTTAAGAAAAATTATTTTTCCTACAGCAAAGAATTCAAACATTAATAAAGTCCAGATTCCGTTGTTAAAACATCCAGTGCTTTTTTGTTGTACTTGTTTTAGTATTTCTCTTTAGTTGCAAGTTTGTTTGCTTTTATTGTACACTGTACTTGCCTAGTTCTTACAGCAAATTTTAGCAATCCATGATGCAATGAGGGTTTTGTTTTTCAGCCAGCTTTATCACAGACCCTGCCTGACTCTGGTTAGGGCCAAATGAGATGACTAGCCCAAAGTCACCCAGCTGGCTTCTGTGCCTAAAGGAGAACTAGAACTCAGGTCTCCATATTTAATCACTACATGATACTGGTTCTTATTTAGGCTCTTTCGTATTATCGGTATACAGATAGTCCTCGAGTTATGATAAATGGGACCAGAACTTCTGTTGCTAAGCAAGGCAGTTATTAAGTGAGTTATGCCTGATTTTACCACCTTTTTTTGCAATGGTTAACCAAATAATTGCAGTTAATTGAATCTGTTGTTAAGATTCAAATCTGGCTTCCACCCATTAACTTTGTTTGTTAGAAGCCGGCTGGAAAGTAAATGGTGATTACATGACCATGGGACACTGCAACCATCATAAATACAAGGATGGTTGCCAAGTGCACAAATTTTGAGCATGTTATTGTGGGGACACTGCAATAGTCTTTAAGTGCAAAGTCCATTTGTAATCACTTTTTTCAGTGACTTTGCAACTTTGAACAGTTGCTAAATGAATGGTTGCAAGTTGAAGACTACCTGTTCAGTATTCTTCCAGCATAATTTCTGAAAATTTTTGGAATAAGAAAAGTATGCATGTCCTTGTGTGCATATATATGTATACAAACACATACTTACACAGATGTCATTATATTTAAAGGAATTCCTGGGTACAGTAAGCAGAGGACTGCCATATGCACAGAATGAATAGTGGCAAAAGATCTGTTTTTAAAACTGGGATAATAATACAAGACATTAAAAGATTTCACTCCCAATTAGAAGATTTTATTCCTTCAAATATTGAACTCTATCCCAATGTGTGCTGACAGCTTTACAAGCAAATAGAGCATTAAAAAACCCCACATGATTAGATGAATCCTGAACACACAGTTTCAAAGTCATACCCTCCACTGCACCCCAAAAAACAACATATTTGTGCAGGTACCTGAAAAAGACAGGAAAATAACAAAGGCTTGAAAGTGCTTCTATGATCCAGCAAAAAATTAGCTGTACTTTCTGATTCAAATGTAGGAGAGAAGAAAGAACATGAATAATTTTGGAAAGGAAAGGGAGAAGGAAATGTCTGAGGCAAATGAATAACAAAAAGCCAAAAGAAGTGAGATTAGACCCTGAACAAGCAAGTGAAAGAGAAGGCAAAAGCATAAATATAAAAAGAAATGGCAATGAGGAAAAACAAGGGGTTTTGGAACAGGAAAAAATGTTCCAAGATGCAACTAATGGATTCTGTTTAATGCAAACATTCAACTGGTGCTTATATCGATTCTTTCAATGCAAGAGATGCTCTGAACACATACTCCATCTTACTATAGCACCCTCTGCATTTTTGTGCAGCTGGCTGGTTCAAAGAAAACTAAACTATATCGTAACTAAATTCACATTTGCTAATGCATCCTAACTTCACTTTTCTGTAGGCTGAAATATATGTGATTTTTTTTTTGTTTATTTCCTTGGGTATGCTGTTGAAATACCCAAATAGCTTTTGAGGATACTTTGGGTCAAAGCTCAGCTGACTTTACAAAGCTTAAACTCACTTAATTCAGTTTTAGGTTCAGACCTCATTTCACTGTGATTTCATTAAGAAACATACAAAAACTCTAATTGACAAAACGTTATAAATGAACAATGGGGTCATCTTTTTGACTATCAAACCTTCAGGCTGCTGTTAAACAAAAGCCAGACTATTTAATTTTAACATTAAAAACTGCATCTGTGTTAACCTCACATGAGAAAGCTACACAATTCCTTCAACTAACAGTTTTCTTCTCACTAAATGAGAGGTTCAACATGATCCAATTAGGAAATGGTAGGATTGTTCAAAGCATTTTATTGCACCGAAACTAAAAAGGGTTTTGTTTTCCTCACAATCTAATTCAAATTAAGGAATGCATTTCATTTTAGTTTTAAAATGAACATAGGAAGAGCTGTGTTCACATACTATTTCCCTTCTGAGTAGCTCACAAGACCATAGGCAACCCTAACATTTCAAAAAGAGAAGTCTGCAAATATAATATCTAAAAGCTAAAATGCAACAATCAGTTTATACTACTATAAATAGTTCTATTTATCTTCAAAAAATATTGTAGACAGAAGTCCTCCAAAAGTGGCTATCAACAGTACAATAAAATAAAAACACATAGAAAAGCCAGCATTGATCAGTTTAACCCATATATTAAAAATCAACAGTACAGTTAATATCAGAACAGCTTAATTAAACCCACTTAAAGAAAAGACCAGAAAGAACCAATACAGTATTTAGGACCTTGGATATATGAAGTTTCTATAGTAACCCCTTATCCCCTTGTGAGGACAAGACACTCTTTTGATCAGCTAAAGCAAAGATGGACAAGTAACAACAGCCAGTTATTGAACTTAATAAGCAGGTTGGTTGGCACGAATGAAAGCAGTCCTTGAGATTGATTGGACAAACACTTGTCCAATAATGATCAGAAACACTTGGACAGCTGTACTTATGACAACTGAAATCTCCTAATTGTCTTCACTGTAGCCCCAGGTAGCCTGAACTGCAGTCCTATATGGGCTATCTTTATAATATGGATAGGTAAGGTATGTCCATCCTTACATCTGGGACATTTGCCAACATCATTTTTGGAGACTAAAACATTCCTGGATGAAAATTTTCTCTTTATAAATACTTGGAACTCAGGACAGCATGATTAAACAAAATGAGGGCAATGGTGTGATGTCCTTTTTCATTTTATAAAGTGGGATCATTCAACTTCCAGGTCACCCAACATGCAAAGACTGCCCAAAAAGATACAGCTGCTACTTATCTCTGTCTGGCCAAATAAGAAACAACCACTAACTCCTAATTTTTCTCAACATGAATGGGTGCCTTTATCTAGCCTTTTCCTTTGGAAATGGACAATGTACCACAATATTAAAGCTTAGTTTTAAAAGAAATCCAATTTTAAAGAAAACTTTGCACGAGTGTGTTCCAGATATTAATATTAAGTGGAATTTTATAATAATTGGAGGATTTATTAATGTGGATTGGAAGGTAACTTTTCTACAGCATATATAATTGAACTTTGTAATATCTACTTAGGAGAGCAAGGAAAGAATTGTTCCAGAGAGGATTAGTGTATCTCTCTCTCTCTAAAATAGAAACAGAATAATTGCATTGTTCCTTACTTTCTAGTTAGAAGCATAAGAGAAGAAAATGAAGATGCACTTTCCTAGTCCTATTTTCAGTATCTTTGAAGGGTAAGAATTCTTTTACAGCTTTCTACATGAAGTATCTTCTTCTGCGGGACTTTATTTATTTTAAGGAGGACCCCTTTTAACTTACCTGGGTAGGATGCAGCCATTTAAGAGGTCGCTCCTCTAATGGATTTGAATGAGAGGAAAACCAGGATTTTACCTTCAAGCCTTTCTCTTTTCACAATCCACTGACTCCAGAAGCAGCAAGGCAGGCAAGGCTGTGGGAGGATGTTTTCCCGTTTCAGCATTTTGTGCCCATCAGATCAATAGCCAGAGGCTGCCTCCTCCCGCGCGAAGGAGGACCTGCCTGTCAGAAGCAGCCTGAGCTCTCTCACCCCTCCTCCCGCCCTCCTCATAGCTGGGCGTTTGGGGTTTTTTGTTGTTTTTTTTTTTGCTACCGCTTGTCACACGAACCAGCCGCTCACTCACCGCCTGTGATCTGTGCAGGGCCAAAGCACAGCGCCAATTGGAACCACAAGACCACCAGGGAGAGTTTAGACTGGCAACGCTGAAACAGCGGTGGAGGCGGCGGCGGCAGCGGCTGCTCTAGGAACGGATCCCGGCTGTTCGGGTTCATTCCATGATACATCTTTCATCCGCAAAGGGCATCCGGATTGAAACGGTCTGCAAACAGAGCAGGCAATCTGCTTTAGCGTGGGAGTGGGGGGGGGAGGGGGTAGAAGGAGGGGGCAGTTTCCTCCGCGCAACTCCCCCCCCCACTCAGAATCTTGACGGGAGATGGGGGGGGCACACTTTTCTTGGGCTTCTTGCCCGCAAATGGAACCGAAGCCATCCCCCAACCAAATTACCCCCATTCGGCTCTTCTGCGCTCCCTGCTGGCAGGATGGGAGCACTGCGGTACAAAAAGAAGAAGAGGGGGGAAAAAACCGGTCTCTTAAAACAATTCTTCCCCCGCTTTTCGGGTCTCTCCGGAAATGTGACGGATCCACCTCGGGAAAATGCAATCCTTTGGGGTTTTTTTTTTTTTTTTCTTTTCCCGGCGCAGGGGAAAAAAAAAAGTGCCCGGCGGTAATGGACACGCCGGACCTGTGTCCACGTCCCCCCTGGCTGGCACTCGGGTAGACAACACGACACAGTTTTTCTCCAACTGAACCCCGCCCCCTCCCACCTCCAGTTCCTCCGAAGATACGCTTGGTCATTTGCAAAAGAGCACCTCTGAGTATCTCCTCCTAAGGCAGTATTTAAAAAAAAAAGAAAACCGGGATGGGGGTGGAAGCAACACTGTAAAGTTATTTCCCTTCACGTCGCACCTTCTTTCGCCCCCAACCCCTCCTTCGCGACGAGCCCCAGGATTCGCCTGTCTTTTTTTTTTTTTTTTTTTTTTGCCTTTCCTCCCCGCCCCCCGCCGGCTCTTACAGTGGCTCCTTTAGGCTTGAGGGTCCTTACCTTGAGGGCTGCCTGCCTGCATGGAGCCTCCGTCGTTTCCCCAGCCGGGCTCACCGCGACTCCCGCCCGCCTCCGCCGCACTGCCCTCGGCTGCTTAGCGGAGGAGGACTGAGAGACACTCGCGGCGCGCGCCACCGCTCGCGCTCATCCTACCTGGCTGCAGGGGTGGGCGGGGCGAAGAGCCAAAGGCCCGCGAGGCTCCGGCGCCGGCTGCAGCAGCTGCTGCCAATGAGAAGGCGGAGCGTGCACCTGCTTTTGTGCGCGAGCCGCTTTCCGCGCTCCTTCCCGGGAGGCCCGGGTCTCTCCGCCAGTCTGGCGGGAGGAGTGCAGCAGCCGCGCCGCGTTTTCCCGGTGATAAATGAGCCACGGCGATGGCAGCGGCAGCGGCAACATCAGCAACGTTAAAGAAAAAAATTTCTTTAACTCAAAGCATGGGCGTTTGGGACAGAACTACAATATCTGAATAATAATAATAATAATAATAATAATAATAATAATAATAATAATAATAATAATAATAATAATAATAATAATAATAATCCGGCCATTCCGTGCTAGACAATAGTATCATTGGATGCACTTTAATGGTTGTCCGAATAAAGGCAACCCCAGATAGGGTGACCTGAATTACACCTCTCCACTTCTTGCTCTGGAAGCTGAATCCTGCATGAAAGGGTTGCATCTGCCTCTTTTGGAAAGCGCAGCAGGATCCAGGTGTGCGCTTCTCGAGCCAAAAAAAAAAAAAAAATCACTGGAGAATCGCAGTAAGATAAATGGACCCAACTGGAAAAATGGAAGGTGACGGCCATTTTCCAAAATTGCTATGCGCTTGTAGGGAGAAAAATTTGATTTTTATGGACTTGAATAAGCGGCTTGGAACTAACCTCCATCTTCAGTATTCCCGAAAAGGCCTCAGGAGTGCTGTTGCCACCTTTCCCCAATTTAATAGGCTGATGCACAAGGGCTGGAAGTTCGGTGCTAAGGGAGTCAGCAGCTGGCAGCTAAGGGCTAGCACTTAACAGCACTTTAGTCCGCTGCACCACCGAGGCTCATAAAGCTTATGAGGTTTATCTTGTGGGAGGGACTTCATTTGTTGTGTAAACAAATCTCTTTAACTTTAATTCCCCAAATTAAAGAAGAAAGGGTGGAAACTAATTGTATACATAAATCTCAGCTCTTTTTTTAAAAAAAGTTTTTTTTATTTTTTAGATAAACAAACATTTAATACATCAGTTATTCTTTCCATGTGACATCTCAGTGTTGTCTCCAAAAATTCTTCTTTTTGTTTCTTCTGTGTTCATTCTCGCCCAGTTCATTACAACAGTTCATCACTAACACAATATTCTAATCATAGCACTTTTAATACATAACTATTAATTTAGATCTCAGCTCTTGATCCCTTCAGTTTTACTCTTTCCATCTAAAAAGAATAGCCGAAGCAGTGAATTAAACGTTACAGGCCTAGAAGATTCTGTAATCTGGTGGCTGAAAAACTGTCTCCTGATTTGAAGTTAATTTATGACTTGTAGTATTTATGAAAATTAGACTCAAATGTAGTATTTTGCCTTTAAAGATATGCTGGCAGAAAACTCCCATTTTGAGTAGTTAATAATGTTTATTGCATATTAATCATACATATATACACTAATCATTTTGAATTGCTTTCTATGATAATGTTTGTTAATTTAGGGTTTTTTTACAGTTTGATGTTTAGAATTAAAATGTGGGTTTTTAATGAGTACTATAATGATTATCTGTGCAGTACTAATAGCATTCCAGTGATGTGAACAGAATACATGATTTGCTAAGGTATGAAAAGGGGGGGGGAACCTTTGAAATCTCACAAAATCAAATTGTAGTTATCCAGGTTGAGATTCTGGTGATGAACAGTTGCAGGCCAAATTCTACCATCTCTTATCTGGAAATGCCAGGAACTGACCCTTAGAATCTTCCTGCAGAACATTTGATCTTCTCAGTATTACCAGCTGTGATTTCTACCTGTTCCAGCTGTTCTCATCTCCCAGCCTCAAATATATATAGCTTGTCTATTAGATTTCAAAACATAAGCAATTCTAACATTACTTCTCTCACAGAAAAACTGAAAGTGAACATTCCAGAACTCAGAACCACAGCTTCTGATGCATGAAGAGGCACAAGAGAAGCAATTTAAAAAGTATGGCACAAAATAGTGAGAATTTGGGGGAATGTTGGAATTCTTGATATTAAAGAAAGCAAAACTAAATACAGTCTAATTCATACTTTGGACTTTAGAGTAATGTAAATAGTAATAGAAAGATTTCATATTAGGAGAAATTAATAGGAAAAGGAGCCAAGTTGGAAAAATAGTTGAGAGGGGGGGAGGGGGGGGGAGAGAGATCAAGTAAAAAAATAATACTAAGAATAAAGTAAAAGAAAAACAGTTTTATTGTTGTTTGAATGTTGATTCCTGATTTTATAGTTATTGGCAACGTACAGTGTTAGAAATCTATTAAGTATCCATCTGTTTTAACCATAAACTATGAATTTGGAGAGTTGTATATCATTCAGAAATTGTTGATTGAAGCAGCCCATTGAATAAATGAACATGTTCTAATGAACAAAAAAAAATGAAATAAAATAGATGAAACCAATGTAATAATGCCAAAAGTTTAATGAACTTCTGAAAATCATGCACAACATATACAGAAACTGGAAACGATGAACAGACCTCTTTCTAAACAATACAGTACAGATATAGCATTCTCCACCAGCTGACGCTTCTAAATACTATACCTGAGCATGACCAGTTAGCTATTAATGTGAGTGCAGTTGAAAAATGTCTCAGTTTTTCAACGGACCCGGGACGGCTAAAGAAGAATGGGGATTTACCATAGGACCATGATAAACATTGTCTGCACAGAACATCAGCGAACCATCATAGCTGACCCTGGAAGCTCAGACTACCTTCAACTCTTGATCTTCCAGGTGGCATCTTTGCATTTGAACCCCAGTACTTTCCCCCTTCCATTCCCCCTTCAGTACCATAGCTTCCCTTTTATTTATTTATTTTTCATCTTAAACTGAAATTTTGGAACATTACTACTTTGTTCCCATGCTTTCGTGTTACAGATTGAAAGAACCACCTGTTGCCTATTGTTTGGATTATTGTAGCATCAGAACTATAATAGATCATCAGAAAAAAAGTGTGGGTATGTGAGTGAGAGACAGGGTCTATGTTGGTGCCAAATGAATCACACAGTTGGACCACAGATTATGCATGAACCAGCAATCCTGGGTTAAATGAACAGAGGAAAAGTGTCAAGAACATTGGAACGAATTCAACTCTAGACTGCATTTTCAAGCTAGAGGAATGGAAAGAGCAATATTGTTGCCCTGGTCGAGCTACAGTAATGAACATTCCAAAAAACGGGGAAATAACCAATTAGTTCTTGTGGTAGCCATGTCCAACTGAGCATCAGCCTGGGCCTGTTGCCAACCCATCATAAGCTAGACTTGAATTCCTGAAGTTAAACAGCCGAGACCACTATGGTTGTCAAGCAGCTTAGGCTGAATTACGAAATAAACCCAATAAGATGCACAGTTTTCTGGAGGAAAAATTGGGAGTGCATTAACTTTAGGGTGAATTGCTGTGTATTGAACATAGACAGGTAACATAGATTATTATTATGCCAGGCAAAACAAGAAATATAGCAGTACAGTATTTTTTCTCATATGTATATGTGGACATGTAAAAAAAAACAAACCTAAAGTATGGTATGGTATGGTATATGATATGGTATGGTATGGTATGGTATGGTATGGTATGGTATGGTATGGTATGGTATAGTATACATAGTATGCATACTATTCAGAATTTAGGATTTAAGTTTGAAATGAAATCACAATTTCTTATAGGTATAATATCAGAGGAAAATCAACAAGAAACATCATAATTTAATGAGATGGCTGCTCAGAGCAGGAAGAATAAATTTTGCTCAACATTGGAAGAAAGATACAATTCCAATAATATCTGTTTGGGAACTTAAATTTGGAGAATACACAGCAATGGCAAAACTTTGATACAATTTGCAGCAGTACTTTTTTCAATGTTATATTCAATTTTGGAAGAAAAAGTCAAATAATTTTATGCTTGTAATATCAATATCCAAAATTGTAATTAATATTGATATACTATTTTTTCTCTTGTCTATTTTTCATATTCTAAGTTTTCTAAATATCAGGATATCAATCATCTCCAATTAATATCTAAAAACATCAGCCACTTGAAACAATACAGTGTATCAAGATTTGTTATAACAACGGAGGAAGAAATATAGCATTTATGGGATTTATGACAATATTTCAACTGTGCAGTGTTCTTGGATTTAAGAGGGAAAAACTGCTTGGAGCACACACAGATCTGATATAGCACCTATCAGCTTAAAACAGCTATGGGTTTTTTTTCCTACATCTGCAACACAACCCCAGGAAGCACACATCTGATTTAAGGAGTTGCCAACAGGTGCTACAAGTGTTGCCATGCACACTCCAAAGAACTTCCCTTTGAATCTGAAGCATTGCACAGCTCTACAGAACAATGCAAATGTCAAAAGTCATAAATCGTAAGGGATTTAAAATTTCTGATGATAAGATGCAGAATGCCTATCTTCCAGACACAGATGCTTTGTGCAAATAATGAGGATGAGGATGGTTGGTCTATATAAATGTAGATTAAATATATACACCTGAGCAAATATTCTCTGTACAGGTTCTAGAGTAAAAAGCACACTCAAAATATAGAGCCCAATAAACAGAAAACTATACTATATAAAAGTGTCCTTTTATAGAGACAAATAAGACCACTAAGATCTCAGACTGAAATGCTGCACTGAAACAGTGATATCTCAGGATTTACCAAAAAACACAAGGAAAGAATTCCTTCCTTCCTTCCTTCCTTCCTTCCTTCCTTCCTTCCTTCCTTCCTTCCTTCCTTCCTTCCCCAGAAAAACTGAGCTTGTGAGATGACAGTCAGAGATCTCAACTCTCCCCTCCCACATGTCCTCTGAGTCATATATACAAAGCTCACTTTCCTCTTTTAGTATAGCTATTTGTTATTACCATTGCTACCATCTATGTTCTGGAAAGATACCTTTGGATGATGGCCTCTACTTTAATCATAGAAAGTGATGTAGAGATCCCGCAATCTAGATTTTTATTGGCACAAAGCAAAAAATAAAGGAGATGAAAATGTAGTCAATTCTATAGCTCCACTTCCTAGATCTGAGGTGTGAGGCATATAACTAAGAAAATCAGCCCTCCATTCTTTGGCTGTTGGATCAAAATCCTAAGAATAAAATAATTTTATTAAGGAAAAAAAGGATGTAAAATTCCTTTTATGGTTTTAATTTCTTACATGCAAAACAGTAATAATAAATATGTAATTCTATTAAAATCGCCACATTTCCAAAGACTCTTTCATCAAAATGCTAGAAAGGAAAATATTAATTTGGGGCAGATCACTGAGTGGAAGCAATATATGAAACTGCCACACAGAGCTCCAATAAGCTTCAAACATACAACAGTAAACTTCCATATATAAGATAAGCATTAGAAACAATAAAGATATTGGCTAGCACACAAAAATAAACAATAACCTTACTGTGGTATTAACTAGATAATTAGACCTATGTCTAAGTCACAGTTCCTTTTGAATCAGAAGTCTCTTTCTCATTCAATTCTAACTTTACTTTGATTTTCTGGAAATTCTGGGAACTGAAGATTGGTAGCTTCAACTTTCTCTTCTTTCAATCTTGGCACTTTTATCTTTACAGCCTTTCTGCTTAAATTCTTCCATTTCAAGCAGAGAAAAGCTCTTTTATCTGGACAAGGAAAAATTGATGGGGAGATCTCTTCCTCTCTAAATGAGAAGTACATCACACTCAACCAGATCCTGATTTGGAACAGCAACATTGTCTCTTGGCCATCTGCAATAAGGCTGGGAGAGTGCTACACTCACACTAGTTGTCCTGGGTGAGAATGTTCCATGTCTTCTTTTTCCTCCCTGATCCTACTACTCCATGCGAGGAAGGGGTTATACAGAGTAAGCCTAAAAGTCATAAGGGAACACAGTCCAGTAGCAAGTGGCCTGGTCAAAGCTTGTATACTTTTTGTGTTTTGAAACATTGCTGAAATACTAAAACCCCAAGTGGAGGCAAAGTTAAGCATTCAACTTGCAAATATAAGAACTGATTTATAGTGACAGCTGGTCATATTTAATTTCTGGCATGTGATGAAGTCAAAACATGAGAGAGATTCATAGCACTCCCTCTTTTTTCCTCTGGATGTTATGCAGAGGTAAATTTTGGAGATAGAATTAACCTGATACACATGCAGTGAACATTTGTAGATGCAGAAAAAAATGAAGATTTTAGCTCGGGGAGGCGGGAGAGATTCAGATGGTTTTCATGATCATAACAACTTAATTCATTTCTTTCATTTATTTAAAATATTTATATATCACTTGTTGTTTTTCAAAAAAATCTCAAAGAGGTTTACAATAAAAATGAGAAATGCAATTCAAAAACCTTATGTGGGAGTAAGTGTAAATTAATAGAATTACTATTGTCCACATGAGTCTAATCAGATTTTGTGTGTATTATGCAAAGTTTTAGAACATATGCAGAATGGAGAAGCTTAAACCTTATACCTGCCATAACCCAGGACACTTAGATTGCCCCTCCCCCACTTTCACTGCCTAAAGCTATAGAAACAGATTGAAGGCAATCTCTTATTTCTTTTGCTTTTGCTGATCTAAAATGTTGGAATCCAGAACCCTGATCCCAAGGCTGTGCAGCCACAAAATTCCCCTCAGCCTCATTCTGTGTAAAAGAAAAAGAGTGGGGGGGGATGCAGATTCTGGCATATTGCAGCTCCGTGGCCCTAACTGAAAAGAAAAAAGAAATGGACAAAGCATACCTACTGGTTAACTTGGATTATGAAGGTTACCTGCAAAGTAATCAAACTAGCATTACATGATCTGAAAATCAGGTATGAGAGGGGGGAAGAGTGAGGCTGGAGTTTCCCCCATTAGAAAAACAGTCAGATTCCTCAGTGCTTTTTAGAAGATTCTGCCACCACCATGCATGCTATTGAATGATGCAAAGATTGAGACCTGTCCGCTTCTTTTCTGCATACAGATGTACAAACAAATCAAAAGTGGAATCAGTGTATAATTACCCACCCTCAGAACCTGGTAATGCTTAAGGATCAAAACATGGGATTGAAAACCTATGACTATCACTAAGTGTTGTATTTTATGATTCTTGATTAATGTTTTTTTTGTGTGTGTGTGTGTACACTGAGAGCATATGCATCAAAGACAAATTCCTTGTGTGTCCAATCACACTTGGCCAATAAAGAATTCTATATTCTATTCTATATTCTAACCACAAAAAGTGCCAGCTCCAACATAGCAATGGAAAGCAGAAAGATGCTTGTGGAGAGAATTAGCAGTAAAGCCCTGAAATTGTTTTTGAAGCAGATTCTGATGCTCAGATCTGAGACCTAAAATGAAGGTAATATTTCATCACGCCTTGTCCAAGATATAGTTATGAATAATAATCATCCACAAGCTTCTACTGAACTCTTAAACATAAACCAGATCTTTATAGCATAGTTCCTCAAATAATGCTTAGTTTTTAAATGTCTCTTTTTCCCCTCTTTTTCTTTTTTTTTCCAAAAATCACATTTTTCTAATAGAAAAGACTACCTTTCTCACAGAAGCCGAAATGCATTTTACTTTTGCAAAGAAGAGTTCTCTTCCTATGCTGTTAATTATTCCTTTTTATTAAAGACTCTTTGTTCTCCTTTGCAATTAGTATTCTGGCCTGAATATTTATATTACATTGAAAATGGAATCTCATTTTAAATGAAAGAATTCAATCACAGAAAAAGGAAGCAATATTAAGCCAATTTTTCTTTCCTTCTTTATTTGCGTAGGACTGCATGCATGTATGTTTGGAAATAAAAAACCATTTATCTTCTTTGATGAAGGTGATCAGATCCTATAATTATGACACTCTTTACACAGTATAGTAATCAGGTAACTCCTGGAAGCTAACATAAACTTTGGAATAAATTTTTGGCTTAGTGTTGATATTTATTCTTTTTTCCCTACCTATATATTTGTCACCATACAAGAATATCTTCAGACAGGACATCAAAAAGGCAAGATGGTAAGACACAACTGAACAATAGAAGCCCCCTTTTTTTACATATATGATGCATGTAATATGGAAGAAGGACTTCAATTACATATTCACACCTACATGTTGACACCCCCCCCCCCACAGATCCTGTACATCACACAGCTGGCAAATTCATGCAGCAAGGTATCTTTAATGTCAGTCAGGATAAAAACATGTTCTTGAAAGTAGGCATATAGCAAGATGGTTAAGGCAGGGATATTTCCTTTTCTTCTCTCATAGCTATTATATTCTTCCTCTGCCTCCTGGTTTCTATAATCTCTTACAATACCTATTTCATGTACCTAAATCTATATTTCTTGAATATTTTTTTCCAAATAAATGTTTTGCAACTAGCTGACATTTTAACGGCAAAATATTGTATCTATAGCAATCTAGGTAGTCTAGGCTAGTGAGTCAATCATCAGTAACTGAGTTTAAACATGCTTGGGATAAGCACATGTCCATCATCTGACAAAAATTTTAAAAAAACAGAACCTCAAAGGGCAGATTTGATGGACCATCAGTTTTCTATGTTTTTATATGGCTGAAGGTAGCAAAGATATTGGCCAGTTTTGTCTAATCTGCAGTCATGTTGTGATATAAAATTAACTTGCACCGAACATTGGAGAAGCTGGCCAAGAATGATGGGTTCTATTCCAATATATTCAGAAGGATTCCAGGTTGGTGAAGGCTGATCTGTAGCTGTTAAAAAAGATGTAAATTCTCCTCAATAGAGATCACATTTATCCACTGGGAATTTGATTTCACTTAGAAATTACATTATATTATAATAAAATATAAAATTATAATATTACTAATCATTGTCTCACATTTTATTTTAATTTACTGTAACTAAAAAAGACATACTGCTTACCTGCCTGCACAGAACCCAACCAACAAATGCTCTGTTTTACACATTGGCAAAAAAAATTAAGAAGACAAAATATAAGCTGGGTGAATACAACCTCGTAGACGATCCTCACTCTGTCAAGGACCTTGGACTACTTATCTCAAATGATCTAAGTGCCAGAGCTCACTGTAACAGCATTGCCAAAAAGGCATTAAAAGTTGTTAACCTAATCTTGCGTAGCTTCTTCTCTGGTAATATTGTATTACTAACTAGAGTATACAAAACATTTGCTAGACCAATTCTCAAATACAATTCATCTGTCTGGAACCCGCACTGCATATCAGACATTAATACAATTGAGACTGTCCAGAGATATTTCACGAAAAGAGTCCTCCACAATAGAATACCTTATGCCACCAGACTTGAAATTATGGGCTTAGACAACTTAGAACTATGCCGCCTTCATTCTGACCTAAGAGAAGTACATAAAATTATCTACTACAATGTCCTACTGTTAATGACTACTTCAGCTTTGACCACAACAATACATGAGCAAACAATAGATACAAACTTAAGGTAAACCGCTCCAAACTCGATTGCAGAAAATATGACTTCAGCAACAGAGTGGTCAATGCCTGGAATACACTATCTGACTCTGTGGTTTCCTCCCCAAATCCCCAAAACTTTAACCTTAGACTGTCTACTGTCAACCTCAGCCCATTCCTAAGGGGTCTTTAAGGGGCGTGCATAAGCGCACCAGTGTGCCTACCATCCCTGTCCTAATGTTCCCTTTTATTTGTATCCATCTCATGTATTCATAATTACGTCTATACTTAAATCTGTTATTTAATACATGCTTGACGAAATAAATAAATAAAATAAATAAATGAAGGCAGGAGTATCTTCATATCTCGGAGTCAACCTTCATTGTGAAAGGAAATTTATCATCATAATGCCAGTAGAATTATCATGATATTGTGTGCAAAATATTACTTGAGAACTTTAAAAATGACCTAGATAGCTTTCCTAAAGAAATCCCTATGCTCATCATTTAGAGACTGTGATGTCAAGGCAGCCACATCTCTGCTTCAGATAGAGCAAGTTACTGGATTCATGAGATTTTATTTATTTATTTATTTATTTATTTATTTATTTATTTATTTATTTAATTTTATTTTATTTTATTTTATTTTATTTTATTTTATTTTATTTTATTTTATTTTATCGGATTTATATGCTGCCCTTTCTCCATAAGGACTCAGGGCGGCTCACAGCAATAAGCAACAAATCCAGATTAAAATTCAAACAGTAAAAGAAACTGGGATAGGGCGGCCGCTGGAGCTCTGGATCGAGTCGTGCCTTTGCGGCCTCTGACCCAGCGCTGATCTCACCTGGCTCCTTGGTTTACTGAGGAGCTGAGGGAGATGAAGCGCCGGAAAAGATGCCTAGAGAGTAGTTGGAGGGCCAGTCGTACTGAATCAGACCGGACACTGGTAAGATCTCATATTAAGAATTACCTAGTGGCGATAAAAGCAGCGAAATGCACTCATTTCGCTGCTCTTATTGCGTCATCAGATAACCACCCGGCCGCCCTGTTTAGGGTGACCCACTCCCTGCTCCACCAGGAAGCGAGGGAGGACCCCTTGGAGGGTAGAGCCGAGGATTTTGTTCAGTATCTGTATGACAAAATCACTCAGATTCGGGAAGATCTGGACTCCGACTGGGTAGATC
Source organism: Pantherophis guttatus (assembly GCF_059756535.1). Lineage (NCBI taxonomy): Eukaryota > Metazoa > Chordata > Lepidosauria > Squamata > Colubridae > Pantherophis > Pantherophis guttatus. The sequence continues at coordinate 295,107,386 of NC_142063.1, read as the reverse complement.
CAGTGGGGATGACGGAGGCAGGTCCTGAGACTGTTATCTGGGATGAGTTTGATCCTGTGACCCCTGAGGACGTGGACAGAATTCTGGGTAGACTGAACGCGACCACATGTTTGTTGGACCCGTGCCCCTCCTGGTTAGTGCTGGCTTCCCGGGAGGTGACGCGAGGCTGGCTCCAGGGGATTATAAATGCTTCATTGGGTGAGGGTGTCTTTCCCGCCGCCTTGAAAGAGGCGCCTTGAAAGAGACCTCTCCTCAAGAAGCCTTCTCTGGACCCGGCAATATTGGCTAATTATCGTCCAGTCTCCAACCTTCGCTTTGTTGCGAAGGTTGTCGAGAGTGTGGTTGCGCGACAGCTCCCCCAGTACCTGGATGAAGCGACGTATCTAAATCCGTTCCAGTCGGGCTTCAGGCCTGGGTACAGCACGGAAACGGCATTGGTCGCGTTGGTTGATGATCTCTGAAGGGCTCGGGACAGAGGTTATTCCTCTGTCCTGGTCCTATTAGATCTCTCAGCGGCTTTTGATACCATCGACCATGGTATCATGCTGCACCGGTTGGAAGGGTTGGAGGTGGGAGGTGGGAGGCTCTCCTCCTTTCTCTCCGAGCGGTCGCAGTCTGTGTTGACAAGGGGGCAGAGGGAGACCCCGAGGCCCCTTATATGTGGGGTGCCACAAGGATCAGTCCTCTCGCCCCTTTTGTTTAACATTTATGTAAAGCCACTGGGCGAGATCATCCGTGGTTTCTGGGTGGAGTACCATCAGTATGCTGACGACACCCAGCTGTACATCTCCACCCCAGACCATCCCAACGATGCCTTTGAAGTGATGTCCCGGTGCCTGGAGGCCATACGGATCTGGATGGGGAGAAACAGGCTCAGGCTCAACCCATCCAAGTCCGAGTGGCTGTGGTTTCCGACGTCCCGATATAGTCAGTTGGTGCCATCGCTGACTATTGGGGGCGAATCATTGGCCCCCATGGAGAGGGCTCGCAACTTGGGTGTCCTCCTGGATTCACGGCTGTCTTTAGAAGAGCACTTGACGGCCGTGATCGGGAGGATTTTTTATCAGGTTCGCCTGATCCGCCAGTTGCGTCCCTTTCTGGATCGGGACTCGTTACGCACGGTCACTCATGCCCTCATCACCTCCCATCTGGACTATTGTAATGCTCTCTACATGGGGCTCCCCTTGAGGAGCACTCGGAAGCTCCAACTGGCGCAGAGTGCGGCCGCGCGGGTGGTGATGGGAGCGACATGGCGCTCCTATGTAATGCCTCTCCTGTGCGAGCTGCACTGGCTCCCAGTGGTTTTCCGAGTGCGCTTCAAGGTTTTGGTTATCACCTTTAGAGCGCTCCATGGCTTAGGACCTGGTTATTTACGGGACCGCCTGCTACCACCAATAGCCTCCCACCGACCATTATGCTCCCATAGAGAGGGGCTCCTCCGGGTGCCATCGGCCAAACAATGTCGACTGGCGGCCCCCAGGGGGAGAGCCTTCTCTGTGGGGGCACCTACTATCTGGAACGAGCTCCCCCCGGAGATACGGAGGATCCCGGATCTGTGTACCTTCCGTCACGCGCTTAAGACGTTCCTATTTCATCAAGCTGGCCTGACCTAAATTTTCCTCTTTTAAATGGGAATTTTAAATTTGGTTTTAAATTATTGGGGTTTAAAAATGGTTCAGCCAAATTTATTTAATCGGTTTTATCTCTATTTTAAATTTTGTATTTACATGTTTTATTTTTATGGCTGTTCACCGCCCTGAGTCCTTCGGGAGTAGGGCGGTATACAAATTTAATAAATAAATAAATAAATAAATAAAAACTAAAATTCCCATTAAAACCCCATTCAGTCCAGGCCAGCCTGGTGAAACAACCATGCTTTAAGGTCATGGCGGAAAGAGCGAAGGTCAGAGGCCACCCAGAGCTCCAAGGGGAGCTGATTCCAGAGGGTAGGTGCGCCTACAGAGAAGGCTCACTCTCTAGGGGCCATCAGCCGGCATTGCTTGGCCAATGGGACCCCAAGTAGGCCCTCTGTGTGTGAGCGCACCAGGTGATGGGGAGCTGTTGCTGGCCGCAAATGATCCGCCAAATTCCCCGGACCTAAGCCATGTAGGGCTTTATAGTAATCACCAACACCTTGAACCTCACCCGGAGGGCAATCGGTAGTCAATGCAGGTCACGCAGGAGGGGTGTGACATGGGAGCATCGGGACACTCCCATCACTACCTGGGCGTCCGCATTCTGCACCAGCTGAAGCCTCCGAGTGGTTTTCAAGGGCAGCCCCATGTAGAGAGCGTTGCAATAGTCGATTCGGAAGGTGACGAGTGCATGGGTGACCGTGCGTAAGGCATCTCGGTCCAGGTAGGTGCGCAACTGGTGCACCAGACGAATCTGGGCAAATGCCCCCCTGGTCACGGTCGTGACATGGTCTTCTAAGGTCAATTGTGCATCCAGGAGGACGCCTAAGTTGTGCGCCCTATCCACAGGGGGCAACACCTCTCCCCCTATGACCAAAGATGGAATATTCCCTTGGAACCGAAACGCCGGTACCCACAGCCACTCCATCTTGGCAGGGTTGAGTCAGAGCCTGTTCTTCCCCATCCAGACCTGCACCGCCTTCAGTCATCGGGACATCACGTCAAGGGCATCACTGGGCTGATTCAGGGTGGATATAAAAAGTTGGGTATCATCAGCATACTGATGATACCCCACCCCAAAACCATGGATGATCTCCCCCAGCAGCTTCATATAGATGTTAAAAAGCAGGGGAGAGAGAACTGACCCCTGAGGAACCCCACATGAGGGGCTTCGGGGTTGACCTCTGCCCCCCCGCCAACACCGAGCAAGGGGGCAGAGGTTGCGAGCGTCCAGAGAGGTAGGAGGAGAACCACCTAAAATAGTGCCTCCCACTTCCAACCCCTCGAGGCGCCGCAGCAAGATACCATGGTCGATGGTATCAAAAGCCGTCGCGAGATCTAACAGGACCAGGGCAGAGGAATATCTATGTTGGAGATGGGAATAAATCTCCAACATAGACATTACATCTTTATAGCTCCCCAAAACAATGGTACCAATACTGCCTCCAAAGCACCAGCAACAATTTTGCAAGCATTCTTAATTAACATGAATTCTATATTCCTACTATGCTCCTATTTATTTGAAAGACAACATTCATAAAGTGAACACTGCAAAAGAAAATTCATTCTCAAGATTGCAACCAATTGCATTGCTCTTCTTTCAGCAGGAGATTTGTAAAACACTCAAACCAATTTCTAGGACAAGGATTCAAGATACAACAACCAAGAACCTGTTTGCTTCACTAAGTAGCGGGGGAGGGGGAGGACGAGATGACAAGATGTCCAATTAGAAACTTACAAAATCATACACCTAGAAGAAGAGGAACAATTTGGAGAGATTCATAAACTAAAGTAGGAATGGGAGCTGAAAAATAGGAGATAGTATCACATTAAGGAGAAATGTTAAATGTTCCTACTTCTAGAGAAAGAAGCAAAACTGATGGAAAGGAGAAAAAATATTCAGAATTCTTAAACTCATGCTACAGTAGAGTAGTTCTATAATGAAACTGTCAGGGTTCCAAGTAACACCCCTAATGAAAAAAGGCTCTGAGGCTTGAAATTCCTCAAAGTTCCATTTTATTAGAGATGTCATATTGGCACATCCGGGAAAACCCGAATCCAAAAGTTTCCAAGTTTTCCCCACCCAAAGGAAAGTCCATGTTCCTGCCCAGCACCCACAAGTTCATCACATGGTCCAATCAAAGCACTGTCCCAACTGGAGATGCCTCCCAGCCATACCCCTCCAGGTGCAGGGCAAGATGTCCTTGACTCTCTGAGAAAGGAATGTTATTATGACTATATATCACCTTTGCTCCATACAATCCCCCTGCCCTCCCAGTTTCCCACAGCAGTAAATGTGGCAGGCCTGAAGGCCCAGTGCAAAAGATGGCTTCCAGGCCTGACAGGAACTATTTCATAATCTAAGAGACCTGTTTGGGCAGGAAAAAAGAAATGAGTTTTGTGGCATTTTGCAGATTAACCCATTTTATCTTATTATTTTATTAACACATCTGTGAATTGCAATCAACCTCAGGACAGCTGAATATTATAGCTGCTCTCTGGACAGCTCAAGTTGAACAAGGAGAGGGTAAAATAATACTTAGATAATTTGAATGAATTCAAATTTCCAGTGTAAGATTAACTATCCTAGGGCAGTGTTTCCCAAACTTTTGACATATGTGTACCCCTTCTATAAATTTCGTAACGCTGAGTACCCCTCATAAAAAACATATGCTTTAATAAAAATCAAAATATATTTATTTTTTATTTTTTTGGTACATACACAAAATAAACGAAAGTTATATTATAAAGAACATTTAACACTGCAATTCTCCAGCGTTTAAACAGCTCCGCGGCTCAACGTCAACTGTTAATGTTCCCGCAGTTTAAAAATGGCTGAACCCGAGCTGCGCGAAGGATGCACAGAAGTTCCTGCCATAATGAGTTGCGATACGATGTACGATGGCCCCAGTTCCTGTGCCTATTTCTTTCCTTGTTCTGTGGGCACAGCTAAGCACGGTGCAGTGGATATTCCCACGTAATCCCCACCAAACTCTGGTGCAACGCGTACCCCCACCAAACTCTTCCCGTACCCCTGGGGGTACGCGTACCACACTTTGGGAAACACTGTCCTAGGGTACTGAAAGAGCTAGCGGAAGTGATCACAGAGTTGTTAACTGTCAGAACTTCCGGAGAAAAGACAAAATTCAAAGAAGCAAAGAAAAAAAAGTTACCCCTCTCATTGAAAAAAAAAAAGGAGGACTTGAGAAATTGCAGACCTATCAACTTGACATCTGTACTGGGCAAAACCGTTCAGCAGAGTATTGAACTGCATGTTTGTAAGCACTTGCAGTAATTAACAAAAGTTAGCAAATCTTTCCAGACTAGCCCAGATGGAAAATTAAACTCTAGCTGGCCCTTCAGTGGTGGAAGAAGGAAATTGCAACTCAGGATAGACAAGGAGAGGATGAAAGAACACTTAGCAATTTAAATGAATTAAAACCTCCAGGGCCCAATGAATTATATCCTAGCGTTCTGCAGAGAGAATCCTAGAAACATAACTGATTGCAGTAATCTTTAAGAAACCACGGGAGAGGATAGGACTAGAAACAGTGGACTGAGTAGAGGGAAGTAAATTCAGGTCATAATTCCCTGATGATAAGAGCTATTGACTAGTGGAATATGTTGTCTCACATTAGTTTCATTTGAGGTCCTAAAAAAAGGCTGGTTAGTCATCTGTCTAAAATACTTTATCAGATTTTTCACCAAGCAAAAGTTAAGATGAGATGACTTCTGAGACAGCTTCCAACTTTATGATTCTATAAATCAATTGATCAGATGAGACAAGGAGTTACATAGTAAGAGCTAGATAACTTACTTACCTGCCATCATGATGTTCCTTGACAAGTATAATTCCAAAAGAGATCAAAGAGGTCCAGTGTAAGAGTTATTTTGAAGTCTCTCATCATCTCTATCTCTGATAGTAATCAGTAGTCACAACCAAGCCTGCATGTTCCATTGGTGTCTTGAGTTGTTCTCCCTATTATGAAAACCCTTCACCCTGCTTTCCAGTTTCGGGGTTTCATCATTAAATTATTTTTATCTTAATTCTATTCTTAAACCAGTCTTTTCCCACTTCTTTCTTTCATTTTCTTCTTTATTCTAGTTTAGTTAGTTTAGTTTAGTTTAGTTTAGTTTAGTTTAGTTTAGTTTAGTTTATTGTCATTGCACCTTATACAACGAAATTAAATGCCATCTTCAATGTACATTATAGAATAGAATAACAGAGTTGGAAGGGACCTTGGAGGTCTTCTAGTTCAACCCCCTGCTTAGGCAGGAAACCCTACACCACTTCAGACAAATGGTTATCCAACCTCTTCTTAAAAACTTCCAGTGTTGGAGCATTCACAACTTCTGGAGGCAAGTTGTTCCACTGATTATTTGTTCTAACTGTCAGGAAATTTCTCCTTAGTTCTAAGTTGCGTCTCTCCTTGATTAGTTTCCACCATTGCTTCTTGTCCTACCCTCAGGTGCTTGGGATAGATCCTAATATGTTTATCCACAGTGATAGTATCTGTGCAGTGCTTGATATGGCACAGAACAGCTGCAGTGTGCTCCTCTAGTTCAGGGTGGTAAAAGATGTCCCATCTGTTCCCATGTGTTCTCAAAACAATCCTGAAGTTGTTGGGAAGCATCTTCTGGCCAAGATTTTATTAATGACCCCAAACTTGAGTAATCAAACCTTTTATATATTGGTTTGGAGATAATAAAAAAAAAAACCACCACTACCTCTATACCTTTGTTGAAAGCAGGGGTAAAATGCTCCCGGTTCGGACCGGATCGCCCGATCCAATAGCGATGGAGGCCGGTGGTTCGGAGAACCAGTAGCAAAAATCCCTGTCCCCCGTCCATGCCCAGCTGAGCCGCACAATCATCAGAGGCTTCTTTTTTTTTTACTTTTAAAAGCATTTTTTCTACAACCTCTTCGGCCAAAAAATGCTTTTAAAAGTAAAAAAAAAAAAAAAAAAGCTTCTGATGATCGCGCAGCTCAGCTGGGATCATCAAAGGCTTTTAAAAGAAAAAAAACCTTTTTTTCTTTTAAATGCCTCTGACAATCCAAGCTGAGTTGCCTGATCGGCAGAGGCTTTTTTATAAAACCTCTGCCGATCAGGCAACTCAGCTGGGATCATCAGAGCCTTTTGAAAGCATTTTTTTACAACCTCTTCGCCGAAGAGGTTGTAGAAAAAATGGTTTTAAAAGTTTTAAAAAAAAATTGGCCATGCCCACCTAGTCACATTACCCCCCCCCCACCAAGCCACACCCACAGAACCGATAGAAACAAATGTTAGATTTTTCCACTGGTTGAAAGGTATGACTTACAAGCCCCAGGTCAGTATTGCAAAAGATTCCAGGGAAGCTATACCACAACAGTGAATGACTTAACCATGTTCAAATGTATTATTTTTATTCCAAAATTTCCCAGTTTTCTTAACAGGGCATTTCTTAAACTGTTTCTGGACAATGAAAGTAAAATAAATTAAACATTTGAATTCACTTACACTTTATTGATTTCTATAATGGAATGTATGGACCTCATCAACCTCATCTTGGTTGATGAGGAAGCGCGATCCCCCAATGGAAAAACTTTTGATTCCAAATTCTTCCTGAGATCCACTGTCCTTGAATGGTATTATGGATAGCACAGATTAAGAAAGAAAAGTGCTTCCTCACCAACCTGTGATATCAGAGGCATTTCTCTCACCCACTCCAATATAATACATCCATTTCCACAAGCAGTCATAAGATAACTATGCAAAAGAAAATCAATGAATTGGATTGGGGCAGTAAATAGTTGAATGTTATGTATCAAACATTATTTTAATAGAGAAAAACATGGGAGAAACCCATCATGTGGATAAATTATCTTACATTTTTCCTGCCAATTCTCATGCAGTTTGATGAAATAAATTTAATTTTGAAATTGCTTCCAAAGGAGAAACAGGTATTGGTAAAATTCTTATACATGGAGATGGTGGGATGGTTTTCTTGCACTTTTTAAGATATGAGGTACCTTGAGGCAAGTTAAAATGGAATCCAATCCTTTTTCCCCCCTGTGATCTGTAATTTCCCTGGTATCGCAAAATTCAGTTAAATCAAAGGGAAAGCTTCATGAGGATGCCCATCCCATTGTGCACTTTTTCATTATGTGATAGCCAAGGAGGCTCCAGAGTAATGGAAAAATGCAGACAGAATATCTACAGGAGCACTGGGTTGCCTGCCTCTTCTAAAAATAAACAAAGCTCTGGAAATCAGTGCAAAACATCTGAAAAATAATTGTAAGGATCTTGCGAAAATATATATGTATTTATAACTAGGGATTCGAATCGCTGAACTGCCGACCTTTCGATCGACAAGCTCAGCAACTTAGCCACTGAGCCACCGCATTCCTCGTGTATATATATGTGTGTCTACACACACACACACACGTACATACATACATATATACACATACACACCATTGTGAATGTTTGAGAAAGTGCAAAGCAGATTTCAATACAACATTAGCAAAAGAATGATTTGGTGGCACTGCTGAACTGCCCATGCTGTTAGATACAGGTCCTCAGAAAGATTTAGTATTGGTAGCAGGCATTTGAGAAGACAAACTTAAACTTTCTTTCAGTTATTCTAGCATGAAGGACGATGTACATTGGGTAATGACCTAGCTTTTAGGCTCTAGCTTTCTAGAATCCCCACATTGAGAAGAACTATTTATATTTCTCTACAGATATGTGTATAATGATACCACCTCATGTACTATTTCCAAAAGAATTCAGTCTCTTTTAATAAGCATAATTTGGCTCTGAGCTTGGTGACCTTCTTACTCTTGAGAAACCCACTGACTAGTGTGGACCTTAAGGTCTCTTTTGGAAGTCTCCTTTCAAAGAAACCTAGTGGCTTGCTTTGCTATGCAAATTGAGAGGAAATAGTCCATGGTAGTGATTTATTTTGATAAACATGGGATAGAAGAACACAAGTCTGAAACCACCGAGAACTATGAATTATGAGAAACAGCAGTTGTCCTTCAAATCATCTCTTCCCACAAGGCAATATTATTGTAGATTCATTCTCGCTTCTGTGATTAACAGAACCCTCTTTGTGTATATCTAAAGGAAGTCTGCATGGTTCCCTGAAGATTAGTTATGGTTTTATATGATGGAAGGAATCAGTGAAGGTCAGAAAATGTCTGTTTCTGTGCCACTCATGAATACCATTTTACTGTTACAAGGTCAGAGGTGGTATTCAGGAGGTTCTGACCAGTTCTGGAGAACCAGTAGTGGAAATTTTGAGTAGTTTGGAGAAGTAGTAAAAATTCTGACTGGCCCCACCCCCATCTATTCTCTGCCTCCCAAATCCCAGCTGATCGGGAGAAAATGGGGATTTTGCAGTAACCTTCCCCTGGAGTGGGGTGGGAATGGAGATTTTCCAGTATCCTTCCCCTGCCACGCCCACTAACCAGAACTGGTAGTAAAAAATTTTGAAATCCACCACTGTACAAGGTATTAGCATTTATAAAACATCTGGTTCCTCAACATCTTGCAAACATTAGCTTAGGTATTAGTGCTATTTTCTGTTTTACAAATTGCAATCTGCCACAAAGCTAGCTGCTTCTATTCCCATTGAAAGGCTGTTCTTAGATGCATGGCAGTAGTGACCAGGAATAAGAACATTTGACACAAGGGTTTATGTGTATGGGCGCATTTGTAAAATGTTCTAACGCTGCTGCAGCTTTTGTGGGGATTTTGAAACCCTCCCAAAATATGCCAATCTGCTGTGCCATTTTTCATGCCTAAGGGCATGAACTATGACTATAACTATGTCTCAGTTATCAAAGCTTATATTTGTGTATCTTTCAAATATATATTTTCTTGATATGGGAAGCAATATTTTAATAGAGTACATAAATAAAGACACGCTACTACTTTTAGCACTTAGAACTAAATATCTCTAACGATATATATATATATATATATATATAGAGAGAGAGAGAGAGAGAGAGAGAGAGAGAGAGAGAGAGTTAGGTCTTGGAATTAGGGAAACTGTATTTTTCTGAATAGGTTTGTGCGCTCCATATGGTAACATAGTCATGGTTTGCAGGTACTCCTGGATCCATAATTAGAAATCAAGATTACCTACATGGATAGAAGCATCTATTACTACAATATGTTAGTATACCAGCAATGTCTTTTTGGACCTGGTTAGTCAAAGGAATATGGCATTCAGTTGTTCTGCATTCAGTGAGGCTACTCATGAAAGAGTAGCATGAAATCAAAATCTATCATTTGTGCAGAATGCAGAGGCTCAAGCTACTGATTAGAATGTCTTCATCCATAACTGATAAAAGATCTGTACTGTCTGCCAGTCTGCTACTAAGCAACATTCAAAATATAATTCTAAGGAAAGAGGATCATACACAAGCAAACTTAGAATCACTGCTTTTAGGATCATACAATAGAGTTAACTGCTAGATTACTTCTGCAATGCTCCCTGTGAAGGACTTTTTATGTACTATGAAAGATAACATAAAATTTCTTTTTTTCTTTACTTACTTTTATGTATTGCTTGCTTACTTCCTAATAAAACTACAGAAATTGTGCTAAAATTTGATTGGTTCCCTTCTCTAGTATCTGAGCAAAGTTCATGTATATGCAGACTACTTCAAGATATTAATCAAAATATTCAGTTATAATTTTTCTGTGGCTTTATGCAGTTTGAAAGAAAATTTACTCTGGAACATGCTCTATTAGCAGGACTGATTAAAAAATATATAATGTATGCTACATTAACAGCATTTTCTTCAAATGATCCCAAACTGAATAAAAGCAGGTGAATCCCCTCTACCATAAATATTCTTTGGACCGAAAATCAACACAAAGGCAGCAGCTGCAAATCTCCAACAACTATAACGCACATGAAATGGCATCATTTGCAGTTCAACCCCTGCTTCTGCAGGGTTCATGCACCAAAGACCTTACATACCATTTCTAAATCTCAGATTGTCTAGTGCCAGAGAATTGCTGATACCACCATATCTTGTCCCGAAAGGTAGGCTCTCTTCTGGCTTGATTAGGAAGACTCACTTTTCCTTCACTCCTATATGTTCTCTTGTTCCAGAGAAACAAGTAGATTCAGCCACTCAGTTATCTTTTGGCAGGGTTGTTTGTCAGCAGAGAAGAATATATTGGGTTCTTCACATTGCTAAAACACCTGACACTTTTAGCTCCAGCAGTGAGCGGCCAGATGGCTGATTCTGATTAATTGTCATTCTTGCAATCAAGCCATTAATCAACTCATTTTGTTTTATTTTCAGACATTCTTTGTTTTAATTCATCTTTTTCTATAATTTCATATCCAATGTTATGTCTGCAACTGAACTAATATTACTTATTTATCCTATTTATTTTCTTATCTTTTCATCAGACTATTTTCCACTGATGGTGAAAGTAGCTTACAAGGAGACAGATGTAGCTCTGGAGAATAAAAGCAGTATAAACAGAAAATGCAAGCTGGCATCCCCCGGGCATAGCAAAGCATATAAGAATAAAAGTATAGCTATGCTGAATCAGGCCAAAGCTGATTGTAATGCAGAATTTGTTCTTCATAGCAGACAAACAAATAATATTCTACTAGGTATTCTACTCAGAAGCAGAAAATGGACAGATACCTTTCTCCCATCTATTACCCTGCACCCGATAATCAGAACCATTCTGGTAACATTGGACCTTCAAGACCAATAGTTCTCTGACAGAGATATTCTCTATTCCAGTGCCACTCTAGCTGGCTGGAGAATTCTGGGAGTTGAAGTCCAGAAGGTCTTAAGGTTGCAAAGGTTGAGAAACACTGTTCTATACATATAGTCAATCCTATTATAAAGCCAACCAAGATATTGGTTAACATTATTTCTTCTAATGCACTATGTGAAGACTTTGGGGAGGGGGAGATGTCTTTCTAAATCTCCTTCCAGTCAGCTTCATTGAATAATCCTGATTCTGATGTTCTAAGACAAGGAAAATATCTTCTCCCAGTCTACTTTCTTCATACCATACATTATTTTATATCTCTTGAAGTATTTTACATGCTATTCCTCTGTTGTGGATTCTAGGTAGGGCAAACAGGAAAAAAAATCCTCAAAAAATGGACATTAATTTAACATCAGTACTCAAAATAAGAATAAGAATCAATAATATCAGAGCATTTCAGTTTTTCAAGATAGTCTATAGCAGATCTCAGGTGATTGTTTTGGAAAAATGGGACTTTAACTCCATCATCAAGAGGGAGGTTGCTGAACTCACACCCATCAAAAGATTTCAGACAATCTCAGATAGTTTCAACAACAGTAGGTTTTTAAATATTACAATTATTAATTGATAAGGTACTGCTAATCAGTTTCATGTGTAGCCTCTATCTGCATAAACAATCTGTCTTCCTCTCACTTCCTGTCCCCTCCCTACATCTCACCCTAATTTAAATCCTATATCAGTCTAGTCACTCTAGACATTTGATGAAGGGGGCTTCAGTTTACAAAATCTCTAGACTTTTAATAAAATTTGTTAGAAAAAAATGCAATCAGACTTTTGCTTTTTTTGCCACCACTAACTAACATAGCTCTCCTCCTACGAAGTTAAGTAGTGCTTAAGCAATTGACTTCAAATGGCTGCTATGGGATAATAGAATATAAAATAGTCTAACAAAGAATACTCTAGAAAAGCAGTTTGGGGTACTGGGAATCAATTACAAAACAGAAACATAAAAGCCAGAAACTCCATGTTTTACTCAGTAATATAGAGGAATTAATGTTTTGTGACCCATTTAGCCACAGACTTGCTTGTATTATGGGATAATCAAAATTTAAAAATAACATATTAATCTGTTTTGCAGATAAACTGGGCCTCACAACATTATTACTTTGGATCAATTCCATTTTCAAGGAAATGGAGTTTCCTTGTTTTTAAACTATTCCAAAATTAAAAAGCAAGTTTATACAATACATCTGAGATGATTTCATGGGCATTTATTCCATTTAAGTATTTACTATCAGGTTTATTTAGGATAAATAATATTGCTGCATCAAAACTTCCATACAGGTTGGAGGCTTTGAAAGAATTGTAGAAAGGAAATCCAGTCCTCTCTTTGTACAAACTTCTTTTGCAATTCAAAAATCACGAATTAAAATAGACTGGCCAAAAATCAAAGTGGAACAAGAAATGCCAAAATCTAACTCTTTTCTGTCTGAAATCTAATGTGCTCTGTTTGATCAAATAAGAAAAAAAGTTATTTCACCCAAAGATATTACCTTTCCAATCCACAACTGTAAACAAGCAGAGACCACAGCTCAGGTGGGTACCTAACTACAAATGATGACACTTCTTGTAAAGCCACTAAGTATATTTTCTTACAATTCCTAGAAGGTGTGGTTTTGCATGCTTTCAAGAAACTATATAAAGAACTATTGAGAGAAATTCAAACCATGGCCATATCTGACAGCCAATTCTGGTGTATTGTGCTCACAGAATAAACTTCACCTCTGATTCAGGTAATTGCCTACTTTCTTTATTCCCATCTCAGAAATGAACCTAGTGAAGATTTCTTTCTAACAGAATTCATTATGTTTCATAATCTTGTTTGTAGAAAGTTGAAGGAACAGATATAATATATCTCCAGATAATGAACTTGAATGTTCTTTCCTGCCAACCCGATGAAGGGTCACCTTAAATGCCAGAAAATTAATTTCCTAGAAAGTATAATGTTTTATTTACATCAACATTTTTGTCAAACTTTGCCTGCTCATTTTCCTTGGAAAAAAACCTACAGCTTTTGTTTTTGTCTTCTCCCAGTTGAATAATTAAAAAAAAAATGCTACAGCAGTTTGTAAATCCAAAGGAGGTCATCACCGAGACTACCAGACTGCTTACTAAATTTTAGCTTTTCCTGTTAAGAAAAAAAATCCTCAAAACTATAATAGTGCATCTATCAATGCCTGTGACATTTATATAACTACATTTTAAGTAGCAATCACAGTGCTTATAAAATACAACTAAGGGAAGAACTGCAGTTTTCCCAAGGACAAAATGTAGCTGTGAGTGCCAAGAAAACACTATTTTGCTGCATTAAGTTTTTATTGAGGAAAACTTCCTAAATTGTGGGTTATATATGAATACTTACAGTATACGTTGAGTATTTACAAAGGGCTAGGAGAGAAGAGGCCATAGCTCAAGATAGACATACGTTTTCTGTAATGTATCTAGTTTTGGAGGGAACTTTTGGAGGGAAAATGCACGTTGGTGATTGGCTAACTCCCTAGCCTGAAAACTATATAAAGGGAGCTGTTTCGTTGCATCCTTTGCTGGATTCACACTGTGAAATAAAGAGCTGTTGTTGTTCATGACCTGGCTCCTGTTGTCTCAATCGCCCAACTTAACACTGGCAACGAAGGTGGGATCGAGGTAGACAGGTAGCAAACAAAAAGAGCTGACAGCAATGAATCCAGCCAGGCGGACGAGCCTAAAGTGCCAAGTGCGACAACCACGATGTCGGCATTCGCACCGCCAATGCCTTTCGACCCATCCAAGGAGAAGTGGGGGTCGTATATGACTCGATTTGAGTTTTTCCTTGAGGCCAATGACCTGCAAGGACTCTCCAATAATAGAAAGCGGGCCCTATTCCTGAGCCACTGCGGCCCCGAGGTTTTCGACATGGCTGAGTCACTATCTGAGCCAACCCCGGTTCAGTCGGTACCGTGGCAGGTCTTGCAGACCACACTGAGGGCTCACTATGCCCCGGTACCATCAAAATTTGTACAGATATATGAATTTCGCCAATGGCTTTAGTGAGAAGGGGATCCGATCAGTGCTCACATGGCCGCCCTGCGCAAGGCCGCTACGTACTGCGAGTACTGAGACCTTGATGAAGCACTCTTAGAGCAACTAATCTGCGGCATTAAAGATATTCGCCAGAGACGACTTCTAGCCAAGTCAAATCTAACTCTACACATCGCGTTGGATGAAGCCAGGGCACACAAATCCTCCACTAAGGCTGCGGAAACCCTGCAACGACCAGCGCCACCTCAAGCAGCCCAAAAATCAGCTCCAGTGCACAGCGAAGTGGCCCAGACTGACAGCGAGGAAGAGTCTGACGAAGATGTCTTCAAACGTGACCCTAAAGACCGTCGAGAGGTCTGTGCGAGCTGTGGAGGGTCCCACCAAAGACAGACCTGCAAATTCAGAGACACAGTCTGCAGACGCTGCGATCAAAAAGGACACTTGGCAAGGGTATGCCGGGCAAGCCAGCCATTCAACCATAAGCAAAAAGCTGTCACTAGTCAAACCGAACCACCGCAGCACAAGAAATCCGACAGATACGGCCACCCAAAAAAAGGTGCGACTTTCAAAAGTCCAGAGACCTGCAGCACTAGAGTCGGCCAAGCAAATATGGCGCCAGAAAAGAAACTACACATCGTGGTAGAGATCAAAGGAAGTCCATGCAAGACTTGACAAAATTGACACCAGCTCGTCTCTATCCATCATGTCCTGGGCAAGCCTGAAGGCAGCAATCCCCAGCCTGCAGAAGCAACAACTACAGCCTCAGCGACTGCTGTATGAGACTATCAGGGAAACCGCATCGCTGTAGAAGGTGTCAGCATGTTCCAGGTCAAGTTCAGCCAGCACCGAAAGAATCTACCCCTCACTGTGGTTTGCGGACACCTCCCAAGCCTCCTGGGCCTAGATTGGTTTAAGGCTCTGGGAATGGGGGTCACAGGAATCAACAACATGTGAGACAGCCTAAAGGACACCCTGATGCAAGAGTTCCAGGACGTGTTCGACGACCCCTGGGCAAGTATGTGGGGACCCCTATTTCATTTAATCTAGATCCAAATGTAGCCCCAATCAGGCTCAAGGCAAGGAGAGTGCTTTTCGCGCTTAAACCAAAGATTGATCTCGAGTTGGATAAGCTCATCAAACAAGGAGTCTTAGTTCCCATAGATCACGCTAAATGGGAACCCCAATTGTAACGCCCATTAAGCCAGACGGGTCAGTGCGCATCTGCACAGATTATAGGTGTACATTTAATAAGGCTCTCCAACAAAGCGTCTATCCAGTCCCAATTGTGCACCATTTGCTCCATTCTCTGGAGCAAACTCGATCTTGAGCAGGCGTACCAGCAACTGCCAGTAGATGGCGCTACCGCCGAGGCACAGACTATCGTAACTCACAGAGGTGCCTTCAAATGTACCAGATTGCAATTCGGAGTCAGCGTAGCCCCCAGCCTATTCCAAAGCACAATGGAACGTCTGCTGCAAGGACTTCCAGGAGTAGTCCCCTATATTGATGACGTCCTTGTTACTGCAGCAGATGAACAATAACTAGGGGACCAGCTAAAACAAGTGCTAGAAAGGTTCAGAAGTGCAGGCCTCAGGGTCAAAAGAAACAAATGTATGATTGCAGTACCCTCTGTAGAGTTTCTGGGATACAGGTGGATGGAACTGGTATTCATCCCATCGAAAGCAAGGTAAGGGCCATTAGAAATGCACCAATCCCCAGAAACAAGGCGGAACTGCAAGCCTTCCTGGGCCCCTTGAACTTCTATTCCATATTTCTGCCAGACAAAGCAACAGTAGCTGAACCCCTTCACCGGCTACTTGCAAAGAAAGCACTTTGGGTTTGGGGAAGAACTGAGGCTGCCACTTTTGCTGCAGTAAAGAAACCTTTATCTGCTGACAGACTCTTCATACAATACAATACAACGCTTCCCCTTGTATTGGTCTGTGATGCGTCCTCTTTTGGAGTAGGGCCATCTTCAGCCACAGACTACCGAATGGGCTAGAGGCGCCCATTGCTTACTATTCCCACAACCTGTCCAGCGCTGAACAGAACTACACCAGCTGGACAGGGAGGCCTTGGCAGCCATTTCGGGAGTGAAAAAGTTCCACGAGTATTTATTTGGGCGAACATTCAAACTGGTCATCGGCCACTCTTGGGCCTCCTGGCAGGGGATCGACCCACCCCTGTTGCCTTATCCCCACAAAAGACTTGATGGGCTATTTTCCTAGCCGCATACTCCTACAGCCTTGTTCACCAACCCGGCTGGACTCTCGGGCATGCCAATGCCCTTAGTCAATGCCCACTACCAGACAGTCTTGAAGACCCAACCCAGGAGTATCAGTCCTTCTAATTGACATTTTGGACTCTGGACCTCTCACCTCTGCAGAAGTGGCGAGAGCCTCGGTTAAAGACCATGTGTTAAAAACTGTAATGAGCTGGGTTGCAAGAGGGTGGCCGGGAAAAACTGACGGTGGGGAATTTAAATCTTTTGTAACCAAACATGATGAACTGTCGATTCAAGGGGGGTGCCTTTTGTGGGGTGATCGTGTCATTGTGCCCTTATGCCTAAGGGAAAAGGTCTTCAAGATTTTACATGGGGGACACCCCAGAATCGTAAGGATAAAGGGGTTGGCTAGGAGCTATGTATGGTGGCCAAAAATGGATGAGGATATTGCTGAATGGGTAGGCAAGTGTCAATCCTGTCAGGAGTTAAGGCCTGCTCCCCCCACTCCACCTGTCAGGGAATGGGAACGTCCCCAGGGCCCCTGGTCATGAGTCCACATTGACTTCACTGGTCCATTTCATGGCCAGATCTTCCTTGTAATAGTGGACGCATATTCCAAGTGGTTAGAGATTGTTTTTTTTAAAAAAAAAATTTGATTTATATGCCGCCCTTCTCCGGAGACTCAGGGCGGCTTACAGTGCGTTAAGCAATAGCCTTCATACTTTTGTATATTTATACAAAGTCAGCTTATTGCCCCCACAAACTGGGTCCTCATTTAACCTACCTTAGAAAGGATGGAAGGCTGAGTCAACCTTGAGCCTTGGAGAGATTCGAACCAGCAGTAAATTGCAGGCAGCTGTGTTAATAACAGGGTGCTTTAAACCACTGTAGTACCAAGGCTCTTTTAATGCGGTCAACAAATGCAGAGGTGGTAATCAAAACTCTGCAGAAAATCTTCACCACACATGGACTACCAGACACTCTAGTGTCAGACAATGGCCCCCAGTTCACAGCAACCCAATTCAAAGGGTATTTAGCTGAGTTGGGAATCAGACACACACTCACCGCACCTTTCCATCTGGCTAGTAATGGTCAAGCGGAAAGATTCGTAAGAATGGCCAAAGAGGCATTATCTAGACTAGGACCGGGGGATTGGCAGGCCAGAGTCAACATAAGGCTGCCCAACATGTCACGCCATGTACCGCCACAGGACAGAGTCCAGCCAAGCTACTAATGTGCTGAAAGTTAAGATGCATTTTAGATCGTTTACACCCCAACTACTCCCCTGATGGGTACAGGGAGACCGCTAAGAAAACTAGAGAGTTCTTGGTAGGAACACCAGTGTTTGCACAGAATTATGCAAATGGGCCCCTCTGGCTAGCCAGGACAATTGTTAAAATAACAAGCCCCAAATCATACAATGTAGACATGGAAGACGGGAGGATCTGGCGGAGGCACATAGATCAACTGAGAAAACGAATAACAACCGAAATAGAAAATCCAGAAATAATGCCAGTCCCTAACTCTCAAAAACTTCCAATGGCAGCTAACTCAACCCTGAAGTGGTTGAAAGACTTAGCTGAGGAATTCGGTATCCAGCAGCGCCTTCTCAAGAAGCCAGTCCCAGCCGAGGAAATCAATGCCCCCAAAGTAATCCAGGAGGTTCCATTGGTGGAGCTGGGAGGAACAAAAGGTCCCTCCAACCAGCTCGATGCCACACGTCAGACTGAATTGCGCAGGTCAACTAGGGTACAGGCATGCTCTAGTCACCTGCGTGATTATATATGTAAATATGTAAATACTTAACCCCAAGTATCTTCTGGGAAGGGAGGGGTGTAATGTATCTAGTTTTGGAGGGAACTTTTGGAGGGAAAATGCACATTGGTGATTGGCTAACTCCCTAGCCTGAAAACTATATAAAGGGAGCTGTTTCGTTGCACCCTTTGCTGGATTCACACTGTGAAATTAAGAGCTGTTGTTGTTCATGACCTGGCTCCTGTTGCCTCAATCGCCCAACTTAATATTTTCCTTGCAGAAAATGCCAGTTTACTCCCTAGTACATATCTTGTCTTCAGATGATAAAGTGAAGGATCAGATGGTAATATAAAAGGCTCTTCTGACAATATTGAGCTACATGAATAATGATTTTGAGATGATTTAATGTACCTTTCTTTGATCTTAAAAAAAGGCTTAAATATACACAAATGAAAAAGCTGTATTTCAAGTCGTTTGAGAGATTTTATTTCATAGATATTATTGTAGAACTGAAAACAGAATAAAAATTCAGTGAAAATAATCAAGGAGTTGGAAGAAAGGTTATAGCATTTGCTTAGGGAAAAAAAGAGGTGTAAATTGAAAATACATTAGAGATGCACAGAAGCACACATATTATGAAGAAATGAATACAGATAGTTCTCGACATACACAGTTCATTTAATGACCATTCAAAGTTACAACATCACTGAAAAAAGTGACTTGTGACTATTTTTCACACAACTGTTGCAGCATCCTCATGGTAACGTGATAAAAACTCAGACAGTTGGCAACTGACTGACATTTATGATGATTGTAATGTCCTAGGACAGTGATGGCTAACCTTTTTGCCATCGTGTGCCAAAAGTAGGGGTCACGGGGGGTCACGTTTGTGCGTGCCCACACCCATAATTCAATGCCCCCCCTGCCCTCCCCCTGCTTTTGGCACTCGATGGCAAAATGGTTACCAGTGGACCTGGTAGGTCCCTTTTTTGCCCTCCCCAAGCTCCAGAAGCTTTTTTGGAGCCTGGGGAGGGTGAAAATGGCCTTCCCTACTCCCCCGGAGGCCCACCGGAGGCCCTCCGGAGGCCGGAAATATCCCATTTCCCGACTTCTGGTGGGCCCGGAAGGCCCGAAAATCAGCTGGCCAGCGCGCGCATGCATGCTGGGGCTGAGCTACGGCAACGCTTGTGTGCCCACAGATATGACGCCACATGCCACCTGTGGCACACGTGCCATAGGTTCGCCATCATGGTCCTAAGATCATGTGATCACCTTTGACGACGTTCTGACAAGCAAAGCCAATGGGTAAACCATATTCACTTAACAACTGTGTGGCTATCTGTGACACAACTGTGTCAAGAAAAATTGTAAAATGGAGCAAAACTCACTTAACACATTTCTCACTTAGCAACATAAATTCTGGGCTCAATTATGGTTGTAAATCGAGGACTACCTATACATGATTTTCTTCTTCTTGGTCATCCAGTGAAGTACAACAGTGAGGAAACTTCCTTTCTTTGTACAGCATTTTCTTTGACATATTCCACATGTTAAGACAGGAAGAAGAGCATCACTTGCTGGCCTTATTATTGAGAAAGGAGAGGACTTGGCCAGTGGGTTAGTAAATTTTACACTAGCGATACTTCTCTGCCATATCAAGGAATAGTGGATTGCAGTTCAATGCACTAATCTGACTGTACCTGGGGAGCCCCAGTTTTTAATTTATTATTACGTGCATGTATTTCCATTTCTGTAGAAGCTGCATTAACTGTGGTGACTCAGTGGTTAGAATGCAGGATTGCAGGCTAATTCTGCTGACTGGCAGCAGTTCAATTCTCACTGACTCAAGGTTGATTCATCCTTTCGAGGTTGGTAAAATGAGGACCCAGATTGTTGGGGGCAATATGCTGACTCTGTAAACCACTTAGAGAGAGCTGTAGAGCACTGTGAAGTGGTATATAAGTCTAAGTGCTTTTATATCTGTATCAGTGGTGGGATTCAAAAATTTATACTACTGGTTCTGTGGGCATGGCATGGCTTGGTGGGCATGGCAGGAAAGGATTCTGTAAAATCTCCATTCCCACACCACTCCAGGGGAAGGATACTGTAAAATCTCCATTCCCTCCCCACTCCAGGGGAAGGTTACTGCAAAATCCCCATTTCCTCCTGATCAGCTGGGACTCGGAAGGCAGAGAATAGATGGGAGCAGGGCCAGTCAGAGGTAGTATTTACTGGTTCTTTGAACTACTCAAAATTTCTGCTGCCGGTTCTCCAGAACTGGTCAGAACTGTTGAATACCACCTCTGATCTGTATGCAGATGTCTTTTTTCATTTTACCCTCAAAACTATCCCAGGATAAAGGTTAGCCCAAAGCCACACAGTAAATTCCATGGTCGGGTGAGAATTTTCATGAATTTGTCTCCCTGCCAAATACCATACATTAATCATAATTTAGCCTGAGCTTGGGGTACTTTGGGAGCAATCATTATTTCTACATTCACCCATCAAATTAAGCCATGTTTATTTAAGCCTTATTTTGGAAAAAGCTATCATGGCCAGGTTTAGACATAATGCCATGATGGGTGCATTTACACATCGTATCATGGCTTGCTGAAATAACCCTCTGTCCTGTTACACAGAGTGGTTGCAAAGACACCATTGCAAAAAGGAATATACTGCTTTCTCTCTTGGAGGAAAGATGAGTTATAAATATAACAACATCAAATGAAGTTATTAACAATAGCCATGGAAGATAATGGTTGTGCATTATGTAAGGTTAATCCAAGGCTCTGGGTCTCATATAAGAGTAAAGTCACACTGAAGTTAGCTGGTGTGTTTTCCATTAGAATAGCCATTTTTGCATTCTGCCTGCCTGCTTCCTTCACAGTAGGTCAAGGCGGTTACATTTATCATTGCTTTGTCATCAGAAATGAGAAATGAGCAAGGAGGAAAGAGTTGAATAAGGAAGAAAAGCAGGTGAGAAGAGTTACAACCCCCCCCCCCGCCCAATTCCAGAAACAGACTGATTATTTAGAGAAATCAAGCATCACAACTGCCTGGCAGTTTGCAATGAAGATGCAGATATTATTGCTACATTCCCCCCCCTCCCCGAAGCATAATTATAAATCTGGAATTTAGAGAGAATACTTGGCAGAAAGATTTTGGAAATGGATTGTTTGGTATACAATGAAGGTAAAGTACTGTAAAATGAAAATGAACAGAGAGGGACAAGGTGGTAAAATTTCCTACTTGCGGTCTAAAGATAGACTAGCATTTGCCTCCAAGGTATCTTGTGTCAGCCTTCTCCATCCTGGTACATCCAGATGTGTTGCAGCTACAGTTGGCTGGGATTCTTCAGCCTTCCTATAGGGAAAGAGCTGCCTCACAGTCCACCTGAAGCCCATTAGGTTGAGAAAGGCTCCATAATTGGCAACATAGATCCCATGCCCCAACTGGACATGCCCAGTGTCATTACCACTTATACAAGACTATCACTGTGGGTTTTTTCCCCTCCCCTTGCTTCAAGAAGAGAGATTTATCAAGATTCTCCCAGTGTTTGTCAGAATAATGAACTATAAGGAGACATGCCTAGTGATGCAGATGAATATGACACTCTTGACAAGGATGATATTTCATCCCTGGAAGAGTATGTGTTTGTCACATTGCTTGCCATCCTCTCTGCCAGAAAGCTCAACCTGAGTCCTTTGGATTGATGCTACTTTGACAGTGATGCGCTCAACGAATAGTGTGACTGAAGAGGCCTCTTCAGTTAATGTTTGGTACTCTGGCCAGTTCCACATGCTGGCTGGGTTCACACTTCAGATTAAGCGATGCTTCACTTAAATTATAATTAGTTGAATAAATCTTAATCAGATCAAACTCATGAAATCAAAAATCAAACAAGCCATGTTATGAGTCAGCTTCATTGCCTGTTATATGTGATTGGAGCATTGCTTCCTGCTAATTTAGCCAAGGCAGTTTCAGGGCTCATACAAGGCAGTCATCATTCTAGAAAAATGAACCTACTGAGAGGCAGAGCAAACAGGGAGAGCAAATGAGAGTTTTGTGTGGGATTTTGATAGGGCTTTGTGGAGAAGAGTCTCCTAATAAACTCTGATAAATTTGGACTGTGAAGGAAACTTAGTGGCAATATCCAAGGTATAGGCAATTTGGAAGGGACCTTGGAGTTCTTCTAGTCTAACCCTATGCCAGTTCAGATAAATGGTTGTCCAATCTCTTTTTTAAAATCTCCAATGATGGAGCATCCATAACATCTGAAGGCAAGCCATTCCACTGATTAAATGTTCCAAGTGTCAGGAAATTTCTCCTTAATTCTAGGTTGGTTCTCTCCTTGATTAGTTTCCATCTATTGCTTTTTGTCCTGCCTTGGAAAAATAGATTGAACTCCCCCTTCTTTGTGGCAGCCCCTCAGATATTGGAACATGGTTATCATGTTGCCCCTAGTCCTTCTTTTCATTAGATTAGACATGCCCAATTCCTGCAATTGTTCTTCATAACTTTTAGCCTCCAGTCCCCTAACAATCTATGTTGCTCTTCTCTGCACTTTTTCTAGAATCTCAACATCATTTTTATATCTTGGCAACTAAAACTAGATGCAAGTTTTGGTCTTACAATGTTTGTCCTCCTCCCTTAAAATTACCCCTGTTGTTAGTGTAAGCATCTTTCCTTATTGGATAAGGTAAAAGGGCTTGAAGAAAGGGTTTCTGCAATGTAATATAGCAATAGCAATAGCACTTAGACTTATATACTGCTCCACAGTGCTTTATAGCCCTCTCTAAGCAGTTTACAGAGTCAGCATATTGTCCCCAACAGTCTGAGTCCTCATTTTACGGATCTTGGAAGGATGGAAGGCTGAGTCAACCTTGAGCCAGTGAGAATCAAACTGCTGGCAGCCAGCAGAATTAGCCTGCACTACTGCATTCTAACCACTGCACTATCATGGAATATGTCAGGAAAGAGAAGGTCTCCTGGAAAGGACAGGTAAATCTACTCAGGAGGGACAGAAAAGGGAAGTGAATGCTGGAGAAGAGACAAAAAAAGTGGAAGTACATAACTCAGAAGATCAAGAGGCATTCAATGCAGATACGTTCAGCTTTGGGTTTGCACTATTACATAAGGGATTCCTGGAAAGAGATGGGGCTACATCTCACAAATATGGGGAAGAATGCATTTAGCTTGTGCCTCACCAATCTCATCAGAAAAGTGTTAAAGTAGAACAAAAAGTGTCAAAAGCCCAGGAGCAAATATAGCACCAAACCTTAACAGAGGTTTGCAGGCAAATATGATGTCATAAGCATCAGTGAAATGTAGTGAGAAGATACACATGATGAGATATAACCATGGAATTTATTCAAAAGAAACATTCTATAGAAAAGTGGGAGTGCTGGGCTTTACATAAAGAAAGCATATGCCAGCAAACAAATTCACCAATTCATGAAACCCTGTTGAGAATAATTGGATTAGAATAAAAGGAAATAGAAATTTGTGAGAGTTTATTATAGTCTTTTAGGGAAAGCAGAAGATATGGATGACCCAACTTTCAAAGAAGCTTTCAAGAATGACACGGGAAGATTTCAGCTACTCTGATGTCCAAAGCATATGGTAAAAGATGGCAGCCATGATGGTGCGATTGAAACTCCATTCATTTATGCGCATGATACAAGCAACATCCATTAAAAATGGGACAAGCTTCAATTGCACCATTATGGCTGCCATTTTTACTCTTTGATTACACCTGGTAGGCATCCCTGCTGACATCTGCTGGAAATCCCTATCTTTCAAGAGCCAGAAGGCCAAATACTCATTTTCTTTATTGCCATTTATGAGAAGTAGAAGAGAAAGGAAGGGATGGGTAAGGACCTAATCCTTATCAGGGAGAAATTGGCTGAAGAAAATAACTGGAGCATTGTCAGAAAATGATTTTGTTATCCTTAGTTTCTGATACTAAAGAAAATAGTGAAGAGTCAGACTTTAATGAAGAAAAATATATTTGTGTGCTTGTCATTTATATTGGGTAAAGTTCTTAATCAGATTATTAAACAGCATTGCTCTTGAACACTTGGACAGGAATGTAACAATTATCAAGAGCCAGCATGGATTTATCCCAAACATGTTATGCCAGAATCTCCTTTGTAGACAGATTTATTAGCCTAGGAATATGGGAGGAATCTATGGACATGGTATACATGGACTTCAACAAAGCATTTTTAAAAATCTCTCAATGTATCCCTATTATTACAGTAATAAAAGAACAGCTAGATGATAAAATTAGCTCCATAACTGGCTGAATGACCATTCCCAAGGAATGTTTTTCAATGGTGCCACATCAGCTTGACATGTAGTATCAAGGGAAATGCCACAGGCTCTCTACTGGTTCCTGTGCTGTCTACCTGTTAATTAATGATATAAATTGAAAGGTGATGATCAAAATTTTAGATGACACAAAACTAGGAGCGGTTGCTGACATTTTAAAAAAGAGAAAGATTTAAATCTTAGATAAATCTTGAACAGTAAACTGAAACAATATGGATAATATTTAATAGGGAGAAATGCAAAGTCCTGCACTTGAAGAGAATGAGATAAAAAGAAAGACAAAACTTTAAGAATGGGGAGATATGGCTTAACAATAGTACATGTGAAAAAGATCTGGGTGTTTGAGAATACCAGTAGGGAACATGAGCCAACAGTCTAATGCAACTGTTATATACCGTAGGCAAATTCTTTGTTGGGATGTATTAACAGGATTGTGGAGTTCAGATCACAAGAAGTAATGGTCTTGCTCTACTCTGCCCCGATTGGACTTCACTTGCAAACTGGCCACTACAGTAGACTATAAAGAAATTGATAAAACTCAAGTGAGTTTAGAAGAATTAAGGTGCCTGAAAATAAATTATATGGGCAACAATTAAAGGTTCGGTTTATTCTGCAGAAGAGACAATTCTCTTGGGAGATGTGACCACAGCTGCCACTTATCTAAAGGATTATCATGCAGCAGAAGGAATGGACTTTTGCTCTGTTGTTCCAGAAGGCAGGACCAGAAACAATGCACTGAAACATTGATTCAGATTAGTTATTACCGGTAGGAGAAATTTGCTGATGATAAGAGATGTTATCTAGTGGAATAAGTCGCCTAACAAACCTTTCCCCTTCCCTGGAAAGCTTTCACAGAGAGGTTAAATAACTGTTTTGCCAAACTCTTTCACAGAATTTGCAGCGAGCAAAACCTCTGTGACCTTTAAAATCATTTTCAATTATATGTTTCTATAATTCCATAATATATGAATGAATTTCACTGTATCACTTAAATGATAAAACCCCGTTTCTCAAGTTGTCTGATTCTCTTTGTAGCAGCAATCATTCCATACTGTCCAAGACTGTCCAAAAGTATTCTGCAGCTTGAAGCACAGCAATCAATAATATACCTGAACGCCCCCCCCCCCAACTTCCTCTTTCCTTTCCTGGCAATAAAAAGAGCAAACAATTTGTTGGAGTTGTATAATACCTTATAACAGTTATTTCTTCTTAATGATCAAGTCTTCTTGTGAAGGAGACTAAGGCCACAATTGGTATTAAATAAGCCGCCTAACATCCTGCCCTAAAATAATAAACCAATTTTGGATGAATCCCACTTCCTCTTATTATGTTGCTGTCCATCAATTATGTCTTTAGCAGAGCCCTTTTCAGACACCAAAACTTTGCCCACTGTTACAGTAGGTTCTCACACCAATGCACTGTATCACAAATCCTGATCACAACTGGGGTTAGAGAACCGAGCAATGTTGCTCAGTTTTGTTTCTACAACTGGAAAAAACCACCTCAGTCTGTCATAGATTTCTTCTTCACACTTTCAATGAGGGAAATATTTTTAAATCTCCATAAAGTTCCAGTGAGCTAATGATTCTGAACTCCAACCAGCAATTTTTTTTATTAATACAGGCCTCCACTGTAGATTAGGTTTCCCTACACATGTTGCCAAGACCAGGAAAGAAATTAATAGACTAGACCCGTGATGGCGAACCTATGGCATGCGTGCCAGAGGTGGCACGCAGAGCCCTCTCTGTGGGCACGTGTGCTGTCACCAGCTGCTCTTACGGTTTCTGGCACGTGCATGCGCGCTGGCCCCCTGGTCTTCAGGTGTGCAGGAGTGCTGGAAACCCGAAGCCAGCATGTGCACCAGCCACCTAGTCTTCGGGCTTCTGGCACTCCGGCGCGTGTACATTCCGGTTTGGGCACTCAGTACTGAAAAGGTTCGCCATCACTGGACTAGACTGAACATTTCAGGAAATGTAAGCACAGAGTTGTGTTACTTGACTGGTTCAGGTCATAACCAATGGAAAAACATTTTAATGAGTCGGGATAGCTAATTTCAAAATGTTACTAAACATTCTGTTGTTTCCAGTTTCTAGTGTCGGCTTGATCTCTGGAGTATCCTATACCAACTCATCACAACTGCACACAGGTATTTGTTTACTGGCTGAAACAAGGTTACATAGGTATGCCTGAAAATAGGCGAGTGCATTGTTATGCTGCCTTAGTCCAGGTAATATATCAAGCAGAAAGATGTAACTTCTTAACCAGTAAATGCTGGGAGTAAGAAGCATTTAAAGCTCTTTAAAGGGCGAGTTCTATGGGTTGGGTAATAGGTGATAGGTAATAGGTAATAGCCAAAAAGAATATTCTCAGAGCAGATGAACTGAGCCAGGCTGCTTCAAGAGTTTGTCTTACTTCTTTTATCTCCTTCCCTATGGGGAAAAAAAATTGCAGTAAATGGGGCTTTTTAGAAAGATCTGGTTATTAGTAAATAGAGACAGAATTTTGGAAGCCCAATTTTGGAGTTTCTTTAGCCCAAAGCTCTCATATCACTATCTGTATTTCTTGACATACTCGGTTAAAAAAATATTAAAAGTCCATAGACATACAGTATTAGATCTTTATTTCACTTAATTGTTTTGTTCTTTCATGCAGGCCTTTGATTTTAGTAAGATTGATTGATTGTACTTTTATGTAAGCTGCTTTCCTGAATCGCGGAAAGCATCCTGATATTATTCTCATAAAATACTAGAATTTGGTTGGGCTTAGAGAGCATAGGCTTCTCCTCTGCAATTCCTGATGGATTCTCATTTGTTATCTTGCATTCCATAAAGTGTGCAAATCTTGCAGTCCAGCCCCACCAATGTTTATTGCAAAATAATTGATTTCAGTGGGATTTACCTTTTCAGATGTTCAGCATACTTAGTGATACCTGTCTTCAAATGAGAAAAGTAAGTATTTAAATACTAAATATAAAGTGATGGGCAAAGGATCCATTTCTATGTTGTTTTGCCCAATGTCTCCTTGGCATGTGCATTAGAGATTAATTTGTTTGACCCAAATCCTCAAGATAGGGATTTGGCACCCCATTTTGACAGCAACAAGCACAACATTGAAACGTATACTGGAGATAATCAGCTGGAGATGATTGTTAATTAGTAGTAAGTAAAACTAGCAGGACTCTGACCATTCAGATTAAAGATAGTTTGTTGATTTTATAACAGTTTTGAAACTTTTGGAAGGAGAGTCACCATTTAAAAATTGCTAAGCTTCCTGAAGGACCTCTTAATAAACTTAATTTTTGTTCTCAAAGCCAAAAGTCCACAAGATTAATTTCAGATCAACAATCAAGAAGTAAAGAATACTCCAGTCAAGGAATTGCCAAATAAACTAACAGCCATTAATCCAACCAAAGAACCACCTAAACCACTCCCACTAACACTGACAGGGCACAAGACACTAGAATATAAAATGAGAGCAATCTCCACTCCCTACTAACTAATTTGGATAATGAAACATTTGCAAGAAACCAAAAAAGTTCAGAGAACACTGAGGATCCCAGATTCAAGGAATGAATATTTAGGCTGTTCTGAGGACTAGCTGGCCTCTGAGGTCCCTTATGATTCAGGAAGGAAGGAAGGAAGGACAGTCATCTTGGCTGATCTTAAAAAGTCTAAGTAGGAATGCAACTAGCTTCTACTTCAATGAGAGGCCACTTGGCCAGCCTAAAGTTGTAGATCAGTCTGAAAATCAAAGAAATGTCAGCAAAAAAGATAGAGGCAAAATAATTTATAATGTTGCCAGGAAAATTACCAGGATATCTCCATTTAGTCACTGTACATTGAATTTTACTTGAAAGAAGTTATTTTTTAAAAAAAATTCAGTTTTGCTACTGTAGTCAACATCAACAGCAGAATATTGAAGACTGGGGTCTTCCTCGGCCAAGAAGTTGTTATCAGGACTTAATCAAAGCCCGGGCTTGTGTAACATAAATGCAGACCAAGGATATATATTGTCAAATGTTTTAAAAATCCTTCCACCCAAGGGAACAAGAAATAGAATAGAAATAGAATTCCTTACCTAGAAACCATTGAATGCTATATGAATTAGTATTCATGTGTAGGTTAGATAAATGCCATTAATGCTCCAAGAATCTTAAAAAGCACGTCCTTGCCCTTCAAATACAGGCTGTCTGCTCATGGGAAAATATTTGTTATAGAGAGGGGCTGTCTTTAGAGTGGCATATTCTCTCTGTGTGTGTCTCTGTATCTCTGTATCTCTGTCTCTGTCTCTCTGTCTCTGTTTCTGTCTCTCTCTCTCTCTCTCTCTCTCTGCCCCCCCCTCACACACACACACACATTCTTTATCTCATCACAAGCATTGACAAAAGGTTCAAAAACATTCTGGTTGCTACTGATTTTTTTAATCCATCACCTGTGTCTAATAGCTGTTCAGAATTACTTTTATTTGTGAATGAGCAGTATAGAAAAACATCACATTTCTCCAGGTACCATGAGAATAGAGCTAAAGGGAAGAGAAAAAAACAGTCATTGCATCTGATTGTTGCAGCATTTGTATAATATCAACCTTTCTCACAGGAATGCAGGGTAATCCTCGATTTACAACCATCCATTTAGCGACCATTTGAAGTTACTACAGCAATGAAAAAAGTGACTTCCAACCAGTCCACACACTTATGACACAACAACCCTATGGTCACATAATCAAAATTTGGATGCTTGGCATCTGGCAGGTATTTACAGCATCCTGGGATGTGATTGCCGTTTGCAATTTTCACAACCAGCTTCCAATAAGCAAAGGCAATGGGGGGGTTATGAGGGAAGCCATATGTGCTTAATATGCCTGATGATTCACTTAACAACTGCAGTGATTCGCTTAACAATGTGGCAAGAGACGACATAAAATTGGATGTGACTCACTTAACAACTGCCTTGCTTAGCAATAGAAATTCTGGTCCCAGTTGTGATCGTAAGTTGGGGACCACCTGTATCCTTGTTGTTTTTTTTCCAGTGGCCCCACTCTTTTCATTTTTGTATCTCTCAGAAATGTCCAGGGAGCTTTAAAAAAATGTCAGATAAGCAGCACAAACGTGCATCAAGTTTTTGTGTCCATTCCATCACATGTAAAAGCAGCCAAGGTTTTTATTGGTGTTTTATGATTGTAAATTGAGACATGGAGTGTCTCTTTAATAAGCCACCCCAAAAGTTTCTCTGGTTGAAATGTCATGTTCTGAGCCAACAAAGTAAGTACATATATCTCAGCTTGGCCTCTCCAGTTGTGTTGGTCTCAACCACAACTCTCACCACCCTTTCAACAGTTGGGAAGGAAGGAAAGAGGGACATTTCAGATTCTCCCTGCCAGATTCCCACAAAAAAACTCAAAGGGGAAGACAGCAGGAAGTTGGAAGTCACTCCTGCTTATACTGCTGTTTGTCCATCCTTGGTCATTCTGTTTCTTTGTTTAGGTAAGGAAATATATCTGAACCAATGACCCAACAGGGCCCAGGATGTCTTGTCATTTTGAAAACTTTGTATGGTGCATGACTATGTTATTTGTGAAACTGTCTGCTTCTGTTGGGCTGTGCTTCCTTCACCAGAATTAGCAGGATTGGCATTTCTAGGTTCTTTCTATTGGACAGTAACATCTTCTGGGACCTAGAAATGGTGGCTTCTCAGTCATAACACCTGCCCTACAGAACAGCATCTCCCCAGAGATGCAGATGACATCAAACCTGTGGACCTTTTGCAAAACATTAAAGATGTGGCTGTTCCCGTAGGCTTTGGGGCTGGAAACTTAAGTGCCATAATTCCTGATTGGAGGGGGGAGGGTGTTAGTTCCAGTTTCTGGATTAGCAGTAGAATAATTTTTAGACCACACAGATGTAATATTTGGTTCTGAATATTATTTTTCATATTGTGTAGTTGGTTTTGGTTTTAACACTCTGTTTGCCACCTACAGTCACTGCTGTGAGATAGGCAGCTATATAAATTGTTTAAATAAATAAATAGTGGAGTAATTTTTAAGCCTCTTTTCATTTCAAAGTGCATATCCAAGCACATCAATCAGCAATTTAAAATGCGTAACTTGGAGTGACTTATTCACAGACTCTGCATATAAAGGAGGCTTTGAGGAAGGGCTAAAACAAATGAGCAGAATTAAAGCATGGAAAGGGATTTCAGATAGAATAGAATAGAATAGAATTCTTTATTGGCCAAGTGTGATTGGACACATAAGGAATTTGTCTTGGTGCATACGCTCTCAGTGTACATAAAAGAAAAGATACATTCGTCAAGAATCATAAGGTACAACACTTAATGATAGTCATAGGGAAACAGTCAGTATAAATCATAAGGATACCAGCAACAAGGTTACAGTCATACAGTCATAAGTGGGAGGAGATGGGTGATAGGAATGATGAGAAGATTAATAGTAATGCAGACTTAATAACTAGTTTGACAGTGTTGAGGGAATATTGAGATACACTGGATAGTAAGAATAAAATAGGTAGCACTAACATTTATGTTAAGAACATTCTAATCTGAGACCGTTATAATGCAATCCAATGAATGTCTCCAAAGACAAGTGCCACTAGGTCCATCTCCTGTATAAGTAAGGTAAGCAATTTTAGCCAAAAGTGTTATGAAGCATCCAACTCTCCCCCTTTTTTGTAGACCCCAAATGTAATTGTAATTGGATGATAAACTACAGATAATACCAACGTATTTTTTATTCTGGTTGGATAGGCAGGAGTGCAAAATAAAAAGTAAAATAAATATTAGGTCTATCTATCTATCTATCTATCTATCTATCTATCTATCTATCTATCATCTATCTATCATCTATCTATCATCTATCTATCTTTCTATATGTCTATCTCATTTATCATCTATTTTTTAAAAAAATCAAAGCGTTGCCCTCTAACCACAAAAAGGTTGCCCACCCCATTATAAATAATGGCAATCTTATTCTAACATTATCTGTATACTCCTAAAACTGGAATACAAATAATAAAACTAATTTTCACTGCTGAAGTATAAACTGTACTACGAACCTGTAGTACAGTGGACTAAAGCACTGTTATTAACAGATTAACATCTGCTGCTTGCAATTACTGCAAGTTCAAATCTCACCAGGCTCAAGGCTGACTCAGCCTTCCATCCTTTCAAAGGTAGGTGAAATGAGGACCCAGATTGTGGGGGCAATAAACTGACTTTGTATAAATATACAAAAGTATGAAGGCTATTGCTTAACGCATTGTAAGCCGCCCTGAGTCTCTGGAGAAGGGCGGCATATAAATTAAAGCAAAACAAAAAACAAAAAAACCTGGGATTTCATAACATACTGAATTATGATGAAACAATGTAATGAATCTGGATTCAGCATGTTAAAGAAACCCAGCCTGTCTCTTCCTTTCCTTTCCTTTCCTTTCCTTTCCTTCCCTTCCCTTCCCTTCCCTTCCCTTCCCTTCCCTTCCCTTCCCTTCCCTTCTGTAAATTGCCCAATCTATACACTTTGAATGATATACAACAGAGTAATAAGGATATTTTAAAAGAATAAAACCATAGCAAGAGAGCAAAAAAATCCTACCACCATCCCCAAGATGAACACTACCACACAATTAAGTCAGACTACACATTTGAAAGAACTGAACTGCTTTAACTATCCTAGAGAATATTAGTAGGAAGGCTGCTGTGCTCCAGGAGTAAAGAGTTCCACAACATAGGGAACACAACCAAAAGGACTGCTTTCTCATCAAAATCCCTTTCATCACCTATGGTGAGAGGAACTTGGAGCTTTCCTGCTCTTGATGTTCTTACCAGGTGGGCAGATTCAATCTTGGCAAGACAGAGTCTGATGTTACTCAGTGCTATACCAGAGAGGCCTTGGTAGTGACAATGATCACTTGGAATTGAGCCTATTGATAATGAAGGCAGGGCTGATAATCAGGGTTGACCCACCAGCAATCTAGCCATTGCATTCTAGAGCACTATAGTTTCCAGGTTGTCTTCAAAAGCTACCTACTGAAAGCATGTTAGGGTAATCCAACCAACTGGGGAGCCAGGACATGAGTTACAATCACACAAAAGCATTCTAGTCCAGAGCTAATCAAAGTTCCCCTAACTACAGCCTCCAGCTACTGCTTAAGCCTCAAATCCAGGTCATCACCTTACAACATAACGACGTTATTTGAATATGGTAATTTATTGTTTTTAAAACCTCGGATTATAGTTTAGCATGCTATGGAAATCCAGCCAACGATCTGTGGATTTTGCATCTTCTGGAAATGACTAGTATTCCAGTTAGATATTATATTCCCCTAAATGGTTCAAAGATTTCTCAGTGCCAAAGAAACATTTGGGAAGAAGTGGGTGGAATCCCTGCACCAAGTGAACTGTACCCTGAATGAGCAGCTAAATATGTTCAGTGAATAGCTTTAACTTGCCCTACATTTCTCAAGTCATTATATAACTCAGAGACTTCAACAGTGTTCCTTCCTTCCAGGCACAATGTCTCCCTTCTATCACTTGAGCCTTTTATTTTAAGCTCAAGCCTGTAGGGTACACAAAATAAGCCTGCCTGCCTGCCTGCCTGCCTGGAACTGGGTATCCAGCTGTGGAATCCAGATTTTTCATTATGCAGCAGTAAACACTTTTGTCCCCACCAGGGCAAACTCTTTGGGCTTGTTTTTAATGTCATGAACTAATGTACTAGATCTATAATACCATATGCTGATAAAACACTAAAGTGTGAAGTAGTCTTCCTCATATTTATGAGACGATGGCTCAGTAAGAAAAGAGAAGGCTAATTATCTTGTCCTATTTCTGAGGTTTCTGAAGACATTGCTGGACTTTATTCAAGAAAGCTGGGTCAGAATATCTTTGATCTTGTCCAGCAAGCCTGTCCTTTTCCACTGTATTATTTCTCAGTTGCTATTAGCTGCATGGAGGTTGGTTTTTTCCCCCCATAATCTGAAGCTCTATGCATCCTGGCATTAAAGACAGAAATAGGAATAACCACTTTTTCATCCCATTTCTGAGCATTTACAGGCATTTGACTAATGGAATAGGCTGCTGAATTAGATAAGGGTTAGTCTCATCCACCAGAGGAATTCTTATACTTTAAAATACACGTGAATAGGAGAAAATCAAAACTTTTTGGGCTCTTGTGTCTTTGATCTCCAGATTATTATTCATGTTGCAATTATTTGTGGCTGCTGGTGCAGGTATTAAATTCTCGCATAGAGCTACTAATGTCTCTCGTCTCTAAAATCTCCTTTTCACCAGCATCTGTTTGTACTGACTTAATTGGAGGATTTTAGATTACAAACTAAAACATGACATCTATAATAATTAGTGTACCATTTCACAGAGATAAAGGGCCTTTTCTAACTTCATGGCATTTGATTATCCCAGAAAGCTAAACCAGCTTGAGGTTGGAGCAACACTAATGACCCTCGTTGTCCACTGATAAATTCTGCCAGGCTTATGTAGCAGCTGGGACCTGCTATTCTCATTTCCCAGGAAATTAAAAGAGTGGCTATAAAGGCAGCTGGCTCATGCTTCTTGAAAACATTAATGGAATCAAGTTTTTACCTTTGTCATACTGCCATTGGCAAAGAATTTAACTAGACCTATCCTTTCTCACACTAGTGTGTTATCTGCTTCATAAATTATTGCACAGAAGTGGAACCAAAGGCCTTGGTCCACTCCAGATCTTTTCCCCCACTGAATCCTCAGAATTATGGTTTTTTTTTTAATTTAGAAGAGGCTAGTGAACACAAAAGACACTCTTCTTAGCCAAGTGTGGTTTGCAGATTATTGAAGGCAAGCCTTGAAAGTTGAACTTAGGGTTTTAAAATACCAACTTTAAATAATAATTAGCAATATGTAGACTAATGAGTCAAGGTCCTCTAGTGATGTAGAAGGGATTTGCAAGGGAATTTGTACTGTCAACCATTACAAAAATGAAAATAACTTTTCCAAATGGCCAGTATGTTACAAGCAGTGGTGGGTTTCACATTTTGTTACCACTGGTTTGCCGTGCGTGCACACGCTCACTTCGTGTGCCCACCTTCCGCGCATGCACCTGGCCTCAAAAACGTGCCCAAATAAGACGGCATGGAGCCGGTTCGCCCAAACTGGTCCGAACCAGCTAAATACCACTTCTGGTTACAAGATTGTTAGATCTTGCCAGACAGTGTTTTAATTCAAAATTTAATGAGCTGTGAGAGATGGTGCCCACAGAAGGAGAAATGTGGTGATGGACTACAGTGAAATGGCTGTTTCTCAGGAAGAAAGAAGCACATTCCCAAAAGGGGAGGAGGCCAAAAGGTAGTCAAGCCCAGAGATGAATAGTTGACAGAGGAAAAGAATAAGGATAACCACTCCTTAGGATCTCTCAGGAAAAAACCATTAGGCTTGGAGAAGTAAGGGTTTAATCTTGCAAGCATCTATTTGTCTTGTGTAAGCAAATAAAGAACTGAATTATGGCTGAATTGTTCCATGTTGTTCTTGGGTTTAGCCTGTCATGACCTTTGGCAATCTCACAAGATTTTTGTGTTATTAAGTAAGTAAAGTAAATAAGTAACTTTAAAATAGATACACAGTAGTTTTAATTTATGGTTCTGTTGACATCTTCTAGAGTATCACACCTGGGTCACAACATCCACCTGGTTTCTATGCTGGCCCACAAATATTTTACATGACCATGACAATGGTTTATATAATTAGGAAAATTGGCTCATACACTGAGATTGTCAAGTACAATCAAGCAACTTATCTATGAACATCTACAAGCAAGAAAATGTATAACCAGTAGCCAACATGGGTTTATCAACAACAGTCATGTCAAATAAATCTTATTTCATTCTTTGACAAAGTGACTAAATTAATGGACTGGTGAAAT
Organism: Pantherophis guttatus; assembly: GCF_059756535.1. Taxonomy (NCBI): domain Eukaryota; kingdom Metazoa; phylum Chordata; class Lepidosauria; order Squamata; family Colubridae; genus Pantherophis; species Pantherophis guttatus. Next base: position 295,071,702 of record NC_142063.1, on the reverse strand, counting down.
GCTGTGGATATAGTATACTTGGATTTCAGTACTGCATTTGACAAAGCAGACCACAACCTACTTCTTGGTAAGCTAGATAAATGTGAGATAGATAGCATCACCACCAGATGAATTTGTAGCTGACAAACTGCACGTATGTAGTCCTTAATGGAGGATATGTACATCTCCATGGAGAGAAGTAAGCAATGAGGTACCCCAAGATTCTATTTTAGATGAAGAAATGATTTAGATGATTTAGATGAAGAAATAAAAGGGGAACCAATCAGATCTGCAGACAATTCCAAGCTGGTAGGAATTGCCAACACTCCAGAAGATAGGCTCAAGATCCAGATGGATCTCAACAGACTTGAACACTCGGCCCTATCTAACAAAATGAAATTCAATGTAGAGAAAAGCAAGGTTTTACACTTAGGTAAAAAAAAAAAAACAACAACCCAAGTGCACAAGTACAGATTAGATGAAATTTGGCTCAATACCAGTAAGAGCGAGAAGGATCAACCAGTGGAACAACTTGACTGAAATGGTATAAGCAGAGGATTGGACTAGAAGACTTCCAAGGATCCTTCCAACTGTGAAGTTCTGTGAAAGTTCTACAATGAGAATAGAATTCCCTTATATTTGGAGGGCACTTGGGTTGAGAAAGCTTGATCTATACTGGCTGGCAATGGGACTTCAATTGCTTTAGTGTTATGGACTAGAAGCTATGTATATCCATAGGTGATTGTTTGAAATATTTAACTTCCAACTTGGCAAAGTGGAACGAATCAAAATATTCAATACAAAACATAAAATGTACTTCCTATTTGTGAGGGGAATACAATCTACAAAATTGAAATAGTTCACCTTTATTTTTTTCCAGCTATAAAAGCTCACTCTTTAATTATAAAGTTAACTTAACTTTGTTTTACATTGTTTTACATTACTTAACATTGGTTAAGTACCAGGGCCTGCCAAATTTGAGAAATGATTATTAGATTAGTATTACTTAATTATTAAATTTCCATGTTAAAAAGTGGTATTATTTAAATCTGAATTATTTTTGACATCCTTTTTTTTTAGTTTCTGACTAATGATGGTGATAATTATTGCCTATTTATTGATTAAAAGATTTTTAGCTTTAAAATAATAAGTTTTGTAACTTTTATGGCCAGACCCCAATCACTGCATTGAGGGCAGATGGATGAAATCCAGTCTCTCATCTGGGTCTATTGGATTAGAAATCAGAAGTCCTCAGAAGCTGAAATAAAAAACAGCCTTTTTCTCGTGGGGGATTTTAAAGTGTGTATTTCAACAACAAAGAACAAGGAACCTGTAGAACTTCAAATCACTTGGATCTTCTGAGGACCAAGCACACGTTCTGCTCTGTACCCCACTCCTTTGTCATCAGACCTTGTTATCTCCTGGCTCTCTAACCTTCCGGCCTGTCATATACACTGCTCAAAAAAATAAAGGAAACACAAGCAGAAGACATCCGAGATCTGAATGAAATCGCCTTATTAAATACTTTGTTCGTTACATACAGTAGTTTTGTGTACCCTTAGTTGTTTGAGCAGTGTATAAACTACTGTATGTAAAGAACAAAATATTTAATAAGGCTATTTCATTCATTCAGATCTCGGATGTCTTCTGCTTGTGTTCCCTTTATTTTTTTGAGCAGTATATTTAGCTGCTATTTTGAACTTGACTTCTTGATTTGGATTGCCATGTACTTCTGTCCCTTCATCTCTTTAACAGCTGTCTATTGAACTGCCGAAGGCCCCATTTCTATTCTAAATCCAGCTTTCCCCAGTCAGAAGCCTGCAGCAGACATCCCATTCATCTGGCAGTGTTAAATCGTGGGCACAAGAAAGGACAGGACTCGCAGTAGAATCAACATTTTATTCAGCTCCGTATTCGCAATGGCCAAACCTAGCGGTGGCATCTCCTTTTATAGCTAGGAGCTGTCCGCGGCTTCAGACACTGATGGTCCCATGAATTTCCCGCTCTTGTCCCTGATTGGTCCATTCAAATCTGCCACTCAATACTCAACAGGCAGCATTACCATTAACATCTTCCATTTTTAAGAAATGGAATGTAATTTCCCTGTTAACCTTGCTTCTTCTAAAAGCAGATTTCAATTCAATACAGATTTCCAGGGGAAAAAATTCCTTTCCTTAGAATGCAACAGCAGAGCACAGCAAAGTCAGCAAAGTAGCAGCTAATGTTGTTCAAGCCTCCTTCTCCGCAGATGTAAAATACTGTAATGACTCTTATGAGAGAAAGCCACTTCAGTCAGTTGGCATCTCTTCCATTCCTACACGAAATATAGTTGAACAAGGGGTGGGGAAATCACAAAAAACTAATAATGAATCTGACCATCATCTAAAGATTTCTCAACCTTGGTAACTTTAAGATGTGTAGACTTCACCTCCTGGAATTCCCCAGACAATAAACTGGCTAGGGAATTCTGGGGGTGGAAGCCCACATACCTTAAATTTGTCAAGGTCAAGAAACACTGATCTAAACCTTTCTAGGATTCACAAACTTTACTCAAATATTTAGTATAGTGATGCATAGTTGTGAACAATATGTTGCAGTGTTATTTTCATGTTGGAATTTGCATGGAGAAGGAAAAGAGCCTTGGTAGTACAGTGGTCTAAAGCACCCTGTTATTAAGACCAGCTGCCTGCAATTACTGCAGGTTCGAATCTCGCCAGGCTCAAGGTTGACTCAGCCTTCCATCCTTTCTAAGGTAGGTAAATTGAGGACCCAGTTGTGGGGGCAATAAGCTGACTTTGTATAAATATACAAAAGGATGAAGGCTATAGCGCATTGTAAGCCGCCCTGAGTCTCCGGAGAAGGGCGGCATATAAATCAAATTAAAATAAAATAAAATAAATAAATAAAAGATGCAAAGAAAGGGTTGCAGGCACAATTACAGTTGTGTCATATCCTCATCTGAAAAGGACAGACCAGACATTTCCACTGAGTCTTTTGAACCAGCTGAGCCAGAGCTGAGCACAGAAACAGTTCTCATTAATATGGGACCTTCTCACTCTAAGAAAGGTGGAAAGACAGCAGAGCAGTCACTTACAAGAAAGAAAGCTTTTGTGTGAAATTAAAGATATGCTCTAAATAGCTGGTTGGCCTTGCAACCTCAGGAGCACAACTGAATTAAAATAAGGAAAGATTTTTGCAAGCCTGTGCCTCAGCTGTGATAATTTTGTGTTGAATATATGAGCATCTGGACCCCAGTTTTCATCTCTGGAACCTTGACTAGGATTAGGGCTACTCTGACGGGGAGGAAGAGGCCCATTTAAACTGGGCTTCAAGTTCAAAACAAGCCTCATATTAAAAAAGATTCAAAATCAATCTCAGTCATTCTGTATATGCATCTTAATTTGTTCTCATAAGTGTTGGCTTCATTATGATTAGGAAAGCAGCAGGGGCATTGGGGGAGGGGTCAAAAAGACAAGATGGTAGTTACTATGATGTGATTGAAGCCCCACTTTTTGAGTGTATGTTGTGAATATGCTACACTTGAAAAAGGGGTGGAGCTTTGATTGCACAGTCATGGGAAGCAACCCAAGCTTATCTGAGAGGCTTGCTGAGATCTCCTTGATTTTTCAGATTGACTCACTTTTTTGCCTCTTCTATGACTCTGAGCTGTGAATAACTTTTTTGGAATTAGACCTCAGTTTACACAAGCTCTTTTCTTTTCTTCTCTTTTCTTTTCTTCTCTTCTCTTTTCTTTTCTTTTCTTTTTATAGGAACTCCAATATGAGACGAGATGGATTTTCACCAAGACATCCAAATTCTGTATAAACAAACATATGGTCATGGCTCAAAATTGATCTTATTTAGTCAAGCATTTGGTTAGATAAATTGGAGATTAATAGCAAGTGTTTTAACCAGTTGTAAACATATACAGAAATGTTACCATGAGATGGTATTTTATTGCATGCCAATTGATAGGGACATAAACCAGGCAAGACAAAAATTAGACAAACAAAAACAGTTATTAAATAAAACACCTCCTGTTGTCCTACCTGACATGATGATCCATTTTTAAAAAATCAGCCTGACCTAATCTTACTAGGAACTTCTATAATTAATTTTAAAATGGCTTACTTAATGGAATTGTAAATGATCAGGGTTGTGTTATCTTACTTGATGACAGGTCCATTAATTTTATACTGCCTGAGGGGGTGATTCAGAAAAGGCTGTAGTTAAATTGCAGCCCGGTGTACTCCATGGGTAATGTATTAATTGTATCCTCACATTCTGTAGCCAGCTTTTGAGCTTACTTGATCTCAAGAACATAAAGCAATAAATACAGTCTCTCTCTCACACACACATACACAGACACACACACATATTTTGTGATAAAAGGTCAGCACATAGTTATTCATTCTTAACTGGGTACAGTATTAATCAGGATTTAATTTCATCAGCTGCTGTTTAATACAAAGAGTAAACAGTGTTCGTCCTTCTCTTGTTATCAAGCCATGTATGCCACATAACATCACATTCCATGCAATGCAATGTAAATTGCCTGGGAAGGGAGCAGTATTATTAATATCAGAAAGAACAACAACCACAAAACCTTCTGGGATTAGAAAAGGAGACAGAGGGAATTAAATGTAACAGCTGTATATTCCAATTGTTTTATTTTTAAATGGGAAGGACAATTTGTTGTTTGTATCTGGTAGATTGATCAAGGTGATCTCATTGTTTCTGCACATTTTAATAGAAAATATTGAGCCTAGGATTTCAGTAAAGTTTTATACCATAATTGACACCATTTTTTATAATATAAAATAAAATGGTTGGTATCCTAAGGCAGGTCAAAGTGGCACTTAAAAGTGACCTGGTTTTCAATAGCCTGAAAAGGGAGGTGATGGCCTATTTGCAATAGGAACTGAAATATTAGTAATGACATGATATCATCAGTCTGATTTGGGATTGGAGAGGTAGATATAGCACTATTTTGCTTATCTTAAAGAAATTCTCTGATGATGAAGAATCTGCAGAGGATTTAATGGAGAATAGAAATCTGCTGCACTGCTAATTTTGTGACATCCACACACTCCTTACCCCATACATGATTTTCATCAAATCAATATGGATATAGCCAGGGGTGGGTTCTACTTACCTTTACCACTGGTTCACAATGGGATCACTGATGACGATATCTGGGGCAGTGGGTGGGGCCCCTTGCCGGTTTTACTACCGGTTCTTGTGAACCGGTACGAACCGGGGGCAACCCACCACTGGATGTAGCTGAAGAATAGCAATAATACAAAACAACCGCTATCTTAAATTTAAGCACTGAAATCAAGAAATTTTTTTGAAGGGGGAAAGACAAGAATGGATCTGTGCTGCCAAAACTATCTAAGCTTGTGTCTGAGGGCAAGGAGATGAAAGGATGAAATGGCTAAATCAATTCACCTTCCTTCCAGTATATGTGCTGTTATTGGGCAAAAAACAGTGGCATACAAGAACATTAAGCACAATGGACATTATGAAGGAAAGGATAACCTGCAACATTTCTATCATTTAAGCTGTCCATAATCTTAACAAGTCCTGTTTGTTTGTTTGTTTGTTTGTTTGTGTGTTTGTTTGTTTGTTTGTTTGTTTGTAGAGCTTTTTATAAATATAGTGACACATTTGCTTTCTTGCTTAGTCCATTAGGTGAGGTCAGGAAGAAAGCTTTATCATATGAAAGTAACTCAAAATAATTGGCTGAAAAGTTAGATCTGAGTAACTAGAATACTGTTTTATTTTTCTCTTCTGTTTGTGTGAATAAATGTAGCTGTGCAATTAAATGAATGCAAATTCTACAATCCACAAGGACAGTGAGCTTGAATAATACCAGGAAGGAAAAATGCTACAATTCAAACAGTAATGGACAGACTTGATATATAGAGCTAAATTTATTCACACAACTATGGTTAATCTTTAATGCACATTGTTAAAACTCTTTTGAAATTTGCTTCTGTCTAATTGTTTGAGGCCATATGCAGTATATAAAAAATCTACAAGATATAAATTGAAATGAATCTTAAAACAACTATCACAGTTCAAATATCTAGGAACAACATTCAAGATGGTAAAATGAATGAAGAGATTAACATACAATGCAATAAAGCAAATCAAGCTTGCTTCATTCTACAACATAAGGCAGTACCCATCAGCACAAAGAAACATCTCATACAAAGCATATTTCATCCTCACCCTATGTTACCAGTGCCAAACATGGACACTTACTATAGAACATAAATGAATAATAGTCACCACAGAAATGAGATGTTTAAGGAAAGCTGCTGGAGTGACCAGAAAGGATAAAATCAGAAATGAGACCATAAGACAAAGAATTGGCATATAGCCAATCTTATATTACAAACAAAAACAGCATATAAAATGGTTTGCTCACCTGGAGAGGATGTTGTGGGATTCCACACTGTACAAGACATATAAAAAAAGAGGAGAAGGTCAAAGAACACGTGGCAGACCTAGAAGAAGATGGAGAGACAACATCAAAGACACACTACAGCAATATCAATTAACAATGATTGACACCATCAGAAGAGCAAGAGCCAGAAGTTTGTATCTCCCAAAGCAGGAAGAGGAGGAGGAGGAGGGGGCTAGTTGAAAACAAATGAAAGGCAGTCAGTTATTATTAGGACTATTGATACAACAGTACTCCCATCAATTTTTCTATCCTAATAGCCCAGCAGCCAAAATCTTAAAAAATAATTTGAATCCGCTTAAAACAGAGCTAACAATATCTACCTCTAAAAAGACCACAGTAATACACATTTTAATTGTGTATTAATTTAATTTAATTTAAGTCATAACACGTGCAAGGATTCTATGGCACCATTAAAGAAATAAATGAATATGACAGTTTTAGGGGCGTGAGTGCAAATTGAAGTTCAGCATTAGCACAGTTTTGCCCTTCATCCCCTCTGCTATTGATATTTTCCAGTAAAAATCTATGTAATTTTTCCTTTCAACTATTTTTTCTTCTTTGATATTTTGATACATAAAATACTGGAGAATACAGCATGCACATGAAACTTACAATCCTGCCTGACCATTTATTCTTGCTAGATTAGGCTGGAACTAAGCAGCAGGTATGTAATTTGAATTAGGATCAAATGTATGACATTCTGAAAGGATGCATGGCCGAATTGTTGTTTTTTGAGAATAGCAGTTTTATTCATTAATAAAGAGGAAGGAGTTATGTTGTGATCTTGTACCTGACTATCAGATGCTGAGGGACTAGCTTCACTGTGGGCAGCTATAACATTGCAGTCTTAACATTCAAGTCTATATTTGCATGTTCAGAAGAACAAACCCAGTCTTTACAATGGTACTGCTATCCAGGAAAATAGCTAGAAGATAATCCGTCCCAGTTCCATTTTTCATTAGTGACTCTTGGTGGAACCCAGCCCTTACTATGGTCTTAGAAAAAGTTTCTGTCATAAAATATTTTCTTGAGTATCTTCATTCTCCTCTGTGTCTTGTTATTGAATAACTTTGAGAGGGTATAGAAAAGAGCTGTTTAACAGCACTTAAATCATGGCTTGAGGACAGACAATTAAGGCAGAGGTTTAAGAATGGGGGTAAAATTGAGGTTGCCTGTCAGTGTTGATGAAAAGAAAGGGAAAGGGGAATGGTAAATGAAGACATCAGAGGGACAGAATTGTTTTAAATAATGTCATAAATAACTTCTTAAAGAGGAGCGTTTCGTCTTTTTGCAGTAAAATAACAAAGTGTGCTATGGTTTCCCTGACCAATAAATCTATTATCACAAGACATCAATGTTCTGAGAGAAGAGAAAGATGCGACAACAGAGGGTGGAGAAATGTACTGCTTTAGTGACCAACATGAGGTAGCGCTTACTGTGACACTGATATTTCTGCTTCAGATAGTTAATTTATGTAGTGTGATAAAAAGCCTTGAACTATTTTTAATCTGTGAGAAATGGTGTCAAATCTTTGAATGAATTTCAGCTCTACTGTTTCACAATCTGATTGGGTGTTTCAAGTATTGCCACATGGAGAATGTTGTAAGGAGAATGGAGAGTTTCCCTCCTTTTTATAAAAAAAATAGTGCCATTGTTTCTGAAGTTTGACTTGTGCCCATTTATTCCATTTATGATGTTTTATTCAAGGTTGGTTTTTGGCTTACCGGATGCAGCTGCGACTAGGGAATATGCACATTAGAATAAAATATTTATTTGTGCTTTCCATGCTTATTCCTGGTTTGGTTTTTCTTTTTTTTATTCCCAAACTTAGTCGCCCAAAATTTAAGAGTTTTAGGAGATGAATAGTAATAACGGGAAAGAATATAAATTAAGAATTGGCCACAGAAACCATAATTACTTGTTCATCTGCAAAACAGAGGCTGGATTCATGTAGAACATTAAGCCATTACGAAGTCTGTTTGCTTTTTGCTCAATGAGTCCATTCTTTATGGCTGACATGGGCTGCTAGGGCTTTCTCAACAACCCATGTTTAAAGAGTTATTTGTGAACTAGACCTGAGAGACATCTCTAGTCTTAAAATATGTCCATTACTAGTGGAGTGGGGAGATTACTGTAAGAAGAGGGATGAATGGAAAGGTCAGTCCAATATAGCTGTAAACGGAAGGTTTAGGTCGCATTTAGACTGTATAGGGACCAATATGACTTAGTGGTAATAGTCATTAAGCAGTAACCTTTGCTAATAGATTTAACAGCACACTCTTATTTGTATTTTTATTCAGAAATAATTATGGGAATTAATTGGATTAATTTTCAAGCAAACATATTGAATATTGCAATTATAACTGGAATCTGAAGCCATTTGTTGGGTAATAAATTCTATTGGCTTTAATGGGAAAAGTATATTTCTGCATTAACTTAGAGCCACAGTGCATATTTCAACCTGTGAATTTTATTCAAAACAAATGCACCATGGAATGTAAAGGCAGTATGTTGCTGAATATAACCACTGTAATAGGTATATCTGTAATTAATCATAATCATAAGTTTTATTTGTCAAGCATATATAAAATAACAGGTAAAAGTATAAACATAATTTGAATACATGAAAAAGGAATATTAGGACAGGGATGGTAGGCACTCTGGTGCACTTATGCATGCCCCTTACAGACTTCTTAGGAATGGGGTGAGGTCAACAGTAGACAGTTTAAGGTTAAAGTTTTTGGGGTTTGGGGAAGAAGCTACAGAGTCAGGTAGTGCATTCCAAGCATTGACCACTCTGTTACTGAAGTCATATTTTCTGCAATCGAGTTTGGAACAGTTTACCCTGAGTTTGTATCTATTATTTGCTCGTGTATTGTTGTGGTTGAAGCTGAAGTAGCCATTGACAGGAAGGACATCGTGGCAGATAATTTTATGTACTATGGTTAGGTCAGACTGAAGTTGGCGTAGTTCTAAGTTGTCTAAACCCCAAATTTGGAATCTGGTGGCATATTTTATTGCAGTTAGAGGAATGGAAGACTCTTCTCGTAAAATATCTCTGGACTCTCTCGATTGTATTTATGTCTGATATTCAGTGCAGGTTCCAGACAGATGAGCTGTATTCAAGAATTGGTCTAGCAAATGTTTTGTATGCTCTAGATAGTAGTACAACATTACCAGAGAAGAAGCTATGCAAGATTAGGTTAACAACTCTTAATGCCTTTTTGGCAATGTTGTTACAGTGGGCTTGGGCACTTAGATCTTTAGAAATGAGTACTCCAAGGTCCTTGACAGAGTGAGGGTCATCTACAAGGTCATGTCCATCTAATTTGTATTTTATGTTTTGATTTTTTTTTTGCCAATGTGCAAGACAGAACATTTGTTGGTTGAGATTTGAAGTTGCCACTTGTTAGACCAGTCTGACACATAGTCAAGGTCTTTTGCATTGTTGGTGGTGTTGAATAGTTTAACATCATCAGCGAAGAGAACAAGTTACTTTTAATATGATCACAAAGGTCATTTATGTAAAGTATGAAGAGTGTTGGACACTGTTGGACACTAAGACACTGCCTTGGGGAATACTGCTATTAACATGTACAGGATTTGATAGAGTATTTGGTGTAAAAATTAATCTATACCTTAATGAGAACCTAGCTATAAAGGTTCAACCATTTTGTCTGAACTTCATGTGCTCAGGAACATGCTGCAGATATGGATAAAACTAGCTTTTGTTTAATCTGATTTATTTTATGATATCATTCTGAAGTACATTATTGTGAATACTTCCCCAGCTGACTCTAATAAATAAGTAAAGAAAAAAATGAATAAAAATAATTTACCCATGCCTCAAGGGAAATTCATAATTATGAATGAAATGTGCACTTAAAATCTATTGCGTAGCACTTACTCTTTAGGCAAGTAATTATTAATTTAAAATTAGCTAGTCAGATCTTCATTTTTTTGCTAATAATTTTAATGTTATGCACTTGTTTTGCTCCTTTTGGACAGGTTCCTGAGCTGTCTGCTGTAAGATTCTTTGACTGGTGCTATTTATAAATTAAAGTGAAAATTAATGCCCGCTCATTTCTTCAGCTCATCTCCTTTCCTTGGCTTAATTTATTCTTGTCCATATTCCTTCTGAAAGCCATGTTTTTCCATCCATCTCCTCCATTTGTACTGGCACTTAACTTCTCTCTGAGCACCCAGAATGTGACACCAGACAAACAATGCAATAACTGATGATTCAGTGAGTAGATCATTTTGTGCCATGAAGGGGTTTGTTTGTGGAGGAAGCCACAATGCTGTGTCATAAATCAAAATTTACCGAAGACAATGGTTGGGTTCATATGTGAACACAATCTACATATCAATTTTTAATACACGCTTAAGATATATTACTGTAGGTTGACTCCACAAATCAGAAGAAAGGAGCTGCCACTGAGAAAGAAGTAAAGAACCTAGAAAAATCTATTGATCTGTTCCTTTATAAGTTATTTGTACAGATATCAAGCTGTTGGATAGCACCAGTGAGAACTGAAACCTCCCTGTATTTCAGTGTTTGCATCACTGTCCAAGTCTGAGCACAGTAAAAAAAGAAAAAAGACTTGAGTACCATTAAAGGAGAAATCTGCCAAAGTCTTGGCTTTTGATTCTAAGAAAGAGTAAATTAAATAGTTTCTGTCTATATCTTAGTGCACTGGTATGGAACAATGCTTGATTTGAGGAGTATACTTAAATATGAAGAATGTGCAGAGGGGGACATTCCAAGGCAAGAACAAAAGTGAATTTCATTAATATTAATTAAAGAAATTAAATACAGTTAGCAAAAAGTATTGTTATTTTTTTTTTGTGATTAAAGATGCAAAGCTTCTTTAAAGAGTCTAGAGAGCCCTAGACCTTGGAATTTATGCAGGTAGCTCAGAATCAGTTCTAATTTTCTAATCTAGAAAATCCAGAAGAAGCTCAATAAGTAGCTTATACAGCTTCTGCTTGAGAGGTCATTACATTTTCTCGAGACAGTCTGCTCCTCACACCATTAGGAAGTTCTTTCTAATTGACCAGAATCTATTTTCATTCTTTGGTTCATAGCCTGTCCATTGGAAAACTGTGCAGTCACTGTGTTTCCATATATAATAAAACTTGAGAGGTAGGGTGAGGTATAGAGTTTTCCATTAACTATTCTAATCCTAACAGATATTATTTGGAAGTTGCTGTGCCTATCCTTCAGCAGCTCACTCCATTCCGCTGCTGTGCACCTGAAGCAGCTTGTATGCATTTTGGGAGAAGCACCTTTTAAAAGCTAAAGCAAAAGAGAGAGTGATAAGCGGTTGAGTTTGTCTTGTGATGAAAAGACACATGCAACCTCAATCAGTTTCTCCTGGGTGCAGCCTCAAGAGGAAAGGGAAAGGAGGTGCAGTGAAAATGATTTGGTTTCCAGCAGTTGTTGACACCAGTAATCAAAGCACCACTGAAGGAGCAGTACTTCCTGCTTTCCAAAGATAAGGGAGAATGGAGTGCTGCACTCGGCTCTGCTCATCCAGGTGGGCATGAGGGAGCCTAGAGATAGATGTAGAGAATCATGCAATTAAGATAACCTGCCTAAGGAGGCTGAGAAGCAAGAAGAGCGAGTTTCTATTTTGTATGTTTGATTCTAGTCATATCTGCCAAAGGGTCTTTAGATGTGGGAGCAGAAGACTGTTTCTTGTATTGCAGAACTGGAAAAGAAAATGGGAGAAAGAGATCCTTCAGTCCTGAACAATGATGGATAATGTTTTATTAGCTATATTCCCCATCCAGGCTAGGCAGTGCTTAATGGAGGAATTGCAGGCAACCTCCACTGCTTACTCAATCATATCCTTGAATTATGGGAAGTGTTCTAATCTAGGCCGAACACAAAGTGCTCTTAGGAATGGATCGTGCATTTTTGTGCCTGGCTTGACTCCTTATTTCACTTCCTGAAAATCAATAACATTTTGTTATGCTAACAGTAGCATACAATGTAGCTTAAAATTTCCAATTTTTACTTCTGGAATAAAATAATTTATAGATTATTCTAGAATAGAGCATTCTAAAAAGAACAAAATTGCTCTTGCTAGATGCTGTGTGAACCCTATTTGTGTTAACTTTGGGCCCGTCTCTCAGCCTAAACTTACTTCAAGAAATTACTGTAGGAAAAAGGAGAGGAAAGGAGAGAGATGTACATCACCAGGATCTCCTGGAAGAAAGGTAAGATAAAATGATAATGAATGAATTTGAATGGATTTTTCAACAGCCTAGAGCAGGGGTGTCAAACTCGATTTCATTGAGGGCTGCATCAGGGTTGTGTTTGACCTCAGGGGGCTGGGGGTGGGCATGGCTGGGGTGGGCATGAACAGGATGGGTGTGGCCGGAGTGGGCATCACTTGTTGAGGCTCCATTTTCGGTCATGACGGCCTCTTGCAGCCCTCTGCCAGCAAAAATGGAGCTTGGGGAGCACGTGCGCAGCTCACCCAGGTTCTATTTTCAGGCCGTGACAGCCTCCTGCATCCCTCTACCAGCGAAAACAGAGCTTAGGGAGGCTGCGAATAGAGCCCAGGTGGCCGAGGTAGAGGCCACCCAGGCCGGTCCTTCACTGGCAGAGGCACCGAGGGTCAGTCCTTCGCTGTTTCCAGGGTGGCCCCACAGGCCAGATCCACCCACCCCATGGGCCGGATCCAACCCACGGGCCTTGAGTTTGACACGCCTGACCTAGAGCAAAATGGCTCAACCCAACTAAACTCTAGTCCATATCTGGATTTCTGCTAAATTCTTTTCCTGATTTCCAACCCTTTGGAGCCATGCACTTTTTAAAATACTTTCTCAAACACTGATGGAGTACAATGAAGACAGGAGCTATGAGAAGGATATTATATTTTATTTCACATGATGATTGGTAAATGTTCATTCAAATCAAAATGCCCCTGTAATAAGGTAAGCTGGGATGAATCAATTAGCAGTATTATTAGCAGATTAGCAGAACTAGTAGCAGCAGCAGGCTTGCCCACCGGCCCAGACGTCATCACGGTCTATGCATGCGCAGAAGCACTGCAAGCACGGTCACAGTTGCAAACTGGTAGTAAAGGTAAGTGGAACCCACCACTGCTATGTGCCACTGTCCTTATGCTGCTTTTTATCATTACAAAGATTTGATTTGGTTTATGTGGCTTTGTTCATTTTAATAGATTCTCCTAGTAAGAGTTATTTGTATCTGTGATTTGCTGGTAGCTGTCTTAACCTGCTGTATTAAACAGGTTTTTAAATTATGCTTTCCTTTGCACAATTCCTTGGTTCTTCTTGTGAAGAGACCTAATGGGATAATTTAATTTGCTTCCCTTCCACAACTTACTGGGATTCTTTTGGTTTTTGATTAGCCAAAAAGTAGCTTAAGTAGTAGGATTTTTTTTTTTAGAATCTTTCTTAATTCTCATTACCCTTTAAGTTCTAGCACTATTGTGCTATATTGTTATTGTTCTTGTTGTTAGGAAAGTCAGTCTCAGTTTGAGGGTTATTCTAATCTACTGGCCCGTTCAGGTCTCTTCCATTTTGTTTCATATATTTCAGTATTTTTAACTAAACTTCACATTAGACTTTTACCAATTATTTATGCTTTGGGGTAAGGCTATCTGTTCTGGCCCTAAGCCCATGATATTCTCCAACTCATTTAATTTTCATCTTCCTTCTCCTCCAGGATGGATGATCTCCCATTTTGGAAAATAGAAATACTAGATATTTTATAAATCAGTTTCTATTCTTAGGCAAGACATACAGCTTTCTGATAGGTACAAAATGTAAGCAGATGAATTATTTTTATATAGAAATAAAATTAGAGATGAATTCAATTTTAATCGCAGTTTTGAAACATAGATTTCATAACATATATTATTCATTAAATCAAAGCTGCTAATGTGGCTATGCTTGCTATAAAATATTTTTTCTATGCATAATTGTTTATTTTATGATCATTTTAAATTATACACTAGAGTCTTGCATAATTCCTCATATTTTTAGAAGGTCATGGAATCAGCTTTTTCTCAGAAACTTCTTGGTGGAATGATATGTTTGTCCGGTTTCCAAATGATTGCCAAAAATAATGCTTTAAATCAATGCACAACACAGCCACTAAGGAAGAGAGAGAGAGAAAATAAGAATTAGGATAACACACAGTTACTATTTAAAGTTTCACAGAATTTACTATTGCAATATTTCCCCACTTATAAATCCCCAGAATTTATAATCATTTAACAAGTGCTGGGCAACCCATAGTCTTTTTATAGTCTCCAGGACTCCTTTTGATTGCAGCACCAACATTTAGTAGTGCTTTTTTATGAACTGTGCAGTCTTTTTTTTCTGGTCATCAACTGCTTAATACCTCTTTGGTGAAGGCACCTCTTTCTGTATTTTTCATTACTGTTTTCTTAATTCTGTCAGAGTACAGCCCTTCCTAGTGCTATCTGCAATAAGCTCTCCCCAATTACAGCTATCAGGTCTGGCAAAGAAGGCATACTGTGGATTCTGCTTACTAGGGAATTAGATCTGTCTGCTAGGGCAGGAGTTCCCAACCTCTGGGTGTTTGCAACCGGGCCACAAAAGCGGCAGGTAAGTGTGTGTGTGTCAGCATTTCAAATAATGCACACATAAAAAACAGAACTCCGAGGCAGGTAGATTCCTCAAAGAATAATTTATTGGGTACATCATATTGGCACAACTGGTGAAAACCGATTCTGAAAGTTCCAGTGGTTTTCACCAGATTAAAAAGTAAAAATTCCCCCTTCCCCCAAGTTATCAGTCACATTGTCCAATAGAGGTGCTGGCTGGTTGCTTGGTTACTCCACTCCTCCTCTCCCCAGCCATCTGTTGAAATGTCCTTGGTTCCCACAGGAAAACTTTTTGTTTTCACTACAAACCCCCAGCTATCTATCTCCCCACTCCCTGTCCCTTCTTCTTCTTCTTTGTGGCAACCCTGAAACCTCAAAGATGGCCTCAGCCGGGTTCACTTCAGGGTTGTCAGTGTGTGCATGAGCATCCCCACACACGAGCAGCAGACGAGTGCATGCATGCACGTCCATTTGCGTAAGTGGCAGGCTGGTAAGCATCGCAATTGGAATAACTTTGCAGTTATGGTGATTTGATATTAATATTGTATTATCACTCTGTAATGTTTTAGCCATACAAATAGTTTACTACAGCAAACTTACCTCTGTCAAAGAAAGCTGAACTGTTCCATCCTTATCCTTATCTAGTATCTGAAACATTTCTGAGTAGTGAATCAAGAGCAGTGTTAGATTTAATGCATGATAAGCCCAAATGCATGATAAACCAAAAATAAATAACTAAGGATGAATAGAGGTAATTAAAACCTGGCCTTCAGAATCTGAAGTTCAACTACTTCTAGTTAAGATTTTATATGATAGTCATATATGTTTGTATGGGGAAAAACAAACTGGATAGTTTCTTCTACAATATGCACAAAACTCATTTCTCCTTATGTAAGTTTTAGAATTAAGACGTCAATGTGAATTTCATTTGACTTTTTTTTTTTTAAATCAAAGAGCAGTATTACCTAAAACCACTAAAGATCTTTCTTTCAGTGCAGGGTTAACTGAAAAGTTATGTCTTTAAAGTAAATTGGGTCAGACAGACTAATCAAGAGAACAAGAGCGATTTTATCCAATAACCAAAACTAAAAGATCCTGAGGAAGACGTTGCTCCTAACTTCAAATGTGGAGATCAGGCAGGCCTTGGGCTTTAATCAAACTGACTCACTGATTTGTTCAAGTGGAAAACTTTTAACTTGGACGCTATTGTGGAGACATGAGATTCTGTGCATGTATTATATAAATTTTCTGTCATGATTTCCTTTTTTTAAATATCCAAAAGCTTTATATATTATAATAAATTGCTCTTCAATTGCAAATAAGTTGGACTTTCAAATCTTTAAATAATAACACTGATCTCAAAATAAAATATTGCAATCAGTATCTTAAAAAGGTAAAGGTTCTCCTTGCACATATGTGCTAGTCGTTCCCGACTCTAGGGGGTGGTGGTCATCTCCATTTCAAAGCTGAAGAGCCAGTGCTATTTGAAGACATCTCCATGGTCATGTGGCCGGCATGACTAAACGCCAAAGGCGCACAGAACCCTGTTACCTTCCCACCCAAGGTGGTCCCTATTTTTCTACTTGCATTTTTTACGTGCTTTTGAACTGCTAGATTGGCAGAAGCTGGGACAAGTAATGGGCACTCACCCCATTACACAGCACTAGGGATTCAAATCGCTGAACTGCTGACCTTTCGATCGACAAACTCAGTGTCTCAGCCCCTGAGCCACTGCATCCCTTAGGTATCATAGGCAGCTCCTATTGGCTCATTGGAACTTTGTAAAAGAATAATTTGTCTTCAATATGTGTCTGTATCTGCTTTATCAGATAGAATGTGTTTGGGATCTCACCCTGTTTATCTAATATATCTAATAAAATAGAAACATTTTACAATAGTTTTCAATCACTGACAGAGGTATTTTGTACTCAGGTCAAAAATATTTTGCCTGTTAGTAAAAAATTCTTGCTGGGAGATGTAAAACGTAGCAGATTCCCACCCCCTTCTTCTTTTAGAAATACTTACTGAACAAGCATTCTAGACGAATCATACAGGACACAAAGCCATCAAAGTCAATGGCCAGCTTGCTGCAGGCATAACGAATAATTATACTTTGCTGGATTTTGTTACTGAGAGTGAAACCTGTGGAAAAGGAAAGCCCATAATTAAAACATGGTCATGTGATTGTGCTGATCCTCCATAATTTGTCAGTTCAGTACAGTTTAGAACAATGTTTTTCAAAGTTAACCACCTTAAAATGTGTGAACTTCAACTCCCAGAATTGCCCAGCCAGAATTCTAAACAGATATTACTGGGTGGTTATTCCTCCTGATAGGTATGTATATTCTTGGCAAAACTATCCCCAATATGAAGCTTTTCTGGTAATTTGGGACTGCAATTTTTAGGACTTTCAGCCAGCTGGCCACTGATCATGTTGATTGGTTTTTACAAGTTCTGAGGTATAATGCACCTAGAGGAAACCAGGTTGAGGAATGTATGTTAATTTTAAAAGTAGGTCTTAACTGGGGTTTGGTAAGACTTGGAGGCTTATGAACAGAATGTTTACTTAAGTCTGACTCCTATCCCTGACTCCTATTTTTTTCTCCATTGATTTTTGTTCACTGAATGCATCAGGACAGAGGCGTGAATAGGGAAACCTAAAAGAATGAATATATTTTATTAAATGTATTTTCATCAGCTTCAGGCCACTTCATTATATGGGGTGGTGTCAGACTCCTTTAATTTTTTGTTACCATAAACTAATAGCATTCTTATACAATGTCCAAAAGAATGAAAATATTCTTGGGATAGATACATTGATGAAGATTCTCAGTCATCCAGGTAAAGTTGTCTGTTGAGTCATGGCAACTGGACTTCCTTTCTTGTTGTTTTGTGATTTTTGCTGCTCATCCAAGCAGCAGTCAGAGCAAGTCAGTTAGGCAGAGACTAGTAATGTACCAACTCCTCCTGTACCAGCCTCAGGGGTTTCTTCCCCAAAGTGTATGGCAGTATGTCAATGAACTCCCTAACTTTCTCTGACTGATGAAGCTTCTTAGTGGAACAGTGAAATGGTTCACACCAACAAAAAAATAAATCCAGTTGTCATGACTCAATTTTTAGTATTCTTGGGATACTTATTCTTAATTTATTATTTTATTTTCTTGATTGACAAGTATCACTCAATTCATTTATTTTAAATATTGAAACAAACTTTGAATAGATTGTTTAATCCCTGGTTCATTTGGCCAGTTTCTTGAATCCAGTCCACACCATGTCTACAAAAGCAGATGTCTAGACATTGGTCTGCACTGGCATAATATGAAAAGTTAGAGGGAGATGATACCTGCTACTAGCAACCTGGGGTTGCATATTTCAAGAAAGATTAGGGGGAACTAAGTTTAGGGCTCATAGGGCATCAGATTTCCCAGTAACATACTTTCCTCCTGACTCATGAAATGTGGGAAGTACATCAAGGGAGCTGTGTGGATGAGCCCTTAGTCTCTCTTGCACACTCAGCATATCATTTCATACCAAACTCGATCAGACAAAAATTCATCTGGGCAACATGTTGTGGAAATCTCCCATCATTGCAGTGTTCTATGAGCTAATTATCATGTTAATTCATAGTATGATTTATTATGTAGAAATAATGTAGATAGAATCATGACAGCCTGTATTGTCAACCTATAGGATACTGCAGAGGCAAGCTGATGCTATGGAGAAAGGATAATTTTGCAAATTGTAATGGTGAAATCATTTTTCCCACTCCAGGACTACAATAACGGGAGAAAGCACACCTGTTAGCATTTTCTATCTGCTGCAGATAGAAAATTTGGGGATTCAGAGTGCTGGAAGAACAATGCTAGTGAAGATTTTCAGAGCATTAATCAACTGGTATGCCTCAATAACTCCAGCTTCCAGTGCACTTCCTATATAAAGCTGAGCATTTAGGAATTCTAATCCCAACCCATCTGAAGGGTGCTAGGCTGAGGAAGTTTGCTCTATAATATAATATTTGCTCTATTATCTTACATCTTTTCTTCTGAACTAGTCATGGACCTTAAACTCCCTCATCAAGCCTTGAAGAGGAATGCATCATAAGCTACTTCACAGGATTTTCCTTGTTCTTCTGTTTGAAGGATAAGTACCTAATTAGAGTAGCTTTGATACATCCAGTCCAGTTAAATGGGACCTCTGGTTGCAGGGAGTCAGTTTCATACAAAACACTCTTTTTCCAGTGTTTGAAGCTTAATTTAAGTGCCAGCTGCAGCTATCATTTGCTGGTCTAGATGGATAGATGCGTTTACTGAAAGTCAGCATTTTCCCTCTGGAGAATCTCTTTTTCCCCCCCCCTCTGAATGAATACTTTTTTCCCCTGTACAAAGAGTTCTGAGGCACTTTGAAGATAAAATACCATTAGCTGTTAGGGCCTAGCTGGAATCCAATGCATGAATTATTCTTCTTAGTTGGCAGAAATATATACCAGTACTTCTAATTGATCCAATGATTATGATATATAAAGTTACAATATATTTCCCCTCTGTCACTCTGTTCCAGGCATTAATTCAAGGATAAGTGGAACAGGGCCATTCAGGCTGGCCCTGCATCCCAATGTGATTTGCTGCACTGAATATGAATATGAGGTGGAGGTTTCTTGCCACCATACAGAAGAAAGTGCACAAGAAAAGTAAGCAGACATCTTGCTTGCAGACCCAATCTGTGGTCATTGCTTGGAACATTTGTTGCATATCATATTAGAAGTTTATTTCACCGAAACCCGGGAGGCTTTTTTTTTTTCCAATGCATGATATACTGGAATATATGAAAATTGGGTGCAATAAAAAGTTTAACAAAGTATTTGATTAATTTAATAATTGGAAGCTCTTTTTAAAAAGTTCCTAATTATTAAACTCTCTTATGGTGAACTTCAGAGTAAGGCTGATGAGTGACAATTGCATATTCTGTACTTATAAGGAGACACATGGGCTTCTGCAGAGGGAGGCAAGTGATAAAACGCATGGGGGAAATGATTGGCCATACATTTTGATAACTACATGGAGCTCCTTTGTATATGAAGGACCCTGATTCGGAGTTCCATATGTGCACTTCTATGCAAGTGTAGATTGTATCTTCCAAGCTGCCTAAATGCACAGATTAAAAATAGCACATTTGTTAAAGAGGAGAGCAGCTGGAGAACAACAAAAGAAGGTCAGCTTTAGAGGAAAGTCTAGGGGAAATATTCTTGGTCCAAGTATGTCCCCTACTGTCCTATCTATGATTACGTCAGGAAAAAAAACACTGATGATAGGCAAAATTAAAGAATCAGATGCAGAATGAATGAATTACCTTTTCATGGACATTATGTCATTTATTAGCAGTCAAGTTGACCTTTCTTAAAGATGTGTATGTTCTAAATTGTAGCATTGGTTTTAATTTAACTTAACTTCTTTATATGTCACATTTCTTGTTAGCATTATTGTGGTTGGTCGCATAAACACCTAGATATTTAGACTGATCTTGCATTTTTATCCATCCATCAAATCCTTCCCAAGGACCTAGGGTAGGGGGATAATGTTGAATGACGATGATGATATGCCAGGTTGTTATGATCTGCAGTTGTTAATGAATTACGTCCCATAATTCTTTGCAAGCCAGTTGGATTCTGCTGCTGATTCACAGCCATCTTTTCTAAATGAATCAATGAGAAAACAGTTCCTGGAGAGAAAAGGGTGGGGGGGGGGGACTGACCATTCACAAGCATACCTGCTTCCTTGAGAGCATTTCTCATTTCACGTGCATCTATGGTTCCAGAACAGTTCGTATCTACTTTTTTATAGATTTCCTAGACCACAAGAGAGAGAGAAAAAAGCTACTGTCAGCTATTTCAGCCTAACTGTAGATATATCAGGTCAACTAAGATATTAATGGCTAGTCCAACCAGGCAGGAGAGATAGTTGTTTCTGTTAAGAATGGTGGAGTGAGGATTCAATTACCTCATGACAAGCTGTGTGTCCTGGGAAGTGATTCCCATAACTCAAGTTGCTTACAAGTCAGATGATGAAGTGGCCTTTGAGAAATAACCCCCTTCTCTGCCAAAGATTGTGATGCGGAACCGAGGGAAATACTTGAAAGGAACAATAGACAACTCTTTTTTCTCAGCTCAAAAGGTTTCTTATCCAACTATACATTTAAAAGCTATTCTGACTTGTTAATTTAGTAGGGTGTTTTTCATTGGTATATTAAATCACTGGCATTATTACTGATGAAGATGTGTGATTAATTGTCCTACCAAAGTTTCAAAGGATTTAACCAAGTTGTCAACTGATCTGGAAAATTAGCAACACAGATAATTTCCTACCCTCTCTTGCTGAACTGAGTGCCAGACGGAAAACAACTCTATTGGGTTTGGAAACAAAACTAATAAGATTTTATTCATAGTGTGAATAAGATGCATATCTCAGAACTACATGCTTATCTCAAATTAGTGCTTTACTGCTCACGGTTTTTCCCCCCCAGTTTAAGATGACATCAGATTTAGGAAGGATTAGTTTGCAAGGCAATCAAACCAGTCAGTCCTAGAGGAGATCAACCCTGACTGCTCTTTAGAAGGCAGATCCTGAAGATGAAACTCAAATACTTTGGCCACCTAATGAGAAGGAATGACTCACTGGAGAAGAGCCTAATGTTGGGAAAGATTGAGGGCAAAAGAAGAATGGGACGACAGAGAATGCTGTGGCTGGATGGAGTCACTGAAGCAGTAGGTGTGAACTTAAATGGACTCCAGAGGATGGTAGAGGACAGGAAGGCCTGGAGGAATGTTGTCCATGGGGTCGCAATGGGTTGGACACGACTTTGCAACTAACAGCAACAAAAAGTTTGCTTTTTACCAGATATTTCTGAATCTTCATCCAAAGGATCTTGAATTCTACAAGTCCCAGGGTACCGATTCCATCTTTCTGGATAGTGTTAAGGTCTAATTCAAAATTTCAAACATATTTTTCTTAATGTTTTTTTACATTCTTAAACAAGACATTCCAATCCCAATAAAAATGCATAGTTCATGTAGGGACGTGATTCTGTAGTTTCACCACATATAACAGATTAACAGATTTAACAGAGTTGGAAGGGACTTTGTAGGTCATCAAGTCTAACCCCCACCCGCCCTAAGCCATTTCTGACAAATGGCAGTCCAATCTCTTCTTGAAAGCCTCCAGTGATGAAGCTCCACAGCTTCCGAAGGCAAGCTGTTTCATTGATTGATTGTTCTTACTGTCAGAAAATTTCTCTTTATTTCTAGGTTGAATTTCTTCTTGATCAGTTTCCATCCATTATTCCTTGTCTGGCCTTTGCGTGCCTTGGAAAATAGCTTGACCCCTTCCTCTCTGTGGCAGCTCCTCAAATATTGGAACACTGCTATCATGTCTCCCCTGGTCCTTCTCTTCACTAGACTAGCCATGCCCAGTTTCTGTAACCGTTCTTCATATGTTTTACTCTCCAGTCCCCTAATCATCCTGGTTGTTCTTTTCTGCACTTTTTTTAGAGTCTCAACATCTTTTTTATAGCGCAGTGAACAAAACTGGATGCAGTATTCTAGGTGTGGTCTTACTACAGCGTTATAGAGTGGTATTAGTCAGTAGCGGGTTCCTCTTACCTTTGCTACTGATTCAAAACAGTGAGAGTGTGTGTGCTTTGCTCACACACGGCGCTTCTGCGCATACGCAGAGCATCTGTGATTATGTCTGGCAGGTGGGTGGAGCCTCCTGCCACCACCATCAGTTCGCAGGAACCAGGGCGAACCAGTAGAAACCCACCACTGGTACCTCACTTGATCTTGATTGTATCCCTTGGCTTTTTTGGCTGCTGCGGCACACTGCTAGCTCATATTTAACTGGCTGTCCACTACGACTCCAAGATAAGAAAACACTCTTCCTGTTGCTATTTTTTAAAAAAATAAAAGTGGGTTGATCAGACCTGGACTCAATTTGAAAAATGATTATAGTGTTGTAGAAGCATGTGGATTGTATTTTGAGAACAGTAAGAACCAACCACCCCCTGAAAATCTTTGGTAAAAAGATTTACCAAATCCATTTGCAAATTATCAAACTTGGAAAACTGGTTTAGGACTAATGATTACAACTCTGTTACTATGTGAAAAGTGAACTATTAGAACTGTTTATGATTTTTCAGACCTCTCTGTATATTTTTATTATGTACACCCAAAAAAAGAGTAAATGTATCCTGAACTCATTACAATTACATTTAGATTATGCACAACAACATGGGTAACTGCAGTTAATGCACAAGAGATTATTGCAGAATTCAGGCAGAGCATGAATATAAATCAGCAAGAAAACAACCATGCAGCTGATAATAAGTTTTACTATCCTTGCTACCAGACCGTTTAAATCAGTATTCTACTCTACATTTTATGCCAATAGCAAGTGAAGACAGATGCACCAGAAATGAGATGTGTAAATCTTGGCTTATCTAGGCAAAAGTTCACAAGGGAAATCCAGTGAAGAAGGGTGACATTTAAAAGATACATCTAAGAGACTGATCATCTCCCTGCAGGTGTTTATGTTGAATCCATCACTTTTAATGTCTATTCCTATACAATAAAAGAGACAAAAAATGTTATTCAAATATTTTTCTGCATCCCATGGTAACACAAGATCTTCAGGCATGTTAATCTCTCCAGTTGAAGCAAAAAAAAAAAAGCTTTATTTTTATTAGCTCATTTTGAAGCAAAATACCTTTCAGAAGAAAGATCACATGAATACTGGTGTCAAGACAGTTACCTAGCAATTTCCCATTTCATTACAAAAGGTTTTAACATTATCTTCGGTAATTTTAACAAAAAGAAAAGGAATTTGAAAAGATGACCTAGAAAAATTTTACCGTGTGTGTGTGTGTGTGTGTGTAAAATAACTAGCTTTTTTTCCTGCCAAACAAGCTCAGATATTCCTAGGGAACAGATTAGGAATATGCATCCCAATGGCTGAGCTATGGCTTTTTGTCATGTGCACAGACAACCCATCCCTCCCAATTATAGAAAAAGGATTTACTTCTTTAAAAAAAAGCAGAAGCTGTGTGCTGAATCTGGAAAACAGTTCTAGGGCCCCAGTACTCTCAGAAATAACTCACTGGAATCCCAGAAAACAAGAAGTCCAGGAAAGGTGAAATAGAACAGATGTTTTGAGGAGCATTATTTTTGAAGGAAATTGGTAACTGGGATTTTGTATTAGATGATGAAGACTAATATGTCCAATTTCAAGGCTGCCTGCATCCTTGATTCTCTGCAACTTGCAAATAAAAGAGAAATATTACATATAAAAGGAGAAACCCTATAGCCAAGAAACAAGTTAATTTTATATTGGCCTGGAGTGACTAGTAGGATGTTATACTATAATCTGTTCAGAAGGTTCTTTTAAACCTTCTAAAGGTCTATGTCATGTTTTAAAAGGTCAAAGTCATTTTAGAGTCCTTAAAGTCAAAAGGGATGCTTGAGGGATCAGGGAGTGGTTCTGAAAATTCTGCATTATTTCCTGAAATCAGTTGCAACTTACTTTTTGTTATGACTCTATTCAAAATAGTCTGAAGTTCATCAGCAGTCAGTTCACAATCCTGCATAAAAGAGGAAAAGTAGAGATCAAGGAGACATACACACAATAAAAAGCAACACAGCCATGGTCATCACACCCTTATCCTTTGTTTAAATTTCAATCTGAAGCAGCACCACTTGGAAGATTCTGTAGTCAGCCAGAATCAAGTTTCATTTAGCACTCCCAAATGCATTTCTTTGCAGCTAGGATCCATTAATTAAATAAGTTTAGCACATATATTGGTGGATCCTCCTAGCCAGAATTACTGGAGATTTCAGAAACCAAGGAATGCTTTATTTTTGTAGGTTGGATCTATGTATGCAGTCCTTTTGCCACGAAGATATCACATTCATGTTACTTATGAGAACAGCTCTATATTCATATTCACCAAGGATATATATGTATAGATACAGTATCTGCAAGATAAGGCTTCTTAACAGCCTTGGCTTACTGGAGATTGGTATTACAGTGCTACATTGCTTTGTCTCTGACTCAGACTATTTGCCGATTGAATATGTCAGTTAAAAACTAGTCAACTGGACACCATAATAGGCTTTTTTTCAGTCCAGTCCAACAGATAAATATACTGTTCAGAATTGAGTCCAGGCAAGCAGCTTCCTGAACTGAACCTCAAACGAAGCTGCTTCCTTTCCATAATGTTTCACACAACATGTGTGCAAACATACATGCATCCATTGATGTGCCACATAAAATGTGAAGCCTTTCAGAATATTTTTTCTCCAAATTTCTCTCTCATCTTTACCTCTTTTCCTAACTGGAAGTTTGAAAGAAAACAAAGGAAGAAAAGCAGAAACAGTGCAAATATTAACAACAGAAGGAATAATCACAGAAAAAAAACTGGACTTAAGAAATCATCTTCAGAGAAAAGGTTAATCAATCCCTCTTAACCATAATTTCCCTGGTCCATTTGCTCTCCTCTAAAGTTAATTCTCTCACTAAAAATTATAGTAGTTAGGCTAATACGTCATCTACTAATTCTGCTCAGGCAGGTTGATAAAGGACTACCACTAGAAGATGAATAAATGTGGGGAAGACCCTAGTGGATGACTAAAGGGAGCAGTGCTGAGGGCAATTGACTGCTGTACTAATGGGATTAGAGACTTGAAGTTATAGTCCTCTGGGGTAGTATCCTATACAGAAAGTGTATTAGCTACCATTTATTTCCAAATGCAGTTCAGACTGCTGGTTTTCGATGTTATCTATGCTCAGGTCATGGCTATCTTAGTTATTCCCCTAAATAAATTCTGACCACCAAATCTAATCTGATAGAGAAGGCCTGCTAAAAGTCTCATCCAAACAGGGGGGTATGACAAGAGAAAAGGCATTCTGTGATTGTTCCCCTCCTCTGGAACAACCTATCCTCCAAAGAAAGAATGGCCCCAAGGAAAGAATAGCCTTTGAAGATGAGGAGCTGAAATAGAAATTGCATCATTGGTGACACTGTTTTGTGGTTTCTTTTCTATTTTATTGTGATTATTTGCATTGTATTTTGAACCTATTGGCATGCTATCTAGAGCTTCTGGGAGCGAGGCAGTTGGTAAATCTTATCATTTGGTAAATAAATGTTCTGGCTGTCAGGGTCACATAGCCCTTTGGATGTGAAGGCTGAAAACATTCTTTAGAGCGTAGAGGTTGCCTGCATCTCCTTGAACACACATTTTCCCAGGATTGGGCTGCAGCTGCACTGGGCACCCAGAAAAGGCTGCAATGGCTTTAAGGAGTGTCAGAGAGTCCCTACATGACTCCCTCACCTCCCACATACCCCAAAGTTATTTTTGCTTTCACAACCAAAGCATTGTGTCACCCTGTTAAGCAAATGAAGGAGGATTGTATGATACCAATATAAAAACTGGTTGATATGAATTAGATACAGATCTGTTAATTTAAAGTTCCAAAATATACTATTTATCTAATCTTGAATATACATTTATATCTGTCTCTTACCTCCCCAGAAAGCTTTTGGAACAGACTTTTGAATTCGTTGTCTATATCCTTGCCTGTAACTTGAGGCTAAAAAAACGAAGAGATTGTAAATAGAATACTTTTACTAAGGAAGGTGATGGTTCTAGTGAAGAACCCTGAGGCATTTTGACTAAGCAGGTATATAGCTTGCAGAGATTATAAGACATAACAACACTAGCTAAAACAGCCCAATTTTATTTTGATAACGTATTTTAAATAGTATATGTTAGCATATACCTAGCTTTGTTAATGTCTAGGCTGCCTAGCTGATATCTCTTCAATTTTCCATCCATTGGGGTATTTTAGTAAGGATTTTGACTGAGAAAAGTGAATTATAATTCCAAAAAGTATTTACTGAAATCCCATAAAGCAGGGTATCTCAAAATTTGTGGCATCAATTTAATTTTTGTGAAAACTGACCTACATAAATATTGATGGCAGCAGACAAGCTATGCTATTTTTATCACTGGCTTCCCAAAGTGGTGAACTTGCACTATTCCCTCTTCCTGGCTCTGAAGAACTTCCACTCACACCAGACTCCCTCTTCCCTGTCAGCCCCATACATGCACAGCCACTAATTCCTATATTCCCATAAATCAATTACTGCAGTCTATACCCACCTCATCTGTCTTTCCTCACTTATGGACACCGAGAAATTTAAGGAGACTCCTCCTTAAATTTGTTTATCCCATCCACCTAGATGCAGCAGAAAGTTTTGAAAATAGCACTTGTTGCAATTTCTTTACCTTCAAGAAAGTATTTATTACCTTTAATAAAAGTGCAGATATCTTTCATACTCCATTAAAAGCAAAACTAGGGCAGACATGTTTTTGTGCCAGCCTTTTAATCTTCCAGGTTCCTTTCCTAATAAAGAGTTCTTAGATGTGTAGAACATATACAATATTTGGTAAACTTTCAGTTGGCCTGATAAACTGATTATTTTTATATGGATTTCAAAGTAAATATGTTAATTTGAGTCTGCTTAATTTATTTACCTCATATGGATTAGCAGTGGCAGTGTCCCCAATTTCTCTGTAATTAAAGAAAAATGTTGCAATTATGGTGACTTATAGTTTCAAAAGGCAATAAAACTAAATAAAAACAAGCTACAAACTTGAAATATAATCCATGAATTTCAAAGCCAATTTAAAAGAACAGTAGAATGACATGGAAGAATGACATGGAAGAATGACTATTAAAATATTCCATCTTTGGCTCTTGATGGGATTCCCCAAGCAAAGTTGGCCTGTAATCTGGGGGTACTCCTGGATTCACAGCTCTTGCTTGAAGAGCAGGTGACAGCTTTAGCTAAAAGGGACTTCTTTGTGCCATTTATGGCCTTTTCCTGGGTTGGCATTGCTTACTGTATGCGTGGCTTGGTCACTTCCCAAGTGACCAAGAGGACTGCACTAGTTGCCAGTTTGTTTCCTGATTCAATTCAAAGGGCTGTTGGTATTTTTAAAGCCCTTCATTTTAGGACCTTGGCATCTATGGGAATGCCTTCTCTTAGAGATCTCTGCCCATCAGTTATGAACTCTAACAGTGGGCCCTTTCTGTCCTGGCCCTCAGGGAATGTCATGTACAAGCACCCCACAGAAGGATCTTTTCCATATCGCCTCCTTTTCTAGAACATTATTCTCCTGATATCAGACAAGGTCTAACTTGGTTAGCCTTTCAGAAAGCATTTAAGACCTTTTTGTTCATAGGGCCTTCAAACAAGGGTGTATTTGTTTCCTTTGTAGAAGGTGAATGTTTATATTGTGATCACATCCCTCTGTCTAAATCAGTATTTCTCAACCTAAGAAATTTAGCAAGTCCACATATCTTCATGTTGCTAAGGCTGAGAAACGTTGGCCTAAATGTTTGAAATTGTTGGTGTTTCCAGTTCTTAATTTATACAATATGAGAGTCATATAACTAGCATATAAATCTAGCTAAGCAAACAAGCAAGCAAATAAGCTGAAGTCACCATCTAAAATGCATCGGAGAGCCCTGAAAATATTCTAGATCTGTTTTGCCTCCTTGACTGTTGCCCGACTTCAAAGCTGGATGAGAAAAAATAAGATCTGAAAATATTCCATCCCTTCCCAAAAGAAGGCAGCAGGATAAGGAAGACTGCCAAAGATTCTTGCAATGTTCCCTTCTCTTGTATATATTTGCCTGAAATGAAGTTTCTTCTCTGATGCCCTTCATGAGGCTCTCAAGGAAAGGATTTTCTCAGTGATCACAACATAATTGAGGTTAAGCCTTCTAAGCAAGAATTACCTGGCATTTCCTACAGGGTTGTTTAAGTAACCTAACTCTCATTTTGTTTGCAATCTTGAAAAGTGAATTGTTAGCAATGTGTATATTAAGTACAATGTGTATTTGGTTTAAAGTCTCTATTCGATTTTACTTCAAAGCTACAATTGTTTTACTGTAATTATACTTTTTGCTGTTGTATTTTGTTCATTTTATTTTTGTGAGTCATTCTGAAAATTATAGATATAAATACCTTGAAAAAAATAAAAATAACAGCCATTGTCAAATTGTATCATTCCTACTTAATACTAGTGTGCTCAACTGCCATTGTTTGCCTTCCTTGCTACCTATAATTTCTACCTAAATATAGATTTAACTTTCATTCTAGTGTAAAAAATAACTTTTCTCAAGTAATTGTATATTTGACCATAGTCAGAAGGAAGAGTTTGAACAAGTTCAAATAAAGGGAATTGTGATATTTTCTTAATTTTTAAATAAGCTTGGAAACTTAAACTATTATCTTAATTCAAGGGGGGAGAACAAGGTGCTCTTTAGAGCTCTCCAGTCTCACTTTTCCTCTCCAATTCAATTTACATCTCCTTTCCTATAGATCAGAGCACCTTTGCTATTTCCTCTTCTGGTTCTCAGCCTTTTTGTGCTTGCTCTCCTGCTGCCTTTTAATTCATTCTGCTTCTTTTATCATTTCTCTACCCCAAACTGTTCTAGCTGTGAAGACACATTTCTCCATTTTTTATAGAAGAGACAGGAAAAAGATAATGAAGACTGACAGAAAGGGATGCTTTAGCAATGTTAAGTTCCTTGTAAATTCCTTTTAGATTCATATATATCAATAGAATTGGTAGAATTGATAACTCACATGACAAACCCCACTATTTAGACTGCTGGCCATACTGGCTAGACTTCATAGGAATTAGAATTCAGTTATATCTGGGAGACCACAGATTAAGCACTCCCTTCCAAATGCACATATATTAAACAACTTCCATGCAAAATGGCATAACACTTTTTGGCGTGTGGTGGTAGAAGATACATACTGAGCTTTAATCTGTTTCACAGAGAAGATCCTAAGGCAGAAATGTCCATCTTGCGAAGGCTGAGAGGTGTATGGCACAATAAGATATTCTCCCTGTGGCAGGTGGAAGCGAATTGATGCTTCACGCGAGCAGACCTCTCGGCCAAAATGAACTACAGGTTTATTTGTTGAGAAGAACTCTCTGCTTAGATGAACATTAACTTGATTTTCTAACTAAAGAGAACAGTAAGAGTGAAAACATTAATTGCGCACAAGAATCAAAATAGAGAGCAGGACAAATATTCCTTTCAAGCAAATACCTAAGTGATTGTGCTAGGGCTTCATTATATAACTTGTCCTACTTATATATACTGGCACACCAGGCAGACCTTTAGCTTCATCTTCTATATTTACCTTTCTGGACTTCTGGCATGACTGACTAAAGTTTGTTTTGTTTTGTTTTATTAAATTTGTATACCGCCCTACTCCCGAAGGACTCAGGGTGGTGAACAGGCACAGGATAAAATACAGAAATACAAAAGTTAGAAACAATTTAAAACCAAATTAAATAATTTAGCCCACGACAATTAAAATCCCAATAATTTAAAACAAATTAAAATTTCAGTTTAAAAAATTTAAAAGAAAGGGGAGAAAAATTAGGCCAGGCCAGCTTGCTGGAATAAGAGGGTCTTAAGAGCACAGCAGAAAGTGCGCAGATCTGGGATCCTCCGTATCTCCCAGGGGAGCTCGTTCCAGATAGTGGGTGCCCCCACAGAGAAGGCCCTCCCCCTGGGGGCCGCCAGTCGATACTGCTTGGCTGATGGCACCCGGAGGAGCCCCTCTCTGTGAGAGCATACCAGCCGGTGGGAGGCTGTTTGTGGTAGTAGGCGGTCCCATAAATAACCAGGTCCTAAGCCATGGAGCGCTGTAAAGGTGGTAACCAAAACCTTGAAGCGCACACGGAAGACCACTGGGAGCCAGTGCAGCTCGCGCAGGAGAGGTGTCACATGGGAGCGCCATGTTGCTCCCATAACCACCCGCGCAGCCGCAGTCTGCGCCAGTTGGAGCCTCCGGGTGCTCCTCAAGGGGAACCCCATGTAGAGAGCATTACAATAGTCCAGGCGGGAGGTGACAAGGGCATGAGTGACTGTGTGTAGGGAGTCCCGATCCAGAAAGGGACGCAACTGGCGAATCAGGTGAACCTGATGAAAAATCCTCCCGGTCACGGCCATCAAGCGCTCTTCTAAAGACAGCCATGAATCCAGGAGGACGCCCAAGTTGCGAGCTCTCTCCGTGGGGGCCAGCGATTCGCCCCCGATAGTCAGCGATGGCGTCAACTGACTATATCGGGACATCGGAAACCACAGCCACTCGGTCTTGGATGGGTTGAGCCTGAGCCTGTTCCTCCCCATCCAGATCCGCACGGCCTCCAGACACCGGGACATCACTTCAAGGGCATCGTTGGGGTGGTCCGGGGTGGAGATGTACAACTGAGTATCATCAGCATACTGATGGTACTTCACCCCGAAACCACGGATGATCTCGCCCAGTGGCTTTACATAAATGTTGAACAGAAGGGGTGAGAGGACCGACCCTTATGGCACCCCACATATGAGGGGCCTCGGGGTCGACCTCTGCCCCCCTGCCAACACAGACTGCAACCGGTCAGAGAGAAAGGAGGAGAACCACCGTAGTACAGTGCCCCCCACCCCTAACTCTTCCAGCCGGTGCAGCATGATACCATGGTCAATGGTATCAAAAGCCGCTGAGAGATCTAATAGGACCAGGACAGAGGAGCAACCCCTGTCCTGAGCCCTCCAGAGATCATCGACCAACGCCGATTCTGTGCTGCACCCCGGCCTGAAGCCCGACTGGAATGGATCCAGATACGTCGCTTCATCCAGGTGCTGGGGGAGCTGTCGCACAACCACACTCTCAACAACCTTCGCCACAAAACGAAGGTTGGAGACCGGACGATAATTAGCCAACACTGCTGGGTCCAGGGAAGGCTTCTTGAGGAGAGGCCTCACCACCGCCTCTTTCAAGGCGGCAGAGAAGTCACCCTCACCCAACGAAGCATTTATAATCCCCTGGAGCCAGCCTCGCATCACCTCCCGGGAAGCCAGCACTAACCAGGAGGGGCACGGGTCCAATAAACAAGTGGTCGCGTTCAGTCTACCCAGAATCCTGTCCATGTCCTCAGGGGTCAAAGGATCAAACTCATCCCAGATAACATTCTCAAGACCTGTCCCAGTCCCTCCCCCTGAGACTATCCAGTCGGAGTCCAAATCTTCCCGGATCTGAGTGATTTTGTCATGCAGATACTGAACAAAATCCTCGGCTCTACCCTCCAAGGGGTCCTCCCGCACTTCCTGGTGGAGCAGGGAGCGGGTCACCCTAAACAGGGCGGCCGGGCAGTTATCTGATGATGCAATAAGAGCAGCAAAATAGCTACGTTTCGCTGCTTTTATCGCCACTAGGTAATTCCTAATATGAGATCTTACCAGTGTCCGGTCCGATTCTGAAAGACTGGCCCTCCAACTACTCTCTAGGCGTCTTTTCCGGCGCTTCAACTCCCTCAGCTCCTCAGTGAACCAAGGAGCCAAATGAGATCGGCGCCGGGTCAGAGGCCGCAAAGGCACGACCCGATCCAGAGCTCCAGCGGCTGCCCTATCCCAGGCGGCCACTAGGTCTCCAGCCGAGGCGTGTGCCAGAGCCTCAGGAAATGGCCCAAGCTCCATCTGGAACCTGTCGGGTTCCATCAGGCACCTGGGGCGGAACCATCTTACCGGCTCTGGCTCCCTGCGGCGGGGTGCAGCGGTTCGAAGGTCAAGACGAAGGAGAGAGTGATCTGACCATGACAAGGGCTTGGTAACGATATCCCCTATCTCAAGATCACTCCACCACTGTTCAGAGACAAAAACCAGATCCAGCATGTTTCCCCCCGTGTGGGTAGGGCCATGAATTAACTGGGTCAGGTCCATGGCTGTCATGGAAGCCATGAACTCCCGAGCCACCTCAGACGCCTCACCCATGGATGGCAAGTTGAAATCCCCCATGACCATAAGCCTAGGGGTCTCAACCGCCACCGCCGCGATGACGTTGAGTAGCTCGGGCAGGGCTGTTGCCACGTGGCAGGGAGCCAGGTACGTGACCAGCAAACCCATCTGAACCCTGTGACCCCATTTCACAAGGAGGGATTCGCAGCCAGCCGTCTGAGGAACAGTGGCCTCCCTCGGTCTCAGATCTTCTTTAATAATAACCGCTACCCCCCCACCCCTACTCTGCAACCTCGGCCGATGGAATGAGCAGAAACCTGGTGGGCACATTTCAACGAGAGGGACCCCCCCCCTTGGCCCAACCAGGTTTCTGTAATACCTGCCAGGTCTGCTCCCCCCTCCTGAACAAGATCACAAATGAGAAGGGCTTTATTTACTACAGACCTGGCATTGCATAACATCAGATGAAGGCCAGGGCCCTGAGGATCTGCGCAACCTGGAGAACGAGGGGGCCGGAGCGCACCACCACTCGAAGACAGTGGGTGCACGCTCCCCTAACACGATATGGCCCCCTACTCCCGCCATATCTACCCCTCCCACCCACAGTACTGATGGTAAGAATTGTATCTGGATGAACTTTAGCCCCCCCCTCTACCCCAGGCCCCCCACCCCCCGTGCCATGTTCCACAGCCATACCCGACCTTCCCCTTAGTGGGTTATCCCCCATACCCATGGCCCTACTTCTGATCCAACCCTCCCCCCCCGGAACCCCTTAAGAAATTAGCTAAAACTTTATATAAAAAACCTCTCAACCCCCTCTTCACGACAAAGTTGAATGTGACTGCAGGTTATTGACTGCAGGTTGAATATGACTGATGTTATTGCCTTTTTATTTTGGTTGGAAAACTGAATTCAACATGTAACTTAAATCTAACCCTAATCAAATATAGCTAACATCATATAATAGAAATCTCCCTGGAAAAAGTCTGGATGGTAGGAGTACTAAACCTGAGCCACTGAAATCTACAGTATATAAGCACTGGAGTATTGATATGCTTTTTGTGTCTGTCTGCAGCCATCTAGCAGTTATCTAGATTTTTATACTCTGGTTCTAGTAGTGCTAAAATGACTTCCATATTTACAGGATTGAGGCTACAAATAAAAGCATATCTACATATCTGTCTACTTGGGATTTTGAGTACTGTTGTTCTTTCAGTTGATAGTGTTATTGGATGGTACATGTGTTTTTCTCTCAGGCTTATATCCTAGTTCTGTACATCTATTATCTTTCATACTATTCTGGGCTCATTTTAGAAAAGGAAGTTGTTGTTGTTATTATTATTATTACTAGTAGTAGTAGTAGTAGTAACAATACCAAAATCATATACATATACATATACATATACATATACATATACATATACATATACATATACATATACATATACATATACATATACATATATACATATGTGTGTGTGTGTGTGTGTGTGTGTGTGTGTGTACAGTTAATATTTTGGGTTTCTTCCCGTGTAATTGTGAACATATCCCTAAAAGGGGGATATCCCTTTTAGGGATATGTTCACAATTACACGGGAAGAAACCCAAAATATTAACTGTACACACATATATACCCGTGAAAACTTACATAGACAAATTATATATATATATATATGTTTTCTGAGGTTTTCGTGGATGTTTGTATGTAGGTCTTTGGTTATTCGGGTTTTCTCCCACGTAAAATTGGAAGTGTCTTGGCGATGTTTCAACGTCTAAACGTCATCCTCAGGTTGGTGTTTTCGGCTTCGTGTTATAGATGGCTTTTGTCCATCTATAACGGACAAAATACAAACAAATAAAAGGAACACCCATGGGATCACCCCTCTCACCTGTCATTGCAAACCTCTACATGGAACACTTTGAAACCCAAGCTCTAGAAAAATCTGATCACAAACCCAAGCTCTGGCTCAGATACGTAGATGACACCTTCATAATCTGGCCACACGGGAAAGAAAAGCTGGACAACTTCCTCACAGACCTCTACAGCCTACACTCCAAAATACAGTTCACCATGGAAACAGAAGCTAATAACCAACTTCCCTTCCTGGATGTCTTAGTCTATAAGAAATCCAATGGCTCCCTAGGACACACCATCTACCAGAAGAAAACACACACAAACCGCTATCTGCACACACTCTCACACCACCACCCAGCACAGATCAACTCCGTAGCCAAGACACTCATCTCCAGAACAAAACGCTTAGCTGACGAACAACACCTAAAAACCAAACTACACACTCTCACTAACGTACTAACATCCAACAGGTTCCAAAGAAATAAGATTACCAACCTAATCCAAAAAGAAACCCCCACTAAAATCCAAGACAGAGAACAAGAAAACGGCAAAGCCCTCCTCCAGGGGTGAAATGCTCCCGGTTCAGACCGGCTCGGGCGAGTAGGTAGCAATGATGGCCGGTAGCAATGGCAACCCGAGGCTCCGCCCACCCGCCCAGTCATTGTTACTTCCTGCTTTTACTTCCAGAGAACTGGTAGTAAAAAAATGCTTAAAAAGTTTTTTAAAAAGTTCCGACGATCAGCTGAGCGATGCGTGACCGTGGGAATTTTTTTTTTTTAAGCATTTTTTTCTACCAGTTCCGGAGAAACAAAGCGCTCGGCTGCTCCCCCTTTTCACTCACCCCGAGCTTCCTGCTGTGGATTTTCATGCCTTGCTTCACATGCCCGGGATTGTTGCCCTCGTCTTCTTCTTCCTCTTCCTCCTCTCCTAGTGGAAAAACGCCAGGAGCGCAAAAAGAAGTGCTTATTTGCTCCTGACGTTTTTCCATTTGTAACGAAGCTTTTATGAAGGCAAGTCTGGCTTCCTGTGTTGCTCGCTAAAAACCTCACATGCTGTGCATGCAGTTTGTGTATGTGTGTGTGTCTTTTTGTTCCTGGTCTTTCGCAGCAGCCTGTGCCTGTCATCCCATCCCCAGCCGGCTGAACCAGAGTTGGGGAATTCACCCCATCAATCCACTCCTACCTTCATTCCTCTTTTCTTTGGAGGCCAACCTGAAGGAGCTCAAGTCATTCAAAAGGTCTTTTAAAGCCTGTGTGTGTGTGTGTGTGTGTGTGTGTGTGTGTGTGTGTGTGTGTGCTGCACTGAATGTCGGTGTGGAGGCAGGGAGGGGGAGGGAAATGACCCCTCCAATCCACTCCTGCCTTCATTCAAAGGTCTTTTAAAGCCTCTGTGTGTGTGTGTGTGTGTGTGTGTGTGTGTGTGTGTGTGTGTGTGTTTGCTCCTGGTCTTTGCAGCAGCCCATGCCCGACATCTACACACACACACAAGCTGGACTGGTGAGATTTTTAGCGCAGGAAGCCAGACTTGCCTTCACAAGGTACGAAAGCTTCGTTAGAAACGGAAAAACGTCAGGAGCAAGCAAGTGCTTCTTTTTGTGCTCCTGGCATTTTTCCACTTGGAGAGGAGGAGGAAGAAGAAGATGAGGATGACAATCCCGGGCGTGTGAAGAAAGGCGTGAAAATCCGCAACAGGAAGCTCGGGCTGAGTGAAAAGGGGGAGCAGCAGAGCAATTTGTTTCTCTCTCTCACACCCCATCCCGTCATCTCCCAGACTGGGTGGCCAAGGTAGAAAGGCTTGCAATCTTTGGGGCTAGGAGGCGTTGGATCTGGCTTGGCGAGGGGGGTCAGGCTGGTCAGGTGCTGATCATCGTAAACTTTTTTTTTAACTTTTTAAAGCATTTTTTACTAATTAAAAATGCTTTAAAATTTTTTTAAAAAATTGGCCATGCCCATCCAGTCACATGACCACCACCAGGCCATGCCCCCCAAAAGCCACGCCCACAGAACCGGTGGCAAAAAAAATTAGATTTCACCCCTGCCCTCCTCCCATACATAAAAGGCACCACAGACAGAATCAGCAAGATCCTCCACAAACACAACATCAAGACAGCATTCTGCACAAACCGAAAAATATCCACCATCCTAACAAACCCCAAAGACAAAATTGAGTTAGAAAATCAAGGAGTATATGAAATCCCATGCACCACGTACATCGGACAAACCAACAGAAGAATAAGTGCACGCATTGAAGAACACAAGAACTCAGTCAGAAAAGAGGAACCAACTTCTTCCCTGGTCCAACACCTTAAATCTTATTCAGGAGGGGGGAGCGGACCTGGCAGGTATTATGGAGACCTGGTTGGGTCAGAGGGGGGAGTTCCCCTTGTAAATATGTGCCCACCAGGCTTCCGTGCATTCCACCAGCCGAGAGCTCAGGGCAGGGGTGGGGTGGTGGTGGTTATTATAAAGGAAGGTCTTGATCCGAGGGAGACCACTGTTCCACAGATAGCCGGATACGAGTCCCTTCTTGTGAAGTGAGGCGTGGAGTGCAGATGGGCTTGTTGATCACATACCTGGCTCCCTGCCACGTGGCAACGGCCCTGCCTGAACTGCTCAACGTCATAGCCGAGGTGGCGGTTGATACCCCCATACTTTTTATCATGGGGGATTTCAACCTGCCATCCATTGGTGAAATGTCTGAGGTGGCTCGGGAGTTCATGGCTTCCATGATGGCCATGGACCTGACTCAGTTAATTCATGGCCCTACTCACACGGGCGGGCACACTCTGGACTTAGTTTTTATCTCTGGTCAGTGGTCGAGTGGCCTTGATGCAGGGGATATAGTCATCGAACCCTTGTCATGGTCTGACCACTCGCTCCTTCGACTTGACTTTCTAACCGCTACACCCTGCCGCAGGGAGGCGGGGCCGACTAGGTGGTTCCACCCCAGGTGCCTGATGGATCCTGATAGGTTCCAGATGGAGCTTGGGCCATTTCCTGAGACTCTGGCTCATGACTCAGCTGAAGACCTGGTGGCCACCTGGGACAGTGTGGCCGCCGGGGCTTTGGACCGCGTTGTGCCTTTGTGGCCTCTGACCTGGCACCGAACTCACCTAGCTCCTTGGTTCTCCGAGGAGCTGATGGAGATGAAGCGCCGGAAAAGATGCCTGGAGAGCGGTTGGAGGACCAGCCGTTCCAAATCCGACCAAATACTGGTGGGGTCTAATATTAAGACCTACCTAGTGGTGATAAAAGCGGCAAAATCTAGCTATTTTGCCACCCTTATTGCACCATCAGATAATCGCCCAGCCGCCCTGTTTAGGGTGAGCCGCTCCCTCCTCCATCTGGGAGCGCAGGATGATCCCTTGCAGGGTCGAGCTGAGGATTTTGTACAGTATCTGTATGACAAGATTGCTCAGATTGCTCAGGCCTGGCCTCTGACTGGGTAAGTCTGGACGGGATGATTGAGGCAGGTCTTGAGAGTGTTATCTGGGAGGAGTTTGATCCTGTGGCTCCCAAGGACGTGGACAGGATTCTGGGACGGCTGAACGTGACCACATGTTTATTGGACCCGTGTCGCTCCTGGTTGGTGCTGGCTTCCCGGGAGGTTACACGAGGCTGGCTCCAGAGGATTATTAACGCTTCTTTGAGCAAGGGTGTCCTACCAGCTACTTTGAAAGAAGCGGTGGTGAGGCCCCTCCTCAAGAAGCCCTCTCTGGATCCGGCTGTTTTGGCCAACTATCGTCCAGTCTCCAACCTTCGTTTTATTGCGAAGGTTGTTGAGAGTGTGGTGGTGCGGAAGCTTCCACAGTACCTGGATCTGAAGCTGTCTATCTAGATCCACTCCAGTCCGTCTTCAGGCCTGGGCACAGCATGGAAAGGGCACTGGTCGCATTGGTGGATGATCTCTGGAGAGATCGGGATAGGGGTTGTTCCTCTATCCTAGTCCTGTAAGATCTCTCAGCGGCTTTTGATACCATCGACCATGGTATCATGTTGCACCGGTTGGAGGGGTTGGGGATGGGAGGCACTGTTTTGCGGTGGTTCTCCTCCTACCTCTCTGACTGGTCACAATCTGTGTTGGCAAGGGGACAGCGGTCAACCCCGAGGCGCCTTGTTTGTGAGGTGCCGCAAGGGTTGGTCCTCTTGCCCCTTCTGTTCAACATTTATGTAAAGCCGCTGGGTGAGATCATCCGTGGCTTTGGGGTGCAGTTCCATCAGTACGCTGATGACACTCAGCTGTACATCTCCACCCCAGGCCACCCCAACGATGCCCTTGAAGTGATGTCCCAGTGCCTGGAGGCCGTGCGGGCTTGGATGGGGAGAAACAGGCTCCGACTCAACCCTTCCAAGACCGAG
Source organism: Pantherophis guttatus (assembly GCF_059756535.1). NCBI lineage: Eukaryota > Metazoa > Chordata > Lepidosauria > Squamata > Colubridae > Pantherophis > Pantherophis guttatus. The sequence continues at coordinate 295,032,565 of NC_142063.1, read as the reverse complement.
TGGCTGTAGTTTCCAGCGTCCCAATATAGCCAGCTGGCGCCATCGCTGGTTATTGGGGGCGAATCACTGGCCCCCACGGAGAGGGGCGTCCTCCTGGATCCACGGCTGTCTTTAGAAGAGCATATGACAGCCATGGCCAGGGGGGCTTTTTATCAGGTCCGCCTGATATGCCAGTTGCGTCCCTTTCTGGATCGGGACTCCCTACGCACGGTCACTCAGGCACTCGTCACTTCCCGCCTGGACTACTGCAATGCTCTCTACATGGGGCTCCCCTTGGGGTGCACCCAGAGGCTCCAGTTGGTCCAGAATACGGCCGTGCAGGGGATTAAGGGAGCAACGGGGCGCTCCCATGAGACACCTCTCTTGCGCAAGCTGCACTGGCTTCCGGTGGTCTTCCATGTGGGCTTCAAGGTCTTGGTTACCACCTTTAAAGCGCTCCATGGCTTAGGGCTGGGGTATCTACAAGACCGCCTTCTGCCACCAATAGCCTCCCAATAGCCAGTTTGCTCGCACAGAGAGGGCCTCCTCACGGTGCCGTCGGCCAGACAATGTCAGCTGGTGACCCCCAGGGGGAGAGCCTTCTCTGTGGCAGCACCCGCCCTCTGAAACGACCTACCCCCAGAGATACACACGATACCAGACCTCTGGACTTTTCGTCGGGCCCTAAAAACACATCTATTTCATCTTGCCGGGCTGGCTTGATCCCATCCTTTTGGTTTTAATTTGAAATTGGTTTTAACTGGGTTGTTTTAAATTGAGGGCCGAAATTATTTAATGTCTTTTAAATTGCTTTTAAATTTTATATGTTATGTTTTATCTCGGCTGTTCACCGCCCTGAGTCCTGTTGGAGAAGGGCGGTATAAAAATCAAATAAATAAATAAAAATTAAAGTCACAGGATATGAAATTGACTTTAAAAAGACCAGAACTATCGCCCAAACTGAACACTTTAACAACAGAATAATTAGAGAAGCCATAAAGATAGAAAAACGCCCACACAGCATGAATAAATGAGATGATACCTCCCGCCTACCAGCCATTTGGAAACCCACCCTCATTGACAAATGAGTCCCTAAGACAAAGAATGACACCAGACCCACACTCACGAAAACCACACAAGATGTCACCACCACACATCCACGCAAAAAGCAAACTCAAACCCACACCGATGATGAGGCATGACCACAAACCAGAAGCCAGACCACAGCTGCATCATTAGCCACTTTAAACCCCTCCAATCCATACATGAAGCAAACTGACACCTACCATGAAGATGTGGCATGACCACGAACACAAAGCCAAACAACAGCAACGCAGCTCACCAGCTCAAATCCCCCTGCAACTCAGACTAACCCGAACACAACCAAGCCCCCACCCAAACAGAAAACATCCCCATCCAATCAGAGCACAGCCAACCCCCCATCCAATCAGAGCACAGCCAAGCCCCCAACCAATCAGAACACACCTCCACCCAATCAGAACACAGCCAAGCTCCCACCCTATCAGTTCACACCCCCACTGGCAGTTAAAGGGAAGAAAGAGCTGCGATCACATATTGCTCCTAGAAGCACGAAGCCGAAAACACCAGCCTGAAGATGATGAATGAGACTTCGGCGAAATGTCGCCAAGACACTTCCAATTTTACGCGGGAGAAAACCTGAATAACCAAAGACCTACAGAGAGGGGGGGGGAGGGAGAGGTATTTGTCTGTGTTGTTTTGGCCAGCTGTAATAATATATAGTTGGCCTCATAATAGTCTGCAATGTTTGTTTCCAGACCATTTTTCTTTACCATCATCCAATCATTTTCTTCTTACAGAATGATGAATGGGAACAAACTGCCAATTTATAAAGAATGTAAGATGATTTCCAGACTGCAGAAATACTTTCTCTCATGAAAATGTCAAAACAGCCATTTTCAAAGCTGATTTTTCTGACAGACTTTCCCTTGACTTAAATGGTCATCCAATCACTGATCTTATGGATTATGAGTTTTTGTGTAACTTATAATATAAGTCTATTCCAACAATATGCATGAGTTATAAAACAAAATAGCTTTCTCACCTTGAACAAAGACATTAAAGTAAAGAAAATAATGTTTAAAAAATTACTAAGTAAGCTTGTTTTCTAAGGAACTACTCATAAAGGCAGCCAAGCAAACCAGATGAAATTTATTTAAAAACAAAATATTTTCTATTATCTACTGCTAGGATATTCATTAATTACCAGGGCCTCATAACTTACCTCATTTGATAAATTAGATCAGTTGGGTCAATTACATGAGAGTAAGGTACTTTTTGTCATTTTGGTGCCCCTTCTCCCATTCCTGCAGATAGTACTGCATTAGGCATTTAAATTACAGATAACATTCAATGCTAGTTTATGCATTATACTTTTTTGCCATAATCATAATACAAAATATGGCTACCATGATTTTGTGGCATGTTTCAGTATACAGAGTTAGTGCATAATTGGTATAAGGCAAAGTTTTGACTTTTGCTTCTAGAGCATATCAATTTCTTTTTCCCATTTCCTCCGCTTAAATAAATATGCTTAAGAGAGAAAGGTTAGGAAAATAGTTGCCTGCTTAACTATATATTGTACTTCCTGCACTGTTGGATACGCATCTGAACAGGCTTACAAACCATATTTCATATTTTCCCAAGAAATATGAATTGTCCTCATATATTACTCAGTCAATTGTCAGTCTAGAAGCATCAACATTTAAGAAGATGATTAAAATATTCAGTTCTGGCAAGGAGTAGCCATTTTTCATGATTCAGATTTCCAAAAGTGGTGTTACCTCTTTGGGCATCTATAAGACATAAAAGTAATCAGTTGAAAGATAGCAGTGTTGGCCCTATCACAAATAGCCAGACAATAAAATACAACAAGTCACCCTATATACTACAGCATTTTCTAATCTGCTGTTCTCCAGATGTGTTGGATTTCAATTTCTATCATCTCCCAAAGTATAACCATGGACTATCAGAACTGAAAATCAATACATCTGGGGGACAATTTGGAGTATTTGAGAAGCTGAATATTGTACCTCCTTTTCCCCCAAATCTTTTTTTTTTATTCTATCTTGAATGACAGGAGTTAGACACACCAAGTAAAAAGTGTGTTTGGTGGAAAAAAGATGTGTTTGTGAAAATGAGCAAGAATGTCCTGGTATACACATCCCAAGCCACCCTAATCGGCATGTTGGCCAGAATCCTGTACAATATTGCTCTGTGGGCAAAAGTACCCATATCCTAGGAAGTAAAATAACAAGAACCTGATAAATGGAGTAGCTAATGTTGAGCCAATCTTCCCCCTTCATCTTCTGTCGTCTGCGATTTTTCTGCATCAAACCTACTATCATCGTGCAACAAGGCTCAGATGCACTTGGTTCCTGATCATCATCTGGCTCTTCCAATTTCATTTTAAACTGTGGGTTGGTCCAATATGTTTCTACAGAGACCAAAATATAAATACAGATAAAATTGTCAGATTTGGGAAAATGAAAGAATTTCTCTTGTACCGAGAATTGCAGGAATAGCTTTTAGGTGTGAACTTAATTGTGATTTCCAGCTTGGCTTTACCATTATATTTATACAGTTAATGTTTCTTTCTCCCACCTCTGCCACGTCCTGTGCTATATATTTATTGCAATAAGCAAAACCCAATTGAACTACTGAGAGATATTTCCTAAGGGAGCAATAAGCAACTGAGAACAGCTATGGTTATTAACCTCAGCCAGTTATTTATCCACAAAAGACTATTATTGGCATACTCTGTAGGACGTAATGCTCAGATGTGGCTGGAATATATATAGAATATATATAGAGAGAGTTGAAACGGCAGTTAAGCCCAGGCCCATATGTTATTGTGGCTCCACATTACGTACAAAAGTACAACATGATTGATCAGGGATCTGGAAAGGAATATCGTTATCATTTGATACCAAGATATTAGCAAAGTGCCCAATACTGTAAGAGATGACATGTACTGTATATGCAGAGAGGGCTTCTCTATGGTGATAGGACTCCAGTGGTCACTGTGTGCCTTACACATTTGTTTATTTCATGAGATCAGATTGAGCATTAGCCTACCTAGAGTCTAAAGTCTGAAAGCACCTTTGCATCAATGTGTCAAGGAACAATGCTGCCATTTTTGCACCTTTTCCCCCTTTGAAAGAGGTAATGATAGTGGTTTTAAGAAAAATGGGTGCATTTGTCCTATCAGCATGATTTTGAACAAATTACCTTGTCTGTGTTTGCCCACTTCTGTCCAAGAGTATGAAGAACTTGACAGAGGTGGATGAAATATAGAGAACTAGATTTGCAAATAAAAATTCTGCTTAGATATCTGTCTGCCCCAAGTCATGCCTGAAATCTCACATGATTCTATTAGGGTCTTTATAAAATTCATTTGTAAAGCATCAAAAGAGCTTTTATTTTATTTATTAAATTTCTATGCCACCCATTTCACCAAGGCAAAAAGTTGGCAGTATTGATGAAACTTTAGAAAAGAGTTAGGGAGGCTTCTCTGCATGTGGCCTTTCTTCAGGTACCAACAGCCACATCCCAGTGAAAATGAAATGCCTGGTCACCCATGGCCACTGATGCCTTCTTTGCTGCATTCAATCAAAAAAGAAATAATCTAGGACTTGGCTGGATGGTAGAAGGTTGAAGGGTAAGGCAAAACATCTGATCCCCTAGGCCCAGTGCTGGCTCAATGGCAGTATTTGGTCAATAATGCAGTGAGAAAGTTACTTTGGGTTTTAGCAAACCCTCTGCCTTGCTGTTGTATCTAAGTGACTATATACAACCATGGCTTAATAAATTAATCCAGTTATCTGGGTTTGCACAACACAATAGATCATAATCATACCAGCTGGTTCACATAACAAACCATAAATTAGATAACTCCATGTTAGCCCAATATATTATGCAAAAACAGCCAATGTATCCAAAACCTTTATTATCTTTAGATGGAAACGTCATTATTAAAATTATAGACATTTTTTCTACCATTGACTTCTCTTTTCCAAGTGCCATAATATCATTTTCATACATTTAATAGTTTACAAACTCTAGCAAATATTCAAATATCCAAGGTTGAAAGATTTGATCATTATACCATGATGAAAGCCATAAAGCTTTCTAAAACTATTTATTTATAGTAGCAGACTTAACCAAGGATTGGCTCTTTACAACTGACATCATATTTTTATAATCCATTTTGAAATCATTTAAAATGTTTAATTAACACACCATGTTGTGTTCGTTTTAATTATATATTTGAGCTAGAGTCCCAAATAGCAAATGATTTAGAGATTAATTTAGCATTAGATAAATAAAAATGAAACTGTTTTGCTAGATGGTTGAAATATGTAGCTATGAAGTTACATGTTATAGATTGGTAATTTTTGTCTGCAATTATAATTATATCAAACTGAACGGGGCATAGAAATAAAACTTAAACACTTTGCTAGATGAGAACAAATATGGAAAGCAATAAAAATAGCACACATGAACAGTATGAAGGTTCCTAAAAGCCAGAATGTATAAAATCGCTGAGCAATCAGGAGTGAGTCAGGATACATTTATATTGTGAATCTTTTATATTACCTAAACACTGCCAAAATTTAGGTTGCAATTTGAGCTCTCAATAGTTATTGTACATCATGAGCCTCGGAGTGCAGTACTGCTGGCTGCATGCAATTTGGCAATTCAAATCCCACCAGGCTCAAGGTTGACTTAGCCTTCCATCCTTCCGAGGTGGGTAAAATGAGGACCCAAATTGTTGGGAGTAATATGCTGACTCTGTAAAGAGGCTCTGTAGAGAGGGCTGTAAACCACTATAAAGCGGTATATAAATCTAAGTGCTATTGCTATTGCTATTGCTATCATTGTGCATTGCCTCCCCAAAGAGTTTTCCTATCAATGATACAAAGGCTTCATGAACCATGACTGCAGGCTGGTTTCTTCAAGCCAAAAGAGAAAGATATATAAAGCACTGGGGAATTCCTTCTAAACATTCAGGCAGCAGGATTCAGCAGCACACAGATTCTCTGTGTCACCAGATGTGCTTCCAAGTTTAAGGAATTACTGGCTTAACCTTTGCATGCTCCTCTTTTATTCTCATAATGACTAGAGGACATTGGCCAGCTCATCAGCTCAGCCAAATTCAATAAATTTCAGAGATGTTGGAGACTCTTATTTGCTTAGCAACATGTCACACTCTCCCCTTGCTTGCTGGACTCAAAAAAAAACAAAAAAACAAAAAAAAACAGGGTCATCAGTCTATTTGTAACCATATTTCTTGCCAACTTCAGCAACCATATTGTCTGCCTCTTTCCCTTTGAATGTCAAACTATCTGCTCTTAACTGGACCACAAAGAATTACAACTTGGCCAAAGTTAAAAAACTGGACCAAAAAAACCAACGAATTCCCCCTGGAATAAAAACAACTTGCATTTATTTCAGGAAAGCAGTAACTCTGGAACAGCTATTTATGGATGGGGATTTCCAAGGCAAAAGCAAAGAATTAGGTTTCCTTGAAATCAATGTTCTTATCTCTTGTACTATGGTAAAATCATTAAAGCAAAACCTCATTCATTGATTTAAATTACCACGGTGACTTCCCTAGGGAGATCACAATACAATCTGCATTGATTTCTGCAGTACAAAATTGGTTATTGTATACCTGGATAATTTGGGGAGCCACCAGCTGTAGAACCACTTTGCCAGGTTCCATGGAATAGTTTCATGTTCCATTTACGAGTTTGATTGCAGGCCAGAGGATCTGGAGACAAGTTGCAGATCTCAAGATTTGTAAATTGCTTCTTAAAATCTGAGAAGGACATCCTGCCACCGGAAAAGGATAGAAGAATGCACTGTGACTTTAAAACTGTGGTCCTCAGCTGGTCATTTGTATACCAAATTGGGATTTAGAAGTAGTCTAGATCAGCGGTCCCCACTGGCAGCGAAGGTGGCTGAGAGGGAATGGTTCTGTGCAAGTAGCGGGTGCAAGCACCACTTGCGCAGCCCAGTTCCAACTCAGCTGCAGCCTGGTTCCAACTCAGCTGCCAGGTCATGGCCTGGCAGTTGAGGACCCCTGGTCTAGATAACACAGGAAAGTCACTGAAATTTTAAGTTTTTATAAAACTTCCTCTACATAATAAATATAATAACGTATGCATTTTTCCCAGGACAAATGGGCTTTCCTTTCTGTTGTAGTGAGTCTTATGTTATTTGATACAGTTTAGTTTAGTTTAGTTTAGTTTAGTTTATTTGATTTATATACCGCCCTACTCCCGAAGGACTCAGGGCGGTGAACAGCCACAAGATAAAAACACATAAATACAAAATTTAAAAACAGAATAAATCCGAATTAAACAATTTGGCTGAAGACAGATTTAAAACACCCCAATAAATTAAGAACGAATTAAAATTTGCGTTTTAAAAAGGGGAAAGGGAAAAATTAGGCCAGGCCAGCCTGATGGAATAAAAAGGTCTTGAGAGCGCGGCGGAAGGTGTGTAGATCCGGGATCCTCCGTATCTCCGGGGGGAGCTCATTCCAGATAGTAGGTGCCCCCACAGAGAAGGCTCTCCCCCTGGGGGCTGCTAGTTGACATTGTTTGGCCAACGGCACCCGGAGGAGCCCCTCTCTATGAGAGCGTACCGGCCGGTGGGAGGCTACTGGTGGCAGCAGGCGGTCCTGTAGATAACCAGGTCCTAAGCCATGGAGCGCTCTAAAGGTGGTAACCAAGACCTTGAAGCGCACATGGAAGACCACCGGGAGCCAGTGCAGCTTGCGCAGGAGAAGTGTTACATGGGAATGCCATGTCGCTCCCATAACCACCCGCATGGCCGCACTCTGCGCCAATTGGAGCCTCCGGGTGCTCCTCAAGGGGAGCCCCATGTAGAGAGCGTTGCAGTAGTCCAGGCTGGAAGTGACAAGGGCATGAGTGACCGTGTGTAAGGAGTCCTGATCCAGAAAGGGACGCAACTGGCGAATCAGACGAACCTGGTGAAAAATCCTCCCAGTCACGGCCGTCAAATGCTCTTCTAAAGACAGCCGTGAATCCAGGAGGACGCCCAAGTTGCGAGCCCTCTCCATCATGCAGTGATTGATAGGATTTAAGATATGAAAGTTAAGAATTGCTGATCTAGAATATTGCTACTCTGACTATTCTTATGACTATACATAAACAGCAGATAGCAGAGAAATAAAGCTCTGAAACTTGTAGGCTCAGCACATGGATTCCCAATCATCCCTCTTCATAAATCTGGTCATCTGGCTGTCCTAAGCACCAATATCATCCTCTTCCCATTCCCCACAACCGGAATCTGCTTCCCATGTGATTTTTCAGAATCCAAATTGTTGGGCATCTCTGAGCATGAATTGTTCAAATCCACCTTTCTCTTCGTAGTATTGCTAAAGAGCACATGGACTAACTATTCACCACAGGGAAGCAGTAATAAAGAAGCATAATTGAATGGAGCTGAAATGGTGAACAAGAAGGACCCCAGTGGATATTACACCGACTGGCAGGCCTGTAGAATTTGTGGCCTGCTCTGGTGAAAGCAGCTTGCCAGCTATGAAAAGCAACTGGCACAGAAACTCTCATTGCTCTGCTGCCTCAAAACATGGAAACACCAATAATTTAATGTGTTCCTAAAGGTACAACTCATTATTGGATGTTTCATTTTAAAGTTGTTCACTACCAAGCATGAGGGGAGAGCACTCATTTTTGTTTGGATAGTGATACATGAGGGAGTCTGTTAATTTTTTTTCTACACTCCACTACTAGGACAGATATTATTAACTTTCTCTTGGTGTCATTGTGCATTTTCTCCTAAGCTAATAAAAACCATTACATGGCGTATGACTTTAATCAGCAATGTAGCGTGGCAGAAAAGAATGGTATCTTCCTTTCAATGTAGGCTTGATAACTATCAGGCCTCCCCATGTTTATTACTGTAATAGCAATTTTAAAATGGAAGATGCAACCGTAGAAGGTATATTTAATGCTATTTTAGTTCCATTTCTTCTTATCACTACATATATTTTAAAGCATGTTCATCTATCGACTGCTAAAAACATATTTCTCACCAAAATTCTCCATCAATTGCTTGCCTATGCAGAGTATTCCTTTGTTTAGGATTAATATACTTCCATTCCGGGGCACTGTAATGAAACAAGGAGAGCACATAGTAAGATATGAATTGGGGATGTGTATTAGTATTTTAAAGCACATCCCCAAAAGCAGTACTTTCTTAACAGAGATTAGTTCTGACAGGCAGAAAATCAACTGAGCAACATGGGATATACAAATAAGATATTTAGAGTGTTGTGTTTTCCCAGATATGTTCAAGTGGCCCAGAAATGCTCATGAGGGATGCATATTTGATCAGAACAGAGATATTTCATTAAAAGCACAGGTGAATGATGCTACTTAATTCTGTGTGATATCCTCATGAATCAGAGATCAATCACACAACTGGTATATTGCAGAAGGGCCTTTCCTTTTAATTTTGCATGTCTGATGTTGCTGGCTGATATGAGAATCAACAAACCACATTTGATGATTTGGTTACTGTGGACATCTAAAATAATTAATCACTATTTTGTTGTTCCTAGGCTTGTATATCAGGTTAAAAATGTGAACATATTTAGATCTCAGATTTTTCTTTTCAGGAAATGTGCAGTCTTCTTTTTTTCAAATGTTTTGAAAGGTGACCAAGAATCCATGATTGGAAGCAGCCATTTAGGATATCAAGTGAAATCTTCTGTGCGATGCCTAAAGCCTAAAGCATGCCTTTATTATTTTTTGTTGCCTTTTTGTGAATTCATATTTTATCTGAATCCTTTTTTAAAAAATATGGTATTTTTTACATTTATTGAAGTGGGATTAATCTGCAGAGTAGAGTAGAAGTTTTAATTCTCATGATTTAAAAACTGTTCTTCAGTTAATGCCACTTTAAATTACTTTTGTCCTTTTGGCAGCTTCATATTACTGATTCATATTCAGCATACACACAATTGTGATCTCAATTACAACTTTTTCAGATGTATCATTGCTAAGACTAATCTTATGCTTCAAACAGAGAGTCGGGGAGATCCTTCCATTAATTTTGTAAAGCACCCTTCCAAATGGTTTATGCAATCCCCCTGAGTCCTGACTATTTTTCCCACTTCCAGCTTCAATGGAGAATTTATTCTTCCAGTCTTTCTGAACCATAGCCCACCTCCATATAGCACTTCTCATCCAAAACATGTCACCAGTAGTTGTAAAAATGAAATTCCTTTTACAAGCATAATTATTGCATCCCTCCTCTATTCACTTACTGTAAGAATGTTTTGATTCCTTGTCAATCCTCTTCCAATGATAAGGGGATAACTAAGATCTCCATCTTAGTTTTAAGTTATTAAAGTTTACTTCCTAGAGTTTCCTTCTAGAGCTACATAGCCTTGCTTGTCACCATGAGAATGAACAGCTGTCACAATGATGGAAACATTTAGGATTACATTTCCCAATCCCTTCTCTAAAAAATGTATTTCATAAAATCTGCTTGACATATATCCACTTCTCTTCCCTATGGGACAGAAATATCAGTCACACTACATTTTCTCTTATTTCTTCAAGACTTTGACTTCTGGATCTCCTGCCCAACAAGATCTACTATAGACTTTGCCAAGAGGGTCAAAATCTTATTTCACCAGAGCCTAAAAGCAGTTTTTACTTTCAGTGTTACAGAATGCCTTCTAAATCTTTTTCCTCTGACAGTTGACCAGAAACTCTTCATCTTTTTTGATTCATGTAGCTATCCAACTTTCTAGGTGTTTAATTTTTCTCTTAGCAACTTTGTCAGTTTGCACTTCCTGGAAACACAGGCTTATCTTTAGGCAGGAAAACAAATAGAACAATTCTATGTACATTGCAGGTCTCCAGTACGCAGAGATTTTCTTTTATTTCTGTGGATACTGTTTCTTCATTGGCAGTGAACTAGTCCTTCTTCTTTTATTTCAAGAGTAAGCAATGTGGTGTCCATGGGTACCAATGTATTTCTAAAAACTTGGTGGGTACCCCATCTGAAATTTATAAACTAATTTTCTTTAAGAAACAGTAAATAGGGATCTATTGCAAAACAAAGCACTGGTCACTGGCATCATATCTATTGACAAGTTTGCTTTGGGTACAGTACTGTGCTAAAGAGATCTGGGTGGAATGCAGGATGCTAGTTCATCTTTGGGTAAATAAATGTTTTGTAATTTGGTCGGGCTTAAAGGGACAAGCATTTTGTGGAAGAAAAATTGTATACCTATCATATACCACAAAATTCCAATAGTACTGTATACAAAAGGCTAAAAGGTAAAGGTTCCCCCGCACACGCATACTAGTCGTTTCTGGCTCTACTTTCTACTTGCATTTTTTATGTGCTTTCGAACTGCTAGGTTGACAGAAGCTGGGACAAGTAATGGGAGCTCACTCCGTTACGTGGCGCAAGGGAATCAAACCGCTGAACTGCCAACCTTCTGATCGACAAGCTCAGCGTCTTAGCCATTGAGCCACCACGTCCCCTATACAAAAGGCTATTCAAGTCTAAATAATAAGGTTTGGCCACTGGTCATTTTCTAACCCTCACTGTTCATTCAACATCTTCTCTGTTATAGCCCCTCAAATATTGGAAGACTGCTTTCATGTCACCCTCCTCATTACATCCCCAGTTCCCACAACTGTTCATGGTGTTTTAGCCTTTGCACTCTTTCTAGAGTCTCAACATCTTTTTTTTAATAAGGAAAAACATCTTATTTTATAAGGAAAGTTCCCACTTCAAATTGGGACAATAATACACTTCTGTTTTTCCATTTGTTCATTCCCTGTGCTTATTTCCGGGGAATCACATATCTTTATATACCTATTAAATCCTTGTATGCAGGTTCTATTTATTTAGCAGGATGCAATCGCTCAATCAAATACAGTGAAAAATCCATCAATCAGATTTGAAGAGAAACCAATCCAACAGCTTATTGGAAATACTTTTTTTACCCCATATTGCTGATTGCATAGACAGCCAACTCACATAGCTCTGAAACTCAATCTCCACATGTTTGTTTATTCATATTTTTTTTAGCTACCTCATCACTGAAAAAACTCTGGTCACTGTATAAGAAAATCAGGATTAAAAACAGAAGTATAATAATACAAGAAAATATAGTGCTTGGGAAAATAACAGTGCCCTAAAAATAGTCACCAACCAGGAGTACCCATCATTCTGTCCCAGAACTTCCAGAGATGATTTTATATATAGTCAATTATTTAGCTACTGAGCAAAAAGTATTTCTGTGGCCTGTAAGCCAGTCTTTATACTGTGAGCCAACTCTTTTACATTTAGTGTGTGGCAAGTCTTAAAATGCAAACCTGACTGATTTCCCCAACATAAAAAAGCTTTAGATTAGCAACTTTTGTCAAAGCAGCCACATGAAAGAAAGAGTTAAACCCTCCCTGTCTGCCTGATGCAATTCCAGTAATTATCCCTGCAGCTGCTAATTTGATTTTTTTACGAGCATATTAAATGCAAATATATCCTTAATGTCATGTCTAATTTGGTCCTGTGTTTATTTGAGCTTGGGAAGAATCTTCTTAAAAAGATTTGTTTTATCATCTGTCTCTGCTTCTAGCAATGAGTTTCTTGCTATTACCAGATATAGTAAGAGATGCCTGGTATAAGTTAATAAATAGCCCTGCTCATTTACTAATACAACATTTTTCTTTATTGGATGTCATTTGATTGACTGTTCAAATATAATTTTTGAGGAGTTACAGGAAAAGGCCAGAAAGAATACCAGATAAATAATATATTCCTTTTGTCCTCACTTTCAGCACAATGTTCCACAAAATTACATGAATATCTTTCCTACAGGGAGTTGCATAGTTTTGTTTACCTTTGCACCTGAGAAGGCAGCTGAGTCGCCCAATGACTGAGTTCACACAATGATTTGTTGAATAATTGATAACTGTTGCAGTCAGGTAGCAGTCTATTTCTTAAAACATGGTCTACATTTCCAAGTATTCCCAAAACCAAAGAACCCACATGATGTTAGTGCATTGTGTAACCATAGCTGATACAGAATTGAAGTAGAGAAGCATACATTTAAATCCTTTCTTGGTCAGTGCACATTTTATATGTCAATTTAACCTCTAGCCCAAGTCAGCTGTAAGATTCATATGGTTTCCCAAGTATTGTTGTGGCCGGTCAGTGGCCTGTGCAGATTGTAACTGATTCTGACAACAAGGAGGCTGGTGTGGTGCTGCGCCAGCAGCCTGTGCAGCTGGCGCTCGAGTCGGACAGTGAGGAGGCTGGAGAAGATGTGGTGCCAGAGGCAGGGATTCAGCCAGGGCCTTCAGAACCTCCAGAAGCTCCTTTAAGTGAAGAGGACGAAGAGGAGGAGCCTCTTCTCAATGCACGGGCGCACAGAGCTGCCAAAAGGCAGGAGTGGCTCCTCAGGAGGAGGTCTCCTTGAGAGTAAGGCTTGGGGCTAATTGGCCACTCCCTTAGTCTATTTAAGGAGGAATGCCGATTGCAGCAAGATGTAGGGAACATTAGTGTTAGAGTGTTAGTGTTAGTTCACTCTCCTTCGCGTCTGGATTCTCTGCAAAATTGCTTCTGGGCATTCTGCCAACCCTAGTAAGACTGTGATTACCTTATCTTAGGATTCTTGTAGGCTGTTAGGACAGTTTATTAACAGCCTTTGGTTGAAAAAGACTGAGTTATTTGAGTAAAATAAGCTTTGTGTGTGCTGCGTTCTTTGGGGTCCGGAGCTGGGGCAGAACAAGTATGTTTTGTTGAAGATACGTGAGAACTAATGAGAAGTCTATTTATCGTAATAATAATAAATATATGATTATGTAATATTTTGTACAGAATGACAAACATTAATAAAGAAAATGATATTACAGTGATGATCCAGGACAAAAGGGAGAAAATCAGCAATAGGAATGTACTTATCACTCCAGGCTCCTGTCCATTCACGATCACCCCATGGATTTCTGATTCTGATTAATTCCTCCAGGTGGCCACGGTAAGTAACCTATTAAATCCCATAAATACAGTCATTGGATTGAAATATACTACACATTGCCGGTTCCCTCCCACTGCCTTCAGTTACACTGCACTGTTTGTTTTTCATTAAGAACAAGAACAATTCTGAGCTTCTGGAATCCAAGAAAGTGAAGATCTCTGTAGCCTGAATTCTGCCACTTATGATAGTAATCCCTCCTGGCTCCTTTAGACATGTGAGGCCAGACCTGAGAGACAATCAGCACTATTCCTAAGGAATAGTGTTTGCCATCTGCCTTGAACAAGGTGGTAAAGCACCCTCTCCTGAAGAAGCTTTCCCTCAATCTGGCCATGCATGATAATTTTCACTCAGCCTCCAATTTTATCTCGACGACCAGGACCTTGAATTGCACCCAAAAGACAACTGCCATTCCCTTAAAACTCAAGTAAAACACAGTCCCAAGATAGGTCAAGCAGTGCTTTCCTATAGTTGAATCTGCCCATCTTAACATCTATAGAGCCAATTGAAAACTACTCCTTGAAGAAAATGCAGGGCATTGACTAGATCAGCAGTTCTCTACCTTTTTTGGCACCAGAGACTAGTTTTATGGAAGACAATTTTTCCATGGACCGGCAGAGGGATGGTTTCAGGATACAGGCAGCAGGTGAGCAAGCGACACTTCATCTGCATTTGCAGCCACTCCCCAGAGCTAGCATCATTGTCTCAGCTCCAACTCAGATCATCAGGTATTAGATTCTCAAAAGTAGTGCACAACCTAGATGTTTCACATGCACAGTTTATAGTAGGGTTCATGCTCCTATGAAAATCTAATTCCTGATGTCCTGAGATAGAGCTGAGGTGGCGATGATAACACTGGGGAGCAGCTGCAAATACAGATGAAACTTCACTCGCTCGCCTGCTGTTGTCCAGCAGAGCAGCCTGGTTCCTGATACCAGTCCAGGGGTTGGGATAGATTCTCTGTGGTAACCCACACTCGGGAAAACTCCTTCCCTGAACTCAACCCCAGCTTTCCCTGTAAGGAAAAATTTTATCGTTCCAGGATTTGTGCCTTGTTAATTGCCACCCAGAATCTTTCAGGATAGGAGCAGGCTAAAAAATAAATATAAATGTTTTACTGAGTTTTAATTTTGTTGCAAATTAGGTTTTGAAAATTTGTATCTTTACCTCTTCTGCTCCAGTAACAGAATAAGCATGGTGTGAGAACAGCTGCTTACTTGTTTTTTGCACTTTTTCACTGGTATTCTAGGAAGAAAGTAAAATTATTGTCATATTAGAATTATTGTCAAAACATTTCTAATTTCAGTGCACGCTGTTTGAAAGTCATAAGAATCATAAAGTTGGGGAATCATCTAACCCAACTTCCTCCTTAGAATTGGAAATCCCAAGCTTAAGCATCCCCAAAGAATATTTGAAGCTTTCCAATGTACGAAAGCCTCTCCATTTCAGTGAAGTGACTTTAATAACAAAATGTTCCTCCTATTAAGATGTTTCTTAGTAAAATTGAATTGTAAAATTTCATTAGATCTAATCTTATCATTTGGATGCTGGTGAGCTGGAGAGGCAGAAACCATCACATCTCAAGCCAGAAAGAATCCACAGGTAAAGATTGAACAGGTGTCCCAATCTCAACAAGAAACAGTGAAATTTTTGTTTAGAGATTCCAGATTTATTATCTTTTCTGTGAAGTTGGGCAGACAACTAAGAGCAAGAGTTGGCCACCTTTTACATAATAGGTCCTTAGTTATTTGAGAAGTGTTATTATGTTCTGACACCTAGCAACAGAGGTCCCAGAAATCTAGATTGCATTCATTAGGCCAGGACTGTTTGTTAGGTGAAGATCTTAAACTTTTCCTGTCTTTTGTGAACTGCCTTCACTTCAACTTATATCACAATACAAAGTCCAGCAGTGAGCTCCGGTGGAGACGCTTGTTGTTGTTGGCTCTTTGTAGGGAAAAGCAGAAGGAGAAGCAGAAGCAGAAGCTGACGTAGGCTGCAGATTGTGCCAGGACTTTTGCACCTGGGTGCCAGGCAGGTCCAGGATGGGCCAGTATGAAATCCTCCTTGCAAGACAAGCTTGTCAGCATGAACCCACACCAGCAGCAGTCAGATTGCTGAAGCAGGGCAGGCTCGCTAGCAGCCTAAAGGCTAGGGAGCCAGCAGTGGAGGTAGCTAAGGGGAGAAGAAGCAAATCAAAGACAACAACATAGGTCAGTTGAGGGCAGAGGGCAGGGAGGTGACAGAGGTGTAATATAGATAATATAGTGTCTATGCTATATAGGAGCAGCCAAAAGGTCAGAGATAGAGGGAGATGGTAGATGAGGGGAGTTGAAATGGAGGTAGTTCCTACAGGGCAGAAGAATGTGACCATGGGACATTGCAACTGTTGTAAATGAGGGCCGGTTATTAAGTTTCCAAATTTTGACTATGGGAACACTGTGATGGCTGCAACATTGAGGATCTTTTGTAAGTCCATTTTTTTTCAATACCGTCATAAATTTGAATGATCACTGAATGAATAGATGTAAACCAAAGACTACCTGTAAGGGGTGCATTTCCTTGAACTAAGCTGATAGACAATAGGGCATATCTAAAAAGGTAGCACAACAACTTTTATTGAAGAGGAAAAACATTTGGATTTGGAAAGTGTTCTGTTTCACAAGGGTAAAAATGCATGAATTGCCGGGATGATTGTAAAAGGTGGATTTGCTGAAATTTTGCTGGTGGTTGTATTTATGTTTTTGTTATTCTAAACAGTTTCATAATATTATCAGAATATGTTGATTCAAGCAATCCACCAGCCAGAATCTTCAGCTAAGAGCTGCTCAAAACCCTAACATTATAGCAAGGAGTTGAACTCTCTTCCTGTACTGGTGGAAAAAGGAGAATCTTCCCTGCCTTTCATGTTCTTGTATAATTCAAATCTGCTCCAAATGATTCTATCACACACTGATTTTTCAGGGCAGGACTAAAATAAATAGTAACAGAGGTAACATCCTCTTATTTTTTTTTCATACAGGCACATATACAGTTACACATAGCTAGCAATTTCTTATAAAAGAAAGCATTTCCAAAAGCAGCAATTTATACCAGAAAACATCAGGGGAAATGCAGTTTGTGTATTGAAACTCCTACGCATGTATCAATTTTCCCAGGTTTTTCAAAGTATGTTTGTGAAAATAAACTTGTCAGATTTAAAATATCTGCATTAGGTCACACACTCAATAAATGACTCCCACAAGCTGACAACATCTTCTGAAATGTCTGTAAATAGTGAGTAAACAAAGGACAGCAATGCCAGTAAATAGCTAGTGAGGATTCAATCTTGATCAAAGTAGAAAATTCCTCATCTGTGTAAATGCATGTGGCTTCCTCTTACAGAGAACAATTCTATTCTTATTAATCTGATCCAAAGTTTACTCAAGTCCATGTAAACTCTCTAATTTATCTGGCATAAATACTTGCTAAATTAATGTTTCATTTAATTGCAACTACCATCATCCTGCAGCACTGTGGAGAAAGCAGCATAACACATGATATTTTGTCAATGGCCTCACCAATTACAATGGTGAAATTGGTGGCACAACAACACAGAAGTCATGTTTTCTGCACTGCTTTGACACCAAGTAGGATACTGAACATCAAATCAACTTACTCATTACATTCTCAAGATTAAGCTGTAATGGACTGCATAAAGCTATCTTAATAAGAACACAAACACAGACATTTTAAAAAAAGAAAAGTAACCATCTTACAATGAAGCAGCCCAACAATGAACCAGCTTGCAAAGCTTTTTGGATTATTTGATACAATTTAGCGGGAGCTGGATTATGATGAAACGATTCACAGATCCCACCAGTACAATCTTCAAAAGCTTCTGTCAAAGTTCCTTCAATCAAAGCCTCATAAGAACCATTCAATCTACAATTCAATAAGAAAAAGAAACAAAACAGATTTTTAAAAAACAGTTACTTTTCGCAAGGAACAATATAAATTGAACAAGTGTATGAACAATTAAGTCTCTAGTAAAACCAATGATTTAATATTTTTCAAAAAAATACTGTTTCCCAGTTCAGTAATAAACTCAGACAATGGTTGATAAGTAGAATTACATGATCATTTATGATCCATCCCTTATTGAGGACTCCTGTCCAGTATTCCCCAATATTCAAGTGAGCGTATCAGATTATAGAATAATAATAGATATATATATGTGTATGTGTGTATGTATGTGCGTGTATAATTATATTCATTTAATATTTTAATAGATTACTGTCTATAACTATCAAAGAGAAAGAGAAAGGGTGCACAAACAGGATAGACATTTTTACTATTTCTGCTATGTAACCATTCTGTTATCTAACCTACAAGAAATTTTCTCAAAGCTTCTGTTGATTTGCCCTCTAGGAGGATGTTAACATTCACACCATACCTTCATTTACAGCTCAGGTTGTCGTAGTTTTATGCCAATAACAGGGCTACATAAATTCTTATTTCATCTCATGAGTACAAATTAGTAAATCAGGATGGAAGTTATATGTGAGTATGAATGCTTCTAACAATTTGCAATCCTGAACTGAGCAGTAAGTTTGGAGTCTGTAGCCTAAATGGCTGCTTTAAACTGCATGGTTCTATAATTATATGAATTATACTGGAATCTAAAATAAATCAGATTAGAAAGTAGCTTTCTCATGACTTCTGGCTGATGTTGTGGCAATATCAGATGCAGGGAATGGGTCTTCGTGTTCCCTGTGCTGAGTTCTCCCTATTTGTGGGCTCAGAGAAGAGCCAAAGCTGCCTTGTAGGGGCAGCAAAACTAAGGAGGGGTGCCCTGAGAGGTCGCACGAGAGATTGCAACTCTCCTGCTGAACCTCGGGCTTTTTTCCCTTTATGCCATGGTGAGGAGAAGAGGCAGCCTAAAGATGGCTGCCATGAAGCTGGGACAGCCAAGAAACATCTAAGAACTGTACTGGAGTGGAGTTGGTGAACGGTGTCTGGAACTGGGTGAGAAGAATCCTTTTTATTTAAAACTCAACCCCAAAAGAATATCCAGGAAAAGAGAGGCTCACTGCTATTTTTAAAAGCAGTGATTTAACATTTTGAGAAGAATTTCAAAATTGAAAGAATCAAAGGGAGAAAGGCAAAAATCTTTAAAAATACAGAAAATTGGATTTCTAAATTGGACATGTGTTGTTTTCGATAGGCATTTTAAAATGCTGGAACTATTAAAAAAACTAATATCATATTTATATTTTGGATTGTTACCATTAAAATTGGATAAAACTGATTAATATTGAAATTTGACCTAAGAGTGCCACCTGCTGACAAAAGGAAGGCATAACACATTCCCAAAATCCTGGAAATACTTGGCTATTGGAGATTTCAAAGTGAGAATAAGAAAGACACTATTATTAAAGTGACCCCTGAAGGCTACAACACAAGACTGAATTTATAGAGGGACTTATAAAGGTTCTGGAAAAATTCTTGGGACTATCCAGAGGAACAGGTCAATCAGCTTTGGAGATATAAAGATTCATGAATATTGAACTTTTTGAAAAGTGACTTTAGGTTTGAATATATGGTTTTTGGATTATTGGATAAAAGTGGGACAAAATAAAACTAAACAAGATGCTCCACCAGCAAGAAAGGAGTGGAATTTGGGGAGAAACTGTGTCAATAATTCAAAGTATTAAGGATACTCTGACAAGAGTATCATGGTTGGGCCATGAGGGGGGGGGTTCCCCTCATGGAGATGTGCCCATCAGGCTTCCGTGCATTTCATCAGCCGAGAGCTCAGGGCAGGGGCGGGGGGGTGGCGGTCATTATAAGAGAGGGTCTTGATCCGAGGGAGACCACTGTGCCTCAGATAGCCGGATGTGAGTCCCTTTTCGTGAAGTGGGGTCGTGGGGTGCAGATGGGTCTGTTGATCATGTACCTGGCTCCCTGCCACGTGGCGACGACCCTGCCCGAACTCCTCAATGTTATAGCCGAGGTGGCGGCTGATACCCCCAGACTTCTGGTCATGGGGGATTTCAACTTGCCATCCATTGGTGAAACTTCTGAGGTAGCTCGGGAGTTCATGGCTTCCATGACGGCCATGGACCTGACCCAAGTAATTCACGGCCCTACTCACATGGGGGGACACACTCTGGACTTAGTTTTTGTCTCTGGTCAGTGGTTGAGTGGCCTTGATATAGGGGATATAGATACTGAACTCTTGTCATGGTCTGACCACTCGCTCCTTCGACTTGACTTTCTGACCGCCGCACCCCGTCGCAGGGAGGCGGAGCCGACCAGGTGGTTCCGCCCTAGGCGCCTGATGGATCCTGATAGGTTCCAGATGGAGCTTGGGCCATTTCCTGAAACTCTAGCTCACGACTCGGCTGATGACCTGGTGGCCGCCTGGGATAGTGCGGCTGCCGGGGCTTTGGACCGGGTCGTGCCTTTGCGGCCTCTGACCCAGCACCGAACTCACTTAGCTCCTTGGTTCTCCGAGGAGCTGAGAGAGATGAAGCGCCGGAAAAGACGCCTAGAGAGCGGTTGGAGGGCCAGTCGTTCCGAATCCGACTTGACACTGGTAAGGTCTCATATTAAGACCTACCTAGTGGCGATAAAAGCGGCGAAAACTAGCTATTTTGCCGCTCTTATCGCGTCATCAGATAACCGCCCAGCCGCCCTGTTCAGGGTGACCCGCTCCCTTCTCCATCTGGGAGCACGGGAGGACCCCTTACAGGGCCGAGCTGAGGATTTTGTACAGTATCTGGATGATAAAATAACTCAGATTCGGGAAAACTTGGCCACTGACTGGGTTAGTTCAGACGAGATGACTGAGGCAGGCCTTGAGAATGTTATCTGGGAGGAGTTCGATCCTGTGGCTCCCGAGGACGTGGACAGGATCTTGGGACGGCTGAACGCCACCACATGTTTATTGGACCCGTGTCCCTCCTGGTTGGTGCTGGCTTCCCGGGAGGTTACACGAGGCTGGCTCCAGGGAATTATCAACACTTCTTTGAGTGAGGGTGTCCTGCCGGCCGCCTTGAAAGAGGCGATGGTGAGGCCTCTCCTCAAGAAGCCACCCCCGGCTGTTTTAGCTAACTATCGTCCAGTCTCCAACCTTCGCTTTATTGCAAAGGTTGTTGAGAGTGTGGTGGCACGACAGCTTCCACAGTACCTGGATGAAGCTGTCTATTTGGATCCGCTCCAGTCCGGTTTCAGACCTGGGTACAGCACGGAAACAGCATTGGTCACGTTGGTGGATGATCTCTGGAGGGCTCGGGATAGGGGTTACTCCTCTATCCTGGTCCTGTTAGACCTCTCAGCGGCTTTTGATACCATCGACCATGGTATCATGTTGCGCCGGCTGGAGGGACTGGGAGTGGGGGGCACCGTTTTGCGGTGGTTCTCCTCCTATCTCTCCGACCAGTCGCAATCCGTGTTGACAGGGGGGCAGCGGTCGACCCCGAGGCGCCTTGTTTGTGGGGTGCCACAAGGGTCGGTCCTCTCGCCCCTCCTGTTCAACATTTATGTGAAGCCGCTGGGTGAGATCATCCGTGGTTTTGGGGTGGAGTTCCATCACTACACTGATGATACTCAGCTGTACATCTCCACCCCAGACCATCCCAACGATGCCTTGGAAGTGATGTCCCAGTGCCTGGAGGCCGTGCGGGTCTGGATGGGGAGAAACAAGCTTTGACTCAACCCTTCCAAGACCGAGTGGCTGTGGCTGCCGGCGTCCCGGTATAGCCAGCTGACGCCATCGCTGGTTATTGGGGTGAATCATTGGCCCCCACGGAAAGGGCCCGCAACTTGGGCGTCCTCCTGGATGCACGGCTGTCCTTAGAAGGGCATATGACGGCCGTGGCCAGGGGGGCTTTTTATCAGGTTTGCCTGATACGCCAGTTGCGCCCCTTTCTGGATCGGGACTCCCTACGCACAGTCACTCAAGCACTCGTCACTTCTCGTCTAGACTATTGTAACGCTCTCTACATGGGGCTCCCCTTGGGGTACACCCGGAGGCTCCAACTGGTGCAGAATGTGGCCGCGCGGGGGATTATGGGAGCGACTGGGCGCTCCCATGTGACTCCTCTCCTGCGCGAGCTGCATTGGCTTCTGGTGGACTTCCGGGTGCGCTTCAAGGTGTTGCTGATCACCTTTAAAGCGCTCCATGGCTTAGGGCCAGGGTACTTACAGGACCGCCTTCTGCCACCAATAGCCTCCCACCGGCCAGTTCGCTCCCACAGAGAGGGCCTCCTCAGGGTGCCGTTGGCTAGACAATGCCGGCTGGCGACCCCCAGGAGGAGAGCCTTCTCTGTGGTGGCACCTACCCTTTGGAACAATCTACCCCCAGAGATACGAGTGATCTCCGACCTCCGGACCTTTCGTCGGGCCCTAAAAACTCATCTCTTTCAGTTAGCCGGTCTCTCTTGATTTTATGATTTTATGGTTGGTTTTAAATTTTGATATGGATTTTAAATTGATAAATTTTAAACTATAGGCCAAATTTAATTATTTTAAATCTATTTTTAATCGTATTTATGTATAAATGTTTTTATTTTGGCTGTTCACCGCCCTGAGTCCAAAAGGAGAAGGGCGGTATAGAAATTCGAATAATAAATAAATAAATAAATAAATAAATAAGAAGCTACAAGGAGATTATGAATAAAATGCAGAGTATAGATGGAGAACTGGAAAATATGATACAAAGGATAAGGAGTGACCAAAATGCCCAGGAAGAGGAAGATCCAATTGAAAGTGTAGATGAAAAAACAGAACAGAAAAACCAACAAATAAAATGAGATGATAAGAAGGAGATAACCACAAAACCAACAATGACTGATGAAATAAGCTGAGGGGAGAGTATTTTAAGAGAATTAAAAAAGGAACTGGAGTTGCAGGAAGATTTTTTTGGAAAAGAAATAAGGGCAAGAGTAGATATTTTGAAAATTAGACAGTGGAATAGGGCAGAGAAGGGAGAACTGTTTAAAATGATTGGTCAAGATAGAGACAAGGATCCAAGAGAGGAATATGGAAGGCAAGCTAAGAAATGAACAATTAAAGCTTTAAAGCGAGCAAGAGACAATGGATAGAAAGAGAATATTTTTAAATATAATAGTGGCAAAATTAAAAGTTAGAATAGGAATGCAAATTAGAGAGGGAATGTGTAATGGAATACACATTTTTATATAATGAGGTGAAGTAATAAGAGGGGAAATTAGAATTTGAATGATGGTATTATCAAGTATGCTTGAATAATATCGTGATTGGCATAAAAATAACATCAAAATATTGAATAATTAATGGAAGATTATAACAACATAAATATGTGTATTATTAGTAGAACCATATAATCTTGTTAAATGTAACAAATATGATTAATAATATTTTATTTGTAGTAAAAGGAATGACACTCAGAATATGGTGACTGGCATAAAAATAACATATTGAAATACTGAATAATTAAATAATGAAAGATTATAACTTGACATAAATATGTGTATATTACCAGAATTATATAAGCTTATCAAACATAATATATATGATAAACATTATTTTATTTGTACTAAAATGTAAGACACTCAGGTGCCATACAGTTCACGCATTGATATGTTTGGGGGGGGGGGAAAGTAGCTTTCTGGAGTGTGTGTGTGTGTGTGTACATACATATACACATATATTAAAAAAAAGATGTTGAGATTCTAGAAAGAGTGCAGAGAAGAGCAACAGAGATTAGAGGAATGGAAGTAAAAACATATGAAAAACAGCTGCAGGAATAGCAAGTTTAACGAAAAGGACTAGGGATGATATGATAGCAGTATTTCAATATCTAAGGGGCTGCCACAAAGAAGAGAGGGCCAACCTATTCTCCAAAGCACCTGGAGGCAGGACAAAAACTATAACCAACCTAGAAATAAGGAGAAATTTCCTGATAGAACAATTCATCAGTGGAACAACTTGCCTCCAGAAGTTGTAGGTGCTCCAACACTAGAGGTTTTTAAGAAGAGATTGTACAACCATTTGTCTGAAATGGCATAGGGTTTCCTGCTTGAGCAGGGGACTGCTCTAGGAGACCTCTAGGATCCCTTCCAACTCGGTATATAAAATCTCTGTTCCTGAACTCTGATTAAGTTAAAGGAATCCTGAATATTGTGAAAATTAGAGTTGGTAGTCTTGTGAAAACACCTAGAAAATGGAGAGATAAGCCAGTTGGCTGGGGTGATTGTCTTAAATAAGTTCTACAGGAATGTATACAGGTCCTTTTACAGGTCCTTTTGATTTCTCAGGATCTAAGGGCAATAAAGTGATTTAATTGATAATTAGAGTGCTGGTAGAAGAAAAATTAGGCTGACCTGGCCAATGCATGTTAACTCCCTGTCTAGAGTTTATTCTGTGACAGCAAACAGAGCAAACGTTTTTTTTCTTCTCTGCCATCATTGCATCAACATTGTTGACTAGTTGAATTGCTGATTACATTCTGATACCAGGGTGTAGTGAGAAGCAGAAAGACAGTGACAATACGGGCAAACAATTATTCCCATATTTGATATTTTCAATAGATACTGCTTGAGAATGTGAACAAATTAGTAGGAAGGACATATTCATATTAGTTAAAGGAGGGCAGGCTGAATTATGGGTTCACTGTAAATTGAAAGAGAGGGAGGAATGAAAGAAGGGAGAAAGAGAGCGAGAGAAATAGGCAAGGTCATATTTTTAATTTTTTTAAAAAAAATCTTCTTTGGTTACTGCTATTCTAAATAATTGCCAGCCAGTCTCAAACTTGCATTTTTGAGAAAGGTTCTACAGTAGGAAGTATGGATCTTATGCTATAATTTGATTAATTTTGTAATTTTACTTAATTGACTTAATTTTACTTAATTTTCTGCATCCATTTCAAACTAGTCCAATTTAGTCTGAGGAAAGAACCAGGGAGAGGGAGATGATTTAAGGACTGAATACATTAATATTTTGATATTAGCCATTTCCCTTTTTTAGTGAATGCCAAAGTAATGTGAAAGCCCTTAATATATTGCTATTTTATATTCCTCCCACTAATAAATGCATTTTATGTGTATTTCCCTTAACACATGCATATCTGTACACAGAAAGCTGCATCAGAAATTTCTGAGAAGGTGGAATATCCCTTTTGCATATTAATTTGGTAATTCTTATCTCAACAAGAACTGAATTAATTTTTCCCTCATCCTAGACTATATTCCCTGAAAATATATGCCATAATAAATGTATTATTCTTCAAAGTGCCACTCAAGACTGTTCACTGCGCAGAAAGCATTGAATTATACTAAGTGCTGATTCATTGGTAGCATTAGACACAATTCACAAGGAAACTATAATTAATAGTCTAATCCTGAGAGCTATTAATGGGAACAGTCTCAGAATTAGCTGCAACTTACTTGGCGTAGGCTTTCTCCAGTAAGGCGCCCCAAAACTCATTGCGTTCTTTTGAGTGCAAATAGACTAGTTGTCCATTTTTTGTGGGAAGCCGGTCATCAACAATAACATCCAACCATTCTCCATACTGCCAAAACTGGCCACAAAGAGAAGAAAAAGACCCATACAGTGAAAAGACCAAAGGAAAATATTTCAAGAAGAGTTCATTTGATAAAACCACTGGAATTAATGAGCCATCTTTTTACAGAACTTTATCTTTCTGTGCAAATACCTGCTAGATTTGCAATGTGAAGTCATTGAAGGAAGTGCAATATATGACTAACAGGAAAGAAAAGGAAACTGTTATCCCCAGCAGCCCTCCTTTCTATCAAACACTTATCATTTTCTTTTTCCCCATCTTCTTTGGCCCTTTTTAATTCCCAGATCCAGAAATCAATTCAGGTTTTTTTTTTCTTTCAGTAAAAAGCTCACACAAGTTTTCCAGACTTTCAAAAATCGTTGGTCAGGGTATTTCTCTCAACAGAGCAGTCGGCTTCGCCATTTCTGCAAATTCAGTTAATTTTATAATCCGATCTTCCACTCTAGCTATTTCATTATTTTTCCATCTTTTTTCATACAATAATCTTTCCACAGAAAAGGAAACTCTTGTCAATGAGATAAAATATAAACTATATCAACACAAAGGTAGTAGTTATTTGATGGGTGGCATTCTGCCTTTTCTATGATGTTACTAGATTTATCCAGACTTTCTCCTTTCTGTTTCACCCCTTTTAACTTAGTATTATCACCAGATGTATATAGCTTAAAAGAGAAGTGGTACCTTGAAATGAAATATCCCAGCATAGTCTTTCTGGAAACTCTGATCATTGGGAACAACCCACTCTAAAATGGCTTCATTTAAGGTGAGACTTGCAACAGCTGCCAAAAGCCAACAGTCTCCTGGAAACATCAAAGTTTATGAAAGAGATGAATGTAGATTAAATGAGCAATTCCTCCCTCAAAGTCATGTAACCAAATAACCAAGGCCAAGCTAAATTATTTTGACATCTGAGGGCCAATAGTGTATATCATGAAAAAGAAATAAACATCTAGCTTTTATTACCTAGAAATTTAGCTTCTACCACAGATTGTTAGTTGCTTTCAAATGTATTGTGTAAATGGCAATGTGTGTGTGGGGGGGGATTGTTAGAAGCCATAAGAGTGATAAGACAACAGTTAAAACAAATAAGCCCATCACCTGCTATTTGAAGGCTTTAATGCACAGAAAAAATGGCAGGCTAAATGCACATTTACAGAAATTGTATTATTTTGCATTGATGTAAGTATATATATCAGCCAATCATAACCTATTGCAGTGATGGCTAACCTTTTTGCCATCACGTGCCAGGAGGGGGGGGCGGGTGAGGCTCGCGCGCGCACATGCCCACACCCATAATACTATGTGTGCGACCCACCTCCCCGCCGCTCCTGGCACACGATGGCTTGGTAGGCCCGTTTTTCTTTCTCACCTGGCTCCAGATCCTCTCTATGCATCTGGAGGGGGGGTGAAAACAGTCTTCCACAACCCCTCGGAGGCCCTCTGGAGGTCTGAAACAGCCTATTTCCCAACTTTCAGTTGGACAGAAGTGATGCTTTTTTCTGTCCCCAGCCTCCAGAGCCTCTCTAGGTTCGCCATCACAGACCTATTGTATATATGCTCTTTTACAAAAGTAGAAAATGTTCTACATTTTAAAGCTCCCTTGAAAGCTTTCCAAGCTAAGTTCAATGTTTTTTCCTACTGATGAAGAAATAAAGTTTAATTAATTAAGATCCTGGAGACAGTCTGACTGTATTTCTTTTCATTAAGTATTCTGTCTTAAGTTTGAAAGAATATGTTACCAAAAGGTAAGCTGACAAAGAATTGCTTTTTGTTTCAATCACTAATCACTGAGACACATACAAAATAAGCAATAAAGTCAAGGTTTAAACTTATTTCACATTGTTATTCCATGTTTATCGTGTTTGAGTCATCAAACAAAATAATGCATTTATTTACTATTTGAATGTTTGTTTTTTGATTGCAGCACACAGCAGTTTGAAGTATGTGGCAGTTCCCTCTTCCCTGAAAAGAGAGAGAAAAAGTGGCTTTGCTTTACTCACCCAGAAGCCCCTGACAAATATCTGTACGAGTGGCTCCTCCCTCAATGAACTGGGGGTTTGGGACCAGTTCCTGAAAATGATGGATGAACATTACAATTGGATTTTGTCACTCACATTTCTTTACACTTTCACAGAAGAAAAACTCAATTAAAATGTTTTAGCCTCCCTCACCTGTGGTTGTTCCCCAAGTTTGAGTTCTTCCTACAAATCCAATGATTCACTAAACATTTATTTCAACCTTGAAAAGGGGACTCTTGGTTTTTATCTACTATGCAGTGAGACAGAATGATTACTGAAAACTGTGGTCCTTGCTGAGAGTGCAAACCATTGGACAAAGGGGACTTGCTGTAGTCCAATCGCTGAAATGGACACTGGTATCAAAGACTGCTTAAAGTAGAGTAGACTTTTGTAGGATGCTATATATGCCAACATGTTTGAAAGATGATTTATCTCCCTAACAGCTCATAGAAATGGTGAAAACTATTTTTAAAAAATTAAGAATACAAAAGTACTGTGTACCCTATCACCTGTGACCTGAGCAGTGTTTGTGAAATGATGATATGCTTACTAAGCAGAGTGACCATTCTAATGGTTGCATCCACAGCCCTGCCTTCTCCTCCTTTTGTAGCCCCAAAGTTCTGCCCTTAGTGTGGTGACAGTAAAACTGCATAATAATTATTCCACTTTTCTACATATTTGAAGAGTAATCCATTTCTTGCTATAATTCATGAAACTGATAGTACTATTATTCATTCTTTTGTAAGAAATAATTGAAAGGAATATCCAAAATGAAACACACAGAACACAACTGAAATTGAATTACTATTCAGTTGAATCTTCTACCAGCGCAACAAACATCAATTTAACAACATATGTACACTTTCTACTATACATACATACATACATACACGATATCTAATTTTAATGTTTAAAATCACATACAAAAAGTCTGCTAAAGTTTTAATCTTATCCATACAAGATTCTCCACTAGGGATCAGATAGAAAACCAGGAAAAAATTGCTCTTTCTCTGAGCATATTGTGTACCATTCGAATTGAAAAGCATACTATGTAGTAGACCCGTGATGGTGAACCTATGGCAAGCATGCCACAGGTGGCACACGGAGCCATATCAGTGGGCACACAAGAGTTGTCCTAGCTCAACTCCGGTGTACATGTGCGCGCCAGCCAGCTGATTTTCGGGTCTTCCAGACCCACCAGAGCCTTTCTAGGCACCTGGGGAAGGTGAAAATGGCCTTCCCTACACCCCCCCCACCCGAGGCCCTCCGAAGGCTGGAAACGGCCCACTTGCTGACTTCCTGTGGATCTGGAAGTCCCGTTTTTTGCTCTCCCCAGGCTCCAGAGGCTTTTTAGGAGCCTGGGGAGGGTGAAAACGGTCTTCCCCACCCCCACCCCCTGAAGCCCTCTGGAGACCGGAAACGGCCCGTTTGCCGACTTCAGAATGTGTGTGGGGGGGCATATTGAATTATGGGTGTGGGCACACGCATGTGTGACACCCCCCGTGACACACACACACACCCGCTTTTGGCACGCGACGGCAAAAAGGTTAGCCATCACTATAGTAGACTGTTGGGGACAAAAAGAAGCCTGGATGGAATAATTTCAAAAGAAAGACTGAAATCCCCAATTGTAGAGAACAGAAAGATTAGATCCACACTAATCTAAGTGAGTTATCAGATTTTGAAGGGAATCAATGTACTTTCAAGAGAGACCTAAGCCAGTTGGGCATTTATTATTCAGACTACTCAATAAACTCCAGATTCAATTTAATTTAATTTAATTAATTCAATTTATATGCCGCCCCTCTCCGAAGAGTCAGGGCGGCTCACAATACATTTTTTAAAAATCATTATAAAAAACATTTAAAAATTAAAAACATTAAAAACATTAAAAACTCATTCACGCCATTCATGGCCGGATCTCGCCAGATCACAAGAGCGAGATCAATGGCCCCAGTCCTGCCAGAAAAGCCAGGTCTTCACCGCTTTTCAGAAGGCCAATAGGGTGGGGATGGTCCGGACCTTAGGAGGTAACTGGTTCCAGAGAGCTGGGGCCATCACAGAGAAGGCCCTCGCCCGCGGGCCCACCAGCCGGCATTGTTTAGCTGACAGGACCCGGAGGAGACCAACTCTGTGGGATCTTACCAGTCGCTGGGAGCTATGCGGCAGAAGGCGGTCTCGAAGATAACCTGGCCCTGAGCCATATAGGGTTTTAAATAACTCTTCCCCACCCACCAATGCTACTTTAGCAACATTAGCCACAATATACACTCAGTTTAGTGCTCATGTCTGCAGCAAGAAGCCTTTACCCATACTATTACATGCACAACAGCTTTCTTTTTAAAATATATATATATATAAACTTTATTAAAACATAAATAAAACATTTACACAGCATACGACATAAAGATAAAAAAACATTTACACAACGTACAACATAAAGATAAATTATTCTTTATAAGCATTGTTTCATAGTGGTTTTCCAACTGATACTATTGTATTTCTTCCCCTTTTCCTTAGCCTAGTAATTTTTCCCTATTCCTCTCTCTTCTATTTTCCTTTCCTTTTCCTTTTTTTCCTTGGGTTTCCCCCTTTAGAGCCCTATGTGTTTTAATTATACCATTTTGGGGGGGGGATTTCCATATTCATATTTATATACCTATAAGGAATTATTTATATACATATTTACATCTTTGTTTTGTACTTCTTATAGTTATGTTTCTTTGTTGATGGTGTTAAGCCATTGATACTATTTATTCCATATTCTATAATAATCTGTCTCTTCTTTTTCCTTAATTTCTTTCATTAATCTATCCATTTCAGCACATTGTACGATTTTGTCTATTAATTTTTCTTCCGTTGGGATTTTTTCCGGTTTCCAATTTTTTGCATATGTTATTCGTGCTGCCATTAGGATGTGTATCATCAAGTATGGGCCTCCTCAGGGTGCCATCTGCCAGACAATGTCGGCTGGCGACCCCCAGGGGGAGAGCCTTCTCTGTGGCGGCGCCCACCCTCTGGAACAACCTCCCCCCAGAGATACGTACAATAACAGACCTCCGGATTTTTCGTTGGGCTCTGAAAACCTATTTATTTCAACTAGCTCGGCTGGCTTGAGTTAAATTTTAAATTGATTTTAAATTGAGTTGTTTTAATTTACGGCCAAAATATTTAATTATTTTAAACTGTTTTTAAATTTTGTATGTTCTGTTTTTTAGTTTGGCTGTTCACCGCCCTGAGTCCTATTTGGAGAAGGGCGGTATAGAAATGGAAACAAACAAATAAATAAATAAATAAATATTTTATCTCTTTGGGATATGTTTTTGTGAAAATTCCTAGCAGGAAGGTTTCTGGTTTCTTCTCTATTTGTAGTTTTGTTATTTGTTCCAACCATTTCTTAATATTAGACCAAAATTTCTTTGCTGCCGGGCATGTCCACCATAGATGATAAAAGGTACCTTGTGATTTCTTGTATTTCCAACATAATGCGCTATTTTTCGGGTTAATTTTTGCCAGTCTGTTGGGCGACATATGCCATCTGTAGAACATCTTCAACTGGTTTTCCTTATATGCCACCACTAATGTTAATTTTATGTTCATTTGCCATAGCTCTTCCCACTTTTCCAAATCTATTGTGTATTTAAAATTTTGCATCCATTTAATCATCGTATCCTTCACTGTTTCCTCCTCCATTTTATATCGCAACAAAAATTTATAAAGTTTACTAATTAACTTCTCTTCTGATTCTAATATAATTTTATCTAGTTCTTGTTTTTCTCTATATATTTCGTGTATTTTTGTGTGTTCCTTATGTTTAGATTGGATCTGTGTGAAAGTCCACCAGTCGATTTCTCTGTTTAGGTCTATTTCCAATTGTTGTTTTGTTTTCAATTTCCCCTGTTGTTCAATTAAATCCACTTTCAAATGGGAGATGAAGCAACAAGGATGATGCTCAGGTAGAACACAGAACATAGAATATCACAGTTGGAAGGGACCTTCAAGGTCTTCTAGTCCAAGCCCCTGCTGAAGCAGTAGACCGTATACTATTTCAGACAGGTGGCTGTCCAGTCTCTTCTTAAAAGCCTCCAGTGATGGAGCACTGGACAATTTCTGAACACAAGCTGTTCCACTGGTTGACTGTTCTGTTAGGAAATTTCTTCTTAATTCTAGATTGGATTTCTCTTTGATTAGTTTCCATCTGTTGTTTCTTGTCTTGCCTTCAGGTGCTTTGTGGCAGCCCTTCAAATATTGGAACACTGCTATAATGTCTCCCTTTGTCTTTCTTTTTACTACACTAGACATACCCAATTCCTGCAACTGAGCTACATCATATGTTGCTCTTCTCTGCACTTTTTTTTAAAGTCTCAACATCTTTTTTATAATGTGGTGACCAAAACTGGATACAGTATCCCTACCTACCTCTAAATTTTACACTGTGAACCCTAATTCCACAGTGGGCCAAGAGGCACAGAATGAGTGCCTCTTTGTCAGTTTTATTTTCTCTCCCTCTTATTCAAGACAAGGAGCAATTACGTATCCATGTTTGACCACGCTGACTGAATTGCTATGGATATTGAAATCAAACACACCTGACGGAAGGAGCAATTATCAGGGAAGAGAAGCTGTTTTTAATACAAGCCTTAAATCCAATTTATTGATCAGTGAAGCATGCATAGTCAAAAAATTTGGTTCTACTGCCAGTTATTCAGGTTTAAGAAAAGATCCTAATGAGAGTTATTCTACCATTGAAAACAGTTATTCTACAATTGCAAATGTTATGATATTCTTCATTATTACTGCATTCTTAGAAAATGGAGAAATTTAACTCAGAAATCAAACAACAAATAGATTATTCTTTCTAGCAATAATTTTAATACTGAAACTAGAATCTCACTACCTTTCATTTCCTCCCCCCTTCAGAAAACAATTGCATGATTATTATCATCCACATTTTCATGTTCCTTGTTTCTGAAATATTATCAAGTAAATGAAGAACATGTGACTTTCAAATGATTGTTTAATAATAAATAAAATATGCATTATTGTTTATAGAAGTTCACTGCTTATCCACAAGTAAGGCTTTGAAGCTTTCGCCCTTCACTTTGGCATTTGGCAATGCACTCTGTAAATCTGAAAATGTATTCAAAATTTCAGAGAGCTTTAAGAAACATCAGAAAAATGTGAAGCACCAAGAACTCCATATTTTCATTATCATTGTTTTTGAACCAGGGGTGAAATGCTACCGGTTTGGACTGGTTTGGCTGAACCGGTAGCAATGGTGGCGGGTGGTTCGGAGAACTGGTAGCGACGGCAGCGCGAGGCCCGCCCGGTCGTCGTTACTTCCTAGTTTTAACCAGAAAGTAACCTGTTTTTTACCCTCTGTGCATGCACAGAAGCGTTTGCGCATGCACAGAGGGTCTGTGCATGTGTGTGATGTGCACACAGGTGTGAGTGGAGCGAGCGCCTGCACATGGTTCGTGCACATCCGAACCGGTATTGAAGGTAAGTAGATTTCACCCCTGTTTTGAACTATTATCAAGTGAATGGAGAGTACATGACTTTCAAATGATTGTTTAGTAATAAATAAAATTGTATTGCTTATAGAGGATCACTGCTTATGCATGAGTAAGACTTTGAAGCCTTTCCCTTTCATTTTGCTTTTGGCAATGCTCTCTGTATATCGGGAAATGTATTCAACTTTATAGAGAAGTTTAAGAAACATCAGTTATACAATTCAGCTGGAGGTAAAAAAAGCACACAATTACTGTGCACAAGTTTGAAAGTAGCTGCTGACATTATATATTAATAAATAGCACAAAATATATATAATATCCAACATAATGCAGGTACTTAAGGCTTCTGTACTGAATTGTTACAGATACCTGCAAGATTGTTCATGTGGATTGTAAAAAGGAAAGAAAATGAAATCAAATTTTGAATAGTGTAGCTGTGGATTAAAAAGAAGAAAATGTTTGTTTTTTTTAAAAAAATGTCATTTGTAATGTTTTCATCATTCTTAATAATAAATAAGTTTTTTAAAAGCTATTTTCCATTTCTGGTGGTTTTGAAAACGGGACAAGTGAGAAGTCCATTAAGATGAACTATTCTGGAACTCTGGAACCAATCTAGAGCAATCTAAATGCAGTTCTGAAATAGCTTTCCAAATTCTGACTATTAATGATTAAGATCTCAGCAGTTCTATGGAGAGGAAATATTGTATGTATTTGAATTCATGCTTTAATGGAAAGTAGTTATTTAATATTTATTGCATGGAAAATATTCATTTAAGAAAAAAATTATAATAATTACTGTTTAAAAGTAGGGAGGTTGTTGCAAATCTGATATTAATGGACAAAGATACAATGGAATTATATGACAAAATCTATGAAAACGGCAAGGAACCATAATAAACATGGTAACCCATTCTCATTTAGTGAAGGCACACTGAAGCTATTATTACCCCTAAAATACTTCAACTCTATTTGACTAGAATTGCCTCAGAAATGCCTGGAGCACAGAAAGAAATCCTAAAAGAATAAATTTCCGGTCATTTTCAGTGGTGAATGTTGTCAGATGGCCCTTATTCCAGATAGTTACAGACCATAGAACAAAATAAACTTTGATTATTTTCAGAGTTATAATTCCACGCAATAAAATGATCATCCCTTAATTCAAGATATGCTGTCTTTCCAAAGATTTTCAGATGTTTTGATTGACACACTAAGCAACTTTCCAAGAACAAACTCTGCATATAGAAGCTTCATCATGTTCAACCCAAATTAAACCTATTTGATCAAGGCAAAAGTTGTTGCAGAAATATTAAAACAAGCCTTTTCCCAAGGTTCAGAGATTTCCTAAAACAGTACAGCTGTTTTGAATTTGAAGGCGACTCTTTGAAGCAAACAAAATGTCATTTCAAATCAGCAAATTATCAACAGAAACAATAATCTTACCTGGGGTCGTTTCCAAATAATCCCCTGAGTTTTGGAATAATAAGGTCCCAATTCTTTATAGCCAAGAGAAGAGGGGCAGGCAGGAAATTGTTCATCTTTGAAGAGAGTCCCAGAATGCAAACATTGCCTTTTCAGGGCCTCAAAATCCTGGTTTAAGTATTTTACAATATTTCCACTGGATCCTAGGCCATCTAGGATGGCCTTTTCCCTGGCCAGTTTGAAGGCTACGGCTGACATAGCACTTGATTCCTTGTGAAATGTTAAGCACAAAGGCTTTAAAGTTAACAGCAAGGAGGAAAGTATGCAAGTGAATGGTCACGGAGAGGTGGGTCAAAGAAATATCTGACACAGTCCAATGCCTCCAAAGAAAAAAAGAACATGCCAAGGTAAATAGGTACATAGTGACAATCAGTAAATGATAAGAATATGGTATTCAATCCACTCTGCATTGTTCCTCTGATGTTAAATATTGCCTTTCTCTTCCTCCCCCTCCCTTTCTTTTAATAGTCATCTCCACCCAAGCCTTAAATTCAGACTCCATAGTCCTCCCTAAATTGTTACTCAGTACTTATTTTTAATGGGGGGGGGAGGAAAATATCAAGTATATGACTAAAGATAA
The DNA here is from genome assembly GCF_059756535.1 of Pantherophis guttatus. Lineage (NCBI taxonomy): Eukaryota > Metazoa > Chordata > Lepidosauria > Squamata > Colubridae > Pantherophis > Pantherophis guttatus. The sequence continues at coordinate 294,997,356 of NC_142063.1, read as the reverse complement.
ATTGATAAGTCAAATGTCAGTAAAATGAAAATTAATTTTTGTCCCGGGCTCATACTTTTGAGTGCTCAGTGCAATAATCAAAGGCCAAAGGCAAACTGTGGTTCCTAAACCTAAAAGACTCAGTGCCCAAAATCCAATATAGAGAAATAATAGACAAAACAAATAAGCAACAAAACTTGTCATTAAAACCTACCGTTACTTTTAGGGTTAATGCTTCTAATTGCAAACATCCAACTTGTAACTTTACTCAGCTAATAGCCGATGGCCACTTACTGACTGTAAAATGCTTTTTAAAAAAAAAATTAAAAAGGACTTTGAGGGAGTCTCTCAATCTTGACCTGTCCTGTCCTGTGATGTCTTGCAGACAATTATATATATATATTTCTCTCAGTCCCCTTATATATCTACTTTCTGGATGGCTAAAATAGAGCTCTCTAGAATATGCTCCTGAGGTCTAAACTTAGTTATGTCAGTTTCTAAAAGGGAACATCTGGCTTTTCATTCAGTCATTATGGAAAGACACATTTTATGGACATAAAGACACAGAATATTTAACTCCAACATGGCAGCTGCAGTTTAGTCTTTGAATAAAACATTTGTATTTCATTGTCTGGATATTGGATCCAGCTTTTTCTGAATGGTTTATTAACTAGGTTTAGTGTGGCTAGTCTGTTCATATCCTTGGGTAGCAGCATACTCTGTTTAAAAGAGACAGCCATTTTAGTAGGAAGCCTGGCTAAGAAGCTTTCACAGTCTGCCAGATATATATGTGCATGTATGTTTTTATTGTAAATAAAAAGTCTGTATAGTCACATCAAGATTCCTTTCTACTCATATTTTATAGATCTGCCCCATATGGCCACAAGGAGTGTGTGGAAAATAATCAGAGCGATGGAGTGTCCTGCATGGCTCCTAGCTCTACTCCATTGCTTTAAGTTCATTCTCCATGCAGAAAGAACATTAACCTTTCTGGTAATTCTTTTTTCTGGCTTTGTATAACATGTATAAATAGGGAAAATTAGTTTAGTATTCTTAAGGATGTTTTCGATTCAAACTAGTCCTCTAATTCAAATGATGACTAGATTATGGTCTTCAGATAACCTGCTCATTACTTTAAGCAGTTAAGTGGAAAGGGAGAATAAAATAAACATACCTCTTTAAAGCATGGCTCCATATTCTTTAAATGTATAAATATGGAAACATAGCTGAAGTTAATAGACATATCTTCTAGCAGCCTGAACAAATAAGCAAGCAAGAACTAGAATGCTTTTCAATTATTATTAACAGAATTTTTCTGGGTCCCTTTCTCCGAACAGCGAGAACACAGGTAAATAAGAGACAAGGCACACTGGTGGTAGAGAGGAGGTTGATCTATTTATTTCCCGAAAACAAAAGAGTTTGTTCTTGGGGGTATCTACAGAGAGAAAAATGATACAGAATAAAGTGCAAGTGGGTTACAATCATTTGTATGGAGGTTTCTTCTGATCAAAAATCCATTTTAATTCCCCCTTCTTTAGGTTCAATACTTTAGCTTGCCAAATTCCCTGCAAATCACAGAACTATTTTCAGATTTAAACAACTGAATATACAGAATTCAGGGGGAAAAATCTCGCCATTTCGAATACTTAGGCAAGATAGAGAATCACTAAGAATAAATGGTACTAGCAAGAATCAACTTCCATGAAAAAAAGATGCAAAGTAAAATTATGTATCTTTCACCTCTATGTAAATTAGACTAGGTGAGTTATTGTGAATTTAACAGCGCTATTTTTCTATACGCTAGAAACCTCTAGTAGTAAAAATTGGTTGGCTGGTTAAACTAAATATTTTAAATTCAATTATAGTGTTTCTTTCATTTACCTTTCCTTTAGGGTTCTATTTTTCCAGTCTACTGCCTACTCTATATTCAACCTCCTTGCCTGCAGGTTTACTGTCTCAGCTTCTCTGATGTCCAGGGTAATTTTTCAGTCTTCTGATTGCACCATTAATTTGGTATCTAGTTTTAATCTTAGTAAAATAATAGCTTTTAACAATTGCATTGTAAACATACTATCAGTCTTCTCCCTGAATAATAGGGATGCTCATGAACATTCCTTGAAGATCTGAGAACAGTGTCTCTACGGTTGTACAAGTTTCCCTTTCTCATTTTAATATCTGAACTGCCATTTTCTTATGTATATTGCCAACAAGAGGTCATCCAGATTTATTCAGATATGCTGTAAAATTACATTGTAATTTTAAATTTCTATCAAACACAGCTGTGAGGTTTATGAGCCTGAAAGAGAATGAATAGTCTTAAGCCAAATAAAGATTTGAACTGAAGATATGACCTGGGTAAAGATTTAAAACTGAAAAAAATTAACTGGTCAGGTAACAAAATGTCAGAGAGCACCAAAGACTCCACAATTCAGTCCTGAGCTGCATATGTTCTCTTCTATTGGTTCAATTAAATCTGCCTTCATCCCAGCTCTATGTTTGAATCACCACACTGTATTGGCTCTTCAATTGCCACAGTATATTCTCTTACTATTCTTGTTTCTTGGTGAAAATCCTTTCAAGTTTTCTGAACTGTTTTAAGCACGTTGCCTAGATCAACATATTCAGAAAAAAGACTTTCATCAAATGTCATCCTTTCAAAGTTTTATTGTGAAACGGTCTTCCTTCTCAGAAGACATTTTCACATATGACATTTTCCCAGAGCATACCAGGACTCTCTAGAAGATGTACTCAGTAAACTAAACCTTGCAGGCTTCACTTCATAAATAGAGGTGTTTGTGTTTTTCCATTATATAGATAATTCTCTGTGTGCAAGCAAAATCTTCATATGCAACAAATCTTGGCTTTTGCTGCTTATCTCATCTAGCTGTTGCTAGTAGTAACAACTAAAAGTAAAACAAAATGATGCACAAGCACCACCTAGAGGCAATACAGTACAGTAGAAAGAAAGGATGCATTAATTATCAAGGAAGGATGGCAGCTCTGTTGGGTCATATCTGACAAAGAATGGACCTTTCAGTATCCATTAAGAGTTGTCAGGAGAATTACACTGTAACCAATTAGTGCCACGTTTAACATTTCAGTGATAATTTTCAAGATGGCTCAGGATACTGATATCTCTCTTTCTTCATAAACTTCATCCTGTCCACTCACCAAATCAGCTTTCCCCAACCACACGCATATATTCTCATATATTCTCCAGCCAATATGGCAGTCATCTAGGTGGAGATCAATATATCTACACAACACAAGATTAGGGAAATTGAAACAAACTAGACCAAGCAGCACAGAAAGTATAAAGAGTGGTTTTGCTAATGGCTGCTTAGGGGTCCCTGGTTAATTCCTTATATGCCAACTCAAACTAACTTATTAATTTATCAACAATTATAGCTTTTCCTTTAGCAAGACCTTCAATATATAAAGCACAGAAGCGATCATCCTTCTCAATTCCAGTTTGGGCCTTAATTCAATCTCAATCTAATAAATGTGTATCTCATGCCCTTATTTTGAAGAAAATATTACCTTATTTTCTTCAAAATAATATACCCAGTCTTTCAACCAACAAAAGGGCTAACTTCCCTTTGTGCAATAAAAATAAAAATTGGCAGTAATGCATATGCATTACATTTTTTTACTGCAGTGACCTAGATCATGTTTTTCAACCTTGGCAATTTTAAGACATGTGGACTTCAGTTCCTAGAATTCCCCAGTCAGTATGCTGGGACTTGAAGTCCACACATCTTAAAGTTGCTGAGGTTTAAAAACATTGCCCTGGATTCTAGAGGAATGGCCAGTACATAATCAGTCAGAAAAAAATGGCATGGATCATTTTGGAGAGATATTCATCAGCATACTGCTGTTGTTAGGGTTAACTACACATACACACAAATAGATAAAGAGAAGAAAGTGCTTAAATGTTATTCATGTATGCAGTATAGAATGTTAAAAACCACTATTTGCGGGAGAATAAACCAAGGTTAGCTCCAAGGACTTCATGAGTCAGCAACAAACGATGAAAACAATTGGTTTAAATTTCCTGTTGGAACAGAATAATATTAAATTGGCAGTGGTTGCGCTTCAGCAGTTTCTGGCAGCAGAAAGCTACAGAACTAAAGAGGCTTCTCTTCAAAAAACCAGACTGAAAATTAAGCAATGGCAGAAAATTAGCAATTTACCATTTATGTCAAACAAAGAGATTTTTTTTTACTGAACAGATTTGCCCAATCTTTAAAGCATTTCTGATGTTTCATAGCAGTCAAAAACCTGACTTGTTACATGTCAAGAGCAGACAGAAATGATGCTGTAGGAAAGCTCAAAATAAGGATAGCCTTGTGAAAGGAACAAGACCCAGAACACAAAAGGAAGGGGACTTGATTAAAATTGGACTTGTTTCCTCACAAACTGCTTCCTTTTCATCTGAATGGATGGATAGGAAGACAGGCAAAAGCTGTAGGAATAAGAAGCTAAAGTAATTGAAATACAAAGCTTCTCAGAGACATCTAGGACAACTCACCGAAACCAGCTTGCCCTGGTCAACTTGCTGTGGGACAACTTGCTGTGGCAACTCTTCACAGTTGTCACCTAGTGACTGCTAATCCCAATTGCAGTTGGCAAGCAACCTGTCCTGCATTATCTCACAAGCCACAGATTAGGTTATTAACTCTGTTATCCTTCAGATAAGGCTCCTCAGCCTTTCTGGAGATTCCAAAAACTGACCCTACAACCTTTGTCTTACAAAACATGTGATCAAGAACCACTGGCTTTAATCACTAAGTACATCAGATTCAAAATAGAGCTGTAAGAGACCTTGGAGATCTTCTAGTCCAGCCCCCTGCTCAAGCAAGAGATCCTATACCATTTCAGACAAGTGACTGTCCAGTCTCTTCTTAAAAACTCCAGTGATGAAGCACCCACAACATCTGAAGGCAAGCTGTTCCACTGGTTAATTGTCCTCACTGTTAGGAAATTTCTCCTTAATTCCAAGTTGCTTCTCTCCTTGATTAGTTTCTATCCATTGTTTCTTGCCCTGCCTTCTGGTGCTTTAGAAAATAAATTGACCCCCTCCTCTCTGTGGCAGCCTGTCAAATCCTGGAATGCTGCTATCATGTCCTCCCCTAGTTCTCCTTTTCTCTAGATTAGCCAAACCCAAATCCTGCAACCATTCTTCATATGTTTTAGTCTCCAGGTCTTTAATTGTCTTAGTTGCTCTTCTTTGCACTTTTTCCAAAGTCTCAACATTTTTTTTGTAATGTGGTGACCAAAACTGGATGTAGTATCCCAGGTGTGCTCTTACTAAGGCTTTATAAAGCAGTACTAATACTTCACATGATTTTGATTCTATGCCTCTGTTTATATAACCAAGGATTGTATTAGGTTTTTTTGGCTGTTGCTGCACACTGCTGACTCATATTTAAGTGATCGTCTACTAGGACTTCAAGGTCTCTCTCACAGTTACTGTTTTTGAGCCAGGTTTCGCCTAATCTATACTTGTACTTTAATCTCAAAGCCTTGTTTCCTTGTCCCTCCGGCAGCTGTCAGGTTGACAATCTTTCTGCAATTCTCCCCAAATGCACAGGAAAAATTCCAACCTTGGTGTTTTTGGCATTCCACAGCCTATGCAGTTTACTTATAATTTTCAGACATTAATAAGTCACTCTGTTATTGCAGAAATAAACAGCCACTAATTTTTTGTCCTAACAAAAAATAAATTCTAACTCATCTGCCTGCCTTGTCATTCTGGGACTTCTGCCTTTAGCTGCTTCAGAACCGCTAAAGTCTCTCTGTTAGAAAAAGAAATCTGGCATTCAAAAATGCCAAGAATGTTGCAGTTGAATAGAAAAATTATACAAAAAAAAAAAAAAAGACTGGAATTTAGTGACCTCGCTCTTCCTTTCCCTTGCACTGTCTGAGTTGTCATGTTATAATCAGCTATTAGTACAGTCCCTTCACTGTAACAGATTTACAAGTATGTAATATGAGTATCTTATGCTAGTATTGCTAATAGGCAGCTGTGCAAGCCTATGAGTGAATTGTGCAATCACAATGAACAAGGTGCTTGTAGTAGGAATTCTTGACAATATCGGCTTTTAAAATATTCCAGACCTTCCCTATCCCAGCAAAATCTGCAATAGTACATCCCACACTCTCACTATTTTTGAAATTTTGTGGCGATTTTATTTATCTGTGTAAAGCATTTATAATGTCATTCTTTATCATCAATAACAGTAGCCCATTCCAGGTTAGCTACATTCTGAATAAGTGTGGTTAGATATACCTCAATGTGCCCAATGTACCCACTCATAAACCACACTTTAAAGCCAGGCGAAACCTGGCTCAAAAACAGTAACTGTGAGAGGGACCTTGAAGTCCTAGTAGGTTGCTTTTGCACAAGCCAAACAATCCATATTTTGGCTTAATGGGATGTGTCGTCCTAGTTGCAATCTAAATAGTCTCAATATATAACGAAGAAAAGGGAAAGAAGTTCATGTCTGACTTTCTAATTGCAACCATTTAATATTACCTCAGGGAACATAGGAGAATGGCTTTTGGGGTTAGTAACAATATGCAAGTCCAAATGCAGACCCCCAACAAAGGAAATGGCACAAATGGCAAGTGTCATTTGCATAACAGTATGACTTGTGTCATGTCATCGTCTCCTTCTGAGCCCTATTCCAACAGACACCCATAAGTTCCAAAAAGGAAGACAGATTAGCTCTGCTTCATTTATTTTTAGCAGAATGAGTTTTAAATTCATCCAGAATGCCGTAGGCCCCTAGGCTGGCACATGTAACGCCACTGTTAAGTGAGCTCCACTGACTTGCCAATTGCTTCTGGATGCAATTCAAGGTGTTGGTTATTACCGTATTTTTCGGTGTATAAGACGCACCTTTTTACCCCCAAAAAGGGGGTGAAAATCTGGGTGTGTCTTATATGCCAAATGTAGCCCCGCCCACCCGCCGGCCCCCACCTGCCGGCCATTTTCGGGCAGTTCAAGGTGGCAGGGATCTGGGTCGGGGCACAGCCTGAGGAACAACCTTCTTTGGGACGGTCTGGGGGGGGGGAATTTGCCCGGCAGCTTCGGGGAACAAGGCGGGTGCCACGACTTTCTCAAGTCTGGTTTCTGCAAATGTGCTGTCATGATATTTCTCTGAATTTCCAAGCAGCATGCTTCTAAAGTTCTGCAATTCTATGTCTTTGAGCATAACTGAACTTTGTTTGGCTTTTGCTGTTCTCCATAACACTCCATTCAATTTCTCCTTTTTCCTAGTTTTCCATATTTCCTCCCAACTATCAATCATCATTCCATGCCCATTAAGTACATTCAGTTTGCACCTTTTTTTGCATTGGGCTACTTTTTTTTTTTTTTTTACTTCTGGCCAACTGTAAACTTCAGATTTTCCCAAGAAATATTAATCATGAATGCTGTCATTTTGACTACATAATCTCACCCTGTATACTGAGTACAAAATGACTGTACAATATGATATGGTAAAAAAATGTGGCTTAATATATGATGTGAATCTGTCCATCATGATTAATATACAGCTCTGTTTTGTATTAACTATACCAATTAAACTGCCATCAACCAAGCTATAGATCACTATGTTGTGCAAAAATCATCAAAATGTGAGTGAATCAGGGCCAACTTCTCTGTGCTTTTAGAAAAGTTAGGAAAAAAAACTAACTTTGGTCCAAACCAGCAGCAGTCCACCACTGCATGGAATTCACAGTTTCTGGCTTTAAGCTGCTCATTAATCATTTTGGATTCTTCTGGGAGCAGTTGTCCTTCCCAACTGACACAACCTGATGCCAAAGTACCATGCGTGCTTTTGTTTGCACCATTCCAATCCAATAGGACTCAGCTATTCAATCTTTTTCAGTCAAAAGATTAAAACATAAAAACATTGTAATAAAATGAAACTATAATATAATGACCACCACCACAACAACAAAATCACTAAAGAAGAAACTAAGGCCCTGGGAACCAAATACCCAATCATAGGCCAGGGTGGGGAAAGGGGTCTAATTTATCTTAAATTTGATAATACCAGACTCCATACTGATGATGCTTCCCTTAGCAACTTCCAAGAGATTTTACAAAGCAAGAATGACAATATGAAACTCAGTGTCACTCACAGTAGAAGGTCCTAGTGCAGGACTTTTTGCTTCCAGTTGAAATATCTTCAGGAAAAGGAAAATCCACTGATAAACAAAGCCTCCCACTCCTAACCCTCAGAGGTGGGTCCAATAAGCTATCATGATTGATGATATTAAAAGCTACTTATACCGAACATATCAAAAACTAACTCCTCCCTCAAATCATTTAAAACATAAATCCCTTAGAAGTTATGATCTAAACTTAAAATATCTGTGTACCTAGCATATACTCATCCATCCATTTTTCTAAATACCAGATTTGTTGCTATCTAGCACCAAGGAAGGGCTTAGAGTTATACTGGCCAACATCTGTCCATCAATCAGATTGGCAGCTCATTGTTCACTGGCAGTTGTCTGGCAATTAACTTTTCTGAACTTTTTAGGTTTACTTATCTTCAGTTCCACTAAGAGCTGTTTCCATGAGTCAAAAGTCCTATAGCCTCTTCATCATACTTCTCCAGATACCATCCAAAAAATTCTTTTTGACAATGTTCCCACTTTTTCATGAACTAATCCAATTCAGATTTATCAGCCCATATTGGGCTTTGTTAAAAATCAATAATCCAATTTCAACAATCAGATGCTAGATGCATTTCAGAAATTTTAACTGCCAGCAATCACTTCCATTTCTAAGCTTTTTCTTTCTGATATTCTTTCTAATCTTTTTAAGATCTTTAAAACCCCATCTATAATACCAGAAATAATAAAAATAAATACTATGAAAAGAAACCCAAAAGATCCCCCTCAAAATATTTTGAAAACAAGCTTCTTTTGGGATGTGAGAGAAAACTTTTGAGAAATCAGAAGATACAGCACATTTGCTTTTGAAATGTAGGAAGTTAGCACCCACCCCTCTCGTAGAAGAATGAAATATTTTAGGAAATATTAAAAAGGCAGAATATATTTCCTTCGATGAGAAATGGAGAAACATGTTTTAAAGACAAAGCAGCTTCCACCTTCCTGCCTCACCCCACCCCCTTTGTCAGTGGGCCAGAGGCAGAAACCCAATCCCTGTCACTGTGTTATTTTATTTGCCAGCTGAACTCATCATTTCTGGACTGACAGACTCTCCGTAGCTTGCCAACTTCTTATCAGTAAGCTACGTGTTTCTGTATCCACCCACATTCCTTCACATTCCTTTCACACACTCTTTCCTTTGTTTTCTTGCCAGCGGTCCGGCTGGACCGGCAGGAGATCTCGCTTGCCAAAATGTAACAATTTATCTTTCTTAGTTAGTGAGGTGTTTTATTTTCTTTATAACAAATAAATGAGTTTTATTAGAAACTTTTCTTCACGTTTCTTTTTTGGAATATTGCAAACAAGGAGGAGCCACGATTCATCTCCTCTAATTAAACCAGAGTGATTAGTCCCAGAGCCAAACATGGGATTAATAAATGCCCTGACAATCCCCCCCCCTTTATCAATGGATCATCATCTGCAACACAATAGGACCCATCCCATCTAGCAACAGAAACTCCCTACATGGCACCTGGGGAGATTACATCAGCCAGCAAGGCTAACTATGACCTCTGACAGCAACCAATCAGGATACTCTTCCTGTGCCCCATGAAGTTCAAAGCCAGAGAGGGTATAAAACCCAGGAACTCTCAGCATCTCTGCCCTTTTTCTGCTCAGTAACTCAAACCATATGATCCTGTCCACCATTAAACCATCTTTCCAAGCAGTCTCCATGTTTCCAGTGTCTTTTTCCCCACTTGGAACTGAACCCAGAAAAACATTTTTTCCAAAACATAAAAAGATGTATAAAATTAGGGTCCATTTCTTATACAACCCTTCTCTTCATCTCTACTATGTATAACCTGTTGAATCTAGTGCAGGAATGTCAAACTGGATTTCTTTGAGGGCTAAATCAGCATTGTAGTTTTCCTTGGGCCGCCCGGGGAAGGGCAGGGCAAGGAGATGGGCCGGATGCCACCTGCAGCACTCTACCAGCCCCGCGCCCCATTTTGGCCGGCAGAGTATTGCAGAAGGCCGTCCAGGCCAAAAATGGGGCAGGAGGGACTGCCCCCCCCCCACCCCGCGGCCTGTTTTGGCTGCCAGAGGCACTGTAGGCTGGTCCTTTGCTATTTCCAGGCCGGCCCCACAGGCAAGATTTATGCACCCCGTTTGACACCCCTGATCTAGTGAATTAACCTGTGCAGAACTGAAACCCGGTGCTTATTTTAAAAACTATTCAGTTATATGCATACTTTTTGACTGCTTCTAAAGCTAGTGAAGGACTAAAAATGATAGGGTAGAATGGTTGCTTGAGGGATTATTTTTCTTTTTTTGAATCTCTTAATTGCTTTGCTTTTTCCTGTTTTAGTTTAGAATTGTGGTGGGACTGTTTTAGCTATTCCTTTCTTTTTTAACCGCTATGAGAATTTTCTTGAGGGTGGAATATAAACAACAGTAAAAACAACTAAATGTGCTTTCAATTTATCTTTGCAAAAAAAAAAAAAAAAGAGGGGCATTTTTAGGCGGAACAATAAATTTTATTCTATATTGCATCTTATATTTGTGAAAGAATAGGTTCTGATTTTAACACCTTTTTACTGAAGTAACTGATTTTACATTATTTTTAATGAACTTAACTTTCCAGCAAAGAGATTAAGTCTATAGCTTCCACTTTGTCCGGAAAAATACTGTACAGGGCTGTTCCTCATCACTGTGTTAATGTGCATTCTTCTCATTCTTCAGCTGCCAAAAAGGTATGCTGGCATAATTTGTGTGGCCCCAGGGCCAAGTGCTATTCTGCCTCAGTAATAAGGCTGGTGGCTGGTTCTGTCCTTATAGTTTTCTTAAGGCATACGTCAAAGACAAAGATTGGTGGATTCTACTGGCTGTGTGCCCCCTGCCATGCAGTGTCACCTGCAGGCTAGAAAAACAGTCATCAATTGCTGTCATTAATGTATAGAAAGGCTGGTTTGAGTAAAAGTGACAGGTGCCTGGGACAGAAGCTTTCAATTGCTCTGAAGCTGCCTAAGTGACAGATTGCCAGCATGGAACTTATTCGTGCCTATAACCTGTAACTCAGGCTATATCTGAACAGAGATCTAGCAATCGTCTAAAAACCAGCAAACCTGAGTCCTGAATCCCAAACCTGGCCTGATTGACAGATAATAGTAGAGAAAAGGAACAACACTAGAGGAAGTAGGATGGCGCTCTCCTAGTATATCAGGCAATCTCTCTCCAACTTTATCCTATGCTTCTCCATTTCCCCATCCTGTCAACCTGGATATGTCTGAACTTGGCTTTAATGCTTAATCAATTAATCAACTCTTTAGAAATAACAGGACAGACAGATCACTGGTGTGATGAAGGGGTTGCAAGGGGCACTGGGCAATCTTGGGCCAACTTCACTCCTCTCTGCTTGCTTGTGGCTTGGCATTTAAGCTAAAAGAGATATCAGACAAAAGTATAGTTGGTTCCTATATATTTCAAAATCTTGCCCAGAAGAATTCAGTGGTGACAGTAGGTGGCTGTAGCCAACAGATCTCAGTAGCCCAGATATTACACAAAATAGAGTTTAAAGTAGGCCAAATGGCTCTTTCCAGAAATAAAAAGGGTAAAAGGAATAGCCACACAACCCCCCTCCCCCCTCCCTCCTTGGCAGAAGCAGTGAAAATTGATGGCCTGGTCCAAATCAAACAAAGAAAGGGAATCTGCAGGAGTCAAAAAAGTCGAATTGGTACTAATGACATGATCAAAGCCCTGCTTCTTTATCTGTCTGTTGATATTTTTACTTCTCTGCAGCCACCTCTATACCGGAGCATTGGCACTTTAAAAAAAAAAATAGATAGATGTAGCACTCTTTCAAATGAATATTAAATATGCTTTTTAAAAATATGTCTAAATTCTTCCAGAAAAGTGTGAAACCTGCACGTAGAAGACTGTGCAATGCCCAACCAGGCAATCTCTGTAGCAGTCTGGGAAAGAGACAAAGGTAATATCATGCAAATGTTTGTGTAATGAGAATGTGCCTTCTAAAGGCACATCTTTATATCTCATTTAGTAGGATCGGAGGCTTAGCCTTTGATTAGGCTAGTTTTATAGTCATTCCATGCTACACCGTGATTAGTTAATTAACATCAAGTTTTGTGTCAGCTCTTAGTGACTATGTGAATACTTTCTCTCCAGAATGATCTTTCTTCAACCTTTTAGATCTTTCAGTGGTGCATTCATTTGTCTTGTAATTGAATCTATACATCTTCCTTTTTCTTCAATTTTTGTCAAGTTTTCTTCAACATCAACCCCAATAGACACAGCACAACTGAACCACAAACAACCGAATCACATTTTAGCCTAGTGTGTTGTGCAAATCCAGCTGATGTGGTTTACTTTTTACTTCAGGATGTTTTCCAAACCCAGAATGTTAGTTTTAAGTATGAAAACCAAGCTTTTAAAGGATAACCATGTTGTACCAACCCAACCCAACACTTATATCTGAGTTGAAATGCACAGGATCTCATAGCAGTGATTTCAGGAGCAAGGAATTGAACAGTTTATCTGTAACTGAAAAGGAGCTTCTAAAAGTGATGGCAAGGCTGGAAAAAGGGCCTTTTCAGTTGATGCTCCTGCCCTATTTACAGTCGTCCTTTGAGACCAAGTTCTTTTTATTTTCTCAGGTTTTTTTTTTAGCATTTTTATAACTTTTATGGTATTTCTATTTTCTATTGCCTTGTTTATTATATTTTTATTGCCATTATGATAGCTGCTACTTATTTTTCCAGTTGTGCTCTTTAAAAATGTTGCTTTAATACAGTGCACTTAATACAGTGCACTTTAATACAGTGCACTTAAACTTAATAGAGAGCAAGATACTAAATAATAAATCATTTGTGTAATTGGTTTTATGCCCAGTCATTTCGAGATAGATAGATAGATAGATAGATAGATAGATAGATAGATAGATAGATAGATAGATAGATAGATAGACAGACAGACAGACAGGCGGCCGGGTGGGGGGGTGTACTGGTGTTAAGGGATCTGAATGCTCTCTCCCCTTACGTGTAAAATCCCTGGAGGACGGGGCGGTGGGCACCTTTCCACCCTAGAAAACGGAGAGAGATCGGGTTCACCTTCGCGGTCTCAATTCCAACCGTTTGTTGCCATCCTTACAAAATGCAGACGACGAGCCAGCCTCGCTCGTCCACTGAGCTCGTAAGGAGCCGCAGGAGGAGGCTCGCGGCCTCTTTTCTCCAGCCTGTCCCGGGAAGGCCGGACCAGCCACACCCCGGGTATAGAGACGCTGTTATTTTCTCTCCTGGAAATGAATCACCCACGGCCAGTTTGGCTCTGAATCCCCTCCGCTCGGCTCCCGGCTTCCTTGCAGAGAGGAAGGCGGGAGGAGCGCTGCGCGGTGAAGCTGAAGCTGCACCATGGCTGGGATTGCCGCTAAATTAGCGAAAGACAGGCAGATCGCGCAAGGGCTGGGCTCCAACTCCAAAGCCGTGAAGTACTTGAACCAGGACTTTCACACGCTGAGGAACGAGTGTCTGGAGGCGGGCAAGCTCTTTCAAGACCCGTCTTTCCCCGCCGCCGCGCCTTCTCTGGGCTATAAAGAACTAGGGCCAAACTCCCACAAAACAAAAGGCATCGTCTGGAAGAGGCCGACGGTAGGAGACCACCGCGCAGATGTTGGCGGGAGAGAGGAGGGAATCACCCGGAGAAGGGGGAGGGGAGGAAAGAAAAGGAAGCCCAATACGATTTTAACGTCGCGTTTCTGTCCTGTTGCGTGGGTAGGAGAACGACAAAGGGGCCTGACTGACAAAGGGGAGGGGGTTAATTTTTGGGAACGAATCTTTCTGTTCTTTCATCCAGACCCCCGAATGCGTGCACGAGTGTCTAAGGTCACCACTGATCCCTAGTGGATCAGGTCAGGGTCGAGTCGTGCGTGTGTCTGCATTGAGATTGCTTGGCTTCAGCCGATTAGGAGGAAAACCGAGCCATAAAAAAACTCCACCCGCCAAGATTGCCTCTGCAAATTCAACACCACTTTTTATTTATGAACAGTGTTTGTTTGGTGCCTGATAATCTCTTTGAGGGGCTTACAGCAATTTTACAAGTATTTTTAAATGCCATCAAAACGAGCAAGAATATATGTGCCAATTTGTCATGGATTCAGAACAGTTGAGGAGTCTGCTAAAAGTTTTGTGTTTTTCAGTCGTTCCACTGTCTATTCCTGCTGATGTAGGATTGGTATTATATTTCTGATTCTTTGGAATGTGGGATGATTATTATTCAGGTTTAATTAGTTGTTAGGAAAGATATCCAGTTGTTTCCAGTTGATGTTCTGGAGTTAAAACTATCTTTCCAGTATCAGTCAGCACCTTTTCAACTAATCAATTTTATTAAAAGGCATATGCTTTTAGTAAAATGTGTTAGTCAGAAAAAATTCTATTTATCAGATTGATATATTTTTGCTTTTGCCAGCATAGACAAATACAACTCTCCTCTTACAAAATTCTTCCAGTGTGACTCAGTCTGCCCCAAAACACATGAGAGTATGAAGCCCTTCTGCCCAGAAACATTTCTAACGCCTACAGCAAGAAGCCAACAAGCCTTTACTGTCTTATCTGAAAAAGCTATGTAAAACTAAAACTCAAAGTCCTGTTTATAGAAGACTTTGTGTAAGACATTTCCAAATTTGTTAGAGATTATGCTGAGAGGATTATGAGAATCTGAGATCTGGAGGATACTAGATTGGGAAAGAATGATTTGCATAGGTGCTGTCATTATGATCTTACAAGGTCGGTAAAAAGAGGATCCAGATTGTTGAGGGCAATATGCTGACTCTGTAAACCACTTAGAGAAGGCTTTAAAGCACTGTGAAGCGGTATATACCCTGTTTTCCCCAAAATAAGACATCCCCTGATAATAAACCCAATTGGGCTTTTGAGGTCATGGCAATAAGGCCAAGCGCTTATTTCAGGGTTCAAAAAAATATAAGACACGGTCTTATTTTCTGGGAAACATGGTGCTGTTTTTCCCCCAATCTAGATTCTCATAATTCTCTCTCAGCATAGTCTCTAACAAATTTGGGAATAGCTTACACAAAGCCTGCTATAATCAGGACTTTGAGTTTTAGTTTTACATAGCTTTTTCAGATAAGACAATAAAGGTCTGTCATCTATTCCCAATCATTTTGGGAATAAATATGCCCATGTTGAGAGTTTCTGTGCCTTTACTGAATGCTTTCAAACATTGAATCTTCCACATTATACAACTCAGAGATTGTACTCATCATACATTGGATTTCACATACATTCATGCTGTCACCTATTCCTTCTTGGGTCTTCAGGAGTGAAGATATGTCATCATTTCTTAATCTGGTGCTCTCCAGATGTGTAGGACAGGAATTTTCATAGAACCCATGCTCAGTTAAAATTGTGAATGTTAACTAAGTGGGTAGTGCAACACACTTAAGAGTGCAGCCAATTAGACAAATCTCTCCTGATGTTCTGCCCTGATGTTTCACATTCTACTTCTTTCCTTTTTTATTTATCAGAAATAGGAAACTCATCATATTTATTTACACATTGTGGTTATGAGAACTATAGTCCAAAAATATTCGAAGGGCTATACCTCACTGCACTTCTTCATTGCCTTTCCTGTTCTTTGTCACCAACCTTGATACCTTAATCTCCTTTAGATGAATTGATTGATGCATCTTCTTATATCAGTTAACTTTACTTCGTAGAAGCAGCTGATTGCATGTTTCTATCCTTTAATTACCAAGCAAAAGGAGCTTGTTTCCTTTGTGACATAAGTCTTTTTGAAATAAATGGAATATTTGGTTTAGAAATCTCAGTATGTTTCCCATTGCCAGGGACACATATTGGTATACACAAATACATGTGCACAGACCTGCATATATAAAGATTCCTGAGTGGATGCCAGCCATAACTCCAGATCCCACTCAATGCACTCTTTGAGGATGAAAGGACAGTTGAAGAAAACACAAACTGTTTATTCAAAGAGCTGGATTTACAGAGACGATACAAAGTTTGCTTTGCTGCAGGTTTTACGTCAGGTAATAGGTGTTCAAATTTCAGCTAATCCAGAAGAATGTGGTTTTCTAAGAGCCAGCAAAATTGGAAGAAAACTACACAGATTATGTTAAAGCAGTAATAAAATTAAAATTGGACCCTGCCTGTCCATACTCCCTTCCAAAAACCTTGGGATCTTAAGATACTGATTTTAATTACCCAAATCATTAACAAGCTTTCTTTTTGTCACAAACCTGCTGCATCTACAGAAGAGACTCATCTGAGAACATTGGTATTAACCAAATCCTCTTCTAAAAGAACTTTCCAAGGATGTCACTTCCAAACTGGTATGCATATCCTTTCATAGTTGCCAATGGTCTCTATGTCTTGGTTATTTTGGAAAAGAAGCATAAGGTGCATCTTTTTAATTTGGCAGTTACAATTGAATAACTCGAATACAAAATCAACAAACAAGGGGGAAAAGCCAAACAGTGCACCACCAAATAGCAGGGGAAAATATTACATGTCCAGTACATTAAGAAAATAGGCAAAGCAGATGACAAGACCTGGCAATACCTAAGAGCAAGAAAGCTGAAGAAAGATACATGGGGCTAATTCTGGATGCAAAAAATCAACCCTTAAGAATGAATGTATACAAAGTGAGAATTGAGAAGGTGGCAATAGACAGCAAATACTGCCTCTGCAAAGAAGCTGAAAGAAACAATAACCACCTACTTAGTTGCTGGAAGAAGTTGCACAGACTGACTACAAACAGTGGCATGACAACAATGGTGCATTGGAAGATCTGTAAGAAATATCATTTGCCTGCAAGCGAGAACTGGTGGAACCATAAAATAGACAAAGTAATTGAAAATAAAGAAGCTAGAATGCTTTGGGACTTTAGAATTCAAACAGAAAGGCAGAAGTACCTAGAGACAGCAGAAGAGAAGAGAAAGAACTGAGGTGGGGGGGTGGGATCACAAAATACAAAGTCCTGCAAATAGAAATAGAATAACTGTGTCAAAACAAACAAAGATAGTACAAATAGTGGTAAGTGCCTTGACCTCCAAATACCAAAATAATTGGAGCATACTTGAACACCTTCAATGTTGACAACATTACCACCAGTCAGTTACCAAGGGGACCTTTACTTGGAACAGCTTGAATTCTGCGATGATACAATATAACAGAGTTAGAAAGGACCTTAGAGTCTTCTTCTGGTCAAGCCAGACACTCTACTTCCAGACAGATGGAATAGACAAATGTCTTCTTAAAAACTTCCAGTGATGGAGTACATATAACTTTTGGAAGCAAGCCATTCCTCTGATTTAATTGTTCTCACTGTCAGGAAATTTCTCCTTAGTTCTAGATTGGATCTTTCTTTGATAAGTGTCCATCCGTTGCTTCTTGTCTTGCCATGAGGTGTTTTGGAGAATAGGTCAACCCCCTTGTCTCTGTTACAGCACCTCAAATATTGGAAGACTGCTATCAAGTCACTCCTAGTCCTTCTCATCATTAGATTAGGCATGCTCAATTCCTACAATCATTCATCATTCTAGAACTGTGATGGCGAACCTATGGCACGGGTGCCACAGGTGGCACGCGGAGTCATATTGGTGGGCACATGAGTGTTGCCCTAGCTCAGCTCCAGAGCGCATGTGCGCACCGGCCAACTGATTTTCAGGCCTTCTGGTCCCACCGGAAGTCGGGAAACTGGCTGTTTCTGGCCTCCGGAAGGCCTCCGGGGGGATGGGGAAGGCTGTTTTTGCCCTCCCCAGTCTCCTAGAAAGTTTCTGGAGCCTGGGGAGGGGGAAAAACAGGCCTACTAGGCCCACCATGCCATCGTGTGCCAAAAGCAGGGAAAAGTGTGGGGGGGCACGTGCACATGCGCGGGAGGGCGGAGCGCATTGAATTATGGATATGGGCACCCGCATCCGCTACCCCCCCACTCCCCCCCTTTTGGCACGTGACAGCAAAAAGGTTAGCCATCACTGTTCTAGAGTCTCAACATCTTTTTTTTTATTGTCATCAAAATTGGACACAGTATTCCAAGTGTCTTGCCAGTGCAATATAAAATGGTACTAACACTTCACATGATGATATTGTCCCTCTGTTGATGCAGCCCAGAACTGCATTGGCTTTTTTGGCAGCTGCAACACACTGCTGGCTCATACTTAAGTCATTGTCCACTAGGACACTAAGATCCCTCTCACAAATATTGCTATTGAGCCAGACATCACCTATTCTATACCTGTGGTTTTTCTTTACCTATGTAAAATCTTTAACTTTTCTCATCACTAAATTTCATTTTGTTGGATAGTGTTTTTCTGTCAAGCTCCTTCTGGATTTTGAGCCTATCTTCTAAAATGTTGGCTATTCCCTAGCTTGGTGTTATCTGAAAATTTAATGAGTTCCCCTTCTATCCCCTCATTTAAATTGTTTATGAAGATGTTAAAGAGTACTAGATCTAAAACAGAACCTTGTGGTACCCACTGCTTACTTTCTTCCATGTAGATGTAGTTCCGTTGAGAACTACATATTTATCTATACGTTTAATATCATCAGACAGCAACACCTCCGTATCCCAGGTCCTTGGGAAGGACTTAATAGGTGGATAAAAATGTCAAATCCAGTCTAAACATTTGGCTGACTGTGCAGTGAATGATAATAATAATGCCTTTCAGTAATGCTTGAATGGTCCTGTTTAGGTTACCTAAACAAGGGCAATCATAGCCTAAACATTGGAAATAAAAATGAATTATGTTTATCTCAGTGGTATGAAGAGTTTCGCTTGCTGTTCAATTTCATTTGTTTAAACAGAGTATTTTGTCTTCTATGAGATTTAGCAAAGTAAGCTGACTGAAACCTTTATGATTTATGTTGAGAAATATAATCTCAGCATCTCATGGACATTGATTCCACAGTTGAGCAGGTCCATAAATAAAACACAAACTCACCTTTCAACCAAATGCTGACTTCTGGTGATTGGATCCAAATAAGATTATTGGCAATGTTGTGGAAGTTATGCCTTCTTTGAGATGTTTTTTTCAACTCTCCAGCTAGCAACAACCCTGGAATTAAGCAATCATATTTCTAACTATTAATCATATCCTTATAACAGTAACTCTAAAAGGTTTATTTTATTCTTTATTTTGCCAGGAATTGTGTTCCAAACCTCAGTTTATTATTGGAGGTGCCACCCGGACTGATATCTGCCAAGGGGCTTTAGGTGAGATATGGTTCATATGGCTTACTTTCTTCTTGAAGTATCCTTAGAATTATGTCTACATTGCTGAAAATGCCGTTTCAGAACCTGATGTGTTCTTTTCTGTGCTGCATGCAATCCAATCTTCATTGCTTTTAATGTACATCTTATCTTGTGTTTTGTATTGTTGTTGATGGACCAAAGAGCTGACAGTGAACGTGGAGGATTTGCTATTGCTCAATTCTAGGAATTAAGGAATTCTTTAACTTCTTTGTTGAAGGAGAGAAGGATTTAGTTATAACTAAAAGTAACCTTCTATCATATAGTTAATTATTTGGAAAGATTTTTAATATATACAATCAACTTGTATATGTGATCATTAGAAATAGAGATGAGAAATTTAAAAGACAAAAGGCAATTTATAAATCTGTATATGGACATTCTAGAAGTTGAAAACCAGATTTGGATTTCTTTCTCTTGCCTCTTAACTCTTGTCTTTAATTTATTTTGCTTGCTGTTTTTCTCTTTTTCCATACTTTGCATAACATTGTTTACCATGTGAATGAATAATTTGATGAGTATGTATGTATGCATTACATCTGCATAGTACTTAATTTGCAATTTAAGATATTGTATTCCAGTAGTGGTATTTAAATTTTTTTACTACTGGTTCTGTGGGCATGGCTTGGTGGGCATGGCAGGGGAAGGATACTGTAAAATCTCCATTCCCATCCCACTCCAGGGGAAGGTTACTGCAAAATGCCCATTTCCTCCCGATCAGCTGGGACTCGGGAGGCAGAGAAAAGATGGGGGCGGGGCCTGTCAGAGATGGTATTTACCGGTTCTCCGAATGACTCAAAATTTCCGCTACCCGTTCTCCAGAACTGGTCAGAACCTGCTGAATACCACCTCTGCTGTATTCCCACAGGGCAATTGCTGAGAGTAATATTTGTGAGTGGGGAAAATTTAATTAAGCCAATTTGTGGGATGACTGTTGCCTGATTTCCTCTTTTTTTTAGAGAGAGAAAGTTTTAACAAATATAGCTGGACTTCTACAACAAGCTTGACTGCAAACTATCCATCATATTTTAGTTTAATTGAGAATATAAAAATCATGTTACCCAATATCTTTTCTCTCCATGCATTTGTTTGAATAGATAGAGTTACAGTTAGGATAAGTCCTATGCAATGTCTGAGTTGGTGGTCATTACCAATATTAACATGTCTCAATTTGATTTCTGCTTTCTATATATTTTACACAAAAGTTACAATGTATAATTTGTTGGAGGAATGTATGTTGGGAATGCAGCATGCATTCCTCATCAACCACCATTATTGGTGAAAATTCATAGTTGGACTATATATGACTATTTGACTAAATGCAGTTACTCTCTCTGTGGGACTTCATGCCATACAGTCCCACGTAGACTGCAACATGTTTAGTTAAGATAACTTTACTTATGAGATATAATTGTTTTTACCCGTTCACATGTAAGATAGCAACGTTTACTTAAGAAATGTAAGATAAGGACTCTCGGTCTTAGAACCCATGAAAATTCTAGGCATTTCCATATATATATATATATTTATATGTAGAACTAAAAAAATAATGATTTTGATGCTTTAAGTATTCTGAATTAACAAATTCCTGAAAGATCCATCATCATCTCAATAGCTTCTTATTGAGGTTTGGAAATTTACTAGCTTGCTTCTATTCCATCCAAGTTTTCTATGTTTGCAGTTCTTCCACTTGTGAGTCATCTGATGAAGTGAGCTGCAGTTCACAAAAGACTTTGCCTTTTAATAAAACAGTCCATCTGAAAAAGGTGCTACCAGATTCCTTTTGATTTTTGAATAACATTATCTAATTGGTTGTACTTCTACAAGGTGAAATTATGAAGTTCAATTCTGCCTTCAAGACCCAGGTGCTTAGGTATTATATAGGGATGCTGGATATGAAGCGTTGTGCAGTATGCTGCATAAACAAAAATGCATATTATGCCAATTCTATCACAGGCACTCTTTCTTTTTCTTATGGTAATGTCAAGATTGTGGTAATGTAGGGTGCCCAACAGCTCAGTGGTTAAAGATGCTGACCTTGTCATCTGAAAAGTTGACAGCCCAGGTTTGAGCATTGCCTAACAGGGTGAGCTCCCATTCCTGCTCCAGCAGTTTGAAAGCATGCAACTGCAAGTAGGTTAATAGGTACCACTTTGGTGGGAAGGTAATAGTGTTCTGTGTACCTTTGGCGTATAGCCATTCTGGGTCACATGACCACAGAAGATATCTTTGGGCAACACTGGCTTCCTCGGCCAACAAGTGGAGATGAGCACCTCACCATAGAGTTGGACATGATTGGACAAGGAGGGTTTAACAAAGTTGAATTGTAGGTGAGAAGAAACTTAGTTTATAATAATACATTCACAATTCCTCTCCATAAATCTTTGCAAATTGGTCCTTTTTTGTACCACAATAATATACCACTTCGTGCATTGCCTTTTATTCTTTTAACGACTTGCTTCTTTCTTTTTCAAGATCTCATCTTCAACATCCAACCATGAGGTCTTTGGTCTTCCCCTTTTTCTCAACCAATTCACTCTTCTTATGTTTGTTTTGCAATTTGATCCTCATTTATTCTCTGTATAATGAAACAGTCTCGATGTATTTCTTTTGTACTGATCTGTTGTCTTTTTTTTACTTAGTCCATATTCATTTAGCACACGTTCATTCTTGATGTGATTTCTTCTTGATTTACCACATATGTTTTTAGTACCTCATTTTCACTTGTATTTGTATCTTAATTTACATTTAGGTTTATGGGAGTCTAAACCATGGAAGTAGATAAATCAGTAGAGGCAATTTAGAAAGTTTTTACTGCTTCAATTTGTTCAATTTCAAGGACTATAGCAGAAAAAGAAAAAGAGAGAGGGAAAGTAACAGATGTGTTCATTGCATACTGTCATGATGCTATCAAATTGTTCCCCCCACCAAAATCCTACTCCCTCTACAGACAGTTTTAGTGAATAAAACAAAGAATCCTCACAGCATGGTGGCATGACACCGTTATAGAAAAAATATTTCTTTTTCTTATGCAAATATGCTTTTTAATGGAGGAGACATCTGCCCCCTCCCACTCAGAGGAAAACTGTTTAAAGGTCATTGCTGTGATACCATGGCAACATCTTTTGAAAATGTATAAATACTAAACATGGTTTCTCTATGAAGACACCATTAATTTCCTTCCTTTTGCTTCACTGATTCATTATATCCAATGCACTAAACTTCATGATTATATGCAATGGGCAGCAATAACACAGACATTTAGCTATATTAGAGCCTTGAGACAAAACACTTCTCAAATATACTAAGGAATACCCAGAGAGAATTCTTTAAAAACAAGCTGTATGAATCCTAAATCTTTAATGTGGAAATTATTAAATTTGATTTGGTTTGTGCTACATAATTATTGTGGCATAAATGTGGCAAAAGATCATTGATAGTAACTATTTTACTGTACACATTATATTAAAAATGTGTATCGTTATTGGATCACTAAATAGCTGATTTCCTCATATAATATTATGATGAAATATTGGCAGCTATTACAGCTCCACTGTGCCCAAATAGCATACCTGTTTAGACTTCCATGTTCTGTCCTTTGATGCTACAGGTAGGATTGGGCTTTAAGGCAGCAGTCCCATAGAGTAGTGGTTCCAAACCTTTTTTTGGCCATGCTACCTAAGCATCTCTAAAATCCTGATGCCCCCCCCCCCGGTGACATATAATTTTTACTGTTCAAAAAGTCACTCCTACTCACACGGAGGAAGCCTAAAATGCCATTAACTTGGTTTAAACAAGGTTCCAATTGCCCCCATAAAAAATCAAATTGCCCCCCTGCAGGGCGTGGGCCTCATGTTGGGAACCACTGCTATAGAGGGAGCCAAAGTGGGAGGAGACTAAGGTTTCGAGAAGTACTCTTTGCAGACACAGAGAGAGAGAGAGACAGAGAGCTTTTTGGAAAGTGAAGGCCTACTACCAGTTTGCTCTGGTGGTATGGAATATCAGTGGAGGATTCAGAAGGCCTTTAATCCAGAACTTTGCTGACCCACAACTCAAAAATGGCAAATATTATGCCAATCCCATTACACTCAATCTTTCTTTTTCTTTTTAATGTCAAGATTGTGTAATGTAAGGGGGCGCAATGGCTCAGCAGCTAAAGACACTGAGCTTGTCTGCTGGAAAACTGACAGCCCAGGTTCAAGATCTGAGCACTGTGCGACAGGGTGAGCTCCCATTCTTGCCCCAGCTCCTGCCCACCTAGCAGTTCGAAAGCACGCATATGCAAGTATAATTAACAGTTACCACTTTGGTGGGAAGATTATTATCTTCCATGAAAGTTCCATGAACTTTTGGTGTATAGCCATTCTGGTCATATGACCACAGAAGACGTCTTCAGACAACACTGGCTCCCTTGACCAAGAAATGGAGATGAGCACCTCTCCCTAGAGTTGGACATGACTGGACAAGGAAACCTTTATCTTTTTTCTAATGTCAAGAAGAGTTTAACAAAGCTGAATTGTAGGTGAGAAGATGCTTCTTCTACATTGGCAAAGCTCAAAAGCTACTGGTTATTCTTACTGGGATTCTGTCTCACCAGCCCCATAAGGTTGTTTTGATTACCTACACTAGCTTACCTGGACATTAAACCTTGATTCATGTGATATTACCTGGGAGATACACCCCATTGCTTCAGAGTGTTTGCTGCTATGATAATGGTTGGAAAAAGAATCTTGTAGAAAGATCTAGTTCTTTTTCATAGAAATATCATCAAGAAAATGATGCTGAAATTAAAAAAAAAAATCATAGGCTAATTTACCGTTATCTTTTGGTTCTTTTCATTAGTACCATAAGAAATATATGGACCTTGCCAAAAAAATTAATACAAATGTCATTTGATTGCAGTAACAGAGAAGTCAAATAAATAAATAAATGGTACCAATAATCTATATTATTGAGTTAAGGTATCCAAGTATTTCCCATTTCCAAATATCGCTGAATATTTTGGCCAAATTCCCTGTTATATCCTCTCAGAGAGACTGAATAGCTGACCAGAAGGTATGGCAAAGGAAGACAAAACAGAAGCACATCTAAGATAAATTGTGCTAATCCAGATCAAGAGCTTCCAGCCAAGAAATCAAATGAGAACACAAGGGAGTATGGATAAACAGAAATGTTGTACCAACAACATACTGGCACCAACTTAGCCATTTATTTAGTTGCCCTTATTCTCCAAATGTTCCTGGAGTATCAGCAGGATCCTGAGCCAGAACACAAGCTGATTCTTATTTCCTTTTTTAAGGAGAGCTAAGTAATAGGAAGCTTGTGCTACTGTGAGACACTGTGGTAATCAGATGGAGAAGGATTTCAATGGGTTTCGGAGGTGGGTCAACAGGAAGGAAATGTTTCAAAGAGCCTCTGCCTTAATTGTCCGACTTGCCTGGGAACTTACCAAATCTTGAACAGTCTTTGAGGTTGTGTTTATCCCTAGCTAGTATTAAAGACTTTCTGAAATCTGTATCATTCTTGGATTTTGAGTTAGCCAGCTATTGGAGCTTGTCAGCTAACAATAGTGTGATGCAGCTTCTCATTTGGTCCTCATTTGGTCTCGCTACCATCTTTAATTCTGGGATTCTAGTAAGGTGTGGATTGAGGACATTTCATTCCCTGGCCCTACAGCTTTGCTTTAAGTGGCGATTCTCCAGGGTGATAGATTCAGGATGTCTCCTTAGGTACATATTGTTCCCTCCTGTTTATGGAATCAAGTCTTGATTTCCTACATCTAAATGTGAGCAGTGACTATGCAGGTAGTGGAGTCCATAACACTAGAAAGCAAAATCACAAAACTGCATCTCACTTACTTTGGCCATGTAATGCAGGGGAATTCACTGGAGAAAGCAATTATGTTTGGAAGAGTTAGTGGTAAAAGAAAACCCAGCCATCAAAGAACACAATGGCTGGACACTATCAAAGCCGACATCAGGCAGAACATAGAAAAACTCAAAGAAATAGTGCAAGATCAGAGGATGTGGAGAGACCTGGCCCATAAAATCGCCAGGAATCAGACTCAACTGAATAAATAACATCATCATCAAATATGAGCAAGAGAGGAAACTTATAAAACTGTTTTTGAGGACAGAACTTATATTAAAGTAGATTAATTATGTACCATCAAGTCAATGTTGACTCTCAGCAACCTGAGAGTCATATACTTTCTCTAGGATGATCAGCCTCCAACCTAGTCTTTTATCAGTGGTGAAATTCAAATTTTTTTACTACCGGTTCTGTGAGCGTGGCTTGGTGGGCGTGGTGTGGCTTGGTGGGCATGGCTTGGTGGGCGTGGCAGGAGAAGGATACTGCAAAATATCCATTCCCACCCCACTCTGGGGCCAGCCAGAGGTGGTATTTGCTGGTTCTCCAAACTACTCAAAATTTCCACTACCAGTTCTCCAGAACCTGTCAGAATCTGCTGGATTTCACCCCTGTCTTTTATATCTTCTAACAGTGCACTCATTGCCATTTTAATTGTATCCATCAATCTTATTGCTGGTTATCTATTAGGCATACAAGACCAGGACTGCACATGAAGTTCCAATTAAATTGATTTATTGCTCAGGAATCTACTCAACTAACAGCGCTATTTTGAAGCTAGATAAGGGTTAACAGAATTCAAAGGGGGGGTTGGACATTGTATGTTTCTACATAGAGATTCTAAGACAATTCCTCTTTTGGCTCCACCCCTAGGTTCTGCCAATCCTTCTCCTACATTATCATCTTTTTGTATTTACTTTCTCTGTTTGCACTGTAGGAAGTTAGCACCCACCCCTTTCCTGAAAGAGTGAAATATTTTAGGAAATATGAAAAAGGCAGAATATTATATTTCCCTGGGAGAAGCATGTTTTACAGGCAAAGCAGCTCCCACCTTCCTGCCCCCCACCCTTTGTTAATGGGACAGAGGCAGAAACCCAATCCTTTGTCAAAGGACATTTGCAACACAATAGCAACAGAAACTAACACAATGGGACCCATCTAGACAGAGGCTCACCACATGGCACCTGGGAAGATTGCATCAGCCAGCAAGACCCCCACCCCCTGGGAGTCTGACAACCAATCAGGATACTCTTTTGGGGCCCCATGAAATGCAGAGCCAGAGAGAGCATAAATACCCGAGGATTTTCTGTATCTGCCCCCTTTTCTGTTCAGGAACTCAACCCATGTGATCCTGTCCACCATTAAACCATCTTTCCAAGCAGTCTCCATGTTTCCAGCGTCTTTTTCCCCACTTGGAGCAGAACCTAGAAGGATGTTTCTTCCAACAGCACCTTTCTCAGAGTCTTTGCATAACATGTCCACATTTTAATGAGGACATTTGTACTTGTGTAAAAACAATGAATTGATTTATTCTGTGATCCCAAAGTAATATTATATTCATTTTAACTCACTGCTTACTGCCTGTGCCCCAGGTATGAGGTAAAATGTTATCCAAACTGGAACTTGAAAATTGTTAGTTATTCCAGGCAAAATTGTTACGGTAGTTATTCTTAAAGATGTCTTTACAAGAGGAGAGTTTTGTTGTGAAAACAAATCAATATTGTTACTTGTTTATTTCTGGATACAGACTGTTCCAACCTCTGAAGCATAACCAACATTCAGTGCCTACCATGATGATCAGCTTGCATTAAGCATAAAATCAAAGAAGCCTGTTATCAAAAGATCAAAGCAGAATTGCATTGAGTGGGATGGGGAACTAGAATGTTGCTGGTTTAGCTATAAATGTTGTTGGTTTCCTTTGGGACTATTGTTGCCTGCACAACCACTGATAGGTAATTTTAGGAATGAAGGGTGGGAGTGAAGTGTCTGCTGTTTTCAATTTGGGGATATATATTTCTGAAGCTTTTCCTATTCAATCCTGATAGAACATATTTTGGATATATTGTTTATTTTCACACACATAGTGTGAAAGTGGCAGTAGCAGTCTTTATCTGGCAATGGTAGAAAAGAATCAGCTGGAAATCCCAATGTATACCAATGGAGTAAAGTGGAAAAGACATAGAATTGAAGCATTATTTGTTTTGACCACCAGAACTGAACGGGGCTCATTGTCCCTCTGAACAAAATTATACTCAGAATCGTTCCAGACTGTACATTTCTGCTATATACAATTTGGGCAGCTGATGTTATACCCTGTTGATCTGCAAATCAACCAATATATTTTATTTTGGTTTCTTTTATCTTAAATGAAATGATTGATCTAGATTGGCCAGTGAGATTCAAATTTGCTAAATTTTGTTCTCTGCCTTTATGTAGCATTTGATTTTATTTTGGTTTTTTTAGGAGACTGTTGGCTTCTAGCAGCCATTGCTTCTCTCACTTTGAATGAAGAAATTTTGGCTCGGGTGGTTCCCAGTGATCAAAGTTTCCAAGACAATTATGCAGGAATCTTCCACTTCCAGGTATCAAAAGAGTCTTTTATGCTTTTCTGCTGTTTTACTGGAGCAAAGTTTATGGGTTTGCTCATGAAGAACAGAAAGGGCCCTTCTAGATATAATTTGTCCCCAGGAAGGTCATGGTGTTTTCATAACACTTCCTTAGCAGTGCTTTTCAAGTAATTCCCCACTTACAAATACCGATGAAATATAAATTTTCTGGAAATGTTGAAGACATGAGGTGGAAGAGGAGGGTAAAATTCTAAAAAATGTTGTAAAAGTATACATCAATATAATGTTTTGCAAAATGTAGCCTAACTAGAACTAGCATGATAAATATGTATGTATAGATACAGTATTTAGTCAAAGCTAGTGACATGAGCTGGAGCCATGCTGTTGATCAGCAAAACTGGTTCGAAGTTTTGGAGTAGGAGAACATAAATGAAATTAATTCAGATTTGATACCAAAATCACTATCTTAATATACACATAGTAATACACATAGTAAACAAAGTAACTCCTACCTTCAAAACGATACTATAGAGCACTGCACACCAGAACAACTAGACACACGAACGCCATCACTCTGCTAAACGAATAATTCCCTCAAAACTGTCAAACTAGTTACTAAGTCTGCATTACTATTAATCTTCTCATTGTTCCTATCACCCATCTCTTCCCACTTATGACTGTATGACTGTAACCTTGTTGCTGGTATCCTTAAGATTTATATTAACTGTTTCCCTATGACTGTCATTAAGTGTTGTACCTTATGATTCTTGATGAATTTCTTTTATGTTCTTTTCTTTTATGTACACTGAGAGCATATGCACCAAGACAAATTCCTTGTGTGTCCAATCACACTTGGCCAATAAAGAGTTCTGTTCTGTTCTATTCTGTTCTATTCTATATTCTAATTATAGTAATAGCAAGCATAAAGAAAAACATACATGGTAAAATCTGTCAACAGTAGAGTAGTTACGAGTGGATGTGGGTACTCCATCTGGAGGTTTTAAGAAAAGCACGGACAGCCACATCTCATGAATGGCTTAACTAGATGATGCTTGTAGTTCTTTCCAGCGCCACAGTTCTATAGTGATATATTCCAATTGTTCTTGAATAAAACCATGTTCCTTGCCAAAGCCATCTTCCCAGCCTCCAGAATTTCCAACCAGCATTGTTAGAGCATGGCTATAGCTCATGTCATTGGGCCTTGATTGGATTGTTTTCTTTCTCCTTTCAGTTCTGGCAGTATGGAGAGTGGACAGACGTTGTTGTTGATGATCGATTGCCAACCAAAAATGGAGAACTACTTTTTGTTCACTCAGCAGAGAGAAATGAATTCTGGAGTGCCCTACTGGAGAAGGCCTATGCCAAGTAAGTGAAGATTAAGAACATTCTGCTGCTTTATGCAAACTTTAGAAGTCTTCCATAAGTGAAACACAAAGCTAGGGTATGATATGGTGGACATGACTCTGAAGAATTATTTAACATGTTTCAACCCCAAATCTGGTAGCTTGAACTTGGCTGAAAATAACAAACTTAGAATGAAAGAATTCAGAGTCTAGAAATTTGTTCTAACAGAACTACTAAGAAGGAGTCATAATCCTTGCACACACAATTGCATTTCTAAACTCTCCTCTCCCATGCCTTTAATGTTTCGATAGCTTTCTATTGTTTCTCCTGCTAACATCCCTCCCCCCCGGGAATGATATTGATAGTACATTTTAATAACAAATTTTAAGATAGTAATAAAAGCAATGTATTCAGTATCCATTAATATCCATTAATATTTTCCCTTGACTTATAGACACAGGTAGGTAAGCATGTCTGGATAAAAGAAAGAAAAAGAGAAAGAAAATTAAATGCAGTATGGGGGCAATCCTTTTCCAAAATGTGTTTTTTTGTTGTTGTTGTTTTTAATAATAGCTGCAGGAAGAGGATAATTGTTGGATAATTGTATTTTGTATGTTGTTTCTAAAGGAAGGAAGGAAGGAAGGAAGGAAGGAAGGAAGGAAGGAAGGAAGGAAGAAAAAGAAAGAAAGAAAGAAAAAGAAAGAAAGAAAGAAGGAAGGAAGGAAGGAAGGAAGGAAGGAAGGAAAGAAAGAGAATTATCTCCGTTAATTTGTATTTTCTGGATTAATATATACCAAAATATGGTTCCCAATTCTCTGTCATTTGTGATTACAATTATCATCTCAGAAATAATTTTAAAGGGCTTATGTTTAGTAAGATTATAAAAACAAGATGTTTGAAAAAGAAAATTGCATAATTTTGGAGGCATTGAACAGAACAGCTTTGTGATTTAATATTGATTAATACTATGCCAAATAGAAAAAATACTGATTAGTGAATGCTTGTTCCATATTGTACTTCAGGGGAAAGCTTGCTTTAGATAAGCTTTGCCCATATTCCTCATAAAACTTTCATTTCTAACTTTCACAATCCATGACATTTGTTTGGAGCCAAAATGAGTAATTTAAAGCCATACCCATAACATCAGGGTATAGTTTACATATGCATAGTTTACATATGCATAAACTATATACATAGTTTAATACGGCATAATGATGGGTAAGAGGTCAAGGGAGGCATAACACTTTGTGATAGACTCACATGTTGATGTTTGATTTCTCATGAATGAAAAAAAGAGACAGTGTAGACATCTGAGAATGGAGTTCCATCTCTGTTAAGAGTGGATTTCCAAAGACAGAGTTATTAAATATTAAAAGTTTGGGTTGTATCTTTCACAGGGTGAATGGTTCCTATGAAGGTCTTTCAGGGGGAAGCACTACTGAGGGCTTTGAAGACTTCACTGGTGGAATTGCAGAGTGGTATGAGCTGCAGAAAGCACCACCAAACCTGTTCAAAATAATCCAGAAAGCTCTTCAGAAAGGTTCTCTCCTTGGGTGTTCTATTGATGTAAGTTAATACCATAGTCTCCAAGTTCTTTTGAATGCAAAGGAATTATTTGACTGATGTAATTGATAATGACATGATAGCACAGAATTTCAACTTTCTTGCTCATACCCAAAAGCTGGGAAATCCATAATTCTTCCCTTCTTTAAGAATGGAGGTACAGCTTTGAAGTGGACCAGCTTTGCCTACTAAAGAGCAAGAAAAAGTCAAATGAGTTGTTCTAGAAGCATATAAGTGCTGTATCTTCCACTATCATTCCTGTTGCTTAGTCTTTCTTGCAGCAAATATATGGGTTGATGAAGGTTAAAGATAAGGAATTAGCTGCTGCTGTAGGCATCTTCCTGCATCTGGAGATCCTCTTAAATAAACACTAAGCCTCAAACCTTCTAATAGCTACAGTGTTTGACCAGAACTAGGCAACAACATGCCTGGAAATCTTTACTGAAAAATGTGAAAGTAAAAAGTGTGCCATTTTAATTTCTGGGCAACCAGTTTAGCTGATAAGAAGCAGATATACAGTAAAGTAAAGCAACTGACTCAGTAGCAGATTCTGAGCAAACATTAAAATACTCCAAATAGGGAATATTGTTAAACTGTTCCTCTGCCAGTATTCAATCTTTCTGGTATGAGCTTTCAGATTTTCTTTTGCCCTTTTGAAAGCACTCTGAATCCAAATGGATTAGAAAACCCTGACAGAAAATTATGGCAGAAAATTATTGGAGGTAATGCAAAAGAGGTCTTTTGATAAGTTCCATATATAACTATGGTCTCTCCTGCCAATCCTGGCTCTTTGTAAGCTGTGAAGCATATATAGATATTGTTGTGGCTCCGTTACCTGAGCCTGTGTCATCGACAGGAGAGGATTCCGAGAGTGAAGGAGAGGAGTTGGCAAGGCCTCCCTCTCCAGGACCCTCCTCTCTGGCAATGCCTTCGGTGTCCGCTGAAGGGCAAGAGATAGGGCCGGGGCCAAGCACGTCCACGCAGCCACAGATGGACAGTGATGAGGGTAATGAGTCTTGGAGCGTGGTGGCCAGTCAAACTTTGTGACGAACAAAGCTGAAAGCTTCCACGCCATTCTGCATTGCCGGACTTTTGTTATAGACTTTGTTGGATTATCTCTGGACTTGATTGACTCTGTAATTATTGAGCTGTTTCTTTTGATGTACCAGAAGTGGGGAGAAGTTATCTCTCCTCTTCGTAAGTAATAAACTCTTGGCAGGCAGCCACTAGGTTGTTGCCAAGTTCCGTTATCATAAGGAAAAGGATTTTGCCGGCTGGTTTGGTCTTTAACTCTTGAACGTCTGTTGGTGTGTGTGCGTGTGAGACGGGGACAGAACAGATATTCTCTGCAAGGTTTTCTTATATACTAAAGTGGTAATGATGACTGTTCACTTGGATCTCTCAGTATACAGTAATTGTCTCCAGAACCAGCCCCAAATAGTGAAGCTTCAACTATTCAGGAAACTTCCTCAATACTAAGGGCAAATACCAAGGAATTATTTATTGTCTATGTATACATATCTAGTGTTATCTCTAATGTTGTCCAATGAGCCCCTCTACTCTCTAAATTTTATCATAACTGTAAAGTAATTAAGAATTCATACAATATACTAAGCTCTAAATCATGGTTTACAAACCACACTTGCTGTGTTCACCAACATATTGAGATTATGTATGAACCTAGCCAGTGACTGCTTTAATTCATCTGCCAAACTTTGCAGCTGTGTTAACGTCAGATCTGAAAACGTGTCTCTAAATAGAGAGTTACCCATCACATGTAAACTTTACCAGATGTAGGAGGAATACAAAACATGAGAACAATGCTGAATCCCCATCAACTCTGGGCCACATTTTCTACCCACATACTACTCGCAGCAACTTTCCTATTAGGAAAAATGGTTTTTAGAACTGAAACCAAGTTTGGAAAATAACCTAGGGCAGTGATGGCTAACCTTTTTGCCATCGCGTGCCAAAAGCTGGGGGTGTGTGGGGTGGTCACCCGTGTGTGTGCCCACAAGCATAATTCTATGCACCCTGACCCCCCCATGCATGTGTGCGCGACCCCCCATGCTCCCTCTGCTTTTGGCATGTGATGGCATGGTGAGCCCGGTAGGTCCGTATTTTGTCCTCCCCGGGCTCCAGAGGCTTTCTAGGAGCCTGGGGAGGGCAAAAACAGTCTTCTTCACCTCCCTGGAAGCCCTCCAGAGGCCGGAAACATCCTGTTTGCTGACTTCCGTTGGGCCCAGAAGGCCCAAAAATCAGCTTGCCAGCGCACGCATGCGTGCTGGAGCTGAGCTAAGGCAACGCTCGTGTACCCACCAATATGGCTCCGTGTGCCACCTCTGGCACATGTGCCATAGGTTCGCCATCACGGACCTAGGGTGTGAGCCAACTGTGACACAGGGAAAGAATTGGCTGGCTGATGAGAGCTTGTCTTTGCTCGATTGTTGTGGCCCTTCTGGCTGTCCATGTGATTAGAGCACATACATATTAAAAGCCTCTTGGGTAGTACCATCACATGCAGTTTCATTCCAAACAGGAAACTGAGTTGGAAATTTCCCTCACTCCAGTTAAAACATCCTGTTCAGAATCCTTTGTCTCAACAAATAAGAAAGAAAATAGGACGGTTGTTTTCTTGCTGCCAAAGTTAATGCTAATTGCATGAGTTTCAGGCTTGAAATGAATAGGCTGGCCCCTTTCCAATAAAGTTTTAATGAAATATACAGATGGCTCTAGTTCTGATAGGGGACTTTTTTTCAAACAAATGATAAACATTCAGGGCCAAAAAGACAGAGATGGGGGTGGGAAGGAAATAGATGGGTGGGGGGAGAGTTGAAGTGCTCCTGAGGTCATAAGTGCAGGTGGCCTGCCAAACTTCTGAATTTTGTTCACACGATTGCAGGAGTGCTGCAACATCCTTAACTTAGGCAACCTGACATAACTATTATTTGTTCAATGCTGCCATAACTTCTTCAAACAGTCTCTTAATGAATGGTTGCTAAGTGAAGACTACCTGTACCATCATGCCCAGTCTGATGTTGTGCTAAAACATTTTAATCATGATTTACCAAATAAATCACAGCAGACTGAATACATATGGCGTGAATTTGCACCATGGTTTATAAAACCAAATAGTGAGTTCTTACAGTATCTTAATCCAACCAACCACTCAACCAAACCAATCAACCAACCAATCCAACTAACCAACAAACAAACCATATTATGGGTTAGCATGGTGTGGCAACCCTTTTCTGCTTCTGACCCAGACATCCCCATCACTCATCAGGATTACTAGCTATTCTAAAGCTAAACCTTTTTCTAGTTGATTCTGTACCCATAGCATTACCCAGTTAAGATCTGTCTTATTGCTGTCTTAGTTTTCTGGAGGTAAGTAGAACTTAACATCTTCATGTTTCTAGATCACAAATGCTGCTGAGACTGAGGCAGTCACAACCCAGAAGCTTGTCAAAGGGCATGCGTACTCTGTCACAGGAGCTGAAGAGGTAACATCTTCATTTTGGAAAAGGGGAAAATGAGTGTTGGTATTACATACTTGATTCATACTTGAATCTCAGGATGGGGGCTATTCCAAAGAATATGGTGGTTACAGAGTACGTTATATGATATTCCCATGAACCAATTTTGTGTCTAGTTCTCTGATATTTCCTTTGTTCAAATGGTTGTTCTGTGAGATGGCTGAGTGTTCTTCTCTCTTGTGGCTGCATGGATTCATATCAGTCAGTTGTTTCGTTTAACCTGAAGATATATATATATTTTTTTAATTTGATTTATATGCCGCCCTTCTCCGGAGACTCAGGGCGGCTTACAATGCGTTAAGCAATAGCCTTCATTCTTTTGTATGTTTTATACAAAGTCAGCTTATTGCCCCCACAAACTGGGTCCTCATTTCACCTACCTTAGAAAGGATGGAAGGCTGAGTCAACCTTGAGCCTTGGAGAGATTCGAACCAGCAGAAATTGCAGACAGCTGTGTTAATTTTTGTGTTAACCATTTTTGTATGGTTTGTGTAATTTCCATCATGATGTCTGTGTGTTTAGCTTCTTTGCCAATAATTGCATGAAAAACTATAATTGTCCCCTCTCCCACTAGAGAGCAATTTATTTCACTGTCATAAAAATACATATAATATATATTGTGTATCAACGGGTGCATCTATGTGTGTTTGTAGCCAAAAAAACATTTTAAGGTACTTTGTTTCCTTTTTCAGTTACTCCATCTATTAGTAACCTGATTTTTTTTTCCTTTTGGCCCTACCAGGTGAATTTCCGAGGCAGCATTCAGAAACTGATCCGGATCCGAAATCCCTGGGGAGAAGTTGAATGGACTGGAAAATGGAATGATAAGTGAGTGTTAAACTTGAAAGCGAGAGCTATTTGCTGTCTAGTGTGAGCAAATGTTTCGCATGACATTTTGCATCATGAATTATTCAACTTTAAATAGTTGGTTTCCTTGAAAGCATGTTTGAAACTATTGACCTATATTCCTTATGTTTTCTGTAGCACTTTAATGAGATATCTTCTCTTTTGGTAGGTACATAATCTTCATTCATAAAAAGTTATAGATTTCTTCAGTTTTAATATCAGCCCCCTGCAGCTAGCAATGAGGGAAAGATGCTCTTTTACTTTCCTATCATAGCTGCTCCTCCTACAACTTTGGGCCTAAGCATTTCTGCATCATGAACTGTCTGTCTAGTTGCTCCTTCCATCACCTGCCAAAGTTATAGGAAATTTCTTTTGGCTTTAGTGAAGGGTGGGTGGGAGGGTGGGTGGGTGAATCTAGTTAATTTGGTACATCAGCAGGTACATTAAATAAAGTATTGAGCCCC
This sequence comes from Pantherophis guttatus, assembly GCF_059756535.1. Classification (NCBI taxonomy): domain Eukaryota; kingdom Metazoa; phylum Chordata; class Lepidosauria; order Squamata; family Colubridae; genus Pantherophis; species Pantherophis guttatus. Next base: position 294,961,758 of record NC_142063.1, on the reverse strand, counting down.
AAATTTATGTTGCTAAGCAAGACACTTGTTAAGTGAGTTTTGCCCCATTTTACAATATTTCTTGCCACAGTTGTTAAATTAATCACCGCAGTTGTTAAGTTAGCAACAGGGTTGTTAAGTAAATCTGGCTTTCCCATTGACTTTACTTGTCAGAAGGTCACAAAAACTAAACACATGATCCCGGGACACTGCAACCATCATAAATATGAGTTAATTGCCAACTGCCTGAATTTTGATCACATGACCATGAGGAGACTGCAATGGTTATAAAATGGTCAGTGACGTTGTAACTTTGAACAGTCAATAAATGAACTGTTGTAAATTGAGGACTACCTGTATTGTGCAAAACTCAACTTTGAATATTAAACTTTCTGAAGAGAGATAGTGGCAAGACATCTCCTTGTCTTAGAAGTCAAATAGAAAGAGACACCTAGATGAATTGAGTGACCTGGTCTTTATTAGCTGTACTGTCTATAGTTCATTAGACTAGGGAAACAGTATTCTTTAGTAAATCTCTAGCTTATTTTTACAAAAATAAACTCTGTCAGTTTTCAAGCATGCTGTTTTTTCCATTTTCAGATTAGTGTTATTCATTTTAAATAATCAATTGAAATCTCAAGGCAAGATTGCCAAACAGAAGGACATCAAATCTAACTTTTTCATTGTGGACAAACTCTTCCACTGACATATAAAAACATAACTTAAAAACATAACTTTCATTTTTAGCTTTCCTTGGTCAAGATGGCCCTATGATAACTTCCTGTTTCTATTTCCCTATTTAGCTATGCTTTTTTTCAAGCCATGGACTTATAATTTAAAATAAATTCTCATTTTCAGAAAAAGGGGGTGAATTAAATATTTCCTGTTCTCCTTTGGACAACATACACCTTTTTATTTTACTGCTAAATACACACCTTTTCTATATTTTCCTTTTCTGTTTTATTTCTAGACCTTTTATGTATTAGCTATTATATATAGCTTTTGTATTTTCCAGATTGTGAATAATATACTTGTAGAATTGTACTACAAATATGTGCATTTTACTGCACGCATAATATTTCAGGTTTATTTGTACTTATGTCTTGTTATTGATCTCTAAGATTAATTTAACAAGTCAATTTTAGTTATATCTTTCAAAACAAAACAAAACAAAAGGGTGGCCCCTTGGGCAAATCGGTTCTGAGTTCCTTCCTTACAAAATCCGGCAACTAGAACTTTCCACGTTGCGAGGCTGTCTGTTGTGGGGCACCAGGGTGGTTGTTCCTGTAGAACTAAGACGGCAAGTCCTAGAAACTTTGCATAATGGCCATCGGGCATGGCCCAGATGAAGGCTTTAGGCTGCAGTTACCTATGGTGGCCCAAGTTAGATGAAGCTATCACGAACTGGGTTGCAGAGTGCTAGCAGTGCCAGCGCACGAGCTCAGCCCCTCTCAGGGCTCCAGTTAGGGAGTGGGAGTTGCCAAAGGCCCCCTGGTCCCGGGTTCACGTGGATTTTGCGGGCCCCTTCCACGGTCATAACTTTATGGTCATTGTAGCCGCCTATTCTAAGTGGGTGGAGTTGGTGGCCATGGCCTCAACCAGATCGGAGGCAGTAGTCCGGGCACTGAGAAAAGTATTCGCAACCCACGGCCTACCAGACTTGATTGTATCAGACAATGGGCCTCAACTGATGTCTGCCACTTTCCAAACGTATGTAGCCAGACATGGAATTAGGCATGTCACGATGGCCCCGTTCCATCCGTCCGGAAATGGTCTTGTTGAAAGGGCCGTGCGATCGGCCAAGGAGGTTCTTGCCAAATTGGGACCTGGGGATTGGCAATCTAAATTGGCTACCTATTTGTTAACGCAGCATGTGACCCCATGCCCAACGACAAACCGCAGCCCAGCTGAGTTATTAATGGGCCGCCGGTTAAGAACAGACTTGGATCGTTTACATCCTGATTATTTTCCTGAGAAACCCCCGGATTCAAGTGGCGGGGCCCGTTCATTCCAAGTGGGAGAGTGGGTATATGCCCAAAACTGTGGGGGGGATCCTCACTGGTTGCCCAGCCATATAATTGAGGTTACAGGACCCCGGTCATACAGAGTGCAGTTGGGGGATGGCCGTACCTGGCGGAGGCATGTGGACCAACTGCGCCGCCACCGTTGGTTTCCCCAAAAGATGATTACTATGAATCCCTATCCGGGCCTGTCACATCTGGGTCTGCCAGAGCCGCAACTGCAGAGTACAAGTCACGTCTGGAGTCTCAACCCGACGACGAGGGGACCGCGAACTCACCTGTGGTTCCTGTACCTTCCCTGCCGAACGAAGCGCTGTCCGAAGTGGATATCCAGTCTCCAGGAGTTCCAGTGACGCCCAGAGTAGATGCCCCTGTTCCAGCTGAATCCGGTGGACCGCGCAGATCAGGGAGGAACAGGAGACGCCCAGCATACCTCGATGATTACATTTGTGCCATCCGGGAAGAAAGGAGTGTTACGTCTGGATGGCAAGCACGAGCAGCCAATAGAGCAGCCGATTGGTCCGTGTGCTGGCAGGCAGCCGGCGGGAAATTGGTGGCTCCTGATTGGCCCAGCTTCTGACAGCTGAGTATAAAAGAGCTGTCAGTGCCTCAAACGCTGCTCGCTCTCCATGGTAGTTAGCTAACCAGAGCGAGTCACTGTTAGCTGTTATTGTTAGCCAATAAACATGTGAAGTGTTTATCCTGCCTCGCCTCCCTTCTTTAGCCTTTGTTCCGTGAACAGAACAATGACCATTACGATAATCCAAAATGATAAACATAACTGGGCATTTGTGGAGTAAATATGTTACGAAAACCTAGTCAGCTGTTACAGAGGGCAATTTTTAAGTAAAGTATTGCTTAACGCATTGTAAGCCGCCCTGAGTCTCCGGAGAAGGGCGGCATGTAAATCAAATTAAAAAAAAGAAAAAATAATAAAAAAAAAAGTATCCCTGAGTTATTCTGCATGAAATTAATGTCCCTCATCCCCAATATCATCCAAAAATGGAAGAAAGGGATAATATTGAAAGGATGAGTCTGACAAGTCCTTTTCTCTAATGATTTAATTTTTCATCCCCTCTGACTGCATTGAGAATTGAAAAATATTAGATAAGTCTGTCTGTGGTGGCTTATTACCTATTCTAGTGATTATAAAATAAGCACCATTGCTTCTTGTAAAAATGGCTGTTGTCTGAGGTATCCCTGGCCAAGGTTGGCAACAACGTGCCAGAGCGAACTTGCCATGGCCAACTTGCTGCAGCCAACTTACGTGGACAACTCATTGTGGACAACTTGCTGCGGGACAAGAGTTACACTAATATAGAAGAAATAGTCAGATAGAATCATTAAAGAAAGAATGCCAAAGGAGGGACAAAATAAAATGTAAATGGCAAAAATTAAAATATTTTTTTAAATTATTTTAAATAATTAAATTGAATTGTTAAATTATCCTACAGTGACTTGTCCTGTGACAAGTTGGACATAGCGAGTTGTCCTGCAGTGAATTGGCCATGGTGAGTTGGCCACGGCGAATTGGCCAGGACAAGTTGACAGTGGCGAGTTATCCCATTCCACTCTGGCCATCTCTCAAAAGTTGACAGGGGTGAATATGTGTCTTGGGGTAGAACAGACTATGCCAGCAAATGCAAACATTATGGGATTGGATTTTCTTGAGCCAAGTTGTTGAGGTTCACCAAGTTAATACAATCATTAGCCATAATTCTGCATCTAAAACTTCAAATAATGTTGGTTTCCTATATTTAGGTGCCCAAACTGGAATGGTATTGATCCAAAAGTGAAAGAGAGATTGACCAGACAGCATGAAGATGGAGAATTTTGGTATGTCTGGTAACTTCCTGGGAATTGGAAAAGAAGGACAGTATATAATCTGTCTGTAATGCTTAAATAAGTTGTTAGATCACTATATTTCATCAAATTGTAACAGGGATATATTAGACAGATAGAAATAAGTATATTAAGTTCTGGTCCATATTACTAAATGGGGGCCATACAATCAGAAGAAAATTTGTAGAAGAAATTTTTCATTTCAGTGATGGGGTGGGTGGGAAATAACTGTCCATTATGTTTAGGGTCTATTGCTAGACAGTAGTTCAATTTTCCTCAGTCTTTTGCCCTCTAGATAACTTTGGATTTCAGCTCTTAGAATTCCCAGTCAATGTGGATAGAAAAATAATATGGGAATTGAAATCTGACATATCTTGAGGCATGATGCTGTGACAAGTTAACTTGTCAAGGAGGCTTGCTGTCATAGTGACCAATTATTGTTCTTGTTTTCTTTGAAGCTGCGACAGTAGAAGGGAAGAAGCTTGTCTGAAATGCTTTTTCTAAGTATGGTATTTATGGCATTACTCCACAGGATGTCATTTAGTGATTTCCTGAGGCATTATTCTCGTCTTGAGATCTGTAATTTGACTCCAGACACTCTGGCCGCTGACAAGTATAAAAAATGGAGGTTGAACTTGATGGATGGAAACTGGAGAAAAGGTTCCACAGCTGGTGGATGCCGAAATTATCCTAGTAAGTCATTTTTCAGCCTCTACTTGTCTTCATATCTATATCTGTTCTGTTGTAGCTTTCTAATAATCTATGAATAATAGAATTGCCTAGAGGTAATCTTTGACTTAGAACAGTTGCCTAACTACTGTTCAAAATTATGACAGACTCGGAATAGGTGCTTTATGGCCAATAAATCCATCCCTAATTATATGTAATTTTAATATGATGTCACATATGGGCACAGGTCTATCAGTTAAATTATTTTTTTTGCTGAGATTGTTTTGAAAAAAGGAACACAAGCTCTGGGATTTATAGGAATTTAGTTTATAATTACTTCCATTCAATCAGTCAACATTTATTTATAGTCCAATACTAAATATTACTGCCATTTACAACTTCCACTGGAATTTAATTGTTTAAAAGAAGATACCCACATCCCTCATCTGGGAGAAAATCATTCTAAAGTTTGCTTGTAGGTTTACTTTTATAAGTACTCTTAAAATGAGCACACCACTCTAAAATGTGTAGGGCTGCATCTTTCCAAGCCACAATTCCTTATGAAGATCAGTACAGCCTGGGCATAATTTTAGTGACCACCTTTCTTTTATTCAGATACGTTTTGGATGAACCCACAATATTTGATTAAACTTGAGGAAGAAGATGAGGATCCAGATGACCCAGAAAGAGGTTGTACCTTCTTGGTTGGTTTGATTCAGAAACACCGTCGGAAGCAGAGGAAGATGGGAGAGGATATGCACACAATTGGCTTTGCAATCTATGAGGCAGGCTCTTTTTTTTCCCTGTTAAACCAAATCTTGAGATAAAGATAATGGATCACTTCTTTCTAGCTACAGAACTGACACTTTCAGGAATATCTTATAAATGAATTGAAACATTAACGATTCATGTATTCCTCACAAATGAATTGTATGCCACCTCTTTTTTTACCATAAGTGTACAGTTCATTAAAACAGTTGAATGAAATGATGATTTATACAAGAGTGGAGAATCTTTTCCATTCTAAGAGCTAGTTTACTACTTGGAAAATCTCACAGGAGCTAAACAAATGAGATTGGGTAGGTTTCTTTTTCTCTGAAACCTCATCTTGGGCCTGTTCCTTTCATTGGGCAGAGAGAGGTATGGCTTAACTATGTCTGGCTTTTTCTGATCACGGGGAGGATTATTGAGAGGAGAAGAAGAAAATGGAGAGGAGAAATAAATTAAGGGGTTTGCATGCATGTGAGATACAGAATAACAGATTTGGGAAACGGAATAATTATATATAAGATGAGTTTGGACATTCTAGAATTTGGGATGAATCCATCTTTTAAATCTTTTAAATTTTTACCTGTGTAAAATCAATGCATTAGATATTTGGGATTTACACCCCATCTCTTACAGTCATTTTTATTTATTTTTTCATTTTATTTTTCCTTTGTAGTCAGTCATAACTCTGCTTTTTATGATGTACTTTTCAAAATTCCAAATGCATTTGTGGGCTCAAAGGATTTGGGGATCCCTATAGAATAGAGCACAATAAGAAATAAATAAATCAAAACTATTCTAGTAAAATTTGAATTTGAATTCCTTTCTTTATTCAAACTGTATGCCTCCAGATCAGTAAATAGAGCAGTTTACTGTTATTTAATAAAAAAAGTCACAACCAATAAAAATGTCTGTGTTGAGTATAATTAAAATCAAAACTGTAATCAGTATTAGACCATGAAAATACAACAGTTCAGCTGAAATTAAGAAATGGCAATAAGTAATTAGTCACCATATGCTGTGTGGAAGAGTTCTATCTGAAATAGCTTCTAGAGATTGAGAGGAGATATCTTAATTCTACAAGGTGGCTATTCCATAAAGTTAGAGCAGTGGTTAAGAAACTACTTCCTGGGAAGGATCATTGTTCAGTGTTATTAATAAAAAGTGTATAATTTGTTTTTCTTTTTGCTCTTCCACAGGTGCCTGAAGAGGTATGTGGTATATTTTTTTTTGTAAAACAGAAAAATTTACAAATATTTACAGATATTTTTAACTAAACACTGTATTAAAAAGGGGGTCTCTCAATATTAAAGCTATAGAATTGAATGTACTGTTTTAATTGTGGAAATTTTGTTCTTCGTAATCTTTTGCAAACAATTACCCATAACAGAAATTCAAACTGGGCAAGTTGAGATCTATTGTTTGAGGTGGGGGGAAATGTTGAGGTGTTTCATTTTTGAAAACCTGTGCATTGTTCAAAAACTATCTGTGGTTAAAGTAAGTATTAGGCATTTAAGACACCAATTTTGGTTTGCAGTGCACTTGTGGGAGTCTCTGTAAATTTACTGCCATCATGGTTCCTCCCACACACAGAGCCATTGAGACTGCTATCTTGGCTTTTGAATTTTTGTAAATATAGATACTCTGGAGAACCCTTGTGTCATGCAAATTAACAGAATGTAGCTTCCTCTTCTGATGTACTAATGTTATATTGCTTTACTAACAGTCATCTGAATAGGATTCTGGTGGCTTAAGAATAATCATTTCTATTTTATCCTTTCCTTTCATGAAGTCTTCTGCCCAAAAGAAGGTCCATCTGAGCAAAAACTATTTTCTCACAAACCGAGCAAGGGAACGCTCCAACACATTCATCAATCTTCGGGAGGTGTTAAATCGATTCAAGCTTCCCCCAGGAGAGTATATTATTGTGCCATCCACCTTTGAACCCAACAAGAACGCGGACTTCTGCCTCAGGGTTTTCTCTGAAAAAAAAGCTGACTCACAGTACGTCATACATTCACTAATCCACCTTCTCTGTCTTTTATATCGGTGGAATCCATGAATATGAAAATACTGAGAAATAAGAAAACAGAGCAGAGGTATTGAAAGCCAGAGCTGAATGTCTATAGGGGAAGCTAAAGAACTATTCTTAAGGCCAGTGTCAGAAACGAGCCATCGCCATAAAGCTAACAATGAGCCTATATTTAACTTTCCTTCTGTAGGGCTCATACTTTTTATAATTTTTTACAATATCTGTTTTTATATTGGTTGTGAATTGGAAACTAGGGGGAATATCACCAGAGATCTCAAATCCAAAACAGTGATGAAGATTGCTGATGAAGATGAGAAAAACAAATTTTTTAAAAAATTGAACCAAGGTCCACTTTATATCCTCTGCCTTTCTTCTCATTGAAATATATATTTTTAAATGCTAAGCATTATTTTGTCCTTTCCTTTCATAAAAATCCATGAGTGAATGAGAATGATAATCACAAATAGTAAAATACCCTAAGATTAATTAAAGTCCTGTTAAGAGATGAAGCAATTCATCCACAAGCAACATCAGGTACAGCTGTATTCAATATAACGGGCATTAAATACTCAAGAATGCCTAGATATAAAAACTGATGCCAAAATGCCAATGAAATGGGCACTTGATGCATTTCTGGAATGAAGGTATTCCAAAATTAGAAAATACACCATCTTCTGCTATTATTTGATTTATTTCTTTTATGACAAGAAATGTTGGACTACCTTTCCTATTTTTAATAATATTTGATATTTACCTGAAGCCTGGATCCCCATCAATATTCACCAAGCTCTGGTGTGGCCTGTCAGCCACTGGCCCCTCCAGCAGCCGAATCAGATGTTTCATCTAATTTTATTTACCGTTATGTTTAACATATTTTTTTCATATTTTAGTATGTTTCATTTAGATTCAAAAATATAGAAGCTACCGTGCTTGAGACAAAATATTAGCATTGAGTTTGAGCTGTATTCCAGTAATGTTAATGGTCTCACAGAAATCCTAATAGTCAAATATGGCATGGCTATATTTCAGTGGTGCATTTGCTCAGGTCCACTTGCTCTGAAAAAAGGCAAAGGTGGTAGAAAGCATGCTGGGAAGCTAGGGAGGAAATGGGAAGGTGTTCAGTCTCACTAGTTTAACTTTTGGAACAGTTGAGGGCATCTCTGGAATATACTTTCAAAATTCCAAATATATCCATCACCCAAAATTTAGGGACACCCTTCCTCAGAGTATGCATGTTAGCCTTTTGAAGTAGACCAAGCCAAGAAGCAGAGTCCATAAATTTAACTGGGGCTCAACATAGAGTCTTGAAGGCCTGACTGTTGCACTGAACTTCTTTCTAGTGCTTTCTCTGTTCTCCAGGCTTAAGAGATGCTTTTGTTTTTGTAATCATTTCTGTACACTGTAGATTCTGTAAGGTCATCTGTATACAAATGTTTGTGTCCACTGAAAGCCACAAATCATATGGCTGTGTATAAGAATGTTCATCCATTCATTTCTTTCTCTATTTTGTCATCTTAATTTTTTTTTAAAAAAACATTGTTTTAGGATTTTTCTGTGTGATTGTCCAGATAACCAAAAATGACAATGTTACAAGTATGTGCCTTTTCTGTGGATATTTCTCAAAATACTTTTACACAGGTGGCTCAATGCTTTCATAGCTTCACCCTGCCCCAGTTGTGTTCCTCTTCCTATCTGAAAGTCAATCATAATCTTTTTTGTGTTAACTCATCTAATTATGTTTATTTGTAGAGTTGTTGATGATGAAATTGAGGCCAATATTGAAGAGGTATGTTAGCTAATACGAATATTTGTTTTGACTGCAGTCAGGCTGCATAAACCAGAATTCCCAGTTGGTCATACTGGCTGGAAATTCTGAGAGTTGTCTTATATCTCTTGTCTTGTCTACTTATATCTCAGTATATTTGATATATCAGGTGGGATGGGCACCTTTGTGAACATTTCGTGTTCAAGTTTGTTGTACCTCTAAACATTGGTCAAGCTGCAGAAACACTTGCTTCTGATAGAGTAGCCAGATGTTGATTGATTCCGAAAAACATTTGATTCACGGGGAAGAAGACCAAGTAAGACTCCACATTAGTCTCTGGCTTATAAAAGATAATTCTGCAGTATTATACTATGAAAGGTGATTTATAAAACTTTCAACTTTCAAGAAGACATAGAAACAGCAATGTTAGAGGACAGGAATGCTCAGAGACAAAACAAAAGATATACTAAATACATTTTCTTCTTTATGAAATAGCAACTTCAATAAGCAGAAACTTAAAAAATTTTCTTTCACTTTCCTTGGCAATTCTTTTCTTTCCTAGAAAGAACTCACTGAAGATGAAATTGAACCCAATTTTAAGAAATTATTTAAACAATTAGCTGGAGAGGTGAGTAAATGAATGTTCCATGGAGAAAAATACACAGCTCTCTGGGCCATCTATGGCTGAAGTAAGATTCTAAAATACCACTGCAGAATACAGCTTGATAAAAATAATTTAATTAGTTTCAGAAACAATATTTAACACACATGTTCTTAATTTTATCTTTATCTCACCTTTTACCAGGATGCTGAAATCTCAGCCTTTGAACTGTGTAATATTCTGAAAAAAATCTTAGCAAAACGTAAGTATTTCCTTCTTCCCTTTCTTGCTTTAGCCTTGCCTGCCTGAGTGTTCTCCAGAGTCTGTGCTGTAATTCCCATTAACCCCTGTATTATTGGACTGAAACCCCAGAATTCATCTGGAGGATGAATAAGCTGGAGAAAAATTAGTTTGAAAACATGCTGTCGGTGGTCATGAATAGGTTCACAAGGCCAGAAACAGCTTCTCCTTAGATGCTTAAGAGCAAAGGAGATCCAGAGCATCCCAAAATGTGATTAGATACCCAATTCCTATGCCCTTGGATCAATTCTGTGAGAGAAAAAAGAAGTCAATTTTGAGGATATTTTATCTTCATAGGAAGCCAGCTAAAGACCGTGCCTTGCGCACGGTCACTCATGCCCTCGTCACTTCCCGTCTGGACTATTGTAATGCTCTCTACATGGGGCTCCCCTTGAAGAGCACTCGGAGGCTTCAACTGGTCCAGAATGCAGCCACACGGGTGGTTATGGGCGCACCTCGTTACGCCCATGTAACATCTCTCCTGCGCGAGCTGCACTGGCTCCCAGTGGTCTTCCGAGTGCAATTCAAGGTGTTGGTCACCACCTTTAAAGCGCTCCATGGCATAGGACCAGGATATCTATGGGACCGCCTTCCGCCACCAACAGCCTCCCACCGACCAGTTCGCTCCCACAGAGAGGGACTCCTCAGGGTATCGTCGGCCAAGTTATGTCGGCTGGCGACACCCAGGAGGAGAGCCTTCTCTGTCAGAGCTCCTGCCCTTTGGAATGAATTGCCCCCGGATATTCGTAACATCTCTGACCTCCGGGTCTTTCGCTGTGCCCTCAAGACCCTACTGTTCCGACAGGCGGGGCTGTCTAACTGAATGATTTTAAATTAGGTTTTAATTTTGCATTTTAAAATTCGGCCAAAACTATTTAATGATTTTAATTAATTTTAACTATGATATTGTATATTTATGTTTTAATTCTGGCTGTATACCGCCCCGAGTCCTTCGGGAGAAGGGCGGTATATAAATAAAATTATTATTATTATTATTAAATAAATTGGACAGGCTACGCATGGTTTTCCCAGTAGTAATGTATGGCTGTGAGAGCTGGACCATAAGGAAGGCTAAGTGCCAAATAATTGATGCTTTCAAATTGTGGTTTTGGAGAGGACACTTGAGAGTCCTTGGACTGCAAGGAGATCAAATAATCAGTCAATCTTAAGGAAATCAACCCTGACTGTTCTCTGAAGCTGAAGCTCAAATATTTTGGCCATCAAATGAGAAGAGAGGACTCATTGGAAAAGACCCTGATGTTGGGGAATATTGAATGCAAAAAGAGAAGGGGATGGTAGATGATGAGATGGTTAAATAGTGTCATCAACACAGTGGGCATGAATTTGGGCAGACTCAGGAAGACACTGGAGGATAGGGAGGCCTGGCGTGCTATGGACCATGGGGACACTAAAAGTCGGACATGTTGGTTCCTTCTGGATATGCAAACTCAATATTTATTTGTACCTTTCTTGAAGCATTAAAGCATTTCCAAAGTTCTGGATGTCCATGGGATTTGATTCAATGAATCAAAGCATTTACTTCTTTTTCCCTTTGATTTTAATACTGGATGATTGTCAAATTTACCCTGTTATTTGAACCTCATGTCTGAATGTCCTTTGTACAGCTTCACACAGAAGTAATTATAGCTGAGCCTGCCCTTTTTGCTGAATATGTTACTTTTTTGGCTCATTATCATTGTTGTAAGGATTGAAAATCAGAAATGAAACTTCTTAGGTTTATCATATCTAAGAAGCAAACAGCTGGATAATCATTAAATGCAAGAGTAGATATCTCTACTTTTTGCTGCCATCTTGTCGTCCTTTTTTTTTCAGCACAGATAATAGTAGACTTTAGAATTTCTCAGTCATGATACTGATTGTGAAGTGCTCCTTACAAGAAGATCATCTGACACTTTATGGTTGTTTGATTATAGGCAAAAGCTCCCTTTTTCAGGCATTTTAAGTGATATTGTTGAAACGTACTCTCTTCTTGGTGTGGCAAATTTATTATTTTTTTTATTTGCCATTAATTGAATTGTATATTCAAATATTACAAGCCACCTTTCTAAAATCAAAGCCTTCAGTGGTAATAAAGCATCTATTAAAACGTTCCAGTAGTAAAATATTGTAAGAAAAGATAATAATCCATAAAAGCTTTAAAACTTCATTAAAATGTAATTTGGCCAGTTTGAAAACAAAACATCACATGTAGACAAAAGCAACATAGTTAATAAAGCACAGCCATTAAACTTTATGAAAGAAAACCTTTTAAAATTTTGCAAGCAAAGAAGATGACTTTGGGCTTGAAAAAGCCTTATTCTTTAATGACTGTTAATTTATTAGTGCAATAAAAGACTAATAGAACCTGCAGCATGGGCAAGGAAAGTGCTTAAAATTAGCTTTTTTAAAAAATGAAATAGAACTAGATGAATAGAATAATTACAGGACTAGTGAAAGATTTTAAAGGCTTAGGAAGATTTCTATGTGTAACAAATTTGCTGTTTTTCTTTGCAGGTCAAGATATTAAATCTGATGGCTTTAGTATTGAAACTTGCAAAATCATGGTTGATCTATTAGATGTATCCTTCAGTGTATGTTGTACATTTTCTGTTTAAGGCTCTAGTAGGGAAAAGTGGGGGCAGCAAAATTATGAATGGTCATTAAAGCAGTATGATGAAGATGAACCTGGTAAGAGAATGGTCAAAAGTTTATAGGGCACTTTTTGAGTGTCCTGGTTAATGAAATCCTTCTCATAGTTAAATTCTTCTGCATCTCATCCCTTGGGTAAATAGATGGAAACATGCCAATCATAGCTGTTTTATTTTACCAGGAAGTGTTTGTCTGAAAAGGGCATACTGAGTAGCAGGATGTTCCACATTGAACTGCCAAGATTCAGTCCAGATTGTGGCAGGATGTACATGTAATTAGTATTTAAATTGAAGGGTGACATATCTATAGCTAGCATGTACATTTTTTAAAAAAACATTTGGTAGCAAGGCTAAAAGGAGATCTTAGGCTAAGAGATTGGGGACACACCTACCAAACAAACAAAATAATAGTGCTAAACTATATGGAACATGAGTATGATCCTCATTCATTCTTTGTATGTTCATAAACAGAGAAGGATACGCCTGAGTGGCGTAGGAGGCTAATGCCTCCTACTAAGGCAGCATTTAACATCCAGCTGCCTGCAATTACTGCAAGTTCAATTCTCACCAGGCTCAAGGTCGACTCAGCCTTCCATCCTTTCTAAGGTGGGTAAATTGAGGACCCAGTTTGTGGGGACAATAAGCTGACTTTGTATAAATATACAAAAGTATGAAGGCTATTGCTTAACGCATTGTAAGCCGCCCTGAGTCTCCAGAGAAGGGCGGCATATAAATCAAATTAAAAAAAAAAACTAGTTACTATACCTCTGCCTTTATTCATATGTGCAAAGAATATTTTTGCCTATGCCACATACAAAGCTTAAATCAGGTAAACCCTATCTGGGTTGAAAAATTATCACTAGATGGCAGTAACAAAATACAGAAAATTGTAAGAGGCCACCATCTATTAGTGGTCTGGACTTTGAAGCCCAAATTTGGCATACCTAATATAATCAAAATTGTTTTTGGAGTTCCATTGTATTGTTCTGACGCACACCCCATCCTGCAGTTTTTCTGTCCTACAATTCTACTTCAGCTACCCAAGATCTTCTGCTTCTAATTACTCCACTGTTCGGGAACATCTTCCTGAAACAAATGTATAACTGCCCAGGCTTATTTATTTATGGAGGATTTGGCTGTCAGTGTTGGAAATTTTTGAATCTGCAGTCTCAACAAATCTGGAACTATCAAGTTAGGAAAAACCGACTTAATTCTTCTTTTCCAAGCATAAATCCGTACAGCCCCTTTTTCTTGCATTTTTACCCTACTATAATTGTTTTTTCCCCTCCCTGTCCTTCTCCAATGTCAAATGTTAGATTAATGCTCCTTGGAGAAGGATTTTTTTAAAACCATTGACATTCTATAATATTATGAATATACATGATGTTGGGTAAACATGCAATGAAATAATAATATAAGACAAAACAGATCAATTACATTATTCAGATAGTCCGTGACTTACAACTGGTTGCTTAACAATTGTTTGAAGTTACAATGGACCTGCCCAGAGCTACTTGGAAACTGTTTTCAGACTTAAAAGAGTTGCACACACCCCACAGCCATATGATTGCATTTTGGGCACTTGGCAACTAGATCATTTGCAGCTTCCCGCAGTTATATGACTGTAATTTACAATTTGTTGTGGGTTTCTGGCATTAACTTCCAGTTTCTGGTAAAAAATGCCTGTTGGGGAAAATGAATTTCCTTAATGACTGCTGTAAAAAAATAGTTGTAACTTCAAATCTGAATACCTGATGCAAAAATACAAATTCAAAATACAAAAATACCAATGCACAAATACAAAGAGCACCTCTAGCTGTACATTTAATACATCCTTATCCACTATGTACCCTCCACTCCAAGTTGCTCACCCCTCAAATATAGAAAGTAACAAAATGGTTACATAAAAAGGTGTCTTATCACATGCCTAAAAATAGGTTTATTTCTACAAAAGTAGCAAGTGTTTAGTAGAAAGTAGCAAATTTGGAGCAACTAGGGTTCTGCTCTGTAGACTGAAGAGGGAGAATTATAGCCAAAGAAAGCTCCTACAGCACGGATGTCAAACTCGCGGCATCACATTGCCGTCACATGATATATTGTGATGTTTTTCCCTTCGCGGAGCTGGGGTGAGCGTGGCCTGCATGTGATGCATCTGGTCCGTGGGCTGCCAGTTTAACACCCTTGTACCTACAGTGAGAGAATTTGGGATTTTTTTTCTGTTTAAATTGGAAATTTCTTTAACCAAAGCAGACTGATGGAAGTGGTAAACTAGGGCTGAAAGAATTCCACATACTTTGGACAAAGATTCAGAAATACCAGGTAAAAGTGGACCTTTAAATAAACTAATGTGGGTAATTTTGATTGCTTAAAATCTACTCTAGCAACTTGGATCGTGTAGCTTGAATGGGTTTCCTGGTACCAATAGTGTCATTAATATCAAGCAAGATACATTGTTGCTCTGAGTGCATAAAACAGTGCATGAGCCTTGGTGGCGCAGCAGACTAAAGTGCTATTAAATAGCACCAGCTGCCTGCAATTACTGCAAGTTCAAATCTCACCAGGCTCAAGGTTGACTCAGCCTTCCATCCTTTCGAGGTAGGTAAAATGAGGACCTGGATTGTGGGGGCAATAAGCTGACTTTGTATAAAAAAGAACACCGCTTGGGGGGCGGGGGGCAGGTATATACAAAAGTATGAAGGCTATTGCTTAACGCATTGTAAGTCGCCCTGAGTCTCCGGAGAAGGGCAGCATATAAATCGAACGAACAAATAAATAAATAAATAAATAAATAAATAAATAAATAAATAAATAAATAAATAAATAAATAAATAAAAAACCTTAAGTAGCATTGGCTTTTATAGTAGAAAGTGCAACTTGTTCATTTGCTGGGGAATTCTGGGAGTTGAAGTCCACATATCTTCAGGTTGCCAGGGTTGAGAAATATACCGCTCAAAAAAATAAAGGGAACACAAGCAGAAGACATCCGAGATCTGAATGAATGAAATAACCTTATTAAATACTTTGTTCTTTACATACAGTAGTTTATACACTGCTCAAACAACTAAAGGGAACACAAAACTACTGTATGTAACGAACAAAGTATTTAATAAGGCTATTTCATTCATTCAGATCTCGGATATCTTCTGCTTGTGTTCCCTTTATTTTTTTGAGCAGTGTACTAAATATTATTCCATCAAAC
Organism: Pantherophis guttatus; assembly: GCF_059756535.1. NCBI lineage: Eukaryota > Metazoa > Chordata > Lepidosauria > Squamata > Colubridae > Pantherophis > Pantherophis guttatus. Next base: position 294,945,934 of record NC_142063.1, on the reverse strand, counting down.
TTATAGGGCCCAAGATTGATTCTCCAGAAGAAAAAGAACAGTTATTTTAATTTTATTAAGAGAAGAAATGTGCATGAATGATGAGGAAATAAAAGGGGCTATCTGCATATGTTTTCTTTTCCTTTAGATAATGCAGTATTTTTAATAGAGAAAAATGTCCGTTTTTTCTACATTCTATAGAAAATTTATCGGGATATGGATGTAGATCATTCTGGCACCATGAACTCCTATGAGATGCGGAAAGCCTTGGAGCAAGCAGGTACTTTCAGATCAAAAGTAGAGATCACCAAAGACTAATGATTAAGGCCCAATACATTATAGCCTCCCTCATCGTAGCTGCTTCCAGATGTGGTCCTGAAAAGTTGCAATACCCCATAGGTAGAATAACATAGTCCAGTTTTCCCCAACCAGATGTCTTCCAGATTGTTCTTTTATCACCTGCACACCTCCCACCATGCCAGTGGGTACCCTAAGAATGACAGGAAGCATAATCCACGCAATTGGAGGATACCTAATTTGATAAGGCTGGAAAACCTTACACTTGGGTAAGGTTTTTAGCAATATCGAAACTCCTTCTTGCTTTGTATTCAGCTGCACCAAGGATGCATCTGTAGCAATTAGAATTTTGCTTGTATTTCAGGATTTAAGTTGGATTGCCAATTGCATCAAGTCATTGTGGCCCGTTTTGCTGATGAGCAGCTGATCATTGATTTTGATAACTTCGTTAGGTGCTTGATTCGACTGGAGACTTTGTTCAGTGAGTATCTTTAATTTAGGCTGGTGAATTTAAAATAATGCTTTTGTTTAGTTTTTACCTTTACTGAGTTCCAGATAGGCAATATGAACTGCTTCCTTGCAACAAGATTTGTAGCAATAAAGTGCATGCACAATTCTTAAAATATAAAGAGCACTTTGTGAAAATAAATAAACTGACTTCCTAGCTTTAACTAACAGGTTGTAATTATTTATGAAATTGAACAATGCTTTACATTCCCATAATTACACATCTTAGTTTAATTACAGACTTTTAGGGGCAGGTCTAATAGCTAAGAGTAGTAATTTTCTCCCTTGTTTCTCTTGATGAAATAGTTTTTGCTGCTTTTTTCTTTCCTGTGAGAAACTAATGAACTTTATTAATTCAAACTCATTTTTTTATCCCCTTGTAGAGATATTTAAGAAACTGGATACTGAGAAAACAGGAACAATACAGATGAATCTTGTCACTGTAAGTTAGCAAGCCTGTCAAAATCTAATGACACAAAGTCACTTTGGAGGAAAAGCTCCTTTTTGTGTTTGCTGGTTTAAAACAACCTTGAGTATGCATATTGTTTATAAATCAGGCACTGGAAATCTTCTATTAACTAAATAACTAGTTCATAGATATGCAACGTTTCTTTATTTGCTCATTAAAGTCGCTAGGGACTAAAAACACAGGACAGGAATTTTTGAAAAACACTAAGATAGCAGTTTCCATGCAGCTGTGGCTGACATATGACAGGCTATGCCTCAGGAGAGCAGGCTGCCATAATTAAGCCTTGTAGCAGAAGAAACTCATAAAAACTCATGTTTTTTCTGTGCTTGCCTACATAGACTCCATAAACTGATAATGCTTACAGGTTTTAATTATATTAAGTAAATATTAATATACAACTCATTGCATGTATTAAAATAATTCTGGACTACACTCCATCCTCCATAAGTCAAACTAGTTCATTAATCTTTCACATACTTTTCTTGATAAAAAAATGTTTTGGCAGATATAGAAACAACTCAGCCCCTCTGCAGCCCTAAAAGCAGAACCATGAATTTGTTTTCGTGGTTGCTATTTAAGCACAGTCTTGTTCATAAATGCACCAGAGAACAATGCAGCATTTCAGCAGAGTCGGGGAGGGAATGACAGCATTAAATAGCATGGATATATCTTGTGAATTCTTAATTTAACTTGAAAATATGCATAACCCAATACATTGCAGATCTTTTAAAATGCTGTAATTCATTATGTAGTATTAAAATATATATTCTACTTGAACACAAAAGAGTAGATGACAAAGAATGAGCAGATAATATAAATCAGTTCAAGAGCAACTTAATTGTGCAGCTATTAGCTGCATTCCTCAAACATTTTGTACCAGAAAGTTACTGCTCTGTCAAAAAATGTACTCAGGATCCCTCCCGAGCCATGTTCAGAGTTTTCATAGATTAAGAAACTAACACTATGATGTTACCCATCAGTCCTTCTAGTCTAGCCAGTAGGAAAGCATTATGAGAGATTGCTAACCTATGGTATAAAATTAACAATCTGCAAAACATTAGCATTTGTAAGTATAAATCAGAGAAATTCATATGTAGGATTTGGGGCTTTTATGAAATGAAGAGGTTTTCTGACTATTGTATTGTCTACAGATCCAGGCAGAAAAGTACTTAATTCTCCCCGTAAAGCAGTGCTAGTCAAATTTGTCTAGAATTTGTAAGAGAGTCAAGTTTGCTTAGTTGACTCAAGCCTTTTTCTACAAAGAATTTTATTTTTGAAAAAAAATATATATCTAAATTGCCATATATTTGTTTCAGGATGCTTATAGCATGTTTTTCCTTCTCTTCCACAGTGGTTGTGCTTTACTACCATATGAGAAAGCAATGAAAAAATGGTGAAAAGTTCTCTTGGGAATGAACATGGAACATATTTAACAAGGGCTTACTATACATCTTGTACTTATTGTGAAGCTGCTAACGGAGAGTATTGAAAAAACAAAGCAATTGCCAAATAATCTCAATATATTAGCTGTAACATTTTATGCAATACTATAGTATTTGCTTAAAGTCTTCCAGGTTTGCCATAAGGTAGATTTCTGTGAGTTGTCATTCTATTATTTCTAAAAGTATTGAGAATGGCTGCATTTTCTGTTAGAAATTAGCTTTGTATTAAAGATTATCTTAACCAACTGACATCTGATTCATCAGTAAAGAATGCTTTTGCCATTCAAATAAAAGACAGTTGATAATGCTTTCAGATCAGATTTCCTTTTCTCTTTTCTCTCTTCTCTACTGTTCAAATAAATTCCAAATTTTGAGCTTTTTCAGGAAAAGATTTTTTTTTAAAAAAAAATTTAGCAGTGTAACTTGAATATATGTTAGTTGTAAAGTGTGACATTTTGTGACCACATCACTTAGCACCAGCAATCCTTTTTGATATTGTTAACTGAATTCCACTAACCACTAGGTGAAGAATCACCCTAACCCAAGTCATTCCCAGCTCGGTCCCTCCCAGCCCTGAGCTTTGGTAAGGCAAAGGACTGCTTGCTCTTGAACTCCCCCTAGCCCCCTATCCCACCATCTGTGCCCTTTTGACCACTCTGCACAGCAGCATTCTTTGGCAGCAGTGATGGGACTGAACTATAGGCCTGGGGCCTTCAACAGCCTCAGCTAATCACCATTGCCCCGCCCCCTACTTCAGCCCCAGTACCACTGTTGAGGGGGATGCTACATCAAGCTGTGGCCAACCACAAGAGGCCAGAGTACAAAGCCCCAGCCACCCTGTGCCCTTGTGCTCTGCAGGCCCTGCTGATCTTTGGCCACCTTTCTCCTGCAGCTATCGAGGTATGCCGGACTGACCTTATGCAAGAAAACTGCTGGCTTTCCTAAGCCTCTTTTCTGAGTCTGTGCATGCTGTTCTGGAGGTGGGTGGAACTGAAGCACCCCTGCTGTTGTAAGAGGGGCAGGCTGCCAAGTGCCCAAATTTTGATCATGTGACCATAGGGGTGCTGCAATGGCTGTAACTTTGGGTTCTGGACATCAATACCATTCACTCATTGCCACTATAACTTCAAATGATTGTTAAACGAGGACTACAACTATTTATTTATTTATTTATTTGTTTAAATTTCTATACCGCCTTTCTCCAATGTAGGACTCAGGGCGGTGAACAGCCAAAGTAAAAACAAGACATACATACAAAACATACAAAATCTAAAATCTGTTTAAAATAATTAAATAATTTTGGCCGTAATTAAAACATTCCAATTTAAAATCCGTTTAAAATTTGACTCAAGCCAGCCCAGCTAATTGAAATAAATGGGTTTTTAGGGCCCGACGAAAAATCCGGAGGTCTGTTATTGTACGTAGCTCTGGGGGGAGGTTGTTCCAGAGGGTGGGCGCCGCCACAGAGAAGGCTCTCCCCCTGGGGGTCGCCAGCCGACATTGTCTGGCGGACGGCACCCTGAGGAGGCCCACTCTGTGGGAGCGTACTGGCCGGTGGGAGGCTATTGGTGGCAGAAGGCGGTCTCTATAATACTATAACACACAGTGTCTATTTAGTTAACAGAATGATTAATCATCAAGTGTAAGAATGCATTTTCTGGATATGAATATTCCCATAAAGAGGCTTATTGTATACACGTGTATGTATACACACAGTTGTTGTACAAAGTTCTTATCAGACTTCATCTTTGTCACTGCCAACTCATATTTTTGTCTCTTAAGTTTAATGATAAATTGAATGTCCAAAGGAGTAAAGGCCACAGAATGCTTGATGCAACTGGGGATATTACCATAATTCAAGAAGAAATGATCTTGTCAATAATAGATATAAAGCAATTTTAAAACATACCATTTCCTTTTCAGATATCTTCCTTCTTTTATACCCTCACTCAACCCTCTATACAATTTAATTGGTCAGAATAAAGTAATGGAACTTAAATGTCAAAAGCAATGTCATTTTTATAGTTTACGGGTCACAGAAAAATATCCCTGACAACCAAGAAATGCTGACAACATTGGAAGTCACAAATTTTAATCTTTATTGTGCTCACATCAGCACATGAGAACAGTTCAATGACAGGAGCACTGAGTATTCAAAGAGTAAAAACAAACTGGTATTTTCTGAAGCAAATGTTTAATCACAGTTAAGGAAAAGATAGTTGTAACAAAATTTGTGAGATGCAAAAACTGGCTTTTCTACGTTTAATACCGAAGTTACAAACATATTGTTTGTAAGGAAGAAAAAGAACACCCCACATAAGCTACATCACATGTGACATATTTCAAATACTTTGGAATCCTAAAATGCTACTGCACTTAAAATTATTGCTCAAAGAACTGCTTTAGATTCCTTAATTCAACAGATTTCATAACATTTCATCCCATTAGCTCTGCTACTAAGACATTTTAAAAGCACAATGTTACTAGTTTCTATATGAAAAGGTTACCTGATTTAACATTGCTCTGTTTCTACAGAATGGAATGAAAAAGGTTCAAGAGAGACTGTCTGAAGCAATTGTTGGGTTCTATCTTATTAGTAAGTTAGAAAAGGGGGTGAAAAGAAAGCTACTGTAGAAGCAAAGAAGGCAGTGATTGACCATCAGGCCTAATTTGCCTAAAGGGGAAACTAATTCATTGCTTGAGAAAATAGCATTGTAGAATTTCTTCTATAATTTTTATCCTTCATATATTTTCAAGGTATATTCAGCCTTGCTTTTATATCACATTATTACCAAAGGAAGTCTCACAGATGCATTTCTGCAGATGAAAAGGAAAACATCCTGCAGTTAATACTTCATAAAATTGCTTCTAACATTTTCATGCCAAGCTTCTTTGCCTTGGCTTAATCCTTGGGTATAGCTGGAAAGAAGAGAAAAGAGAGGTTGTTGTCTCAAGTACACAAGTTAAGACACACAGTAATTACTTTAAGGAGGTTCTCTCCTTGAAGCTTTTTTAAGAGCAATATGTACTGTATATACAGACACACATAAAGGTAAAGGTTTCCCCTGTCCAGTTGTATCCAACTCTAGTGGGGTGGTGCTCATTTCTATTTCTCAGCTGAGGGAGCCAGCGTTGTCTAAAGACATTTTTGTGGTCCTGTGGCCAGTGTGCCTATACACCAAGGCGCAACAAATGCTGTTACCTTCCCACCTAAGTGGTATCTATTTATCTACTTGCATTTGCATGCTCTGGAGTTGCTTTGTTGGTAGGAACTGGGACAAGTGATGGGAGCTCATCTCATCGTGCAGCACTCAGGTCTCAAACCCAGACAGTCATCTTTACACTGACAAGCTCAGCGTCTTTAATCCCTGAGCCATCATATAGACCATCAAAATCATGTGGTGATTGCCAGAAGTCAAGACTAGGGAGGAAAGAGTGAACTAGAGAGACTCTACAATATCTATTGGGTTCATTTTAAGGATTAATTAAGATCTCAGTGAGTAGATTTGATTCAGGTCCTGCATTTCGGGATTCTTTTTAAAATACATTGTTTGTTCCACATAGGTTCCCCAGTTCTCTAAAACACTATAATGTAGTTCTGGAATTTATCCTACCTATACTCCAAGAAGCCAAAATATATCATTATCATTCTTTATGAACTCTGACTTGAAATAGATCTTTATGAAATCAATTTCAGCTACAGAAGAGGAGCTGCCATAAGGTAGAGATTGCTGATTTTACAACATCGCTAAATATTGAACATCCATGACTTTAGAATAAATCATGTTGGCATCCTAATTTAACTTGCAGGAAAGCCTGACCATTTGGAAAGTGAGGAAGACCATTGACATAGCCAAATCATTTGTATAAAGGCTATATTGCTATAAACCTATACTAAGAAACAATTGCAACTATTCCAACCTACCCCAAGCAAGTTCCGTGGCACGTAACCTTCTCTGTCACTTAGCTGAGCCCACCACCATTCTATTTCTTCTTCATCTTCCCGGCGAAGGACCGTCATGCAATCCCCTCCTTTAATGGATAGCTCATCGTCATTCTGAGCCTCGTAATCCCAGAGAGCATAAACTACTCCTTTGTTCATTATACCCATTTTTTCTTGCACTCCTGCAACACACACACAAAAAATCAGACCAAGTTGTCATAACAAAAAAATTATTCCATAATAATGCTATCACATAAATTCTTAACTAAATAAAAAAGCCAAAAGTCACAGAACTACAGCAAATATAGTTTGTGTAAGAATGTTCAAGCCATTATAGAAGCAGCATTAACATAAATACAGTCTCTCTGGATGGATATAAAATTGACACAAAGTGGGAAAATCATTCTACCTACGGTGCATGTGAAGATGCATTTTTTAAAAAAAATTATTGAGAATTTTACATAAAGTAAGCCAAAATCCAAAGAAAAATAAACAAAAGTTATGAAATATAGCATAATGACTTTCAACCTTCTGTTCGACAGATAATTACAACCTTATAATCCTCCCTCTTATATATTATACAATTCTCTTCAACTCTTGAGTCATCTTTTTCAATGCAATTTTCATAGCATTTTTTTCTTTCAGCAAAAAATTTAAGTTTTCCAGTGTGCTTGTCAAGATACTATCTGAATAACAAAACAAACTGCTATTACTTCTATCAAATATCCCCATCTCTGTTATACATGAAAGCCCTACATATAATGCATAAGTGTTTCAATGCTTTGCTTTCTGAAGTTCCCTTTATTCAAAAGAAAACTAGAAAAATAAAATGACTTTTCATATATAACAAAGCCACTAGAAATTAAGGGATGGCAAAATAGATAAGACTTTGAAAAAGTTTAGACAGCTAAACATTTCTGCATGAATTATTCAAATTCAATAAGATTTCCTGAAGGATGTGTAAAAGGTTTTGAATTAAGATAGTTTGAACTGTTTCAAACTAAAAACATTTTCAATTTGAAACACACACTCTTACTATGTAAGCTCTTTGCAACCAAAATATTATAAGATTATTATCCAAGGATATATTCTATTATTTATCTGCTATCAAACAAAGAAAGCCTCTCTAATTGTCCTGTTTCTGTCAGATATAAGTGGAAGTCAAGAAGGTCATTCCATTCTTCAATTCATGAAGAAACAACAACAAACAGTGTAAGCAAGTGTAGACAGATAAAATCTAATTCAATTATATGACAAAAGAATCACTCAGCACTCAATAAAACTCTCCACAAACATTAAAATCCAAGAAGAATTGAAAACAATGTATGATGCAGTAAATTTATCTCAGTTCAAGCTAAAAAAAACCAAAACCAAAATACTTTTCATGAAAAAAGAAGCAAGTGATCTCTACTACAAGAAAGGAAATTTCCGAAAAAAATCAGCCTTCACATCTTCAAAGACGTGATAGTCACCTATTAAAAAGTAGTAAACATGCAAACAGGTTTACAGTGAAATTTGGGATCAGGGAAGTAGAACCAAATAATGCTTTTCATTTGATGCCACAACTTAAAACTTTCACAGAACTTCGAATGTATGGAAATGCTGTTTTCTAGAGCTTGAAAGAATCTTTTAGACATAAAAGTGGAAATCTGGGGAGAAAATATTGCTCTAAGGAACCCCATTTTGGGCACATACCATAAAGAAACTGTGAACACTGAGTATAGCCTTCTTCCATTTCTTCACACTTGTCTGCTGCGGTCTGCATGTCACTGTATGTTGTGGCAAATACAGCAGCACCTGATTCCACTAGAAATTTGCACACCTGGACATTATTGCAAGATGCTGCACAATGCAGTGGAGTCCTATACATTGCAAAAGAAAAGAAAAAAGTAACAATGTTTTGAATTACTTTCCACAAATACCCAGATTGATGGGTACTTGGTGCCTGTTCTTTGGAATGTCCTCCTCCTGGAGATTAGGTTAGCCTGAACCCCAATGTCTTTTTGGATATGGCTATGCCACTAGGTATGGAGATTGGAATATGTGAGAATCCATGAGAAGGTTGTATTGATGGCTGAGACTCCCCCCTCCCCCCGAATGCAAAGTGGTATCCATTGTGATTATTATTACTATTGTATGCTGTTCCCTTTTCATAAATTACAAGGTTAAAATGGGTGCTATATACATTTAAATAAATCTACTGTAATATGAAACATTAATATTAGCATTAAGTGTTGATGGTTGTTATGGCTTCTGAAACCTTTACTACTAACAACAGCATTTCCCCAAAGTTGCTTTCTGAAAGCCATATTGTTTCATCTCTACACCCAAATTCCTCTTTTGCTGAAGACTGTACTGCTGTTCTCATTCTAACGCAGTAATTAAAAACTTTTGCTCTGTATTTCAGAGATGTTGAAATCACCAACTATTCTAATGAGCTAAGGGCAATTCCCACTCACCTATCCCCATCCCTAATGATTATTTCTTTTCTCAGGCAGCGATATTGAAATGGATATAGACAATCATGTATTTACTAGATACCACATGGTGGAAAGTTCTGTTAAGGTAACTTACTTATGCTAATTCAAAATGGCAAAGAGCATCCTTACCATCCATCACTATCTGCAGCATTTACATTTACACCAAACTGTACCAAAAATTTCACAATCTCTGAGTGACCAGCACAGACAGCATTGTGAAGTGCTGTAATGCCTTCATCATTGGGCAAACTGGGATCTTCAACCTGTGCAGCGAAAAGAATAAAAAGAAAAGAGAATGCTAAATATGCTTTCCATTATGCCAAGTATCACATATACAATATTGTACAATTTCTTGGATTGAATAACATCTGAAACTCTTTATCAGTACTGATCTCATATTCCATCCCTGAAAGTTGCTATAACACACTGCAGTACTAAATGTAGGTCAAGTCTAAGGGAACATGGGCTTTGTACCTCATAAATAATCCGCTGTACAAGGTCAAATTCCCCCTCAAGGGATGAATCTAGAAGCAAAGCAAGTGGATTGAATTTTACTCGCATTCCGTGATCAATCCTGTCTGAGCCAATTTTGCGCAGGTTTGTCCGCTTGCCCTAGAGAAAAGAAAACAATGATACATAGTTTTTAGTTAATTTTAGTTAATTTCAATGTTATGGAAATTGAAAAAAATAATTTAATTTGACCAATTATTGCATTATATTAAAAGTTACAATTTCTTAATTGTTGTACTCAAGTAAAAAAAAACTTTGAATAGACTAAGCAATATATATTCCATTCTAGTGAGTCCTAAAAATAGATCATCTCCAAATCTGTCCCCTGTTGTCTTAGACATGATTAATTTCAGGAAAGGATCAGGCGTTGCCTGCATAACATTTCTTTAACTCATTCAAGCATTTTCTGAGCCTATATGGCTACACAAGAGCCCAGAAACTGCTGCAGCTTCTTTAAGGAACAGCTTAAAAGGAGTTAAAAAGAGGCTACTTCTTTGAAGCGTATTTGTAAATCATTAGAACTCAGTGCAGTCAGTGAAAAATTGTTCAGAGATGATGCAGGATGGGATGAGGCAACCAAGGGCCAGAAATAGAGGAGCTACGAAGCACCAAATCCTGGAATGTCCCAATGACCATTTAAATAGGACCTTGGTGTACATAAAATCCCCAAACAAACAAAGGATAGGATCTTTCTAGCATCAGAAGTAGTGTCTGGCTTGAGAAATAGTATGGTGCTACATCAGACGCAAGTAACACAATTATTAGCATAATATGCATTAGTTATTTCCCAAGTGGGAAAGATTTCACCACAATACATGATTATACTCAAATATTTGTTGCTAAGACATCATCACTAAAGCAAAAACTAGAAATTAACATTTAAGAATGGAAGCAGGCAAGCAATGTCATCTTCATAGAATAACAATCAGGAAAAGATTTTTTTTTTAAAAAAGGGAGGTTAAATCAATACTTTAAAAGACTAATCTGATAAGTAAAGACTGAAAAAGGCTAACATGAGGAAGAGGCTCAGTTTTAAAAATTCAAATATTTGAGCCTGGAACACAAAGATAATATGTACATCTAGATCAGGGGTGTCAAACTCAAGGCCCGGGGCCGGATCTGGCCCGCGGGGTACTTAGATCTGGCTCACGGGGCTGCCCTGTAAACAGCAAAGGACTGGCCTGTGGTGCCTCTGCCAATGAAAACAGGGGATCTGCGACCCACCCAAGCTCTGTTTTCTCTGGCAGAGGGTTTCAGAAGGCCGTCGCAGCTGAAAACAGAGCTTGGGAGCCCATTTTTGCTGACAGAGTGCTTGGGCCACCACAGGTGCCCCTGACACGAGTGACGTTGAACTGGCCATGCCCACCCTGGCTCCCCAAGGTCAAACACAACCCTAATGTGGCCCTCAATGATCTAGATAAAAGGAGTGAATAGCTGCCACTGAGCAAATAACAATAATTGAAAACTATAAAAACACCAGTGACATCAGAGTACATTGAAAAGGTAGAATATAACATTGTCTCCTTCACTTTGTTTTGTATGATAAGCTGAAATTGGAAAGTCTTTATCCTTTTTCTAAAGTGTAGTGTATGTTATAACACCTATTGTACAAAACTATTCCACAGTGAATTTTTAAACATTATAAAATGATGGCAAATTGAAGCATCAGTGAAGAGAGAGCAAGAGAATGGATGTCCTAAGACACTATCAGAGAGGAAGAAATTTAGGAAACTGATTTGATTTTTAAATGCCACAATGGTCTCTCCAAATTGGCAGACTATAGACATATCAGTATTCTCAAGCCAACTTGCGTAGTACTTCTTACTATGTTTGTGTGTTTTTGAGTCAATGTTGGCTCCTGGAGAAATTCCTTTAGCATTCTTGCCAAGATTTCAGAAACGGTTTGTCATTGCCTGCTTCCTAGGCTGAGAAAGTGACTGGCCCGAAGTCACCAGCACTTTATGCCTAAAGTGGGATTAGAGTCTCCTCGTTTCTAGCCTGATGTCTTAACCACTACACCAAACTGGCTCTCCACTTCTTATTGTACAACACAGATTATCATGAAGACATCTGATTATCACAAACTTCATAAATATTTCAAAATGAGGTGTTGACCACGTTACTTTTTACAACAGAGATATTTAACTGAAAGATATTCCACAGAATGCAGTACTGCAGGCTACTTCTGCTGACTGCCGGCTGACTGCAATTTGGCAATTCGAATCTCACCAGGCGCAAGGTTGACTCAGCCTTCCATCCAGTGGTGGGTTTCAAATTTTTTTTACTACTGGTTCTATGGGTGTGGCTTGATGGGCGTGGCATGGCTTGGTGGGTGTGGTTTAGTGGGTGTGGTAGGGGAAGGATACTGCAAAATCCCCATTTCCTCCCAATCAGCTGGGACTTGGGGGGCAGAGAATAGATGGGGGCGGGGCCAGTCAGAATTTTCACTACTGGTTCTCTGAACTACTCAAAATTTCCACTACCGGTTCTCCAGAACTGGTCAGAACCTGCTGAAACCCACCTCTGCTTCCATCTTTCTGAGATCGGTAAAATGAGGACCCAAATTGTTGGGGGCAATATGCTTACTCTGTAAACCACTTAGGGATGTAAAGCAGTGTGAAGCAGTATATAAGTCTAAGTGCTATTGCTATTGCTAGTCTAGCATAATAGCCACTATCCACTACTTTACCAAAGATATCCATCTGTCATTTCAGTTTGAACATGGGCTTTGAATAAATGAAGTCTGAAGATATTGCACAGCAGCAAGGTATGTCTAGCAATCAATACAGCTGAATTACCTTAGAGAGTTATACACTGCAGAAGTGGCACAATAAATCATCTTACTTGATAAGTGTCAAAATTATTGAAGCAGTGTGTTTTTACTTACAGGTGGTAAAGAAAATTGTCCCGTGACTTCAGGAGGTTGCATATTGAATGAGTCCTCTCCCAAGTTCTCTGGTTCTCCTGAAGGATATGGAGGTGGTGGGTAGGGAGGATATTCTTCCATGTATATGTCAATAGGCAAAGGCACATCTAAACTTGGTTCTTCCATTTCAGGCTGAATGACAGACATGATGTCAGAGGTTCCCTCAAGAACACTATCTAGTCCTGATGAAGGCAGAGAATTAGTATTGGAATCAGAATTTGGGCTTTCTGCTTCCTCTGAAATAGTTGGCTCAGGTGGAGTAGGAATCACTTCCTTTACCATTTCTGAGTTTAAGTAAGGATTTGGGATTTCTGTTGAGATTTCAGTAACTGTAGCTGAAGTTTGCTTTGGTGGATATGATGGGGTGGAAATGGTCTCCATAGCAGCCAGAGTTGTCCTCTGGTACAATAATTTCTGAATGTTGGGCCCATTAGGGCCTTCTGGCTCAGTAATAGAACTACGTTTCTTCAGTGGCCTTGGTGCATTGGACAGCTTCTTCCGAAGGGCCTCCAGATCAGCATCACTTTGATTTCGGTACGGATTTGACAAGAAAGGCAAAAGCTTGGTTGGGCTGAGCGGGCGAGGAATACGTTCTGTTTCATTATTTTCACTGGCCGAAACTGTAGATTCCATTTCAGGATCTGGACTGGCTGGCTTGCCTTGTGCATTTGAATAATTATTGTCCATCTGCTGCTGTTGGTTTGGGACACCAGCTGCACCAATAACTGGCTTTCCATATACTAAGGAGCAATTCAGAAAGAAAACGATAAACACTTGGCAAAAAAAAAATAAACCAAACAAATGCACTATGCATACATTCAACCAATTCAATTTATATCAAAACTGATAATATGACTGACTACTCCAATTAGCTATGCAGAGATCTCATTCATTATATCTTTAGGAAATATAATGAAGCATGAGGGATCTTTTTTTACAGTTCTTTTTATTTTTAAGTTTAAACACTGGCAGTGTAGACCACAACTGAAATAGAGGGAAAAAATGAGGTATTGGACGTTTTTTGACAATTCCACTAGAACATGACTTACATTTTAATATTGCCAATAAAAAGCAACTTCTCTCTTAAGCAGTGTAAGTACTTGCACTGAAAATGTCAATACATTATGTACATGGTTTAATTAGACAGTTGCCAAACAAATCCTGAAGCAACAGTCAATCAGAATTAATAGTCTTTAATATTGAGCTGGGCCAAACTTATTAGTGCTTAATGCAGTCCCACTGTAACTTCTGGAATTATGACTAACATATCCCGCTGATTACAAGGGGTACTTAAGCACAATTAAATCCAGAGCCATCATTTAATATATTGCACTTAAGAAAATGTACATATTTCTCTAGTAAAAAGAGAAACTGTTGTAGTTTGAATTATACCATTCCAACTCAACATCTGAAGATCCAAATAAAAATGTGAATGAATTTCAATTAAAAATTTCAATATTGACAATTAACAAGCATGTGTTCCACAAAAACACAGCTTAGTCAGTTCCAGGTTAGAAGAGAAGTCATTGTATCTAAATAGAACCTATCTGGATTCACCTCAATATGTAAGTAATAATATATAAAAAGGGGTATCTTAAAATAGGGTAGATAAATTTGTGATTGGAGCACACAATTTCTTTTAATTATTGTGGCAAACCCAAAATGGTTGGAAGATTTTTTTATCTTCAATATTTAAGGCAGCTGCTCTCAAATATAGAAATCATGAGCAGTTTGGAAGAAAGGAGTGTGGTTTATCAGTATTTTTTTTTTAACTTTATTTTATTTTATTTTATTTATTTTATATTGGATTTCTATACCGCCCTTCTCCCTAAGGACTCAGGGCGGTGTACAGCCAGATTAAAAAAAACATGCAGAACAAATATTAAAAACAATTAAAAGATATATAAATTTGGCCCAATTAAAACTCATTTACCAATTAAAAACGTTTAAAACATTTAAAAACAGTTAAAAATTTCATCTTAAGCCAGCCCGGCTTGTTTAAATAAGTGGGTTTTAAGGGCGCGACGGAAGGCACTGAGGTCTTGGATTCTCCTTATCTCTGGGGGGAGCTGATTCCAGAGGGTGGGTGCCCCCACAGAGAAGGCCCTCCCCCTGGGGGTCACCAGCCTGCATTGTTTGGCTGATGGCACCCCGAGGAGGCCCTCTCTGTGGGAGCGCACGGGTCTCTGGGAGGTCGTCGGTAGCAGCAGGCGGTCTCGCAGATAGCTAGGCCCTATGCCATGGAGCGCTTTAAAGGTGATAACCAACACCTTGAAGCGCACCCGGAAGACAACTGGGAGCCAGTGCAGCTCGCGCAGGAGCGGTGTTACATGGGAGCGCCATGCTGCTCCCGTCACTACCCGCGCTGCTGCGTTCTGGACCAGCTGGAGCCTCCGGGTGCTCCTCAAGGGGAGCCCCATGTAGAGAGCGTTGCAGTAGTCAAGGCGAGAGGTGACGAGGGCATGAGTGACTGTGCACAGGGAATCCCGATCAAGAAAGGGCCGCAACTGGCGAATCAGGCGAACCTGACAAAAGGTCCCCCTGGTTACAGCCGTCAGATGATCCTCCAAGGACAGCTGCATATCCAGGAGGACTCCCAGATTGCGAGCCCTCTCTGTGGGGGCCAATGACTCGCCCCCAATAGTCAGTGATGGAGTCAACTGACTATATCGGGATGCCGGGAGCCACAGCCACTCAGTCTTGGAAGGGTTGAGCCTGAGCCTGTTCCTCCCCATCCAGACCCGTACAGCCTCCAGGCACTGGGACATCACTTCAAGGGCATCGTTGGGGTGGCCTGGGGTGGAGATGTACAGCTGGGTGTCATCAGCGTACTGGTGGTATCTCACCCCAAAGCCACGGATGATCTCACCCAGCGGCTTCACATAAATGTTGAACAGAAGGGGCGAGAGGACCGATCCCTGCGGCACTCCACAAATGAGAGGCCTCGAGGTCGACCTCTGCCCCCCTGCCAACACAAACTGCGACCGGTCGGAGAGAAAGGAGGAGAACCACCGCAACACGGTGCCTCCCACCCCCAACTCTTCCAGCCGGTGCAGCATGATACCATGGTCGATGGTATCAAAAGCCGCTGAGAGGTCTAACAGGACCAGAACAGAGGAACAACCCCTGTCCCGAGCCCTCCAGAGATCATCAACCAACGCGACCAATGCCGTTTCTGTGCTGTGCCCAGACCTGAAACCCGACTGGAACGGATCTAGATAAGATGTTTCCTCCAGGAATTGCGGAAACTGTCGTGCGACCACACTCTCAACAACCTTCGCCATAAAGCGAAGGTTGGAGACAGGACGATAGTTGGCCAATATTGCCGGATCCAGGGACGGCTTCTTGAGGAGAGGCCTCACCACCGCCTCTTTCAAGGCGGTGGGGAAGTAACCCTCACTCAACGAAGCGTTGATAACACCCTGGAGCCAGCCTCGTGTAACCTCCCGGGAAGCCAGTACCAACCAGGAGGGACACGGGTCCAGTAAACATGTGGCCGCACTAAGTCTCCCCAAAATCCTGTCCACATCATCAGGAGTCACAGCATCAAACTCCTCCCAGATAACATTCTCAAGACTATTCCTCGTCACCCTGCCCTGATCTACCCAGTCAGAGTCCAAATCCCCCCGGATCTGGGCGATTTTGTCATACAGGTATTGTCCGAAATCCTCCGCCCTGCCTTCTAAGGGATCCTCCCGCACTCCTGGATGGAGCAGGGCGCGGGTCACCCTAAACAGGGCAGCCGGACGATTCCCTGATGACGCAATAGAGGCGGAAAAGTAGTTAGACTTTGCCGTCTCTATCGCCACTAGGTAGGCCTTAATATGCGACCTTACCAGTGTTCGATCAGATTCAGCGAGACTGGCCCTCCAACCGCTCTCCAGGCGTCTTTTCCGGCGCTTCATTTCCCTCAGCTCCTCAGTAAACCAAGGAGCCGCACGGGATCGGCATCGGGTCAGAGGCCGCAAAGGCACAACTCGGTCCAAGGCCCCACCAGCCGCCCGATCCCAGGCGGCTACCAGGTCCTCGGCCGAGTCATGTGCTAGATCCTCAGGAAATGGCCCAAGCTCCGTCTGGAACCTATCAGGATCCATCAGGCGCCTGGGGCGGATCCATCTAATTGGATCCACCTCCCTGCGGCGAGGGGTCGCGGTTCGAAGATCTAGGCGAAGGAGTGAGTGGTCAGACCATGACAAGGGTTCCATGTCTATATCCCCTATAACAAGACCACTCAACCACTGGCCAGAGACAAAAATCAGATCCAGAGTGTGACCTCCCCTGTGAGTAGGGCCATGAACTAACTGGGTCAGGTCCATGGCCGTCATGGAAGCCATGAACTCCCGAGCCACCTCAGACGTTTCACCGACGGATGGCAAGTTGAAATCACCCATGACTAAAAGCCTGGGTGTATCTACTGCCACCGTGGCTATCACGTCGAGTAGCTCAGGTAGGGCTGTTGCCACGCGGCAGGGAGCCAGGTACGTAAGCAACAAGCCCATCTGAACCCCACGGCCCCACCTCACAAGGAGGGACTCACATCCGGCTATCTGAGGCACAGTGGTCTCCCTCGGACCCAGATCCTCGTTAATAATAACCGCCACCCCCCCGCCCCTCCCCTGAGCCCTCGGCTGATGGAATGCTCTGAAGCCTGGTGGGCACATTTCAACCAGAGGGACGCCACCCTCCGGGCCCAACCAGGTCTCCGTAATACCCGCCAGGTCCGCTCCTCCCTCTTGTATAAGATCGTGAATGAGGGGGGCCTTATTGACCACGGACCTGGCATTGCACAGCATCAGCCGAAGGCCCAGCTCCTGAGTATCTAAGCCACCTAGTATCCGAGCAGAGCCTTGGGGACCGGGGCAAGCAATTGCTCTCAGACAGCAAGTGCGAGCCCCCAGCACCTGATGTGGTCCCCTGCTCCCGCCATATCTGCCCCTCCCATTCACCGTGCCGATGGTACAGCCCTCATAGATATCGTCCCCCATCCCTTTCCCAATCCCTCGTCCGGTGCCCCCCGGATCGTTACCCTGTGCCGGGCACGGCTCTGACCCTGGTGGATTTCCCCCCCAATCCGCCTTAGTCGTCTTCCCAATATCTTTAAAAGAATAATTACAACCCCCTCCCCCAGAACCCCTTAAAATCTTTAAAAATTTCCCTAAAAAGCCCCATAAATTCTTCCTTGCTCCATGCCATCTCTCCGGACTCCAAAGTCCGTCATCGAGATAGGCCCTCGATAATGTGGGGGGCCAAATCTGCGAGAGGGGAGAATCTCGCAGGGCGAGGAGTTCCGACACCGAATACATATAGCTATCAAGGGGAAACAGTCCAAGGGTGGGGGACCACTGATGTTATAAGCGTAGGGAAAATTCCAGTCCATGGTCAGGCTGCCAAGCTCCACTGTCCTCTCACGACAGTGGCTAAGGAGGTGCATATCATTCGACCCCGAAAGTTTCCAGGGTGGCCGTCTCTCACCAGGCCAATCCATGGGGACTTTGATAGAAAGCTCAAGGGTGAGGATAGCCATATTCCGCCTCCTCGGCCCCATGTCCATAGAACCAGTATCCCTCCTGGGATTAGCAGCATCAGGGAATCCAATATCCAGCTCAAAGGAGGTTTAAGTTCGTAAATGTTCGTCAGAAAAGTTCTACATGGTAGGGAATCCAGACAGGCCAGATGGAAATGGGAAAAAATTAGGAGTAGTTCAGCAGGCCAAGATGGATGGGAAGCTATGATCGTAGTAGGCCAATAGGCCAAAGCTCAGTCTGAAGGAAGGAGGGGGGGGATTCAAACCGCATAAGTTTGTAGTCATTTTCCAGCCCCAATAACCCTCAACCTTCCATTCTAGAGGGTAAAGCTCCCCAATTTCGTCCCCCCCCATCCAGCTCACCCTGGGGGGGGGGCTCTGGGTCTCCCTGGGGGTAACCCTTCCCTCAAGGGTCATATACTCTCCAGTCACCCCAAAATCAGACCTAAAACCGCTGCTGAAGAGTCCTGGGCCGTCTGTTTGGAAGTCTTTAGGCCCTTGGGAGCCGCCCCAACCTTAGGCGCCCCCGTCACGACCACCGCCGCGGCCTCCGCAGTCCCCATCGCCATCGTCGCCATCGGCCCCCCCACGGACGTCCCTAGCCGCCCCCTGCCTCCAAAGATCCACCTCGAGGCATCCAGGGGCGTGGGGAACCTCCGTAGGGGCCTCACAACGCCGACGTCGTCCAGGAGCTGCCGCCGCCGCCGCCATGACCGCCCGCGACCGCCGCCGCCGGTGCCGCTCCCCTGCAGGCCGCAGACCGCCGTCACCCACCGCCGTCCTGACATCATCCCCCTCAGCGCTGGGATGGTCCGGGGAGCCGACAAAGCTTCCAACGGGCTCCTCAGATGCTGCTTCGTCCGGGCGGGGGGTCATAGATGTTCGAAATGACCCCCCTGAGCCCCCCCAAGCCAAGGCATCGCCCCCAAGAAGCCGAGACTCAGCGCCAGAGCGCCATCTTGGGGCATGCGCAGAAGGTTGTCTCCCTAATCAAGGGAGACAAAACCTTAATCAAGGTTACAAAAGCAAAGCATGAGCATGGACAAAATCTACCCCAGATTTTGCCAATGCAAACTGCTATGAGCAGCTGTGATATTGTCAAATCTGAGAATCCGTATGAAATACAGATGAACATGTAATTATTAAATGTAAGTGGCATTTTTATTTCTTGCGCAATCCTAATCCCAACAAAATAAGTAGATCTTTTTTTTTAATAACAGCTGACACAAATGCATTTGTAATTTTAGGGCTCATGTTACTACAAACCACTGACTTAATTTTTCTCTTTAAACAACCAGCAAATAAAGGACCAGTCTTTCCAGCTCCAAGTGCTCTAGGTAAGACAAGTTACTAGCCCTTGCTTTAAACAGAGTAGCTCCTTGAACTCTCACCACAGTTCAAGCTGCTCTCCCCTTTAGAAACAGCCTTTTATAAAAACAGAGCATGACAAAGCAAAGCAAAAATCCTTAAATGCTCACCACTTGGGAAATGAGGTCCTCTAGTTTGGGCTCTTGTCAGAGCACTCTGTACTGCCTGTTGAAAGTTCTTCCCAGGGGTTTGCTGCTTTGTGTACATGCTGTAGATGGAACTTGTAGTCACAGTCTGTGGCTTTCGAAAAGGTGGTGGAGGGGCTTCTTTGGTTGGCTGAGGAGTGAAAGGTCTCACAGCTACTGCAGGAGGACTCTCTTGTTTGGGAAGAGCTAGATCCAGATTAGGAGGAGGGCCACTTGGGGAAACACATATTTTTTGTTGAGCATATTGAGATGCTGATGGTGTCAGTGCAGCTGGTGGCTTTTGCTTACTTCCTGTGCTGGCAATTGCCAGAGGCAGCTTCTGGACATTACATTCAGGCTTGGCATCTGATGAAGGAAGCTGACCAATTTGGCCAAAATAAGGTAAGTTGATCTGTTTTGGCTTGGTAGGAACAGGTGGTGGTATTTTTGCGACACTTTTAGAACCCATCTGTGAGTCAAAAACAGCCAAGAAAATAAGACATTCAAAAGAAATGTTATTTTAGCAGAATAATAGCAAAAGTTAAATAGTACACAAGATAATGCTATCTATTTTACCTCGCTCATATACTGTATTAGGGTTGGGGTTAGATGGTAGTCACCAATCTCCAAAACATAAATACATAAATATTAAAGGGTGAAATCTCACAAGACAGTCAAATATTGCAAAATGTCAGTGTTCTCACAAGAATCCTCATTTTTGGAACATTTTTAATCAAGAAGATAAAACAAAAAAGGGTTCCCTTCCCACGTTTGTACTTTTGGCATCTGCAATATCTTGCAAAATCATGGCTCTCACTGCTTGAAAATATTGCTGACTCTTGCTTAGAAAATTACAGAGTATTATTATTCATTAGGTAGCATACAAAGAACTCCTGCCTTACAAAATTAATAGTTATGAAGTAACTTAGGCCAAGAGGAATTGTCTGGCCCCAAGTAATCCAAAATCTCAGAATATTATCTACTGAGCTCTTTCAACAGAAGCTCAACCTTCTTTCCATCTGTGTAACATCAAGCTGTCAAAAATCCACAGGCTTTGGACAACTTAGTGATCCAATGGAAAGAGAATGGCTGAAAGGAACACCTGCACCAGGGAAAGGTGTGTTGATTATACAGGATAACAGAATACAACCAACAGAATAGGAAAGGGCTATTTAAGCTACCAGACCGGGGGGGGGGGGAGGGGGGACGGGGGATGGGGGGGAATCACAGGAACAAGAAGAAATAATTGTAAACCAGTCAGAAACCTTCGATTGACATACAGAGTAGTACAGAACATAGAAATAATAAGGAAATATACACTTCACAAAGAAACAAATAAAAAATTGATCTTCAAAGGTAAAAGAAATTGCAGAGAATCTTGACTGGGACAGAAGACTGGTTATGAAGCTTTTATAATTGCCCACTTAATCTTGTAAGAATATATGATAGAAGATTCTGTTGAGTGTCTTGAACATCCTGAACTGAGAGTCAAGAAGATATGACAGGCAGAGCCAGCTTGTCATTAGTGAAGTGTTTGCATATTTCAATAAATTTTGAACATAAATATTTGTGAAGAAGAAAGTGAGGCTATAAGTCCATTGTCAAACTGAGACAATCAGCAACTGGACCTTTCTTGACCACCACAGAATTACTAAAATATAGGGGTCCAATTATTATTGGACCTGGTGATTCTCCATGACCTGAGATCATGGAGAAAACAAAATTCCAAAGAACCCAAATAGAAAGATGAACACCCCCACAACCTCCAAATCATGATATGTGTCAATGCTGCTACAGCAGTGTTACTGATAGTTGGTCTGTTCACTGTAGTCTCTAGAGTTTTGCTTTTCTCTGGTAGTGCACAGCCACTGAGAAGCAGTTGTAGGTGCATCAGTTCCAAATGTTTCATAGCAATGTGAAACATACTCCACAGACTCACATCTAAATGCTTACTTCACTGTAAATAAGTTTCCAACTGTGAAAGTTACAGAGTGCTTCTGTCATGATAGGTGGGAACAACCTGGGAGAGAGGGCAAAGAGATGCTGCAAGAAAGAGACCCTCCCTAGTTTCTCAGGCTATAAACAGCAAGGACTGTACTTTCAGAATGTAAGAATCTGTCAATGTAGGTTTATAATAAAGTAGAATTAATTCATAGGGTTGTGATTCCTATCTGGTTTACCCCACAAAGCCAACAACCACCTACCAGAGAACAGAATACACAATCAAATGAGAAAGAATGATACAATTATGTAAAAGGTATTACAGCCATAATACTTTTAAATTGAGCAAATGCTGAATCTTTTCTGCCATGATTCAACCAGAATAAAAGAAGCAAATGACAAATCCTATGGTAGTATCTATGTGATCAGGAAAAATATACAGATAGTCCTTGGCTTATGACCAGTCATTTAATGATCTGGTTAAGGAGGAGTTAAGATGGCCTCGGAAAGCTTTATGGACTAGAAGACACTTTTTGAGTGTTATAAAATCCCTCCCCCTTCTCCCCATCCCGTAGCCATATGACTGCATTTTAGGGATTTGGCAACCAGCTCACATTTACGACAATTTCCCCTCCAGTTTCTGATGCGTTTAGCTGCTCCTAGAGGTTCTCTTCCCCAACAGCATCTGAAAGGACTGTTTTTATTTTTCTTCCACCAATAAGAAATGTGATTAAGAAGAAAAGAAAGAAGAATATAAAGCAGAGAATGTATATAAGAGTGCCTCTAGAGATGGAGAGTCCTTTTCTTCTGTGATGGTGAAAATCTGCTACTTGCATTTGGCTGCACACCTCACAGTAACCCCTGTTGTTTGCTCAATTGTTCCCGGAAATTGAGCAATTTCCCTTTACGGTGATCTCAAATATTATTTAATCAATGCCTATTGTATCAAATGGACTTAGATACTTCTCTAAATCAAGATTTAAAAAAAAACACAATTAAAAATACCTGGCCATCACGCAGGAGGTCTTCGCTACTCTGATTTTTTCTCAGTGTAGTTGTTGTAGGCACAGAAGTACTTCCATTTGATTCAACAGAATCAAACATGGACAGGGGGCGCACTTTCTTTTCTCTTTCTCTAAAAGGTACATCTCCTTCACCAACTATAAAAAGACAGACTTGGAATTAAATTAAATAGGTATTTGATATCTACATCACAACACAAACTAAGAAATTATCAGGATCTTTAGAGCTTTTAAGCTAGATATAAAGTTATTGTTTTCAGCTAAATAAACACAACTGGGCTTGTTTAGTTTAAGAAAATCAGCATTAAACTTGCATTTCAAGGACAAATAAGACACAATGAAGTCATTCTTCATTATTATCTATAATATTTTCAGAAAAGCCTTTCAATAATGAAATATAGAACATGCTTGTACTACAACATAAGCATAAGATCCTTTATGAAGAAGCAAGCATTGGATTTGAAAGAACACAAAGGCTTCTTGCTGAAGAGATTTGACAAATGTCAACAGTACCATGAAACATAAGCAGATGTAAATAAAACATACACTGTTAACCAAGTTGAGAAATTATACTATTTGTAGTTCAGGTTAAAATGGTGTGTGTGTGTGTCTGTGTGTCCTTGTTGCTCTCTGAGTTTGGTTCTTTTCTTGCATATGTTTCATTACACAAAATGGGTAACATTATCAGTGCTAGTGGAAGTGTGCCTACAGGCAAATTTTTCCCATTTGCATGCTTTCTGAAGCATGTGTGGTACCAATAAAGGAGAATATTTGTAGCTTAGAGTTGAAATGTACTGATGATGTTGCCTAGTTTGGGCAATGAAATGTCTGCAAGAAAACAACCAAGCTCAGAGAGCGCTAAGGATCTCCCTTATACTGGCCATTCCAGAATCCAAACGAAGCATCAGAACTCACTGATAACATTTCTAGAAATGGGGCCTACCCAGTACTTTAGGTGTTTCTATGTACATTAGTCTGTAAAAAAAAATTACATATGCTTGATGACTCTTGCTACATTTTTAAAAAATCACAATCTGGCACATGTCTGAACGTTTGTCTTCAATCCTTATTCTGGAAAGAGTTTGAAATACTAACTAAAAAGGTGTTAACAAACCATCAATGAAATAAATTACTGAAATCCTCACAGGAAGTAGTTTACCTTTTCCTTCAATGTTGCTACTGACATTTATCACTGAGGAAGTTGAGCCTTGATTGATAAAGCTATCAGCACTTAAGTTATTCCAATCACTGATAGCAAGTGGGGGTTTTGAAGCAGCAGTTGTAGTTCCTGTAGTACACATGAAGAACAGAGAAATTAATTTTAAACTTGCAAAACTTTATTTTGATAGATGTCTACATAAAAGGATCCTATGTAATATATTAATTTTCACATAATTTTAACCAATTTGTTAATTTTGGCCAAAGCAGGAAAGCATCAATATTAAAACATCTTGTTTTCTTCTAATCAATATTAGTAGCTAATAAAAGAAAATATACATAGTGGAGTTAATGATAGCTCCCAAATAGAAGACACCCATTTATGGTCAACTCATATATAAAAGATAGGTTTGGCTATTATACGAGCCGAGGTGGCGTAGTGATTAGAGTGCAGTACTGCAGCTACTTCAGCTGACTGCTAGTTCAGCAGATCAGCGGATCAAATCTCACCGGCTCAAGGTTGACTCAGCCTTCCATCCTTCCGAGGTGGGTAAAATGAGGACCCAGATTGTTGGGGGCAATATGCTATTTAGTATACTGTCTTTGGTGTAAGCCGCCCAGAGAAATACGAATAATAAATAAATAAATCATGAAAATAAATTAGGCATGTTCTTTTATTTATCAAATAGCTCACTTTTTTTAGTATTTCCAATATGTGACACACTAGAAAAACGCAGAACACAAATTTCCTTACTATGCATACCCCCGATTATGGGGTTCATTTAGTATAGTACATGAATGTTATCCACAAATATCCCAGTAGAAACATTCAGACACAGTAAATTAAAATAAAACTGCTATCTGCTTTAACAATTGATAATGGCAACAGACAGCTTATTTTAAAAAAAACTGTACAAATTCATAAAGATCATGAATGAATGCTGAACAAACCCTATAACAAATCTCTGTTCAATCTTTGTTTCTGAAGCAAAAATATAACTTTGTAAGACAATATTTTATATTCTTTATCTCCCTTGTAGCATCTGCAGGAAACGGTTATGTTGTTAAACAAAAATTAGATCATCTATTTTTACACAATGAGAATTTGAAATAATTACCTAGAAACAACTATCTATGTTTTTTGCATTTATATTATATAGTTATATATTACATGGATATATATTTGATATATAATCAATATATCCTACTGTATGGTCTGAAAGAATTCTGCATTTGGAAGCAGAATTTCAACTAATTCAACTAACTGAACAAAGCATATAGATACATTATTCTTTAGATATCCTGTGGAATTAATTAGGCTAATTGCCTTACTTAGCAATCTGCATGACAAACTGCTAGAACATACGCTGACAGGAGGAAATGTCAAAACACTTCATATAAGTAGAAAGCAAAAAGGGGGGAAATAGCATTTACCACTTGGAGCTTTTGTCTGTGAAGGAACACCAGATCTCATGTTTGGCAATGTCTGAGTTTTTAATGGACCATCAACAACTTGTAAAGTTGGAGTCCCATCTGGAAAGGCCGGTTTGACTAACAGTTCGTTCCTTGAGGCAATACGTGGCATGGTGGAAGACTGGATATAAGGACCAACAGCTGCCACTCGGCTTGGAGCAGATACAACTTGTTGCGGCTGGTTCCCATCTGAAGACACCTAGGCAAGATTAAAATTGCAGATTAAAAAAGAAATTAAATGCTGTAACGTAAAACCTGTCCAGGAAAAACTCAGTATCAAAAAAAAATCAAGTATTCATTCTACAAAGAGCACGAAGGGGCCAAAGCATTTCTCCCGATTTAAAAACTAGGTAGATTAATGCCGATGTGTTATTTCAGATGGTTTCCGTGATATAAGAAAAATGCTAGGAATACAGCAGAGAGACCCTCAACCAATGTCACATGCCCGCTCATCCACCTAAATAAGCTTCCATAGCAGAATGGGATTTTTCTTTTCTTTTCTGGCACTCACTGGTACATTCTCTTTCTGCTGCAGCGCAGCTTTCTTTTTCCACAGCCGTTCCCTCAGCTCATTAACACGCTTATCCATAACTGCCACCTCCGAGTTGCGTTTGTTTAAAGAGTCCCTCTGTTGTTGCAGCTTGGCATTCTGCTCCTGGTTTAGCTTGTTCCTCAGCTGAATGCAAAAGAAACAACTTTTTCAGGATGATGCTAGAATGCACCTGACAAGTAACAGAACATTATGCAAAAGTTTGGGAGAAAGAAGTCTGGAAAAGTAGCTCTGACTAGATTTTTATTTCTTTCCACAAAATGGCTGGTAATTATAATTATATACAAAAAATAACCTAGAAGGTAAGTTAATTTATGTAAATTGTTAGGGATTATATAATTCTTGTTTACTAAGGTTTTTTTTTTTCCTGAGACAGTTGGAGATACACCCCAATTAACCCTTCTTGCAGGTTTGCAGGGTAGAATTGCAGTTACCTGAAGCTCTTTATACAGGCGGTCAAGCTCAGCTACAGCAGACTGGTTGTCATGGTAACCATCAACCCGGCCATTCTTCAGCATCTCCAATTGCCTAGTAAGTTCCTCTACCTTTGACACAGCCAGTACCAGTTCTCGTTGTTTTTGCTGGAACAAACTGTTCATCTGCTCAATCTCCTCCACTGAAGAGGAAAACAGAATACAATAGCAGTAGTGGAGAAATGACCAAATGTTGGCTGCTCCCAAGATAGCAATTAAAGGGACAGATACCCTGTATTGCTCTCCAGCACAGAGCCAGGAAAAAAACTAAGCATAAAGTTTTAAAGGAAAAACACATTTTATCAATCCTAAGCAAAACTGAAGCTAGGGAGTTATCATTTGAAAATGTACTGCCTTATGAGGAATATTATTTGAAAGTCTACAATATAATAACTAAATAAAGATGGTGTTAGAGTGTATTTTCCTAGAGAGAACAGAAAACTTTTATGAAATGTAACCCTGAAAAATATTCCAGCACAGCACTAATTATAAATATTTAAATTTTCAACAAATCAGAATTTCAAAATTGAATTATAGCTCACCTAATTTCCCATTACTGAGCCGTTTCTGCTCAACATGGCCTTTAAGTGCTCTCACTTTTTTCAGCTTGGCTTCCTGATTCTCAGCAATTTCTTTTAATTTTTTGAGTTTCTCCTGCTCTGCAGCTTGTTGCTGCTGCCGTTGATCCTGCTGCTTCAGAAATTTTAAACGCTGCTCCTATAGGTATACAATGTAAGCATTAAGCCAACTTTAAATACATTGCAGATAGTCTTCGACTTACAACCATTTGTTTAGTGACCATTCAAAGTTACAGTAGCCCTGAAAAAAGTAACTTATGATTGGTTGTTGCGCTTGCAGCACCCCAGCGTCACATGATCACTGTTTGTGACTTCTCAGCTGGCTTTTGACAAGCAAAGTCTATGTAGGAAAGCAGATTTGCTTAATGACATGATTCACTGAACAACTGCAGTGGTTTGCTTAACAGCCACGGCAAGAAAGGTCGTAAAATTAGGCACGACTCACTTAACAACTGCCTTGTTTAGTAATGGAAATATCTAGTCCCAATTGTTGTTGTAAACTGAGGACTATTTGTACATTACACTGGTCTATTATTCCTAAAATAAACAAACTCTCTGCAGTACATCCAGTGAACACAATTCATTTGATTATTTGTTATTAAGCACAAGCCGCCAGCAGCATGTTACTCATCAAAGAAAGACAATCAGATTAAATTAAACCTATAGTTTAGGTTACCCAAGTCTCCCAATTATCAAGATACCTGGAGAAGAGCTGTGTCAATTTTAATAATCAAAATTGCCTTCAAGGAAATGTTTAACTATACACAGACACATTTTTGTAATTCTTACACATTGGGGAAGATTTCATTCTCTTATTAATCTTCCCAACTGAAGAATCCTAAAAGGATTCCAATACAACAGGATTGATCCTTGGATAGTAAGCATAAGGGAAGCATACTCTATCCATTGATATTCAATATCTTATATACTGTGGGTTCAATTAATTTAAATGAATAGCATATTTGACATCGATGGTGCCTGATTCCATATCCCAGCTTTTCTATCAACTTAATGGGCATCCTTGTCACAGTCTTAATTCATCTTAACATATTGTTTTATCCACACAGTTTAGAAGAATCTAAAGAATTCCAACCCACTTTTAAAGAAATATATACTTCACAAAACTCATGTGAAGAAAGTTACTTTATCATGTTTTTGAAAAAATTCATAAATCACACACACACAAAATAGACGCAAAATGTATTTCAACAAACCTTGTTAGCCAGCAGTTGCTGCTGTGCTTCTATTTGCTGCTGTTGTCGTGCTGCCATTTCCTGTAATTCTGCCAGCGTCATGTCCATCCGAGGAACAATGACCTTCATTTTTAAAAAATGATACGTAAATGATATTTTGTTAAAACTCACACAATAAATTTGCCACTAGGTTTCAAATGTAAAAAGCTGCCTTTATTTTTGGGAGTTGTTGTAAAGAAGGAATTGAATGTGGAATGATAATTTCCTGATGAAAAAGACCATTAAGTTACTGATAGCTCTTTTATCCAATGGACACAGAATAAAATAATGAAAGAGAAACTCTCCAGAAATTGCCATGTCTACTAGCATCCAGCTATCAACTTTCTTGACTGACTGAATACCAGAAGCCAAGAGTAAATGAACCACCCAACATGCAAATTATGGGAGAATCCAAGTGCACAATGCAAATACAGGCTGCTTGCCAATTTGACTAGAGGCTAAAAAATAGTTATTCTCACATCACAAATATAGCAAGTAGAAAACAAAACCAGGAACTTTACACAGGAAGAATATTTTACAGAGAGATTTATCCTAATCCCCAAAGTTTAAAGAAGCCACATAGCTGACACTTTTCTTAAAATTATTTTCCTCGACTGTTCAAATTAGAGAGAAATAATGCCTCATACTGTATTTCATCTTGCTATACTAATACTTGTTTATCTAGATCAAGCATGAAGTTGCTTATAGAATAAACCTAAACCTGTCAGTCTTTACAGATATACTGAAGACCTGGTTTTTCCTATAGACCCTGTATCTTGCCCCAGCATAGTATGTTTTATTTTATTATGCCTAATTATCATTTTTCTTTATATTTGAACCTTTCTTTCATTTCTTTATTACAATTTAAAGGCTGCCTGACTCTGGGTGGCTTATAATTAAAAAGAGAAATATTAAAAGGGGAAAAAAACGAAAAAAAATCCAAAGAACTAAAAATCATCAGTGGACTAAAACATAAAAAATAAGTTTCAAAATATTTTTTGTCTTAGAATCCCAACTTTCCTAAAGGTTATGGCACACATGTCTGTAGAAGGAACTGATTACCTAGTTGAAAGATCCAGCTCTTTATCTGTTTCAAACAATTTGGGATTGCTTAAAACTAGACTCCCTTAAGGTGATCAAAACTCCAGGGTGACAACATATACAGTAGCCATGAATTTTTCTTGGTAATAATATGTATATCATTTGCCATTATCATTTTTTGTTCAAAAGGCCAATCTAGATTATAGTCCTAGAATTCTCTGTGAATTCCATTCAACCTGCTTCGACAAGATTGGACAGATGCTACCACCTGTTTGACTGATTGCCTTAAAACACTGCATGAAATGTTCTGAAAATAAGACATCTGTAAATTTACTAGAATAAATTATGTGCTTAGTTTTATTTGAGAGTGCTAATGAAAATACTTACTCCATTCTCCATTTTCCTTTCACCTGGCATTTTAATGCCATTTCTCTTCAAACTTGGATCTTGCATCCATGACCCACTCCCTTTATTAAGTAAAACACAAAAAATATCACTTTTAAAGAACAGAATTTCCTTAAGTATAGCATTCCTTTTATACAATTGGAAAAATGAAATGGTAAAAGAATCAAATTGTTTTAGAATTTTAAATAAATACTTAAAACAATAAATACTAAATAAATACGAAAATAAATTAAAAATACACATCTCCACATCAGTGAAGAGTGCCTTGTCAGGTTTCTATTGCATGGCTGATTATGCAATAAATTCATTAGATTTCTCTGATACACTATATAGAGATAAATAAATAAGAAAAAGGTTTTTTTTTTTATGAAAATTAAAATATTCAAGCTACAGAATAAACAACCCAGCAATTATGTATAATAAAACAAAGGACTGCTTATAAAAAAAATTGAGACACTCATGCCATTATAACATAACAATTTTGCAGCTGGGACAAGAATTCAAAGATATTTGCTTATCAACCAAATTCTATGAAAAAAACCTCTCTGACTAATTCATTCATTTATTCAGACAGTCAATATAGAGGCCATTCAATTCCAAGTGCAACTTACAACATTAAAACCAACAAAACAATAAAGCAATGAGAATGAAGATTATACATAACCAGAAGAAAAAAATATTTAATTCCAAACCAAATTCTAAACATCATTATAGCTCTTTAATGTTATATATTTGATTACAGGTAGTTCTCGACTTATGACCACAATTGAGCCCCAAATTTCTCTTGCTAAGTGAGAAATTTGTTAAGTGAGTTTTGCCCCATTTTACAACCTTTCCTGCCACAATTGTTAAGTGAACCACAGCAGTTGTGAAGTTAGTAACAAGGTTGTTAAGTGAATCTGGCTTCCCCATTGAACTTGCTTGTCAGAAGGTTGCAAAAGGTGATCACATGACCCCGGGACACTTCAACCATCATAAATATGAACCAGTTGCCAAACATCTGAATTTTGATCACATGACCATGGGAATGCTGCAACAGTTGTACGTTTGAAAAACGATCATAAGTCACTTTTTCCAGTATTGTTGCAACTTTGAGCAATCACTAAATGAACTGTTGTATTTTGAGGACTATCTGTAGTTACTTGGTAAATAAAAGAATGAACATAAATTTAAAATTTTGACAAATGTAAATTATATTTATTTAATAACATGTTATTCATCCATTATATCTTTTCTCGTTTTCTTTTTGCTTGTGTGGTCATTTATTTTACTCTTTAAATATTTTAAAATAAATTTATTTAAAAATAAATCACTTTATCCAAAGGCCTGAGTATAGGGGACACAGTGGCTCAGTGGCTAAGATGCTGAGCTTGTTGATTGAAAGGTCGGCAGTTCAGCAGTTCGAATCCCTAGTGCCGCGTAATGGGGTGAGCTCCCGTTACTTGTCCCAGTTTCTGCCAACCTAGTAGTTCGAAAGCACGTAAAAATGCAAGTAGAAAAATAGAGATGACCTTTGGTGGGAAGGTAACAGCGTTCCATGCACCTTTGGCGTTTAGTCATGCCAGCCACATGACCATGGAGACGTCTTCGGACAGCGCTGGCTCTTCGGCTTTGAAACGGAAATTAGCACCACCCCCTAGAGTCAGGAACAACTAGCACATATGTGCGAGGGGAACCTTTACTTTTACCTATGAGTATAGCCAATGCACATTTTAAAGATCATCAGGATGGGAAGCGGCATGGTTCTCTTTGGGGGGGTGATGCTACTCCAAAGGGCAGGCACTGCAACAAAGAAGTTACGCTCCCTAGCTCTAGAAAAAAGGCACTGTTTGATCAAAAATACCTGGCGTGTACTCATTCTGCTCAATCTTTCAGGATAGGATAGTCTCCATCATTTTAGATCTTACCTGTTTCTCGAGTAGGAGGTCGTTCATGGCGAAGAAAAAACCGAACCTCATTTCTTTGGACTCCATAGCGCTGCAGAAGATCCAACATACGCTCATTATCAGCTACAGGGCGTTCTGAAAAATAGAAAGCAACTGTGACATATTTTCTCAATTGTGCTTTCCATGCTCAGCATGTGTTTACTGTTTCATCAACACATGTTCAGTCACCATGAAATTATTTATCTGATTTATCAAAATGCATTTGCACAGTGTCCATAACATTTTTATGTTTAAATGTTGTGGCTTCATCCTGCTAGTACATATGCCAGAAGGATGTCCCCCAAAAGGATAGTAAAAAAATATGGGGAACAAACCTGAGCCATACACAGATCAAGTTCTACAGAAAGTTCTATAAAACCAAACTGTTGTTCCAAAGCCAAAGAAATAGGAAACATGGAGACATTTAACAGCTATGACATATTTGTCAAATACAAACATTAACAGCATTATTAGGAAAATCCAACATTTTATGAGTAATCTGCAAATAAAAACAGATACTTCATTCCAGTATCTGGAATGGCACAAGGCACAACAGAAGCCTTTCTATTACTGAAACTAAAGCAAGCTATATCCCAATTAGAAAGACTGGTGTAACTTTATAAACACATTTATTAGGATCTAGGATTAACTCTTGTAAAAATTCTAAAAATTGTCCCAAAAGCAATATTACTGCCTATATTCTAAAATTCACTCTACATAACAGTCATGGTCACTGTCATAGACTTCTACTATCAAGAACAACTAGTCTAGCATGATTACAAATGACAATCAAGATACAAGGTCAGGCTTATTAAAGAAATGAATGTTCTGCTGCTGATACTACTAATTTAAAGTTTCATAACACCTAGGACAGCTCCTATCGATTATTGTACAATGAAATTGGTGTTTTGACAAGACAAACTAACCAGTTCTGCTGTGACAAGCTGAATAAGTCAGCATGCAAGCACAGCACAATAATACATTATGTTCAAATAGCCCTCATTCATTACCACACTACAATATAGTTTAAAACCACTAGATTGAGAATGTAAACCAAATATTTACTTATGAGTTATTTTTAAAGATTTGCAACAAATACAAAAAATATGAAGTGATGTTTTCTCTACTTACTTCATATAAGAATATACATAGGTACTCCTCAAATTATGACCACAATTGAGCCCAGAATTGTAGTTGTAAATTGTTGAGGTCATTAAGCCAGGTGTCCTGTGATCACCTCGCTTAACAACCACAATCCCAGCTCCTTAAGATTAAGCAGAGCACAGGCTGCCTCAAAGGTTGGACGCAAGACCACCCGTGCACAACTTGCCTGTGGCCTCTGCTCCTGCACTCCCTGAGGCACCCCTTGCACAGCATCCCACCCCACTGAGTTCCATATTATTGCATCTCTTGCCCACCATCTCATGCCTTGCACTGCTGAGCTCTTCCAAAAATTACTTTCTAAAAGAGCAACCAGCCAATGCAATATGCAGATGTCACCTCACACCATTCTGGAGGTGGGTGCCATTCATGTGATCTCTCAGAAGGGCACCCATTTCCAAATTGTATGTTTCTGGGGTGCCATTGAGTTTTTAATCTTGAAATATTTGTTCTCCATGAATTTGTCCAATCAATTTTTAAAGCTACCTAAATTAGTGGCCATCATTATATTTTGCAGTTATTTCTGATTCCTGTTCACAGCGTTTTGAAAGGTGGTGGGGGAAAAAAAATCTCCCTCTGTACTTTTTCTATATCATAGATGGTTGAATCCTACCTTCCACCAACTGGCTCTGTTTTTAAACTACAAACTCCCAAATAATCTAACCTTTTCTCATAAAATATGTGATAAAGAGCATTCTGGTTATTCTCTTACGCAACTTTTCCCATTATAGCTTTTTCAAATCTATGACCAAAACTGTACATAGTATTCTAGATATGGACATTATACAGGTAGTTCTCAACTTACAACAGTTCATTTAGTGACTGTTCAAAGTGCAACGGCACTGAAAAAAAGTGACTCTGACTATTTTTCAGTTTTGCCCTTTGCAGTATCCCCATGATCAAAATTGAGATGCTTGGCATCTGGTTCATATTTATGACCGTTGTTGTGTCCCAAGGTCATGTGATCACCTTTTGCGACCTTTTGACAAGCAAAGTCAATGGGGAAGCCAGATTCACCTGTGGCAAGAAAGGTCATAAAGTGGTCAAAACTCACTTAACAAATGTCTCAGTTAACAACAGAAAACTGGGGTTCAATTGTGGTCATAAGTCGAGGACTATCTGTAGATTTGCATATACTACAAATGTTTATAATGTTTAGCTTTACTTTGAATCTTTCTTCCATGCTTTATGAACCTATCCATTGTCTACAAAAAGCTTAGGCCCCATAGGATATACTGTACAGTATATGAAGTTAGGTGATTTTTTGGTCCAAATAGGTATTACTTTGTATTTATATAAATTGAATTGTATTTTCTATTTGGTTAAGCATTCATCTGCATTAAAGGTGAGCTTTTTATCCTCACATTTGCATTGTAGCACCCTAACAACCTTATTGGACATGAGCTTTATGTGTACAGGAGGAAGCTTGTTTCATAGGTATGGAATGCTCTTCTTAAGGAGGTTGATGCATTTTTAAGAGCTATTAGGCAAAAAAAAAACACCCTACTAATTATTCACAACCAAGAAAGCAATCTTTCTAAAAGAGTCACAAATATTGAACAGTTTGTGATCCTTTACATGATCCTGTAACTAAGTATATTTAATTAAAGGTGATTTCATAATACCATAGAGATAATTCTATAAATGGCCACGGAAGTAAAAGTAACCATGATATACATACCTAACCCACCCCATACTTCTGCCAGATGACATTCAGTCTCACCAGGCTCTTTGCATAAATCTACTACATCTTTGCAAGTAGTTTCTGGAGTGACCGGTACTTCTGTGAAGTGTTGTTCATTGTTAGTGAGGTACACTGTAAGAAACATCTGGAAGAGAACAGTTGTGTTCAATCAGTAACATTCATAACCTAAATTATAGAAGGTCCAATGTTTTGTTCATATATAAAACATTTCCCGTTAAATATATATCTTGCTGCACATTGATGATGTTGGAAAAATCATCAGTCACCTAATTTTACTGAATATTAATTCCACTACCAAACTTTAGGAAAAAATACTAATGTTATGTACACCCAACCCCTTGATTTCATTTCTCTTATTGCCTTTTCTATCACCTAGTGTTCATTCAGTTTTATGCTGCTTATACCTGTTAGCCCCAACTACAGAGCACTAAGCTAGGGAAGACTACTCTAAGCAATACATGCATTCACAGTTTATACCATTAGAATCAATTCATTCAAGAGAGATAAAATGTTAACAGTTTCTTTTTAAACAAGCTACTATATTATTGAGTCTTAGAGTCTTCTAAATAATTATGGTGAGTTCTCCTTCACAGTAGCTTGTTTTTAACTGTGGAGCATGTTGAGTGAGTATCGATCCATCTTACAATCATTTTCCTGTCAACCAATCATCATATCATGGGTTAGCTATAAAATTATAGATCTTCACAATTGCATCTCTATATATTGTAATAACAAACCAACTATACAATAACTTATGCCAAGTCTTATATATTCTACTTTATTAGATTTGCCACTGATCAATAATATTGAGAGGGTAGGTGAATAGTAAATATTTACATTTGAAAAACAGCTAATTAATATAAACTATATCTTATTTTGATGTTTTAAAAAATTAAGACCAATTGTAGTCAGGATGCATAACTATTGACTTTGGTATCAAAGGTACAAAGTTGAGAACACAAAACAGAGATCCTATATTCATGTCCTGCTTGTAAGGTTCTATTAAGTACATGCATCAACATGATGAAACCAACTTTTTATTAGATTTGATCATATGCAGTTTGGCATTTAT
This sequence comes from Pantherophis guttatus, assembly GCF_059756535.1. Taxonomy (NCBI): domain Eukaryota; kingdom Metazoa; phylum Chordata; class Lepidosauria; order Squamata; family Colubridae; genus Pantherophis; species Pantherophis guttatus. Next base: position 294,910,628 of record NC_142063.1, on the reverse strand, counting down.
GTTCCTTAGCAGAATCCACATTATTAAAAATGCTTGCCCTCACACTGCCTAAATATTTGCCTGTTCATGGGCCAATTACATCATTGCTGAATACAGGTAGTCTTCAACTTACAACAATTCATTTAGTGACTGTTCGAAGTTACAACGGTACAGAAAAAAGTGACTTATGACCATTTTTCACACTTATGACCATTACAGCATCCCCAGTGTCACATGATTTACATTCAGATCAGCAATGGGTTTCAATTTCAGCCGCTACTGGTTTGCTCATGGGTGCGCGTGCACACGTGTGACGCTTCTGCGCATGCACAGAAGCTTCTACTAAGCAGGTATATACAAAAGTATGAAGGCTATTGCTTAACGCATTGTAAGCTGCCCTGAGTCTCCAGAAAAGGGTGGCATATAAATCGAACCAATAAATAAATACTAAATAAATAAATAATAGGAAAAACAAGTGGCCATAGGAAAGTAGAAACTAAAATGGGAGACATCCACATTAAGGATATGTGAGCTAAAAAGGTAACATTTTCTTCAAATTGAGATCAACTCTTGCAGATGTGTCCAGATAATCTTCCTGCCATCTGTAAAATTAGTTTGCAAGTTCTTCTGGGATATTTTTTTTCCAGTTTCCTAATTTACATTACAACCTTGATATTTGTTGGAAGTCTCGCTACTTCCATCTACTAACCAGGCCAACCCTACTGAAGTTTCCAAATAAAGAAAAAACACGGCAAATGTTAACATATGTTGAGACTAAATACAAATGCAAATGTAAAAATATCCCTGACGTGTTGTTTTGGTAGATAGTTTACCGCATCATCATATAGAAATGAACATCTTTCTAAATTCTTAAATTGAAACTCTTTAATTGAAGCTTTTCAACTTTGTGTAATTTTTTTCTGAAACTTATTTAAAGTATTTCCTAATCTCAGCACAACCATAATTTTAATCGAATGTCAAATAATTGCAAAAAAAAGTTCTCCCTGCTGTCCTAAAGGATGCCACGTGTATCCCTTGCTGAAGAGGCTTGTGGTCTTGGATAATTTTTGCCTGTTCTCCAACCTCTCATTATTGGAAATGGAAAACATGAGAATGACAATCAAAATAGATTCACTTCACTGCGGTATAAGACGAGGCAGAGACACACTCTGTCAACTCTCAAGATTATATTATTATATCCTAACAATAAAGTATCTAGATCTTTGTGTTGTGTTTCTTCACCAGGTTATAATATTGTTATAATTAATAATTATAAATTCAATCACATATAAATATAATAATTTAAATAATTATAATTTCAACTCATATGCTGCCCAACTTGAAGGACTGACATAGTAATACTGTTCTAATAAGTGGAATAGGATCATGGCATTGTGTGTCATCACAAACAGCATGTATAGATAAGCCCCAGGTTGAATTATAAGAGATTATATCCCAAGAAAAATGGAACCTGCACCTGCCAGTATCAAGATGACTCTCCATATAGGTATGCCCAGACCATAAGTTGAGATGGCTTATGATTGTAATCATTATCTATACCAGGTAATATGTTATTTGGTCCTCCCAGCAAAGCTGATGACAACTGTAATCTCTAACCTAGCAAATGAAAATAATGGTCACCCACAGAGAAAGCACCCACTATGCTCCTACTGTGGTCTCTGTTTTAATAACTGGTCATATCTCTCCCTTTCAGCAGTGGATTTAATAGCTTGAACAGGTTGTCCTTGACTTACAATGGTTCGCTTAGTGACTGTTCAAAGTTACAATGGCACTGGAAAAAGTGACTTATGACCATTTTTCACACATATGACCATTGCAGCAGCCCCGTGGTCACATGACTTACATTCGGATGTTTGACAAAGGATGCACATTTATGACAGTTGCAGTGTTGCAGGGTCATGTGATCACCTTCTGACAAACAAAGTCAGTGAGGAAACCAGATTCACTTAACAACCATGTTACTAATTTAACAACTTCAGTGATTAAAATGCTTCTTAGTTCTACAACATTCTAAGTTCTGTGCAAACACAAAACCTACTCAAGATTCCAATTCAAAACAGACCTTTCAGAGACAAACAATAGCTAACGCTGAAATGCAGCGTTACAATGACATCTCTTGTATCCTATATTTAAACTATCATAGAAACTATTTAGAAACTAAAGGTTTTGTTTTTTTTCTTTTAGAGTGGCACAGAATATTTTTTAAAAAGCATGAACAGGAGAAAGTAATATAAAGAAAATATTTTCCAAAACATTTAATTAATACAGCAATGTCCATTTATCTATAAAAAGGCCTAATCACAAAATGTTTTTCCATTCCCTTCATAAGGTAAGGAAGTATTACCTTTGTATCATTCACTCCCCTATATTAACATTTTTCCTATGCAAAAAGGATATCAAAACAGTGCTTTTCAGGACCGCTATTAGGAATTAAAGGGATGCTGTGACAACTGGTGAGGGCTATTTTGGAAAGTTGGTCAAATTCTATTATCAAATTCTATTTCAACATTATTCCCTCTCATGATTTACAGTACAGGTTGTCATAATTTGAGCTAGTGCTATATAAATTATTGAAAAGTTACAGAACACACTTTTTTGATTGATATGTTAATTGCAATGTTTGATACGAATTCCTAAAGATTATCCTACTCTACAAAGTCCGCTTCTCTCACAGCAAGATATGTAAAAACAGGGTTAATATTACACAACTATATGTTCTACATTACCATCAACATTTTTGTACAATAGCTGTTCTTCATAGGATAACTTTCAAGTGAGAAGCTACAAAAAGTTTCATTTACTATTTACTATTTACATTCATTTCTTCTAACAAAAACAAAAACTTATTTGAAATTGGGAAAAGTAATACAAGACAGGGTGGATAAAAATCAATGATTTTTTTTTAAAAAAATCAAAAAAATTGTATTTTTTTTATTTAAATCGGATTTTTTTGATTTTTATCGAATTTATTTTAATAAAAAACTTTTGGGGTAAAAATCTATCGTAAGATAGTTTTCTATTTAAGATACATAAATTTAGTTTATTCAGCATGACATGGACCTTAGTTATGTAGGATGAGGCTGTACATTCTGCAACACTGGGACTATCGGTGAGTCAACAGTGGGTCAAAGGAGTAGCAGAAATGACAGTTGCTCTTTAAAAATTATGATTTAAATCGAGTTGATTTAAATCAAGCCTTTTGACTAGTGATTTAAATCATGATTTAAATTGTGATTTAAATCAACTCGATTTAAATCAAATCCACCCTGATACAAGATAAATAATTATGTTATTATGGAGATTATAATCATACATAAAACAGTCATAATGTTTACAAAATAAGAAAGTCATTTAAATATTTCTCAATATTGTTAAACTTTTCCAGAAAATACAGATATAACATCTTACAGAAAATACAAAGAAATCAACACCACAGATATTTTTGTCAGAAATGTTTATGAAATATTTTTATATATCTTTTAGTACTACTTATTATTTATGCAATGTTGGTAATTTGCTTAAATACAAAGGTACAGTAAACGATATTAAAACTAAACTAACCTACCAAAAAGAAAATCAAGTTCCAATGTATATGCTGTTCAGCAGTCTATTGTTGAATCTTTTGCGGAGGTTATATGCACATCTGTCGTAAAATGTCATATGTTTGCTTTCTCCTTTTCATTGAACCCAGATGAAACTGTGAATTTAGATCATTAGTCAATATTAGGCTAGATGAAGGCCAAGTTGATTTACGGTTTTCTGCAAACAATATAGAGAAGTTTGGGATATGTGTGCACCACTTCATTTGTAGGTTTGTGTAATTTTATATTGGCTGTGATCACATTTTAAAATTTCTGATTACGGTCAGTGGCTACAGTGAGCAGGACAGTAATGTAATTATATTGCCATTTGGGTTGAGATTTAGAATGGATCTTTCTGGGGATGGTAGTTACCCAATTGTCACACAACTCAAAGATTTTCTGCAAAAGAAATCTAGTTACTTTATATGGAACTTCTGAAGAAGGCAACATGATTAAATCAGAAAATCTAAAATGGCATCTCTATGACAATTTCTCACTCTTAAAATGCGTAATTGTTGTGTAAGGCTGTACTTTGAAATTACATATTTTAAAACCCTTTTAAAGGTTCTATTAATGCTGTTCTAAACTTTGGTCTGGCACATGAGACATGTTAATAAATTAATTATAATTAATCAAGAGCCAGAGTAACAATTTACTGTTAATAATAATTATTAAAATCCTTAACATTTGATCACAGTACTTGGTTTTTTTTTATTTAATACTTTTGTTCTGTCAGTGGAATTTATTTTTCCTCCTCCCCCCACGCAATCAAATGAATTTGAGGCATAGTTGGTGAAGGAGAGCAGCAATAGCAAATAGCAAATTGGGATATAGAAGTATCCTTGCTTAATGCTAGAGGTTGCTCATTTTCTAAAAGCATGCTCATGTTAGTCTGTGGCTGATTAATTATATGCCATCAAGTTAGTGTTAAACATTAATAACTGTATAGAGGAGCCCTGGTGATGCAATGGTTAAGTGCAGTATTGCAGGCAAACTGTGCCCACAGCCTGGAGTTCAATCCCAATGGGGCTCAAGGTTGACTCAGCTTTCTGATATCGGTAAAAAGCCGCCCAGGGAGTGCCATAAAGCACTAGGGCAGTATATAAGTCTAAATGCTATTGCTATTGCTATTGCTATTGCTATCGCTATATAGGTAGACCTCCTTCAAGATGTTTAGTTACCACTATGGCCCTTGAGGTCTGCCAATGGTGCTTGTACCGCAACTGTAATTGAGTTCATCTGCTTTATTACTGATTGTCCCTTATTATTTTCTTTTACCTTTTCCAACATTAAGGACTTCTCAAGGGACTGGATCTTTGCATAATTTGTATAAATTATAGCAGTTTGAACTGGTCATTTATGCTTCAAGTGAGAAATAGGGATCAGTTTAAAAGTGTCAGTATTCTTCCTGTCCTACTTTTTCAAAGTCCAGCTTTCAGTTCCACAGCAAAAACCAATGCTTGCACAATTCTGACCTTTGTAAGTATCTCAATATCTGTTCTAGGACTTCACTGTTTCCCTACCAAGGGCTGATCTGTGGTCTATTTCTTGACTGCTGGTTCCTTTATTGTTTGTCCTGAACGACAAAAATTAACTACCACTTCAGTGTTTTCATTGTCAGTTTTAGGATTGCTGTCATTCTTTATATTAAATTGTATATTATGTTGTCATCCTTTATATTAAATTGTAGTCTTGTGTTTTTTTTATTGTGCTCCTTTTTATTATTAGTGCTTAAAAATCATTTTCATTTTCAGCTATATCAGAGCAATGTCCTCAGAACAGTGCAGATTATTGATGTTTCTTCTTCCAGTTTTAAAGCTACGCTCATCTTTTAATCCAGCTTTCCTTAATATATATTCTGTATATTGTTTGAATAAATAAGAGAAGATATACCCTTGCCTCACTTTGCTGACCTGGATCCTCCCTGTTTTACTATATTCTGTGGATCCATGGCTTCCTGACTTCTGTCTATGTTTTGTATGAGAGTGAAATTCTGGGATTCTCATTCCACACCTTATATTATTGGCACAATTGAAAGCCTTTCTATAATCAATAAATTACATACCCATTAGCTTTTTCATTTATCTAGAATATAAAGTCCCTTGTTCTTCAGCCTTTTTTAATACTAGCTTGAACCTCGGACAACTATTCCTTAAGACATCTGAGGATATTATTTTTTGTCCTGAAAGCTGTGATTTTGAAGTGTGATAAATGTTGGTGCTTTGTCATCTCACTTTGAATGAACATTGCTAGGAAGTTAATATAAATATAATTTGTGCTTTGATAAATTAACACTTTTTTAAAAACTTTCCGGAGGTAAGGCTTATTTTGAGCAGCTTATAATGCATGTGTACTGTGAAATTAACTCTATTGATTTAATAATATTTCTTTATAGAAGATATAGAGAGGATTATGTTATAAAATAACAAAAATCAGAATGTTGATAAATCTTATCTATCTTGAATATCGAAAATATTCCCTCTGTTCTTGAGTAGCAGAAAACTTTAATTACAATTTGTATGTAAATTATGTAGGTCATGGAGATTACTGTGAATAGAAGTAGGTAAGAGTTAAGGGTTTTATGTTTACTTAAGGAATAAATAAAGGGGGGGAAATCCCTCATCTTACTCAATAATAGAATAATTTAAACAATTATACTGAATTTCCCCTGGTGCTCCACCTAATTTGCATCACAGTTTCCTTTCTTACAATTGTGGCTAAATGCCAAATCAACATCAATGTTTTGTTAGCAACTGAGGACACAAAAATGTATGCAGACCCACATAAGTTGACAGAGAGAAATACTAAGTTTGTCATTCTCTTAAGATTTACTTTAATGCAGGGAAATAAAATTCTGTGCAATATTAATGTGAAGATGCATTCTACCACATAAATGCCATAGAGTGAAATACTGATCTTTAGATCTATTTTTTGAAGGAAAAAAGTAAGTAGCAGCAAGGCTCCTGGGAAGCAGTTTAATGCCTGAGAACTTCCAAACCAGTCTTTCATTTCCAGAGGCATCCAATATTCCATTTTATAGAAGGGTCATATTTACCTTCTGACAAATGCAATCTATACCTCTGATTACTGAATAATATATAGAATGGAATGGAACGGAACGGAACGGAACAGAACAGAATGAGCTGGAAGGGACCTTGGAGGTCTTCTAGTCCAGCCCCCTGCTCAAGCAGGAGAACCTACACCATTTCAGACAAGTGACTGTCTAGTCTCTTCTTAAAAACATCCAGTGATGGAGCGGCCATGACTTCTTCAGGTAAGCTGTTCCACTGGTTAATTGTCCTCACTGTTAGGAAGTTTCTCCTTAATTCCAGGTTGAACAAGAAAAACGTACTTTCAATAAAAATACGGATAATAAGATGTTTTTAAACATATTGCAATTTAATTCTTTAAACAGTTATCGTGTTTCCCCAAAAATAAGACCCTGTCTTATATTTTTTTGAACCCTCAAATAAGCACTTGGCCTTATTGCCATGCGCTCAAAAGCCCAATTGGGCTTATTATCAGGGGATGTCTTTATTTTGAGGAAAACAGGGTATCTTGTCCAATGATTTAAATAATTAAACATTTTATTTAAATGAAATAAAAATTACATTAAAAAGTTACATAAAAATTAAAATTAGAATCAGTAGAATGTGTATTATATCATTTACATCTCATTTCAAACTTAATATACCAGAACTAAAACTATAGTTCATATGGCTACCTTCATATCTGATATGTGGTTAAAAACACAGTCAGCAAAAAAAAAAAAAAAAAAAAAATCAATACTCCTTTCAAATAGAATAAGGTCAAATAAGCAAAATTTTGCAATAAATACAAACTTCTGAGGAGTCATCAACATGGTGAAGGAGACAAAAGTCACTCTACTATACTGGAGGGTGGGGGGTGCCTAAATGTTAAAAGTGGTTTGTCAGTCTATAAAAATGATATTTTGATTACCAAAAGTGTTGTACTATAAATTTGCTTTAAAAAGGTTCCATATTCCATTGCATTGCCCCTTAAGTCCAGTAAAACTATATTCATAGAGGGCTTAATGGATGCTATTAAGAGAACTTCAATTGCCTAATATTCTATGTTCAATCCTATAAGAAGAAAAAATGGTGTTGGTTCAAATGTTATTATTCCAGCAGGTACTATAAAATCTCTATGTGGCGATGCTCACTATAGAAAACACTATTTGCAAATATCCTAAATGAATGTGATCATTTCATGATCATTCAATGCTAGCACAGGTAGTCCTTGTTTAACGACCATTCATTTAGTGGCTGTTCAAAGTTATAGTGACGCTGAATGAATTTTAATTATGTCTGGTCCCTAAAATTAAGGCTATTGCAGCGCCTGCAGTGCCGCATAATCAAAATGACAGCACTTAACAGCTCACTTGCACTTACCATCATGGGGTACTTCAATTCCCCACACCACTTATCTCTCTCCCATCTTTGCCCTTTTGGCTGTCTTGCACTCCATTGTCCCTGCTTCCCTTCCAATGCTGCACAAGAAAGCAGCACACAATTTGGGCAAAGCTGCATGTAGCCTTGGGAAGAAGGCCTGGCTCAGCATGCAGCTGTCTTGCAAAGGGCCAGGCTGGATCCACCTCCTTTGCGGGAGTACTAAGAAGATGGCAAAGGTCAGCTGGTTCAGGGGGTTCAGGGCTGACAGGGCAAGCAGAGCCCATGATCTGCAGAGACAGCAGAGCGCAGGGCTGCCAAAAGGACAGTGATGAGAGAAGATAGGCGTGAAGGAGCTGAAGAGGAGGTAGCCCCTTACTTTCACTAGTGTTTGGATTTAGGAAGGACCAAACCAGGAATAGCTTGGAACAGAATGGGTCCTCCCCATAACAACCAGTAGAATTCAGTTAATGACAGCCATAGGGAGTGCTGGGATTGCCATTGCTAAGCAAGGCAGTCACATGATGTGACAATTTTATTACTTTTCAATTTATTAGCCAGATACTGAAAGGAGGAGTACTGCTTCATTTTGAGTTCTTGGACACAATAATACACATTTATCCTTCTCTCTATGTACAAGAAAAAAATGTTTGTTTTTAAACAAACAACATTTAACATTTTAAATGTTAAGACCAATGCTATTTTATCTCTTTCGTCCTGTAGTGTCAAAGCAGGGAAGAATGGAGTTAACTAGGGATAAGGAAGCGCATAGTGTGTGTGTGTATGTGTGTGTGTGTTACATGTGTAAGTATGTGTGCAGAGAGAGAGAGAGAGAGAGAGAGAGAGAGAGAGAGAGAGAGAGAGAGAGAGAGAGAGAGAGAGAGAGGGAGGAACTTTTTTCTTAGGATGTCCCGTACATTCAAGGTTTCTGTTGGTTCAGACCTAATTCAATTTAATCGACCTTCCTGCAACTCACGGCAATCATTTTCCAGTATTATTATATGTATTACTTCTAACTATTTTCAGCTTTCTTACTTACCAAACAGGTTTTTCAAAACAGACAGCTGCAATTTAAGATACACAGTTTTATTCATTTCTTAATATTAATGGAAGCATTCTGTTCTGGGAAACCAAAAAGAACTAACCCCTCTCAAGCCTGTAAGTATAAATGCAGAAAAAAATTCTTATGTTCAATACCTGTACTCAAATAATCAAAAAACATGAAAACTCAAAACTTCAGCCTGTAAAAGCTCAGTCTCAAAATAACATCTCCACCTATGCCGCAAAAAAGAACAGTGATCTAAATTTAGATGCTAATTATTTACTTAGTTACCAGCATTGCAAATTTAAAGCTTTAAAACAATGCTGCAATATGTAACTACTTATACACCAGAGTATATTCAAGGTATCATAATAATATGGAGTAGCTACTAAATAATATTTCTTTATTTTGGGGGAGGGATTGCTTTTTGGTTCACAGATGCCCGACAATAAATAAATGATGACAAAATAATAAAATAATTTCATAATAAAAATGCATTTAAGGTTGGGATCCTATATCTACTGAACCAGGGAGACACATGAATCATTATTGCAAAGCTCACTTCCCCCAAATCAGTCAAATCATACCACAGAATTATAAGCATGTTCTCTTTGCAGATGTCTGAAAAGTGCTATCATATTCCTCCTCCAGATTTTCGCAAAGCTAAACATTAGCAATTTTTCTTCAATCTTTAAGTGACTACATTTCTAAAATCTTGGTAATCTTTTTTATTTTTCTCCATATTGTTTCATGTTCTCTGACTCGTCTTTAAGTATAATGTCCAGAATTTGATACAATATCAGAAGTGGGATCAACCAGAATAAAATGAATCTATTACTTCCAGGGATCTGGATGCTATGCACTTGTCAGTGCAACTTAGAATTGTACTTTCTTTATGTAGCTATGTCAAACTATGCTCTCTTTGGATTTCACATTCAATTAGATTCATGTTCAACTTTTTTATATCAACAGATAATCCTATCCTATACCTGTGCATTTTGTAACCTGCTTCCCCGAAAATAAGACCCAACCGGAAAATAAGCCCTAGCATGATTTTTCAGGCTGCTTCTAATATAAGTCCTACCCCCAAAATAAGCCCCAGTTAAGCTCATTCAATTAGACGGGCACATTCAGTACCGTATTTCCCCCAAAATAAGACCTAATCAGAAAGTAAGCCCTAATGTGTTTTTTTGGACCAAAAATTAATATAAGACCCAGCCTTATTTTCAGGGAAAACACGGGTTATTAAACTTATTTTCTTTGTAATTGTGACTGTTTTGTTGCCTTCACTGAACACATAACTGATTGACTAATCTCTTTTTGCTGTGAATGTGTATCTAAATAAGTGTGGTTCTTAGCATCTCTCAGCAATAAAATCTCATTTTGAACTTCTGCTTTCCAGACACTATCTCCAGAGTTCCAAACTATTTGTTGATTTAGCTTTCTTTCTACTTCTACATATACTTTTTTTTATTTTTGGTATTTCATGAAGATTGTTTTGTGCAGCTACATTGGCTTGAATTGCTGCTTTGTATTGTTTTTCCTTCTTGAAATTGTTAGTAACTCCTTTTATTAAGAATTTCCACACAGCCTGAAGTTTTTTTTCCACCAGTTTCATTTTTCATGGATTACTCATCACTGCCTATTATTAAAATCCGATTTTGTGAAGTCCAGATAGAAGCTTGACTATATCCAGTTCTCTGAAGTACCAAGTTGCATAGTATATACATTTATTTCATATAAAATTGCAAACAATCCATATCAGTGTGATACATCCCCTGTAATATAAGCACCCTCTGTCAAGATCTGCTTTGATATCTTCCTTGTGGCCACGGCAAACAATACAACTTGTGTTATTACATATTCATCTATATTAGTCAGCAGGAAGTAGATTGTTTTCTTTTAAACTAGACTAATTCAACTGGGTTAACAAAGTAGGTGGAAACCACAAAAAGTGTCTACCAGGGCTGCCTATTGGCTCCCATCCTTTTAATTTTGATATAAACAGCATTGTAGAAGGGATTAATAATACTTCCCTTTATATTTTGTCAACCGGAAATAGAAAGGTCCCTATGTTACTATACAACTATACAACATGGTACTTATGTCTACATTAATTGGAATGACAATTATGATAGTATTTGTCACATATTCTAGGAAAGAGTACTCACAGGTAAATTATTCCAAAACCAAGATGATAGTATTTGCTAAAAGGCCATAAAGACTAGATGGACACTAGATCAGGAGTCTACAATCTTAAACACTCAAAGAGCCATTTGGACCCATTTCCCATAGAAAATACCAGGAGCCACAAAATATGGGTGGCATGGCCAACTCAACATCACTCACTCCCACCCAGTCACATGACTGTCTGTCTGTCTCTGTGTCTCTTCTCTCTCTCTCTTTCTCTCCCTCTCTCTCTCTTTCCCCTCTCTTTCTCTCTATCTCTTTCTCTTTCCCTCCCTCTCTTTTTCTCTTTGTCTCTCTTTCTCTTTCCCCCCTTTCTCTCTTTCTGTCTCTTTCCCTCCCTCTCTCTCTCTTCCCCCTTCTCTTTCCTGCCCTGACTCACTCTCTCCCTCTTTCCCTCTCTTTCTCCCTCTCTTGTCTCTCGTTTCCTCCCCCCCTGTCTATCTGTCTTTATCTCTCTCTTTCTCTCCCTCTGTCTCTCTCTTTCCCTCCCTCTCTTTCCCCCCTCTGCCGAGTCACTTTTCTGAATAGTTTTTATCCCAGAGCTATAATTGCACTCAACAATGAACTAAAGGGCCACCATCAGTGAGCTGTTGGACAGTACTACTTGGTCTGTTGTGTGGATGTTTGGGTGGTTTAGGGGTGGAGAATTGTGGTGGGTGGGAATGTGTTTGGGGATTGTTATGTGTGTTGGACCTGGTCTTTGGGTGTTAAGTGAATTTCGTTGTATGGGTATACTGTGTATACATGTACAATGACAGTAAAGGTATTTATTTATTTATTTATTTCTCTCTGTTTCCCTCCCTCTCTTTCTCCTTCTGTCTTTTCCCCCTCTCTGTCTCTCGTTTTCTCCCCCTCTCTGTCTGTCTCTCTTTCTCTGTCTTTCTCTCTCTCTCTCTCTTTCCCTCCCTCTTTCTGTCTTTCCCTCCCCGTCTCTTTCTCTCTTTTTTTCTCTCTCTTTCCCACCCCCCTCTCTCTTTCTCTCTCTGTCTCTCTCTTTCTTTCTCTCTTTTTTCTTTCTCTCTCTCTCTCCTCCCTCCCTCCCTTCCTCTCCCCACTCCCCACCACCACATCCCAAGCTACACACCCATGGAATAACTGTAAGGAAATTTGGCCATGTTCTCTCTGTCTCTGGAAAGATACAAAAATAAACCTTGCGTTGCAAAAGGAGTGACTGTCAGCTGTTACTTCACAGCACCACGAGGTTGCCGCCTTAGAGCACCGCACACACTTCAGAGAAGCATCATCCCAAGCAGCAGCACACTCACACAGGCATGCATACACATCCTGCAACTCAATCCAAAGTGCCCAGAAAATATAGTTCCCTGGAGCCCCTGAAGACACTTGGCAGGCAAAGTAGGGTACAACACCTCCCCATCACCAAGGCAGTGTCCACTGAATCCTTGAAAAACTGGGCAAAGGTGGAAAGAGGGGAGCAGACGGAGCCGAATCGAGCCAAATGTGTGTGTGTGTCTCTCTCTGTCTCTCTCTCGCTGCCCAACTGCAGCAGGAAATGGTGGGTGGCTACTTCCGGCCTTGGTTGGTACTGGATGTGCGACGTGCTCTCCGCCTCGAAATACTGGCTTGTCCTGTGCTGCACCATGGCCAACACTGCTGCTGTTGCCAGGGGTGAGTGAGGAGGGTCACATTGTGGCTCTGCATCGTAATGGGCTCCAGGAGGAGGGGACCCCGCCTTCCCCATTGTGAACTGCACTAATTTTCACTGTGCTGCGCATGGCAGGCAGGTCATGGAGGAGGAGGCAGCAGCGCCATTGGAAGCCGCAGCAGAGGGCTAAAAGAGCCACATGCAGCTCCAGCACTGTGGGTTGCTGATACCCACACTAGATGGTAAGGAGATAGATCTAGCAAAGTATTTGGGTAAGCAGTTCATTGAAACAATATCATGGAATATATATAGTATCAGCAAGAACAATGGCTATGAGATTACCGTTAATACACCCTACACTCAAAATCTTCGAGGGGAAAACAATCTCACCATTAACATATAGGGCCCCAATTTGAGGTATCAGTAAACTAGAAGAATTAGAAGTGTTCAGAATAAATTCATGAGATCAATTTTAGCCTCTTCTTCAGGTATACCAGTAGCAATTTTGAATTTAGCAATAGCCTTCCAGCAATTAATATAAGGGTAAAAAAAGCAAGAATCTTATCTTACAGAAAATTATAAGTCATGCCCAACATTTATTTGAAAAAACGATGCCTTCACGAACAATTTAACTTTGGGTGAATATAGATCTAATATTAACCAGCTGGATGAATATAAGTCTAAAACAACTCTTACAATTTTCTCTACACCAGGAACTGTTAAACAACATAAATTATCATACTCTATTGAGGTACTATTCATTTTTTAAAAGATTTTAGACAGGATAAAGAGTAGGTATGTAAGCTTAAGTTGGTCAAGTAGTACCCTGTTTCCCCGAAAATAAGACCTCCCCTGCCCAGATAATAAGCCCAATCGGGCTTTTGAGTGCATGGGCTGAAATAAGCCCTCCCCAAAAATAAGTCCTCCCCGAAAATATTTAAACACGTGCGCAGCCTGTCCCCGCCATTTCTTCTGGTTAGGGTTAGGGAGACAGAGCTGGAAATCAGGTAAGATGGCAAGACGAGCCATCTTGTTCCACGCGCCCCAAAATAATAAGACCTCCTCAAAAATAAGGCCAAGCACTTATTGTGGAGTTCAAAACATATAAAACAGGGTCTTATTTTCAGGGAAACATGGTATCAATTTTTAAAGTTTATTCATTTGCCTCTCTAAGCAGGAATATTTTATTTTACATTTTAAATAGTAAGGTCTACCACATGAAGCCCCTTGCAATCATCAATTTCATAAATCAGAGTTTAGAATAAATCCAACAGGAAAAAAAATGAATTTTAGAACAAGTTATTTAAACAAGATTTGTCAGCTCTACTGCAACTGGGTCCCCACAACCTTTTTTATGGATAGCCAAGAGGATGCATGCACAACTCCATTTGTGCAAGTGGCATGCACGGGACTGCATGCATGCCTGCCGCTCACTTAAATGGAACGTGTACTCACCCACTGCTTGTGCAAGTGAGGATGTGCCTGTGAGTGCTCGATAGCCATTTCCGCATCCTGGTTGCAAACCCCTCACAGCCCACAGGTTGGGGACCCCTGCTTTAGATTACCCTTAATTTAAATATCAATTTTTGTGTTTTGTGAGAGAGAAGCATAAATCAAACATTTTCTATAGTACAGATTATTCTTTGGACAGTAGCCATTTTCAATACAATTTACTTCCAAACAGATGCATTTAGAGTAGATCTGCCAGAACTTTTATCACCAACACATAACAGTCTACAAACAGCACTAATAGGCATGGCTTCCATTCAGCAGCAGAATACATATACAATACTGCTTTTTCCCAAGGGTCTAATTTTCAGAGACCACATGAGACTGCAGTACAAAAGACCTACATTGGGACACAGAGATATTGCCAAAACAAGGATAAAAGCAACAGCAAGGAAAAGATTAACAGAAGCTGCCTTGATCCAGCTTTGGCAATTATACCCTCCAAATGAAAACGTAAATATCAACAACACTGAACGGGGTCCTCCAAATTTCCATGCACTTTTTCATGACATATAAATTGCAGAATTAGAAAATCCAGTTGTGTAGACAATCAAGTGTTCCTTCTATTTAATGTTCAAGATATTCAGCAACCATTGCCTAACATTGTGGCAGTACTTAAGAGATCTTGACATATTAAATAAACAAACAATCACATGATTAGTACAATGAGGACTATCAAAAAAATCTCAGAACAATAGGCTAGACTAAAAAGTCAAAAGCAGAGTAACAGATGACAAGGGCAAATAACTTTTGCATTGTTTTTAAGAAAATTACCGATCCATGTTATCAGTAGGAATCAAGCTCAACTTGATGGAGTCTTCACTTTTATTCTATTCTTTTAAATAATTTACAAATGTGGCTGTTCTACTAATTCTGAGTCTAGAGTTAAATGACATGTTGGCTATTCACATATTCTACTGGTATGTAGGAGTGACTTTGAGAGACAGGAGGAACACTTACAGTCTAGACACAGTTCGATAAATGAAATTTCAGTGGAAAGATGAAGGCTAGTGAAAACCTCTCAGAAAGGACCCTCCCAAGTTTAGGGGAAAATAAAAGGGAGAGACAGTAGGGGTATATTCAGACTTGCAAGAATGATGGTAGCCTTGTGATGTAGTCCATACAAGAAGCACAACCAGGAATTCTAGCTCTTTTATTGTAAAGGTACATTAAAAGAACCTTCCAAGTCTGAAAGTACCATCATCTAGGCTGAGGCTCTTCCTCCTGTCTCCCAGTGTCATTCCCACAAACTACATCTACACAAGATAAGACACCTTAACTTTATCTCCTTCCCACTGACCCACCAACCTACCCACCCAAAGTTTCTTCTGAAGGTTGGGGATATTTCTTGCATTGTACGGGATGTAGCATAAATGATAGTGAAAGAGCATTTATTATCACCAACCAACATAATTTATCAACCTAAATGAACCATGTACCACAAATCAGCATAATTGATTAATAAATTAAAAAAGGCTGGCAGAAACTATTTAAAACCCAATGTTATTTACAAGTAAAGAAATCTTTGGGTTTGGTTTCAGGAAATTGTATACAAATAGTTTTCCAGGCTATGTTACACAAGTGGTTTGCCACTGAAATGCTTTTATTTCAGCTGGACATTTTGAAATAGGACCACAGATTTAATTTCATGAAACAAATAACTGCCTACAGTAAAAATATAGACAAAGAAAACTACAAATGGCTAACAAATTGATTAACACGCTGTGATTGTTTGTCTATCTTGTTATTGTTTTATATCTGGAAGAAGTAAATAGTGAATAATGGAATATTTTCATAATATTTGAGAAAAATGTTAGCTTTGGCAAACTTGAAATGTCTTGACAATAAACAGCCTAATATTTCTATCACAGGTTTCAACAACTGGGGCAATCTACAAGTTTTTAGTTCCAATTCTCATAAACCTAAGCCAAGATAACTAAAGATCATGGGTTAAGCAATCCCAAAAAACCGAAGGGCATTACATTAGCTATCCCTGATTTAAATTATAGACACTTTACACTGCCTATTGGAAGTTACCTCCAATAATCTGATCCATAAATGGAATGGCATCTGCTAGCAAAATGGATCCATGCTATCCTTTGCAATATTTTACCCAGCTCCAAATTCCATCTGGAGTTTTGGGAGTGACTTGATAGCATATTATCAACAACAACATTATCATGCATAGGCCATAACTTGATTATGTTCCCGTTACAAAACACCAAGTTATTTGTGTTATTCAAGATCTATAACAACAATAAATAAACATGCAAAATTTAGTTGCTGAAAATAGTCACATCATATCTGGAAATGCATTGTCTTTCATATAATTTTTCCTTTTATAATTACATACTGTGGTATGTTATCAAACATTAAAATCTAATACTATATTTCTGCTATCAAGGCAAAAATATTTAAAGGTAGAGAAACTAGATTTTTTTATTGTGTTTTAGCCCATCACTGGCATTATGCTTCATCTACTGCACACATATGAAAGAACGTGAATTTTTGATCACTCCATATCTTCATAGGCTGTATTACACTATACCCTATTATATGATTTACCATATTTTTGTTGAAGCAGGATTGTAGGACTTGTTTGGTTTTTACTACTGGACAATACTTGTTTGCCTTTCTCTATTTGCTTTTGTTTCAACGAGATTAAAAATCACTTGAGTTTGAAAATGCTTCCTTAACATCATTAATCAGAATATATTTCCACACAAACATTTTAACTGTCAGTTCTCTATAATTCTATTTAACTAAATATTTGACTTCCTGTTTTACCTTCCATGTAGGCATTCCTATTTTTTAAATTGCATACATTTCCTTAAGTTTGTCACAGAAAAACATCCTTTGTATTTAGAAGACAGTGCCACAGCATGTCTGACTTGTCCAGAGAGATTTAGGATCAAATAACCCCTAAGCTATAAAGGCAACCAGTGACCTTGGGCTAACCATTATCTTTTACTGGTGAAGAAAATAGTCCCAATAGCCCAAAGTCATTGTGAAGAAATACACACATATACACACCCATGCACACAGACACACACACTGCATAACAGCCCCTTGGAGGACAGGATATAAATAAGTAATCACGAAATTGATTATCAAGTAATTAATAGTTAGGCAACCCTCTTTGATTAACAGTTTTATAGCAATTGCCACAACCAATTGCAAAAATATCCTCTATACATTGGCTCAGAGACAACCCATGGAAAATAAACTAAAATAATTGATGAATTAGTAGTTCAGTATATAAAATGCATTACTATAAGTCTGCATTACTATTAATCTTCTCATTGTTTCTATCACCCATCTCCTCCCACTTATGACTGTATGACTGTAACCTTGTTGTTGATATCTTACTATTTATATTGACTGTTTCCTAATATGATTTGATTACTTATTTGTTCCCTATGACTATCATTAAGTGTTGTACCTTATGATTCTTGATGAATGTATCTTTTGTTTTATGTACACTGAGAATGTATGCACCAAGACAAATTCCTTGTGTGTCCAATCACACTTGGCCAATAAAAAAATCTATTCTATTCTATTCTATTCTATTCTATTCTATTCTATTCTATTCTATTCTATTCTAGATGGCGAACCTATGGTACGCGTGCCAAAGGTGGCACGCAGCGCCCTCTCTGTGGGCACGCAAGTCGTCACCCCAGCTCAGCTCTGCTGCACATGCACCTCCCGCCGGCCATTACATGCGGGGCAGGGCACATGCGGGGGACACACATGCATGCGGGGGGCGCATGTACAAGCATGGGGGGCAGGAAGCATGTGGGGGCTGTGTGTGCATACGCGGGGTGGGGCACATGCAGGGGGCATGTGCACATGCGGAGGACACATGCATATGCAGGGGGCAGAGCGCATGCACGGGGCCTGCACGCACATTGCAGTTTGGGGGTTCGGGTATGCGCACCCACATTTGCGCACGGGTACATGTTTTGCACACCCAGTCCAGAAAAGGTTAGCCACCACTGCTGTATAATGTAAATATAACCATGAACAGAGTTCATTATTCTTGTAAACCTAAAATTATCATGATTCTTTTTACTCTTGTATTTGAACAACACAAAAACAAAACTATATACCAAGATGAAATCTGATAATAAAGTAAAAACAAAAATATTATCTGAAACACACTGTACAATATGGTTCTCTACCATTCACAGCAACTTTATATGGCATTAGATTGTTACTGATAAACAACATCAGATTAAAAACAATTTGAGTCCACTCCTGAGGGCAAACTCTGGATCCAATTTATTATTTAAAAATGAGGAAAATCTAGATTTTAATAATTATGACTGTATATACAAATATATATGAACTAATGTTAAATTATTTGAGGAAATCTCTCTAAAAAACAAAAGGTTACTTAATAAGAAAGGCCTTTTAAGGCAACAGAACCACTTGCTTACTTTAATTATGATACTGTACACTTTCAAAACAAACACACTATTACGTTTATTCATTTTTCCAAGCGCCATATCTGTAATATTACTCTATTATTAGATACTTCAATAATATATATTCTTCTTGATGTTTTCTGCTAATAATTATGGTGGTAATAATTATAATTATTACCACCATCATCAAAGAAAGCATTTATCTCCTTTCAATAGTTACTGTCTTTAGCCTCTCTAAAAATGAAATATTCAGTGAAACTATTTAGAAATATGAAATATAAAACCAAGAGCACTTAAAATATGTTTCCAATTACAATATTGATCTATTAATGCAGCATGAAATTATGTCCCACAAAACCTACTGAATACTGAAAGTCTCCAAATGTGGTTATTTCATTAATGTCAAACTTTTCAATAGTATTGTAATACATTTTGCTGAGAGAAATCAGATGTGCTAGCCCAACACAACATACCCTATTCCACTCAATGGAAGATCGATAGCATTTGCAGAAACCATTACTTTTTTCTTTTTTTAAAAAAAGTAAAAACATTCTAGCCCTAAGGAAGCAGAATAAAAAACACAAGACAGGAAAGCAACTTTGCTGGAGTTTACAGCTAGAAGACATGCAGGATTAGCCTTGGTTACAATTTGGACAGAACTGCAAGGAATCTAAGGGCTTTATGTCAAAAGGTTAAGCAAAAATTTTCCCTGAAGAAAGCAGTGATAAGCCATTTACAGATTTTTTCCAGTGGGGTTTATACATTGTGCTAAGCTATTATCTGTTTTACTGAATAAATAACAAATTGCTACAATATATTTATTTAAAACATTAACTTAAAATAATAGTTTATAAAGCATAAGGGTGTGATTTACAGTATAGCTTAAAATCAGGAGTCTGATACCATTCTCAAGTTAGATATAATTATGGTGAACCAAGCCCTGGAAGACAGGAAGGCAGTGGGAAGTGTCATGCTAGGACACCAACAGAAGCAGGAACTAAAGAGGAGAAGGAAACACACAGGAAAGTTGGGAGGCAGTTGAGTTAATGGAAAAAGGACTCATGGTCTGCCATAAATTCAGAAGTACCACAGCATTCCATTTTTGACTTCTGCTGACCTATAGCTAATTCTAAAATTGTTAAATAGAACCTTTAAAATGTGAAACCTATTTTCCATTTCATGCACACCCCTTAAAACACACAAGACTAAAATAATTAATTAGTAGTTCATTGTATAAAGTAAATATAACCGAGAACAGAGTTCATTATTCTTGTAAACCTAAAATTATCATGGTGATTGTTTTTACTCTTATATTTGAACAACGCAAAAATAAAACTATGTACCAAGAAACATGGCAAAACTTTTAGAAAACGAATTGTTCACATTATAGCAGGCACACATTATGGAATCATATAGATGAAAGAAAATACTGAGGTCACTAGTTCAATTGTCTGTTTAGTACAGGATTTCAAATTTAAACATAATTAATTATCTAAATTCTACCTGAACCCTGCCAAAGAATGGCAACTGCCCACCTCTTTGGTAATCTTACTGCTAAATATTTTTACTCTTACAAGGTGTTTTCTAATATCAAATTTGAATATCCATTCCTGTAACTTTATATTTCATTCAGGCTATGTAGCTTCTAGTCCTTTCATCATCCAAATTGCCTTCCTTTGAACTTGTTCTAAGTCTGTCTGAATCATCCCTAAAATGTGCCCAGAACTGAACACAATAAACAAGATGTGGTCTGAAAAACACAACCATTACTTCCCACGATTTGGAAAAACGTTGCTTCTGCTAATGTTAACCTAAAATTGCACTTGCCTCTTCTGCAGCTACATCAGTTGCTGATTCAACAGCTGTAAACCAGTCGTTATAAATCTTGCTTACAAGAAACATCTCTGACTTTCTCTTGAAATGCTCTCTCTTTGGAACAAGACCTGTGGAAATCGGAACAGCGTATGGAGTCGGCAGATGAGCAAAAGTGTTCTTGAGAGTCTTCGAAGCCCAGAATGGCTTTTTCTCTCCATTTTCTCAAAGGTTGCGAGAAGCAGAAACAACAGCTCCATTTGCCGATTCTCTCGTTCTCCAGAGTCTCCCCATTTTAAATCATCTGACGACAATCGACCCTCTTCCTAAGCGGCAACCGCTGCTCATAAGACACTTAGAAAAGAATCCGGCGTCCCTAATGCACGTTTCCCCACTAACCTCTCGGTGTCGAACTTTTCCCCCCAATATCCCCACTGTATGAAGTTGCTGAAGAAAAGGAAGAGGAGGAGCGGCAGCCGTAAGCCTGATCCGCGTTCCATCTCCAGCCGAAACGACGGCGACCTGGGAGTCCGGCTAGCCCCCCACTTTGGATCAGGCAAAGGGTGCCTTCTTCCACCCTCCCCCCCCCACCCTACACGGGTTCACGTACGCTTACCGGCATCATCTTGGCTCCGAACCGCATTGAGGCGGGTGGTGCAGGTTCCGGGACCGGGACCAATGACTGGGGCCTGGGGAGGCGGAGCGGCCTGCCGTCTTTCCCTAGGAACCTGTTGCAAGAGGCGGTCCGGATCGCGACGCTTCCCAAACGGCCGCGCGCTTCCTGGCCTGCGATTCCCGCAAAGCCCCCGCCGCTCAGGGCTTTGTCTCGTCGAAGCCCCTCCGCGGTCTGCCTTAGTCCAGGCGGCCGCGGCCCTCGAGCCCACTCCGAAACTATTCCCCGCTGGCTCGGAGAGGCGGAGGAGCGGAGCCCCGCCTGAGTCCCACCCCCAAATTGGGCTGGGCAGAGCTTCGGGAAGCTCCGCGCTCCTCTCCTCACTCAGGGTGGAGGAGAATCAGTGCCCCGGGGCCTAAAGCGAAATTCCCGCCATTAATTTCGGAACAGCACCGCTTTCCACCTTCTCTGAAACGTTGCCTGGAGTAGGTTCAGGAATACTCTTTACCTGGCTCTCCAGGGCTGCACGAAGGGGTAGCTCACAACTAATCTATCGCGGCTGAAGTATTCGGCCCTTTATCTTTGTTTGATCCTTGTGCGGGCAATTCCACCCTTTCCTTTGCATTAAATAAAACAATTTTTGTTTTGGCTAGTGTGGCAGTTTATTTTTGGAGATAGAGATTTGTTAAATTCTAAAGAATCATGTTTCCCCAAGGCAGCTAGAGTTTTAAAACAACTTCATATTGCAAAAGGAACTTTGTTGTTATAATAGTGAATAAATATTTGCTATGTTCTCAAAGATTGAGTAATTTGAGAGTCCATTAAAAGAATCTTTTTTTTTTCAATACTTAAAATGTTTCAGAAACATTGATATACAGTATAACCAGTGGTGGGATTCAACCAGTTCGCACCACTTCGGGAGAACCGGTTGTTAACTTTCTGAGCAGTTTGGCAAACTGGTTGTTGGGAGAAATAATTAGGGCAGAAAACCGGTTGTTAAATTACTTGAATCCCATCACTGAGTATAACCTCCCATCATTATTAAATGATCGTCGCTATGAAATGATCATGGTTCAAACAGAATTTGTCCCCTTTATTTTAGTAGTTAATAAGGATCTACTACACAGATTGTTAAAGTTACAATCTGATTTCTGTTATAATCCTTTCACTTAATGTCCATTTATAAAACTCAATTTACGTGTATTTCCCTGTAAAAAAAAGTTTAATCCAATAAAGTAGGATTCAGTTCCAAGTAAACTTTATTAATTTTGGCATTTTCATGTAACAAGATTATACTTTATAAATTTAATGCCCCAATCCAGTTCTCAATAGCCTTCAATTTGATAAAAGAGAGAAACATAATACACTATTAAACTTTAAGTGAATTATGTTTTGTATTTGTTCCTGCATTTTGGTATGCCACCCAAAATCACTTTATTTGAGATGGGCAGCCATATAAATGCTACAAAGATATTGGTGAACTAACCTGAGAAAACAATTGACAGTTAAAATACCAGTGAAAGATCTTTTTTTTTTCTATATAGGTTTGTAGTGTTATAATTGTTATCATTAATTTGTTTTTTCTTTTATATTGTCACTCTTTTTGATTATGGATTGAACCCTGCTAGACTACAGGATGATTCCCTTGTTTTCAGTGTTCTCTAAACTTAGTAATGCAATTACATCATAACAAGGCACTGAAACGGAATCGATACCATACTAAGATTAAGTGACTCATAATATATGAAAGAAGTACAAAACCAGTAACAAGTAGTTAGAAGCTTCTCAGATCAGAGCCTTGGTGGTGCAGCGGACTAAAGTGCTGTTAAGTAGCACTTAGCTGCCAGCTGCCTGCAATTACTGTGAGTTCAAATCTCACCAGGCTCAAGGTTGACTCAGCCTTCCATCCTTCTAAGGTAGGTAAAATTAAGACCCGGATTGTGGGGGCAATAAGCTGACTTTGTATAAAAAAGAACACCACTTGGGGGGGCCAAAAGCCCTATTAAGCAGGTATATACAAAAGTATGATGGCTATTGCTTAACACATTGTAAGCTGCCCTGAGTCTCCGGAGAAAGGCGGCATATAAATCGAACCAATAAATAAATAATAAATAAATAAATCAGAGATCTCATTTATTTTTACCATTGTATATTATTTCAGAATATCTTTTCATATTCAGTTTATTTTATCTACTTAACAGTATGGTTCTTGTAAAAAAACAGTTATATTGAATTCAGTGGATTTTCTTTCAAAGGACTGAGTATAACATTGCACTTTTACTTCTTTTTCAAAAATCCATTGTGATATTAAGCATCAAACCATTTAGAATTTGTATCCTATTCATATTCAATTAACATAATCTGCCATGGAAGAAACAAAATCATACTGGAAAAATTAAAATTCATTTAAAATTGTCTAAATCAACAACTTACAAACTATAAATAGATAAAGAGGGATGAGCAAACGAGGATGTAGGGAAGGCTGAAGACAATTTAAAGCATTTAAAAGACATGCTGCACCCACACTCCAGAAAGTAGCTGAGCTAGGACAAAGTGGCAGGTGTGGCAAAGACAAAATGAAAGTTGATTTAATTAAATATTAAGCTTAGTTAACATGTTAATTGCTGTGGATATTACTATTGTCCATATGTTTACTTCCATCAAGTTGAAAATGATAAACTTTTGAGAAGAAATCTGGACTATTCTAACAGCTTTCAGGGACCATTTATAGAATTGGAGACTTAGCTTGTATACTTTTAGCATATAGCGTACTGCCCAAGTCATACTAAAACTATATCACTTAAATGTTAGTGAATTAATAATGCATTTAGGATACATAAAACCAATATGGGTAAGAGCATGTGTGATGAATATTTTATTTTTAAATATATAGAGAGTATTTTGGAAGTCAGAGATTCTACAAAAGCTATATTTGTTCCTCTTCATCTTTCTCCCCCAAGTCCCTAATATTCTGAGAGTTTAATAGAACTTTAAATTTTTATTAACTACAAAGGACACAATTCTATTGCAGGATGAGGGACAGATTTATGATAGTCAAAAATCAGGAAAAGTCTAGTACAATCTTTTTCAGGCTAACTCATTTTATTAAAAAGCATAACCTTTGTGAACTGTATAAGACAGCTGTAATTCACTAAAGTTTAGAATTTTTCATAAAAATTATTTGCTTGAGAAAGATACTAATAATTGTATTAAAAAGCAATCTTAGACTAATTGGTCCATGGGAAAATTGTTTAAAATAACTGATCAGAGCTTGTCCCACCTTTTCAGATTAGTTTGGAATTGCCAGCTGTGGATTTTGAATTAGTTGTTCTAGTAATCTCATTTGTTGCTCTAATAATCATATCTTAATACTCAAATTGCTATTTTGAAGTGTTTTCTTTCATCATTGCCATGACTGAGAAGGGGAAAAATGTATTTGTAATTCTAAAATAAACCTGAAGTGAAGCTTATATAATAAGCATGAAAGAGTTAATTATACTGTTTGCTATTCCAACATGTTGCTAAGAGACACTGTTGAGCTTAGTTAGCCAATGAAAAACACCAGCGATGACATAATAGTGTTGCTATACTTTTAACAGTCTTGCTCATCAAAAATTCAGTGAGAATTTGATAGATTACATTAATCGGGAAAAATAAATTTTAATTGCTAATAAAAGCTGAGATGTGTCCTTTTTTAAAATTTCTGCTTTCCACATTTCTGCTTTTAGAATTCTCATCCTTCAGAGTGTGCAGCAAATACAAATCTCATTATGGGCAACAGTTCAGTCATGTACTCTTGATTGCTTTTTTATGTTGCCAGAATTGTTTCAGTTTGGAGAAGGATGAAATAATATTCTACTTGTTGGGAACTTAAAACCAGCAGATCCGAAATGTTAGAACTAACCATTTCCTTTTCTGTGCAATGCACACTAAAACTACTATGGATAGGGATTACTGATATTATTAGTTTTATTATAATATATAAACTCTACAGTATTCTTTAAAAATACTACCAAGAATTTTAATTTAGGCTTTCTTTTGGGCTATAATTCTAATCCTATAATTATTTTGCAATGTCCTATTAATCCTGTAGTAATAATGGTTAATTGCTTTAAGTTTTGGTGTTGCAATAATTATTGTTTGGTTATTGAGAGCTTTTAAAGAAAATGTTAGATTTACTTTTAGGATACATTATGTATCCGTAAAGGATACATAATGTATCCTAAAAGGATACATTATGCATTATGTTACATTTATATGGTTCTTAACAGTCCAAATAGTCCATTATCAAGCATGCAGTATGTGTTATTGTAAAATCATTACACAAGTGGCTGCAAAGTAATCAAACATCATTCCTTCAAATCACATGATCCATTTAGCAATGCTGAAAATACTTTTCTGCAGATTATTATTTGGATTAAGAAACCCACTTTCCATTCACTCAAATTTAAATTAATGGTTATAAGCAAAGCTACATTTTCTCTGTAGCTTCCACTTCCACTGCATGAAATAATACATATATTGTATAAATGAAATAACCTTTTCAAAGTTGGAAGATTGCATTTGATTTAGAATGTGGTCAATAGTGGTCTGGTAATACTATAAACATCATCATGTAGTCACTAGGAGTTTGGTAGGAGTCTAGTAGTACCACAGATGCAGTATTACAGTACCACATTGTTTAAGCCACAGTGATGCCATGTGCATCATCATATAAATAACAAATTTTGTAATTAGTGCAGCTCATATGATTGGCACAAAATACATAGTTCACCTCATTTGCATAAAGATACCTTTGATGTCACTTATCTTCCTTGTTCCCCTTCAGATGCACATGCATAATTAATATATATTATAGCTCTAAGTTATGCCAGTTGCATTGGTTGCCAATTAATTTCTTGGCTCAATTTAAAGTATTGAAATTTTGATTATCAGTAATGGCTTAAATGGTCTGGTATCAAGCTGTCTATCTTAGGGACACCTAGGCTACATAAATAAAGGAAGACTCAGAAGATTTTCTTCAGGGCTGTGTGGAAGAGTTTCTGCAATACCTGATGGATAAAATCACTCAGATTTGCTCTTGGCTGAAGTTCAAGTGTCAAGCAAGTTTATTAGAGATGCCCAGAGAATGGATTTATCTGTTAATTGGGAACAGTTTGATCCTATTTAACCTGAGGAAGTGGACAGGGTCCTTGTGGCTGTCAGACAGACCACTTGCTTATTAGAGCCCTGTCTCTCCTGGTTAGTGAAAGCTTCCACTAATGTTGGACTTCTGGGTAGGTGCATGCAGTGATTAAATACATTCTTGCAGGAGGGAGTGTTCCTAGCACCCATAGTTCAACTCCTCCTCAAGAAGCCACCATTAGACCCATCCCTAGTGTACAACATTCAACCAAACTCTTACCTCCCCTTTTTAGGGAAGATGGTGAAAAAAATAATTGTGTTATAGCTCCAGAGGGTCCTGAATGAAAAAGATTAACTAGATGCCTTTAAGCCAAGTTTCAGGCCTGGTTATGGGACAGAGATGATATTGGTCACGCTTGTCAATGATCTCTGGCAAGAATGAGATGGGTAGTGTATCCATCCTTACTCTCTTTGGTTTGGTTTGGTTTTTGATACCATTAAACATGGTATCCTTCTGGACCGACTGTGAGATTTGGGACTGAATGATACAATGTTGTACTGCTTTGGTTCATTTTTTCATAGTTGGTTCCAATAGGTTGATAGGGGATGAGAGGTCTAGCCCACAGTTGTTCTTTTGTAGGATACCACAGAGCTCAGTGTTTTCTCAACTCCTTTTTAACATCTAGATGAAGTTGCTAGGTGAGATCATCCAACACCATTGAATGAGATATCACCAATGATACTCACCTTTACATCTTCATCCCTGGTGACCACAGTGACTGGAGGCTGTAGGGGCCTGGATAGGGGACAAGAGACGTCAGCTGAACCCTGTTAAGACAGAGTGGCTCTGGGTAATTGGAGCCTTAAGATCTGGAGGTTTATCATCTTTAGTTTTGGATGGTATTGCACTACTCCAGGCAGACCTGGTGTACAACCGGGGGGTGGGGGGTGGGGGGGAGGTTCCTAGACTTATGAGACCTGGCAGTCATGGCTAGGAGAGCCTTTGCACAATTTTGCATTGTGTACCAAATGCACCCTTTTCTGGTCATAAGGCCTTGCACTCAGTCACTCATGCCCTGATCTTCTCCTGTTTGGATTATTGCAAAGCAATAGTGCTAACCTTGAAGAGTATTCAGAAGCTGCAATCAGTCCAGAATGTGGCAGTGCAGGCAGTTCTGGATGCCCCCAGAGTGGCATATGTTGCACCACTGTTACATGAGCTGTACTGGTTGCCAGTTTGCTTCTGTGTGCAGTTCAATGTGTTGGTTATTACCTTTAAAGCCCTTTATGGCATGGGTTCAACATATCTGAGTAATCCATCTTTCCCCAGTAGGACCACTCCACCCCACTTGTGCTGGCAGAAGGGGCCTACTGAGCATCTCATCAAGAAATTTTGGCTGGTGAGATCCAGGAGAGAAGCATTTTCTGCCATGGCATCCGTTCTTGAAACATCTTGCTTCTGGAGATGAACTCCAGCAAGTTTTCTGGCTTTCAGGAAGAGTCTTAAAACCTGGCTATGCCGGTTGGAATGGAACCCTGAAGGAGAAGCTGAAGGCTTTAGATGGAGATGGTTGGTACAATGATAAAGAAGGCACTACCACTGCTCCACTCCAAACTCATGATTTATTTACTTAATTTTTTTCATGAACCATAAATTAACTGGATTTTAGTATAACATATTGATTTCAAATCTAATTCTTTTGCTTATACTTAATGACTTTGTATCATGCAAATTCAGTAAATTGAGTTAATTGGCTGCAACTGGGCTGATAATCATGGTGAATTTGTGTAAATATAGCTGTGGGTTGCCTTGTGAATAAATCCATGTTTTTTGTTTAGACCAGCTCAGCTCCATTATCAGATAATAGATCATATCCTTCTAATATTAAATCCAGAAACTGGGTTATAACACAGAGCAACAATGTAAGAGATTGGATGGACTGATTGGAAACAATTACTTGTATGTTCCTTTTACGCTGATTATTTGTACATTATTGCTCAGATTATCTTTTAATTAAGCTTCTAATACAGTGGTGAATGCAAACAATAACTATTATGTAAAACATGGAATGGTCGATAAGACAGACAAAAAAGTTTGGATAGTGAACATGGCAGTACTTGGAGACAGTAGAAGAGAAGAGAAAGAACTGAAAAAGATAACAAAATATCAAGACCTACAAATAGAAATAGAATCACTATGGCAAAATAAACCAAAAGTAATACCAATAGCAATAGGTGCCTTGAGTGCAATCCTGAAACAGCTGGAGCACCATTTGAACATAATTGGCATTGACAAAATCACCATTAGTCAATTGCAAAAGGAAGTTTACTCAGAACAGCTTACATCCTGTGACAATATCTTTAACCCCATGAAACATTAACATATTCTATCTGAGGTCCTTGGGAAGGATTTGATTGGTTGATAAAAATGCCAACTCCAGTCTAAGCATCTGGCTGACCAACCATAATAATTCAATGTGTATACCACTCAACTCCCAACATCTCTGGGCAGTTCACAAAAAGCTATAAAAATTACAAAGCTATATATTTGTTATAGCTATAAAGAACCAGCAAAGAATGGCAAAATCAGGCAGCAACAAACACACACCTGCTCCTTGGAAGGAAACTACACCCATCCTAGCCAAAGGCCTGGGCAAACAACTAAATCTTCCAAAATGCCTTTAGGATGTAGGCTACCTAGATCTTGGGTGGATTTCATTCCACTCCTCCAACAGAGGTATGTGCTTCTGAGCTCCTGGTAGATAATATTGTTTAATTGAAGGAGCACAGAGCATGCCAATCCTGTCAGTTCAAAGTGGTGGGCAGATACTAAGGGAAACAGGCAGTCCTACAAGCAGTTGGATCCTATGCCATGTGGGGCTTTATACATAGTGACCATCATCTTAAATCACAATTGGAAGCAAACTGGCAATCAATGCCGCTCTCAGAGGAGAGGTAATGCATAGCTGTACTAGATTAACTGCTCACGTTGCCATATTCTGAACCAGTTGAACTTTCTTTGAGTCCTCAAAGACAATCCCATGTGGAACACATTGCAGTAATCAAGTTGGAAGATCACCAAGGCATGAATGACTGAAAAGCCTCCCAATTAGGAACTTCTCAGTTAGGAACGGCCACAAGTGGCACACTAGATAAAGTTATGCAAAGACCTTCTTGGCCACAGCTGCTATCTGCTTAGAAAGCAGGAGCTGTGGGTGCAGGAAGTCGCTAGATTGCATTCCAATCTTGAATGGGGAAGTGGTATTATATCCCTTAAAGATAATGCCACAATAGATATTGTGAAAGTTGGCACTTAATCAAATCATACTGCTAGCAATATATAAATCCAACACAGGAAAACCACAACTAAAATCACAGATATTTGGGCTTTGTTTCATTACTTTCTTTATGATGAAAATTTTACCATGAACACGATGTCTTATTAGGTAACATTTCTAACTGGTACTCCTGCCTTAAAATTCCAGTTATGACCGTTCAAACCCATTCTCAACAACATTCCATGAAGGCATCCAAAATATCCAAATGAACTAAATTACAATACATTAAGAGTCATTTTTCACTACCTTTCTCAGATGGGTGTCCACATACATTCTATTTACATATTGCATCAAGCTATAAGTTTGGTTTAGTATGGTATGTGAAAAACCCCATGGTTTTTTTTTAATGAAGTATGTTTATCATACTTTATCCTTTTTGTCACATTCTTTCTGATTTTATACATCTACACAATCCACATTGTCTTCACACAACCACACAGATTGTCCCCTAATGGATTTTAGAAATATTTAGAGTGCACTTCTAAAGTAGCCTGGACTAAGATGAACACATCCCATAGTGATGTTTTACTTCTGTTTACTGTTTTTTAATAGTAGTATTTTAAAATATTTGGGTTCTGCTATTCAATTATGACTTTGAAAACAAAATAAAACCACAGCATAATTTACAGTAGGTAACTCATTAATAAAAACAAAAATATCTGCATTTTTCAGCCTGATATCCCTCAAAAAGTGAGCAGGAAAGAGATAAAACCTCTGTGTGCACCCGATATGCGCTTCAGGTACTGAGAATTTACACCATGCTTCTGAAGCTTATGTAAATCCAGAGAGACTGATAACATCCTTGAGATATCTTCCTTATAGGCCATTTAGGGTTTTAAAAGGCAAATCAATAGACTGGGAAGGAAAAATAAAGAAAATCTGCTCAGTATCAGATCTCATTTGGAAAACTGTATATATAATCCATGCTTATATTAGAAAGAGAGCTTACTAGGCTAAAGCTTGCCTGAAGTCATTCTATAGTTTAATTGATCATCCTCAGAATTTGCATGAAAATCTAAACATTCAATTATCATGGGATTGAGTAAACTAGGAGCTGAAGGAAAGAAATTTTTAAAAGGCTCAAAATCATAGGTGCAGTAAAGGATTTGCATTCATTACTGTGGCTACAGCAATTTCTTAGATACATCTCTGACAGTGATGACCTTCAATTTAAATAGAATTAGCCAATTAACTTATGAAATACTTGCAGTTGAATTAATTACAACCTTCTTTGGGGCTGATTACAAGGATCCAGGAGAAATGTACTCATAGCAAGAACTAATAAAGACTCAAGGGACCCATTTATGAATCTTTCCCCATGTTGACCCTTAGATATCCTCTTCTTCCTGGAAAAATTCCTTCCAGATTTTTTCTTGTATACCATGATTTTTCTTGTGTGACGCCCTACACACCTTTCATGTGGTTTAAAAGGGTCTAATTATAATTATTACCACACTGGTAACTCCAATAATTATTTTAAACTGCAGATGTGTCGAAACCACAAATTACCCAGGGCTGCCTTAGCAGATAAAAGTTTGAGGCAGGGATCAACACCTAGTATTTCTGGCAAGCTCTCAGGGATGTTCTATTAATCTACTGCTTCAAGTAATGCCAGCTTCTGTGTCCAACCCTTACTTAAAATTTCCCACAATGCCTTAGATCTGTGTTTCTCAACCGTGGCAGCTTGAAGATGTGTGGCTGGGGAATTCTAGAAGTTGAAGTTCAGTCACACACTTAAGCTGCCAAATTTGAGAAACATTGTCTCAGAGCATTGTGGGGAATCATAATTGTAGCTATATTATCCAGGTAGAGCTGTTGTCTCTCCCTACTGAAGGAGATTGTAAGGAATACTGGAAGTCACTTTACTGAGGCTTTTGTCCTCTTTTAGCCTAAAGAGACTATGTAAGTCAGATGCAGCAGATCTGAATTGTGTGGAATAGAATTTAATATCCCAGGATTTATTTTAATTACTTTATATCCTTAGTTTTTTCCCCAATGTTTATTGTGATGAATTCAACTGTGGGTTATTTACTGATTATGCTGCCCTGAGTTATATTCCAACGCAACTATTTAAATTGAAGTAATAAAAATAATTTCTTTTTTTAAAAAAACAACTACAGCCGCAGTATTTGCTAGTGGTTTCCTATCCAACTATTAGTACTGTTTACTTTTTTTGGGATCAACCAGTTACAGATAACAACTCATTTCCAGATGCTAAAAAGTAATGATAAGCAACAGAATTCACAAAGCGTTTTAGATCCCTAGGCAACAACAGGATTGCAAATGCCACCCATGCATTTGACATCATCAAATAAAATAGGTGATGCAAGTATAATTTTCATGCTTGTATCACCTATGATGCAACTATGTAATGGCTGCTTATGTAATTTTTATTATTGTATGTGCATTATTATGTTGTCATTATTGCACTTTTGCCGATTTTAAAATCTGGCAAACTTCTTACAACTTCTGCCTGATATATACTAAGCAATGTCACATATTTAGAATTTAATATATATACAAGAACTCCAAGATAAAAATCACAAATGGAAGCACAAATCTGCCCATTATGAGAAATCTGCCCTTGAATAGAATCCGGAAGTTCCAGTTGGTGCAAAATGCAATGGCCCGCATGGTATTGTGTAGACTTCGGTGTAAACATGTATCATCTCTCCTGCGGGAGCTGCATTGGTTGCCAATTTGCTTCTGGGTACAATTCAAATTCCTGGTTGCCATCTTTAAAGCCATTCATGGTTTGGGACCAGATTATCTGAGGGACCGTCTCTTGCCGGTCACATCTACTTGACTCACTAAAGCGGGAAGGCAAGGAATGTTGTGGGTCCCATCCCCAAGGGAGATACATCTGGTCAGACCCAGAAGAAGGGCCTTCTCTGTGGTGGCTCCCTCTCTCTGGAACATAATTCCTCCAGAGATTAGAATGGCCCCCACTCTAACAGTCTTCTGGAAAGTGTTGAAGACCTGGTTCTCCCAGAAGACCTGGGAAGCCCAGAGCAGGATGGAGCCCATTAAATGGCTGGTGTGATGTGTTGTCATCAGGGTGAGGGTTGGGGGGCTATTATATTATATTATTAATTTATTTGATTATTTTCTTTGATTATTTTTATTTTTTTATATGATGTTTTATACCTCTGTAAGATTTCTTGAGTCACCATGTGCAAATAGGCAGTAATATAAAATTTCTAATAAATAAATAAAATTACATGTGACTAATTTAAAGTGATGCTTGCTTTTGAAATTGAAGCATAGAGAGACACCCTGTTGTTTTTCATTTATTGGTGAGTATTTCTACCATAATTGCAAATGTAAATTAGTAACACTTGTAAACCAGCATTACCATTGTTCTTGTTGCTACTTCACCAAGTAGGCTACAGTTTATCCCTCTCATTGCAACCCATCTGAGTTTCAGACATATATTCAGAGAGGGAAGAAGGGAATAAACACCTGTTTTACCTGAAAATTAAAGGGAAGAATAACTATAGATACAAGATCAGAAAAGAATTTCCTCAAAAATTAGGCTTATAATATAAACCAGTTTAATAACATTAGTTTACTAAACAAGCCGCAACTGATTAGATTGTCATTGCACTATGCCATAAACATGATTTAAAATAAGATTTGTTTCACCCACATTAAATAAAATCAAACAAATCCACTTTGGCTTAGCATGATGTGTGAATCCAACCCAAATGTAAGGAGTTGTATTAAATTCCCATAATGTGTCTTCTGCCAAGTCAATAGAACAATGAGAGAATGTATATACACCTTTAATGTATTAGGGCTTACCAACCCTAATAACTAGCTCTAATTAATAGGTAAAACTTAATACTTTTTCATATTGATTTTATCTTCCTGGCATTTTAATAGCACGTTTTACTTTTACAAGTAGAGCTATGCATCCACTTGTCTAAGTGGTACAGTACTGTAATTAGCCACACAGTGATTATATATCCAAAGAATGCAGTCATTCACGAGTGTCTATCACACATAGTTTCCTAGGAACTATGACATACCTAGGGCATACCTGCTTGCAAAGTCTTGTAATTCGACTTGCAAACCAGTTCAACCAGAAAAGTTGAAGATCGCTTAGTGACAACCAAGCAAAAGATTATTCACAGAACTAGAAGGCATCTTTGAAGAGGTGTTTTTCCCCCCCTCCCAACTTGAACTGAACGGCTCCATTACTGCCTGACATTTCTCCTGCTCACTCGCCCTCCATACATGAGGGAATCTATGGGAATCTCTCTAGGGCTTGCAAGGACTAACTCTTGGTAACCGTAAAAGGAGTTCATTCCAAACCTAGAGAATTAGGCTTCCCTGATGTCACTGTAGTAAGTTGGGGGGGGGGGTCACATCTTTTAGAACCCGAGTTGCATTGCGTGCATTTTGCGGGTCGTCCTGCCCAATTCGGCTGACTTCTTCTCCAACCGGCGGCATCATTTTGCCAGTCGGCAAGTGAACAGGAGAGGAGAGGAGAGAAACTGTGCTGGCCTATTCCTGCAAGTTTGAATACTTCGACAACCACTACCGTAGTAGCCGAAAGGCGTCTGGAACGGGCTTGCAGAGAAGCCTCAAGCTAGCAGCCTAAACCTGAGACTGCGGAATTCGAAAGGCTGCGCGAACAACTCGACTCCGAAGCTGCAGGAGAGCGCGGGGGCCTCCTGTCTCTTTAACTGTGTCGCCGAAGAAGGAGGCGGTAACGTTGCCACAGGAAGTGCCCCCTCCCGGAGCCGAGGAAGGGAATAGGCCCAAAGATGGCGGCAGTTGTAGCGGCTGAGCGGCTCCTGTCGGAAGGGGAAGGAGGCGCCATGGATTCGGCGCGGCTCTCCCCACCTCCGCTGCCACAGCCCCGCGGGGAAGCACCGTCCCTGGAGCAGCTCCCGCAGAGCAACACGCTGGTGGGGCTGCCCATTGTGGCCATCGAGAGCATCCTCGGCTTCCTTTCCTACGACGAGACCAGCCAGCTCCGCTTGGTGAGGGGCTGAGTTGCGGTGGGATCGAGGGGTGGGGGGAGGGTGCTCGCGAAGAGGAGGCGCTGGGTCTCGGCTGGGTGGGATTTGGGGACCCATGTGGGGGGGGGCTTTCTGTCTCCCACCTTCCCGACCCCTGTTGCGGGTCGCCAAGTATTTCCTCTTAGGCACAACCGAATCGAAGTGTAGCTCTTCCTTTCCCCTAAACTCCCAAGATTAGCTTCTTGGCTGTTTTTGTTTTAATTGGAAATGCCCTGGGGGGGTCAATACAAAGGATGGGTGGGGGGGAAAGGCCAGTGTGGCCGAAGTTGGAGTCGGAATGGATGACCTTTAGGGCCTCTTTCTTTGAAGCATTGCTTGGAATGAAAAGGTCTAGTTTACTTTTTAGGAGAAGGAATCCCCGGTTTGAGGATCCCATGATGGAACCCCTTTATGACGGAAAGGAATCCCTCGGGTTCTCCATCTTATTTGGGTTCCCCTAGCTCTGGCATCCATCCTCTTCTCCACCCACTTCTTATCTTTTGACTTGCTTTAAAATGCTCCTTCCTCAGGTCTTTACTACATAGCAGTTTCCACAACTGCTTCTTTCTCCCCGGATTAGATTTCCTCATGCAGAATTTATTTTCTTAGGCTATCTACAGGAAAGGTATGGGTAAATATACTGTATATTTGGGGCCTATAGGAGGATGATACTGATACTTTTTAAGCAATAAGCATATGCTTTACAACCATTAGAAACATGATAAAGACCCATACACTGAACTCCCATTAGTCCAGATGCAGAAAATGTATGGGATTAATGAAAAGGGAGAGAAATGTGTAGAAAAGTAGAAGTGTCTTTGTTGTATCTTTTAAGTATTTTGGTACCAGAATAAGAATTAAGATAAAATAAAAGGTGCTGGAATATAATTAAATGGGAACATAATCTAATAATCGTGTGTATAAAATTCTTGTTAAATTACTGTGCTTCATACAGTTTTATTACAAGGCATATTATATATGGCTTTAACATCAGTTATATTCCACCTTTATTATTTTTTATATTTATTGTTTTTATAAATAACTCAGGGCAACAAATAGTAGAAAGTAGCACTGCTGAAAATGATTGTAGTTTGTTCTTCCTGTAAATATTTTCTGAAAAAAAATTGAATCTGATTATAATTTAGGGTGGTCATAACAACTTTTAATACATATGGGGCTGCAACTTCCATCATCCTATAGAATGTGGCTGGGACTGATGGAGGTTATTGTCTAAAACTTGCAGGCTCTATATGGGAAAGACTCTAGAGACAGTTGCCTTATCTTTGTTTGCACCAACACATGCAGAAAGTACAGAGCATTTTTTCTTGATATTACTGTGGAGAATATAGTTTTGTTCTTACAACCAAAGGACCAATTAATCCTATGTGTAATAATGTTAAAAGTCAAATATGCAGACAGATCTGTGCCAACTTATCTGAGAATAGGGTTGCTTTACCTGGAAATGCATGAAAGATACTTCTATGTGGAGAATCATTTAGTTGAGTTTTAAAAATAAATTATTCTTGCTTTTGCTGCCAAGGCTATTCAGTATTTTGTGACAGTTTATTATTAACCACAGAATTTTGTCTGTTTTGTTAGAACAGTATGGCATGTTCTCAGTAGAATAAGGAATTAACCAGTGTTAGAGCTGAGAAAATTTATCCAATTATAAACTCCATTTCCACCTTGCAGTTTTCATTGTCTCTTACCTCTGCATCAAGCAGACTGCAGCTCTTTAAAAATAGACACATGTTTAGATATCTTAGGAACCTCACAAAATGTCTCCTTGTTACAACAATGGCTTATAAAAGAAAATGTGCAGTATTGCTTTTGTGCTGCATCCCTCTGATCAGTACTGAAATCCAAACTTATTGCAGCCCAGTCTTATGCATTTTTCTCTCAGAAACAAGTTTATTTATTGGGGTTTCTTTTCAAGTAATTAACTTTAGGATTGCAGACTTGATGTTATTAGAATTGATGTAGCTTGATCCTTACTTCGAAAAAACTGTCAAATTATTGTGTTCCATTGATCATTATGATATTTAAAATTAGGCTGTGTACACAAAGCATTATAAGGAAGTTAAATTGGGTCTCTAGGTGATTGTAAAATAACAAGTCAATCCTTTTGATTTGCCAAAGTAAGTATTTATGTATTGCAGACATCAAACAGATGTAGCTAAGCAACCAAACACACTCAACCTATTTTCATTGTACCTAGCAATTTGCATGAAAACTCTGGGTTAGTTTTTTTCCAACTTCTGTATCTGGAAGAGAAAGTACATAATAATACACAGTAATAATTTACCATGATAAATTAATGCAGTACAAGACACATAACATGTGAAATACATTTTCAGAGTAGACCATAATTTGATTGGCTGGAACTATAATTTTACTAAGCCTTACTGTGGTTTGCTTGGTTTTGGCTAAAATAATCTCTGAACTGAATCTTTGGTTTATAAATCATGATTTATGATTTAATATATAGTGTACAAACAGCTATTATAATGTAGCCAAAGCATGATTAAAATAATGGTTTAGTGGTATACTTGAACCTGGCTAATACCTTGACTAGAAGATATTGAGATAAATTATTTTGGAATCCTATCTTCTATCAAACTTTAAAACATATATTGCATAAAGATAAATTTTTATCTGTCTCTTTAAGAAAACAAATATTTTTAGATCCTCTCAAAAATTTATTTTCCCCCTTCTAACATTTGCTTTTTTAAATTTAACTGTTGATACACTGCTTAAATAAAAACTAAACATTGACTTTATATTATATTAAAACTATATACTGTAGCTGGTGTTTGAAGAACACTTGGCAGCCATGGACTAGCAAGTAGTCATGCAACTAAAAGAAGAGAAATCTAGTTTATTATGCAATTAATTAACCAATTTTATAAATATTTTCCAGCCTTCTAATAATATGCCTTTATAGTTTATAAACCATAGCACCAGTCTTGTTTTTTTTTCCAGCAAATCATGAATTGAGCAAATAATGTCTTACTATAATGAGGAGAATGTATTTTTGGTAATGCTTTGGTAATTGCAGTCTTTTGTTTTACTTTTAACAGTTTTTGCTGGGCTCCACTGACACATACATATAGCACATAATAAGTTATAACAACCTTTTATTTCTAAAGTTTTTAAAAAATCCCTGATATATATTTCCAAAAGTAAGCTGGAATAAAGCAGTTCTTGATATTATATATGATTCTTTAATTTAACCAAATGTCTAGGAGAGATTGGTTGCCTTAAATTGGTGTCCATGTATTTCTTTTAATTCTCCACGTAACATGGTCTGCTAAATATTGAAAAGAGGGGTCCTTGGTGCTTTCTGACCTTGGTTGTTTTCTTGCCAATGTTTCATTACTCAAACTAGATAGCATCATCAGTGGTAGAATGATATTGAAAGACAAAATATCCCATTTCTGGGGAAGCAATGGCCGACTAAGACGGCTTCACTGTTAACATAGGCAATAATCATGGTGGAAAGTGGAACCGGTGAAGGAAGCAGCTTCCCAAGTTCTTCTCTGGATGAAGGAGAGAGACTTGGAATCACTTGGGTGTCCTTGCAGATAGTCCCATAAAACACCGATCTCCAACAGATTTTAGAGCTCTGGGAGTTGGGAGGGACAGCAATGCCCAAGCCATTTTTTTTTTTAAATTTTTATTTTATTTTATTCGGCTTATATGCCGCCCTATCTCACAATGGACTCAGGGCGGCTCACAACAATAAAACACAAGCCACAATATAAAATAAAGACCAAAATCTAAAAAAATTTAAAATTAACCCTTAAAACCAATTAAAACCCCATCATCAGTCCAGGTCAAGGGATTTGAAAAGCCAAGTTTTTAATTCCGGGCGGAAGGTGTGAAGGTCAGGAGCTAATCGGAGCTCCAAGGGGAGTTGATTCCAGAGGGTGGGTGCACCGACCGAGAAGGCTCTACCCCTGGGGGCCGCCAGCCGCCACTGTCTAGCCGACGGCACCCTGAGTAGGCCCTCTCTATGGGCGCGAACCGGGCAATGGGATATCGTTGCTGGCTGTAAGTGGTCCGCCAAATATCCTGGTCCTAAGCCATGGTTTGGAGCCTTTCAAAAAGACAGTGAGTTTGCTCACTTCCCTTCTTAATCACTTTTATTGGAAGTAGCTTATAAATTGCTTTTTGGACATTAAGAATGTCCAGTTTTATTATACTGGGTGATTTTCCTCCAACCTGGAGTGAAAGGAAATTTAGGTAAGTTGAACCTTTAAACTTAAACCCCTTTTTAAACTTGGAAATAAGTTATAAAAGGGTGGTTTTGTAAAAAATTTAAATGGACTAGAGAGCCAGATTGACTGAAAACAAGTCTTTGAAAAAGTTATAAGAATATTTCCAGTAATTTATTTAAAATCTTATTAAAATATATGATGATTGAGTGTAAATTTAAGAAATCTTTTCCTGGGAAAAAGTTCTGGATAAGAGGAAGAGACTTTGAAGGCTGGTTACTAGAGGCAGCCAGAAATAATTAAAGATTATAATTAAAGGATAATTCCCATTAATAGAGAATGGAGAAATATATTTTAACTCTGGAAGAATTTAGGAAGATTTGGCAACAATGTACCCAGAACTTACTCTTTAGACTGTCTGACATAATAAAAAGGGGCTTAAAAGAAAAAAATAGAAGAGGATGTAACAAAATGAAGTTGTTTCGAAATAAATTTAAAATTGACAGGATACAAAAATGATATTGGCAAAGATATTAAGCAGGACCTACAAATGAAACTGGCTGACATTTTTTTTTTAATTGAAAAAGTTTTCAAATACAAATTTCCCCCCCTTTTTTCCCCTCCCCCTCCCCCTCCCTAACCCCCCCTCACCACCCATCCCCCCCCGTGACTTCTTCGTAACAAAAAACCTGATTCATAACAGATTACTTACTCCCTCCTCTAAATACTGACCTTTACTTACTAAAAATATTATCAATATTATAACATCCCCCTTTATCCATACATTTCAAGAAAGAAAGAAAAAAAAAAAAGACATTATACTATAACATTATAAAATAACTTCTAATTTAGCATAATAGTATTATAACTCCCAATTTGGCAATAATCTGCCCTTTTTTTTCTTCTCCCAAACTTATATCTATATATTATTACAACAAATCAAAACCACCTTCCGCTTTAAAACTATACAATAAAGCCTACTTTAACATTTAATCTTCTATATGTATTACTATAACATTTCAAAGCGGCCTTCCCCATAAAATCTAATTTAACATTTATTCCACTCTATCCATTTCCTCCACTCCCCTAAATATATCACTTAAAAATCCCTTTTCTTAAACTAATCAATCTGCAACCTAGCTTATTCACCCACTGTCCTGCAAAATTACCATACACAACAATTCTTAATATCTTTGATTCACTGCCCACGCTACTTAAAAATATATGTATATATATTCCATTATATCTAAATAAAAAAGAAAAGACAATGACTTTAAATTTATAGTCCATATAATATCTTCTTGAAAGTCTTTCCACTGGATTGTTAGGACCATCATCCATAATAGGGTAACATAGCTTGCTGATGCAACAGTTTATTCAAAATCTTCAATCATATCCGCCCCCATCAGTAGTAAATATCCTCTTATATGTATAAAAGTAAAAACAACCACCCGAGTGACATTATAATTATATTCCATATAGTAATAATTGTGGCTTTCATCAGGATTATTGATTCCCATCATCGTAGTGGGTAACAACCTGATCTTCTGCTTGCCCCCGCATAATTCTCTTGCCTTATGATTCAAGATAATTATAATATATTTATCAGCACAAAAAAGGAATTCCAAAGTGGATAATTCAAATCCATCAGTTTAAGGCTCTTTTCACATCCCAAGATTACGGCAATGCAGAGATCTGTCACTATCCTCAGGATAATATTGACCAATACGTCGCCTCCTCTATATTTTCACATACTCATTCATTTTTTAAAGTCACTGGCTTCACTGTTGCTTGATTTAGAAATTTCTATTTTGATGCAACCTATTTCTTTTTTTTCTTTTCTTTTTGTGGGTTTGATTTCGATCCTGGTTTCCTTTCTACAGATTGTGTATCAACTAATCGATTTTCATTCTGCTTTGTAGATTGGTCTTGTTGGTTTTGTTTTTGTGTCTCATGTTTCTTTTTTATCCCTTGTATATCCCCTAATTGGTTTCCATGCTTGTCCTTGACTTGATAAGTCATCACGTTAAAGTCAGATGCCACTTCTCTCAAATTTGTAGATAATTCAGCTGGGGTATCTGAAAAATCCAAAGGCAATTTATCTGGTACAGTCTCTGTAATTCGATATTTTCCCTTTATTTCCAGCTCCTTCTGCTTATCCTGTATTATACCTGAAGATGTTAAGTTCATTTTCAACCGATTTTGATAAAATTCTTCCGCTCTTTCAACAGTATTTAGCTGGTATCTTTCTCCTTGATATCTCAATATGATACCAACTGGGGCGTCCCACCTAAATGGGATATTTCTCTTTTTTAACTCAGCCACCAGAAAACCAAATTTCTTCCTTTCCGTTAATATCTTAGGTGGGAGTTCTTTGTAAATCCAAATCTTTCTTCCATATAATTGCAAATTAGAATTGAAGGAATTTTGCACAATA
This sequence comes from Pantherophis guttatus, assembly GCF_059756535.1. NCBI lineage: Eukaryota > Metazoa > Chordata > Lepidosauria > Squamata > Colubridae > Pantherophis > Pantherophis guttatus. Next base: position 294,869,317 of record NC_142063.1, on the reverse strand, counting down.
TTATTCCTAATTTCTTTATCTGTAAAATAAATCACCACATCTCTAGGCAGTTGCCTTTGCTTAGCAATCCAGGAATTTATTCTGTAAACTCTGTCAATCCTACAAAACACGTCCTCAGGTTGAACCTTTAAAATCCCAGCTAGAATTTCAGAAGATATTTTCCTTAAATCATCTCTGTTATTTTCCTGCAAACCTCTCAGTCTTATCGCATATTCTGTAAAATTATATTGTACCATTAGAACTTCTCTTTCAATCCTCTGTTGCAGATTTTCTACGTTACCAGACTTTTGATCAGCCTCCATTTTAGGTTTTTCTTCTGAGCTATTATCCTGAGTGTTTATCAAATCATTTTCAATTTTTTGGATTCTATTGTCCAATTTATCTTGAGTTTCTTCCATTTTAGACTCTAGTAAATTAATATTTGTATCCAACTGTATCATAAATTCTGAAAAACCATTAACCACTTTTAAAATTTTTCGCTCCAAAAAATCAAACTTAGATTTCACCATTTCTTTAATTTCCTGCTTAAATTTTTCAAGATGCTGATTCACAATCTCATCCCTTCTTTCAATCTCCTCCAAGAGAAATTCTATTATATTGAAATCAGGTTTCTGAGACTGGAGAGTTAAAACTTGTTCCTTTAAATTGTTAGTGGGGGAATCCCCCCCCCACTACTTGTTTGTCTGACTTTATAAGTCTCAGTGCCATGTTTCCACCCAGGCAAGCTTTGTTAAAAGAAAAAAAAAAACAAGAAAAAAGACTTCTTTCCAATCAAGAACAATGTCAAGTCTCCGGGGAGAAAAAAGAGAGAAAAAAACACAGGAGCGAAGTTTTGTCTGCAAATGTAGCCAGTGGTGTTTATTCCGCTACATTGTAATAATAGAAAACGGAAGGACTTTCCCTTTCAGCCTCTTCTCCAGCCGCGGCAGACGCCATTTTAAAAAGCTTTTTTTTCCCCCTTTCCTTTCCTCTTCTCTCTTAAGTAGTTTTTTTGAAAAATAAGTAAAATACTTGCGATTCAGTATTACAGGTCCAGCTCACATTTTCTTTGAATAATCTGTTAAATTCGCAGGCTTGCTCTTGACGCCTGGCTCTGCATTAGCAGAGGTCTCCCAAAGCCCGGAGCAGCGGCTGGGGATATGGGGCATCTCATCCGCTCCGTCCCAAAAGTAAAAGAAAAACTTCTGGGACTATGCAGAGAGTTCTACCCACCCCTGCCGGCTCTATCTCCGTTTCCTCATGGAAACGGAGTTTTTTCGAGCCGCCATTCCGCTGTGAAGGCGGCTCTAACAGGCAATGGAAGCTGACGATCCCGAAGGAACATCTGGCGGCGGCCAGCAGCAAACCGGAAGCCCAAACTGGCTGACATTTTAATAGTTTAAAAAAAGGGTCACATACACAATATATATAGTATACAAAATAACAGAGTTGGAAGGGACTTTGAAGGTCTTCTAGTCCATCTTCCTGCTCAAACACGGAACCCTATACCATTCAAGACAAGTGGCTATCCAATCTCTTCTTTAAAACCTTCAGTGATAAACCCACAACTTCAGGAAGAAAGCCAGTGGTTAGTTGTTCTCCTTAGTTTTAAGTTGGATCTCTCCTTGATAAGTTTCCATCTGTTACTTCTTGTCCTGCCCTCAGGTGCTTTAGAGAATAGGTTGACCCCCTCTTCTCTGTGGCAGCCCATCAAATATTGGAAGACTGCTATCATGTTACTCTTAGTGCTTCCCTTCGTTACACAAGACATGCCACCCAGTCCCTACAACTGTTCATTGTATGCATTAACCTCTAGTTCCCCCCCAATCCTCTTCGTTGCTCTTCTCTACACTCTTTCTAGAGTCTCAACATGTAGATGATTTTGAAAGGTCTATCTCAAGGTGATGGCAGCAACATGTGCCATGCAGTCTTTATCTACATGTTGGATTTTTTAATTATTATTATTATTATTTGCGTTAATTTATATGCCGCCCTTCTCCGGAGACTCAGGGTGGCTTACAATGCATTAAGCAATACCTTTATACTTTTGTATATTTATACAAAGTCAGCTTATTGCCCCCACAATCTGGGTCCTCATTTCACCTATCTTTGAAAGGATGGAAGGCTGAGTAAACCTTGAGCCTGGTGAGATTTGAACTTGCAGTAATTGCAAGCAGCAGATGTTAATAACAGTGCTTTAGTCCACTGTACTACAGGCTCTTGTCAGATTATCAACCTGAAATTAATAAAGCCATTGGAGAACCAGTTTAATATAGTAGTTAAGATATCAGGCAGAAACTAAGAGACTGTTGAATTCTAGTTCTACTTTAGACATAAAGCCAGCTGGGTGACCTTGGGTCATTCACTCACTTTCAGCCCTAGGAAAGAAGCAGTGGCAAACCACTTCTGAAAAATCTTGCCAAGGAAATTGCAAGGATTTGTCTGGCAGATGCCAATAGTGTAAAAACTGACTTGAAGGAACAAAAATAATACATTAGATATTATCCAAAAATCTAAGAAAAGAAATTTTTCTTTGATATTACAGTATTATCAGTTTAGACATACAAGAAAGGAAGATGGGAGGTCAGGAGGAAGATTGTTTGTGAAAAGCTAAAATAAAAAGATATATATAATGGAAAGAAAGATCCAAGTGCCATAATAGTATAAAATTTGTTCTATAGCATCAGATTCACAGTTTGTCTTTATTTGTTCATAGCTCTGGAGATATTCATCTATTAATCAGAAGGCTACTGCCATTTAACTTCCATTTATAGGTAACCAGTGTCGGTTCTTAGTAAATTCAGTCCTTAAAAGGTCATCTTTGGACGTGCCACTGTAACATCAAGCAGTAATAAGCTCTGTAAGCTCTGCTGAATTTTATTATTTTATAAATACTGTACTTATTGTATTTTTATGTTGCTATTTATTTCATTATATTGTTGTAGGAAAAATGACGGACTAGGACAAGCTCTTCAGTGCAGGAAAGAGTTTTTATTTGCGCAAAGGTTCAAACAGTCCGAAGACCCCAAAAGTTTGAACCAAGATGGATGATTTCAACCAGATATTTATACAGTATAAAGACAAAGTTATTACGAAGAGTACAACATTTCACACGTAGAAGTTACCCTTTAATCTATCTCTAGGAAAGACATAACAGCATGGTTCCCACAGGCTCAGGCTTTCAGCTCCGGAGCTCAAGACATAACAAAAGGAGATAAGAGGCTAGAAGACGCCTCAAGGGCAATAAGGAAGCAGCACCCCTTATCCAGGGATATGCATGACATTTGGGATGCAATAAACATTAAACAACAGAATGTATCTGTTTAGGGTCAGTTTGCCCTTCTACAATTCTGTACCTACGTCAAATACCGTTTGTCATTTCAGCACCTTGGCACGGGAGAGGCACTTCTGTCTTGACCAAAGATTTGGATTTCTAATATTTGAGTTTTATCCCAATATCGAATCTTAGCCTGGCTCATACCCCCCTTTGTGACTCATCTGTTTATCCAGACGAGTCACACCATAGGTCCTCTTCCTGCTGGAGCCGTTTGTAATCCCACGTAGCCATCACCTGAGCAGTTGTCTTACGTTCCACCAGCAAGGATAGACTTTTAGAGATAGTTTAACAAACAGAGGTAAAATACACGGGAGAAAAAGACACCCTTGCAGCTATTAATCCTACCAGGCCAAAGATGGCCTGCAGGCCAGGTAACTTTGGCCACCATCCTGAAAACATATCCTGTAAATTAAGGCCTTTCCAAGTCTGGACTGACACATGAGCTATTTTAACCATTTTGTCTATTATTTCCTTAATAACCTTTCCGCTTTCATCAACTTCTATACAGCAATTAGTCCACATACCCCTCCTTCCTTGGCTAACAAATAATCTAAAGCTAACCTATTCTGCATAATATATGTCCTTGATTTGACACTTTCCCTAGCTAATTGAGTAAGACCTTTTACAGTTTCGTTGGTGATGATTTCAACCACAACTTGCAGATGAATTAAACCGTTCAGAATGTATATAGGGGTCCGATAGCCATACATGCCATCTTCCGCCCATGTAGCCGGTCCATAAACCTCAATAATTCGTTCTGCAGGCCATTCTTCACTTCCCCAACTACGTTGGTTACCTCCAACCCTAACTTTCCTTATTGCTGATGTATCTACATGTCTTCTCTGTCTTAAATTTCCCACCTCATCATATACCGGGACACCTAACACCTGTCGGGTTTTAAGGGGAAGCAAAAAAAAAATCCTGGTCCAATTATTCCCAGGACCCAAGCTCCACACCAAGATTTTGGTAGAACCCCATATGCCATCTTACCACATATCCAGTATAGTCCATCAGGAGCCAGCCATTCAAGGGTCTGATTATCTGGATCCTTTAAAAAGGATAACCCGTTTACTTTAAACAGGGCCCTTTCATCAGTTCCCTCTGTGGCATTAGCTCCTGACCACCATACCTTACTTTCCCATTTTCCTGTACATATGAGGTTTCCCACCTGATGACAGCCTGGCACAATTTTTCTCCAAAAACAAACATTCCCTACCAGACTAGTAGTCAAGGTCCAGTCTCCATCCTTACCCTTATTATATGACAGATTACCTTTCTGATCCATTTCTAATATTTTGGAATAATTTAATTCCTTGAGCTTCCCACGGCCATTTTTCTCCCATGTTAGTTCCTCCACCAACAAAACAATTCGATACATTCAGAGTGTGGGCTATGTCTTCGGCTAATTTGACAAAGGTATTTGTTACATGACTAGGAATTTCAGGTATATGCAGCTTTTCCATTTCAGATAATATTACAAGGGTTCAGGATTTATTACCAAATAATATACTAGCACCTCCTCTATAATTTTCACGTCCCACTCTACCTTACAGCTTATACATAAAACACAATCAATACAGTGAGTGCAACAACAACACTCACACCCACAATTACAAAACCAACACATTTAAAGAAAATTCTCTTTTCCGTTCTTTTGCATCAAAAGGCAGCTTCCAGGGTGTCCTAAGCAGGGACTTCTTTCATCTGTAAGAGGTTCACACTCCGCAGCCGGTTGGGGAAATATTAGGAATCGGAACGACTGAGAAATCAAATGGGCCCTGGTTGTCCACAAAACCATTGCTTATATCTGTAAAACACAATAATCAATAAAGCTACTACCCCAATTACTCAAAGTGCCCACACCCAATTTGCCTCCCACATGGATCCGCAATGATCTCCAATCTCTTGTCAGGATCCAAGTTCCGGACCAATCCAAGAGAGCAGGTGCTCCATCCTCTTTTTAGCTTACAGCGGGTTACATCAGCAGATATACATCAAGGTAACCTATATATAGAATACAAAAGCTTTCTTTAAACATATTCAAATGTCAGTTTTGTTGGATGTTGTTCATCCACGGACACTTTCCAGCCAGTGTCAGCTGCTGCCTTGACTCATGTCCGATGGATCCATGATTTTGATTCTGCAATCTTAATAGCAAGTGGAGAAGTCATAATACCAATAAAAGATCCCTTCCATCTTCCACCTGGTCCCCAGGTTCAAATGAGTGACATTAAGTTACTAATCTAGGGGGTACTTATTCCATCACATATTGTTGGAATCTCTCAATTTGCTTATTAAGTTCTTGTACCATCTCCATATTCCAACCCCCCCCCCTTTATGACCTAAATCAGGCCACCTAACATACATATTTACCTTATTTTACCATATTTACATGGTCGGGTGGAATAAACCTCCAATACCTGTAAACAATCATACTCAGAAACAGACTCCGTATGCAACAAAGTTGCTGGATTTAATCGGTTAGACACCACCAGACACACCTGTGGATTCTCACTCCTAATTGCATGATATTTTGTCAGCCTTTGCCCACTAATCCACAAATGTCCCTTAGTATCCAACACAGACTGCTCCTCATGAGGGGAGTGCATGAGTATAGGACAAGAAAAAGTAAGTTTATTACAATTCTGAATCAATTCTGCACTTGCAGCCAGCACCTTCAAACAGTGGGGCCAGCTTTTCGGCCCCCTCCCCATCCAATTACAGCAAAAGCTAGCTAGTCCTAAAAAGCTTCTCAGTTGTCTTTTTGTTCAGGGTTCTACCAGCATTAGGACCGCCCTTTTCCTGCTCTGGTCCTAAAGCTCGATAACCCTTATATTGTATCCCAAATATCTAACTTTCCTTTTCACCAATTGAGCTTTCTTTCTTGCTACCCAATAACCACACTCTAGTAACAAATCTAACATCATCGTGTATTCATCTTAGTATTCTCCCATCATAAATCCTCTGTCAGTCCTGTTGATCCAAACATCATCAACATATTACAGTATTGTGTCTCCTGGTTGTTGAGGCACATAATACTGTAAGTCTCTAGCTACCGCTATTCCAAACAATGCGGGGGAGTTCTTAAATCCCCGAGACAGCCGAGTCCCAGTATATTGCATTTTCATTCCTGTGTAAGGATTCTCCCACTCAAAATGCAAACAGTGGCTGGCTTATGGGGTGAATGGGAATTGTAAAGAATGCATCCCTTAAATCAATAACAGAAAACCACTCAGCCCGGGGTGGAATTAAACTTAACAGGGTATATGGATTCAACACGGCCGGGTGTAAAGTTACCGTGCCCCGGGCTGTAAGACCCATCTAACTGTTTAATTGGGATAATTGGAGTATTCCAGGAGGACTAAATAAGCACCAAAAACCCCGCCTCCAAATCTCTGAATGCTTTCATAAATAGCACAAATAGCTTCCCCAAAAAACGGGACGCTGCCTCATACTCACAGACTCCACTCCAGGTTTTAGTTCCACCCCCACTGGAGGGTGGCGAGCTGCAAAACCCGGCAGGTTATCCTCAGCGCACATCAAACAACTTCCAAATCTCCTCCGGAGAATGCCTTATGGTCATTCTCTGACTATCTTCATCAAAAGAAATTGTTGCCCCTAATTTGCTCAGCATATCCCTGCCTAGCAATGGAATAGGGCACTCAGAAATGTACAAAAATTCATGCTGGATTTCAGCTTCCTTAAAATCACACATCTCTGATTTCAAGACCTGCCGCCCCATGGCTTGCCCTGATACCCCCTGGACCTGGATTTTACGTGATCCAGGAGCTGCAATTTACTTATTTACAACTGATCTACCTGCTCCTGTATCCACTAAAAATGTTGTCTGCTGGCCCCCTATCCTCATTGTAACCAACGGCTCAGGCGGGGGTTCTCCCAAGCCTGGTCCCCTTCAATCTGACCACACCATGTCTGCCAATCCAATACTCTCCCCTTCTTCCTGCAAACTGCCCACGCATCCCTGACCCAAAATCTGCTCTTCTCATCCCTCAACTTCTCACCATCTGTCTTGGGCATTCCTTTTCCCAAGTAATTCCTTTTTCCCAAATAATTTTATTTTTATACCACCCTTCTCCCAAAAGACTCAGGGCGGTGTACAGCCTATTTTGTTAAAAAAACAAGACAAACACCAGAAAGGAGAAAAAAAGTTTTAAAAGCATCTCTTTTCCTCTTTCTCCCCTTCAAAGGAAGGGGGGGGGAGAAAAACCCCCTTGCATCCCACTTCGCAGTTCTCCTACCAACAAACTAGCCTTTTTATTCATCCGTGCCTCCTGCTCTTTCTTCTCCACCTACAGCCCCCACAGCCTCCAAATCTTCCTCCTCTTCCTCATCATCATCATCCCCTCCCTCACTCTGACTGCTACCTCTAGGCGAATGACTCCCCCTGACTTTTGACTTCACGCCAGGATCACTCATACGCCTCTGATTTCCTCCTCCGCTCCCTCCAGCAGCCCCCTTACTTTTCCTGCCTGCTCAGATACACATAACCCAACTGTTTCAGCCCTACATTGCAATAAATCCTCAGCTTTTTTCAACAGGACTCTCACCCATTGATCAATATATTGAAATTGATCAGGATATTTATCCTGATTCACTACAATCATTCCCCACAACTTATCCACTGTTTCTTCCTTTAACCATCCCTGAGGGGGAGGGGGTCAGCCCATCTCCCTTTGTGGCCACACATATTTACATAAGAATTTTAATTGATCCTTTGATCCTTTCAGATAGGAAGGGTTGCTAAAATACTTGTCAAAACCTTTTAACATGCATGCCAACGGAGTATTTGGCACGCTCTGAACCCCATCCCTTCTACCACACTGCCGTCGACTCATAGCCCCGGAAACTCACAGCCACTAATGAGAAATGCGACGGCTTAACCACCCACACAACCTGACATGGACTTCATTAGGGTAGCCTACCCCGAGTCCGAGGGAGTGATCAATTCCCTCCTTCTGCTTTCAAATGAAGCAGGTACAATTCTTTTACAATATACTTACTTAAAACGTTCCCACTCCGTAGATTCCTGGCCAGGAATTTGTTCAGACCACCTTTCCTGTACCGCAGGGTTCTTGGACTCGATCAGAGCACCGTCGGGCCCACCGGGTTATCGCGGCTGTCTCCCAGAGATGTATCTCTGTGGCGCCTGGAGAATGTTCAGGAGCGACCTCCCGATGGTCCCGAGGGGTCAAAACGGTCCTCAGCGAAATATCGCCTTGTACCCAGTCCCGGCGGCGTCGCCAGCTGTTGTAGGAAAAATGACGGACTAGGACAAGCTCTTCAGTGCAGGAAAGAGTTTTTATTTGCGCAAAGGTTCAAACAGTCCGAAGACCCCAAAAGTTTGAACCAAGATGGATGATTTCAACCAGATATTTATACAGTATAAAGACAAAGTTATTACGAAGAGTACAACATTTCACACGTAGAAGTTACCCTTTAATCTATCTCTAGGAAAGACATAACAGCATGGTTCCCACAGGCTCAGGCTTTCAGCTCCGGAGCTCAAGACATAACAAAAGGAGATAAGAGGCTAGAAGACGCCTCAAGGGCAATAAGGAAGCAGCACCCCTTATCCAGGGATATGCATGACATTTGGGATGCAATAAACATTAAACAACAGAATGTATCTGTTTAGGGTCAGTTTGCCCTTCTACAATTCTGTACCTACGTCAAATACCGTTTGTCATTTCAGCACCTTGGCACGGGAGAGGCACTTCTGTCTTGACCAAAGATTTGGATTTCTAATATTTGAGTTTTATCCCAATATCGAATCTTAGCCTGGCTCAATATTTCCTCTAATGAATTATACACCTTAGCTTCAGTTAATTTTGTAATTTGTTCTGATATACACTTCTTTAGTCCAGTAAATGCTGACAATAAAATAATTCTATCAGTGTCTTTTTTTAAAAAAAAATGTAAACAAATAAAGGCATAGTTTGATGCCATTGTTTGATAATCTCCATTAGGGCTACACAAATTATTCAAAAAAATGTGTTCTCTGGAACACATTGGGATATGTACCGGCAGACCTCAACTTACAACCGTTTGCTTAGTTACTATTCAAAGTTACAACTACACTGAAAAAAGTGACCTATAGTTGTAATTTTCACACAACTGTTGCTGCATCCCCATGTGATGAAAATTTGAGCTCTTGGCAACTGGCATGTACCGTATTTTTCGCACTATAAGATGCACCAGACCATAAGACACACATTAATTTTAGAGGAGGTAAATAAGAAAAAAAAAAATCTGCCTCTGCCTCCAAGCATCCATCCGGTATTCATCTGGCTAGCGTCCTTGCAGCAAACAGCCTGGTCAGCTTCAGCATGTTATTGCAGTCCCAGCACATGGCTCATCAGGGCTCGGCTCTGTTGCGCCCACCACTGGTCAACAACTGAGCTGCTGCCACTGCCGGGGAACACTGGAACTTTTGCTGTCAAGCAGCTGATTGGCGTTGGATTGGCCTTCTAGAATACCGCCGATCAACTGTTCTAGATGGGAATCACCACTGCGTATCGCTGCTGTTTGCCGCCACTGCCGCTATTCAGGAGGCCAATCCAACTGCCGATCGGCAGCAAAGGCTCCAGTGTTCCCCAGCAGCAGCGGCAGGCAACAGTAAACACCACTGCACTAACCCCCTCCCCCCCCTCGCTCTATAAGATGCACAGACATTTCCACACACTTTTTGGGGGGCGGGGAAGTATGTCTTACAGTGCGAAAAATATGGTATTTACGACAGTTGTACTGTCCTGGGTCATGTGATCACCATTTGTAACCTTCCCAGACAGTTCCAACAAGCAAAGTCAATGGAGGAAACCAGATTTGCTTAATGATGGCATGATTCATTTAACAATTGCAGTGATTCGCTTAACAAATGAGGCAAACAGGTCATAAAATGGGGCAAAACTCATTTAACTGCCTTGCTTAGCAATTTTGGGCTCAGTTATGATTGCAAGTTGAGGACTATCTGTATCAAAGAAGTGATATGCCTAGGCAAACCCATTGCAGAGACAGTGAAGCACTCTGAAAAGCCTGGAAAATGTTACATCTGCTTTCATTGATCCAAAAATGATTTCTTTGAATATGTTACTATTATTTTGGAATATCTTTCTGAAAGAATTTTTATAGCGTTTGTCTTTATTTTGTTGTATTATTTCTGAATGCTGACATACAAATATCAAAGTAGGTAAAACATTCCAGGAAAACAATTCAGTATTAAAATTGCAGATGATGTGGGTAGAATATAGGGAAATATAGTCAGAAATGCTCATGAATTTAACAAAAAGCCAAGGAATGTTTGTGTGTGGGAGCATAATAGAAAGCAATTAAGCTTTATGGATTGTAATTCACTCAGCATGTAGTAAATTGGTTCATGAATTAAGCATTTTGATAGGAATTATAAGAAGTGGAATGGTAACACTATGGTATATCTGATGACAAAAGACTGCAGCAAAATTTTTCAGTTTTTGCAACATTACAGTTCTCTTTATCTGATGTGCAAAGTTCTGGTCAGCATGAAATATATTGTTGTTAGTTGCGAAGTTGTGTCCAACCCATTGCGACCCCATGGACAACTTTCCTCCAGGCCTTCCTGTCCTCTACTATCCCCCAAGACCATTTAAGCTCACACCGACTGCTTCAGTGACTCCATTCTCTGTCTTCCCCTTCTTATTTTGTCCTCAATCGTTCCCAGCGTTAGGCTCTTCTCCAGTGAGTCCTTCTTTCTCATTAAGTGGCCAAAGTATTTCAGTTTCATCTTCAGGATCTGGCCTTCTAAAGACCAGTCAGGGTTGATCTCCTCTAGGACTGACTGGTTTGATTGCCTTGCAGTCCAAGAGACTCACAGGAGTCTTCTCCAGCAGTATGCTGTCTAACTTTGCCATAGCTTTCCTCCCCAGGAGCAAGCGTCTTTTAATTTCTTGGCTGTAGTCCCCATGTGCTGGAGCCCAGGAAAATAAAAATCGTTCACTACCTCCATTTCTTCCCCATCTATTTGCCAGGAATTGAGAGGGCCGGGAGCCATGTTCTTAGTTTTCTTAATGTTGAGTTTCAAGCCAACTTTTGCACTCTCCTCCTTCACCTGCATCAGAAGGCTCTTTAGTTCCTCTTCACTTTCTGCCATTAGAGTGGTATCATCTGCATATCTGAGGTTGTTGATATTTCTCCCAGCAATCTTAATTCCAACTTGTGATTCATGTAGTCCCGCCTTTCTCATGATGTGCCTTGTATATCAGTTAAGTAGGCAGGGTAACAGTATACAGCCATGCCGGACTCCTTTCCCAATTTTGAACCAATCAGTGGTTCTGTGTCCAGTTCTCACTGTTGCTTCTTGACCCGCATATAGGTTTCTCAAGAGACAAATAAGATGGTCTGGTACTCCCATCTTTTTGAGAACTTGCCACAATTTGTTGTGATCCACACAATTGAAGACTTTAATGTAGACAATGAAGAAGTAGTAGATGTTTTTCTGGAACTCCCTAGCTGTCTCCATGATCCAGCGTATGTTGGCAATTTGATCTCTAGTTTCTTTCTCTCCTCCCACTCCCTCCCTCTCTACACACACACACACACACACACACACACACAAATATGAAACATATAGTAAATGTCAAACTATCATAATGAAAAATAAAGCTATATTTAAAGTATTTTTCTGCATTGACATTGAGTAATATGTAATTCTACAGCAAAGAGTAGAAATTTTGTGACAGTATTTACTATTCTGAATAGTTTACCATCATCAACAAATCTAGCCTTTCTCCTCATCCTCTAGAAACATTTTATTACATTCACTAACCATTTATATATCCAATATTTAGAGATATAGAATAAAATGTAAACCATTTGTTTGACATTAAGAAGAGGTAATTTTTGTAGATCCACTTCACTGGTTCCAGATTTCAGATATTTTATGCAGAGTATTTTTCTAGAGTGGAATTATGGTTTAGAATTTATTTTTGGTTGAGTCTTGCATATAGTCTGTTGGATTACTTTACCAATATTTATGTTAATCTCATTTTGCCTTCCTTCCAAAAACCATTTTATGCATGTTTAATGATTTTAATGATTTTTAGTGTATAAATTAAATAGGATTGATCTTTCTCAATCCATTTTGTTTCTATGGAAGCTCCAGCTGATATTGGGCTATGATTGCATAGTTCTGCTTTACCACTAGATGTCAGTGTAATACTATAATTTTGTGCATAATCTTCCCATCAAAAAACTTAAATATAATAACTTGTTCCTCTATATTCAGTTTTCCCATAAAAGGATGGCTAACCTCTGTTATGTTTGCTAAAATACATTCATTTAGAAATTTTTGTACTTAATTCCCTTGGGCTTATCTGAAACTAGTTGCATTATTACCTCTAAAGTGATTGTGAATAGTAGATTATTTTACTTTATTTTTGTCTGTATTAATAACTGCATTTGTAAGTGTAACAGTACTGGAAAGTGTTTTACATTCCTGGGTATTAAAATCAAATTTGGAGAACTTTGTACACTGTATTTAGGTACTGATATAAAAAAAATATGTGATATGTTTGTAAGATCAATCATATTGTTGTGTTTTTAGAATTCTAAGTTGTTTCAGAACATCATAAAAGTAGAATTCTAAGGAAGAAGCAGGATTCTATTTAGAATACAATAACTGCCTTATATTTATTTTTATGTATTTATCTATATTCTACCTTTATTACTTTTACAAATAATGAAAGCGATGAACATATCCAACACACCTTCTTCCTCCTATTTTCCCCACAAAGGCAACCCTGTCAGGTGTGTTGGGTTGAGAGTGAATGACTGGCCCAAAGTCATCCTCCTGGCTTTCATGGCTAAGGTGGGACTTTACCTTAGAGCAGGGATGTCAAACTCTCGGCTTGCAGGTCGGATGCGTCACGTGCTGGCCCCACCCCCACCCGGTTTAGCAAAGGGGGAAAAAGTCCCGATAGTTTGACACCCCTGCCTTAGAGTCTCCCATTTTCTAGTCTGATGCTTTAACCACTAGACCAAACTGGCTCTTTCTTGCTTTCCATTTACCTCTGTTGTCATTGCAAAAAAAATGAGGAAAGTACAATACTATGTATTTGTACTTATGCATATATTTCAGATGTGTTGAAATCTCAGTAGTTTGAGTCCTCGTTTCTAGGTTTCAGAAAAATAATATTTCAAAACTGTTTTATAGTTGTAAATCAGAAGCTGTCTTTTTTTAGCAAAGTGAGGAAAGGGTTAAAAAGAATACTTTTCTTTTACTTCAGAGTTTGCTCCAATATTTGAATTGTATTTAGTGAGGCGTATGGGTGCTGCTCAAGAGGACAGAACAGCTAGCTACTGGTTGCAGAACCAGTATAGTCTTCCAGAATCTTGCTTTGCTTTGAGACAGGTTTGATTGTACAATTAAAAACTTGCTATTAAAAAACTTGCTATTCATATCTGATTTGAAGACACTACAAGCTGATTGCAATTTGAAGGACGTTTTATTTGCTTTGGAAGGACAGCTGTCCTATCTTTTGATAATCTGCTTCTGTTCAGTGGAACATAGGACCTAGTTATCTTCGAGACCGCCTTCTACCACCGACGACCTCCCATCGACCCATGTGCTCCCACAGAGAGGGCCTCCTCGGGGTGCCATCAGCCAAGCAATGCAGGCTGGTGACCCCCAGGGGGAGGGCCTTCTCTGTGGGGGCTCCCACCCTCTGGAATCAGCTGCCCCCAGAGATAAGGAGAATCCAAGACCTCCGTGCCTTCCGCCGTGCCCTTAAAACTTTCCTTTTCCAACAAGCCGGGCTGGCCTAACAAATTTTTTAAACGATTTTAAATTTGTTTGTCTTTTTAAATTTTGGGCCAAATTGAGATATTTCCTTTTAATCTGTTCTTAATGTATTTATTATGTGTTTTTATTTGGCTGTACACCACCCTGAGTCCCTAGGGAGAAGGGCGGTATATAAATTTGAAGTAAAATAAAAAATAAAAAAAAATAAAACATGACTGAGATCAAAGAGCCAAGGACGTTGCTCTCCTTTCGTTTGCTTATTACAAAAAACTTGCTTGTTTTCTCTATTCTTCCTTAAATTCCCTCATGACTTTTGTTTGTTTTGTTATTATTTACATTAAAACCAGTTGTTTTAGTTTTGCTTCCTGTGTATGAAATTATAAACCTTTTAGCATCTCTGCCTTCTTTGTAATCTCTTGGGGTTTTTTGCATTCTTCTAAAAGTCCACTGAAAATAAGTTCCTCTGCTTTTCCCTCATTAGTATAAAAATATTCATTAACAGCTATGTGGAATTGATACCTTGTGGATTCTGAATTTATTTGATTCTTAAGGAATAATTTGAATGCTAATGTGTTTAACTTTCAAGTTGAAACATACTTGGTTCTTTTGTGAGATGATGGGTTCTATTTCCTCACAGAAGACCGGCAGAGCTCCAGCTATCTGCTACAAATAGAGTAACTGCAGGAACTGCCATCCCTTCTTTATTGCCAAAAAACTTGATCAAACTAGCACAGGGTAGTGATTTGTGTTACACTGGAAAGATCCAGGCTCAAGTACTTAACTGTGCCTTGCAAACAATTGGCAACCAGTGCCAATACTAACACAAATGTCATTTTAAATTGCTTAATAGTATGTTGTGAGGCAACTTTAACATCTTTTCTCTAGAAGTTCTTTCTAGTTCTCTTTCTTTGTTGATAGGTTTGCATTTAAACTGTAAGCTTTAGAGCAGAGCTTGTCCTACCTTTTTGTAGATGGTAAGCTTTTTGGCACATAAGGCATCTATTTAATTTTCTTAGCAACAATATGGAAATGTTTTGCCATTGTTTTCTTCCAGATATTTTTCCAACTTTCCAATCTACCGTATAATCATGGGATTTCCTGATTGTTTTCCATAGAAGTATTTATCAAGTTAAAACCCTACTTGGCTTTTCAAATTCAGCCAAGGTGTAATAACATAGATGGCATAAACAGTATTTATCCCGATAAACCTGATCGTCTAGTCCTCTTTCTGAAAATTAAATATTATGCCGTTTGATAGAAGAAAATTAGGTGTTCAGAATAAGGATTTAAAAGCCCCAGAAATTATTTTTATGTCTCTCAAGGAAATCAACTCCCGTTTCTTTCTTCCATATATAAATTCTTATTTACAAACTCATCTTTTTTATTTATTTGCTTTTAGTGTGTTTATCAGTCTGCATAACTCTGGGTGGTTCTTAAAATCTGCAATGAAGCAATAAAGTATTGGGAAGGAATAGATTTTCATGGTATGAAACATAGAAATTGATTCCTTCTTCATATCTTTTCAGACTGCAGTGAGGTAAAAAAAATTAGATAAATATGACAGAAGAAGAAAAGGACGATATTGAGAACCCAGGCTCCAAATTTGCCACATCTAGTTTAGTAAAAGAAAAAAATGATTTGCTTCTATAATTGAAATTAAATTGTTAACAGAAACAGATTCATATCCCATTACATAAACATGTTTTTGAAAACTATTCTCAGCCAAATCATTTTATGTATAAACAATGCCCAGTTTTGGATTATGGCTTAATTTTCTAACTAGTGGTTAAAAATCAAAAATACTATTTCAAGATGCCAAGTCTCTTCTACGATAACCAACTGACAAATAGGGGTGGGATTAGTGCAGAATTATAGAAATAAATGACTTGGATTACCTCTTTTTTATTTCGCAAAGAAGCGATACCATTATATAACAACCTTTTAGATCAGGGGTGTCAAACTCATGGCCCATGGGCCAGAGGCATCATGCACTGGCCATGCCCATCCCCGGTTTAGCGTGGAAGGGGGGAAAGTCATGATACGTCACGTGACAACAACATGATGACACAAGTTTGACTCCCCTATTTTAGATGTTTATTTCTGCTTAAACTGCTTTCAAGAAGGCAAAAAAGAATATTCAGTTGATAAACAAAATAGAACTGATCGTCTCCTATGCATCGATTTATCTTTGTTTAGTTATTTCTAAGCTTACTTGTTTTTTTGCAGATGTTTCATTACCCAATCAGTGCTAGCACTGATGTTACCTAGTTTGCGTAATGAAATGTCTGCAAAAAAACAAGCAAGTTCAGAGAGCACGAAGGACCCTTCATGTCAACCCTGAGCTACAAATATTCTCCTTTACTAGTTATTTCCAACTTTTATATTATGTCTGTCTCCACTAGAAAAAAAAAATAGAGACATTAGATATATATGAGTATTGTAAATTGACATGAAAGGGCTGCTGGAATACAGAAATCATGTTCAAAATGATGACTATGAAAAGAACTCTTTATTTACTAGGCAGTTGGGATGATGATTAAAATAAAGATTACTAATTGCATTAAAACTGCCATGATTTGATTTTCTTTAAAGGTTCTTTGTATGTGATCTATTTCTTCAGAATTTCAAATCCCCATTTTCTGTTAATGCTAAGAATCACATCAAAAATATCAATTTTTAATATGTCATTTTCATGGAAAATGTCCATTTTAAAATAGAACATTAAAGATTAATTATGGGATGAGGATTGTATTAAAAGAGCTTTGAGAAAGATTGTTTAGGAAGTTATCTAGTTCAAATCCCACCCTTAACCATGAAAACCAGTTTGGTGACTTTAGGCCTGTTATTCCCGCTCAGCCCAACTCACCTCAGAAATTGCTATTGTGGAGAAAATAGGCAGGAGTATTAGGTATGTTACTACTTTGTTTATTACACACATGCACACAAGGGTAAAAAAGTCTAATAATAATAATAAAGAAGCCTGTTGCATATTCACTATTTCAGATATCTTAAATTTTGTCTTGTATTTCCCATCTAGGTTTGTAAGAGAATGGATTTAGTCTGTCAGAGAATGCTAAACCAGGGATTTCTGAAAGTGGAAAGATACCATAACTTGTGCCAGAAACAGGTTAAAGCACAACTTCCAAGGTATGTGATCAACAAAACTGAAGGTCAGAGATAATGCAATCTAAAAATCTGTATGTATAGATGACATTCAAGAAAAACGTCCATACACAATCATATAGACAAATATTTAACAGATGAAATTATTTCCATCTTGTGGCAGAACCATTGTTATCACATGTAAACAGAATAGCAGGGAGAGGTACCACTTGCCTCTTTTGTGTGTGCCGAATGATTTGATGCTTGGCATTCTGAGCTTGGAATGTTTTGAAAGTGAACATCATTTTCTCCCTCTGTTCAGCCGAGATTGCTGCATTCTGCTTCAGAGTCCGTTCTTTAGTGATGACATTGCACATAATAAGCTATAATACAATTGTAAATGGTCCTGATTTTGAAGGTCTATATAGAGATTCAGATTTCATCATTCCCAGAGTTATTGGTTTGTTCATTATTTCATTAACCAAGGTTCATTATTTCATTAAAGGCTTTCTGAGAAAAGAAAATGACAAACATTTTGAAAAAAGATAAGCAGCATAAATGCACTTCTTAAATAAATAATACAGGAAAGATATAAAATGTAAAATTCACACATCCCGGAATAGAATAGACATTTAAACTAAGCATAAATTATAGCAATGCCAAAAGGTTGTTAGTATGGGCACTAGGCATGCCACCCAGAAGTGCTCCTAAGTACAATTGCTATCTGTGTCTCCAGTGACATGATTGGTTCCAGAACCATATGGGGTAGTTCAAAAGTGCAATCCCCCCCCCGATCAAATTGAGGACCATGTGTCCAAGGCAGACTATTTGTAGTGCTTAAGAGTAGGAGTAATTTTACTGATAGAGATTAACTTCAAAGTAATAATTTTTTGACTCTGAAAGTAATTAGGAACAGCCTGCCTCTGTAATTAGGAACAGCCTGTGGGTACTCATGAGTATTTGTCAAAAGTGACCTGAACATTCTTGCCCTGGTCAGGGGGCGGGACTAGAAGAGCTGCAAGATCTTTTCTAGCCCTTTGATTCTGTGATGGCTGGTGCACATTTATGAGGTGGTTGTTTGTACTGCTGCTATTGTTACTGTGCTGCTGCTGCTGCTGCTGCTACTACTACTTTTAAACCTTATATGCCACCTGACTAACAATGACTCTGGGTGGATCAAAACAAACAAACAAACAAATCAATAAAGATAAAAACAAAAGAAGGCAAGTGGGAACCTTGAGGGAAGCAAGGGGTCCCACTCTCACCAAACACTTGGGTGAACAGCCAGATCTTTATGGCTCTTCTAAACAATATCCATATCTTGGGAGGAACCTTGTTCCAGAGGACAGGTGCTGCTACAGAAAAGACATACTTCTGGTGTCCCAATGGGTGATGTTTCCTCAAAGGAACCCAAAGCGTGCCAACCCTGCAGGATCAAACCAGCCTGGCAGGTGCTATGGGAGACAGGCACTTAAGTGACCAGGCCCTGTACTCGGAGGGCTTTATAGCTTAATACTTTATAACAACTTACTAGTGGGAATCTGATCCCAAAGTACACTCTTAGATTTAAAAACTTCATATAATAATAGCTTCCTTTTTGTATAAAAAACATCCAGTATGCCATAGTATTTCTTTTTAAAATATGATTTGTATTCAGAGGCCTGATGTTGCAGTGTTTTGCTTGGGTGTCTAGTTCCCAGTCTCCTGTCTGCTTTTTCAGTTTTCTCCTCTTCTTGATTTATTGTTGTCAAGATCTATCAAAGCTCTTTCAATATATGTCTCCCTTTCTTCATTTACATGTAATTATCCATATTCTACTCAGTCTCCACAAAGCAATGTATGATGTAACAAACATAAAATGAATTTTAAACAGCATCATTAAAATATACTAACACTAGAAATACAGATAATTCTCGACTTACAACCCCAATTGAGCCCAAAATTTTGGTTGCTAAGCAAGATAGTTAAGTGAGTTTAGCCTCATTGTATGACTTTTTTTGCCACGGTTATTAAGCGAATTAGTACAATTGTTAAGTGAATCATGTTGTTAAGCAAATCTGCTTCCTCCATTGACTTAAGCTTGTTGAAAGCTGGTTATGAAAATTACAAATGGTGATTACATGTGTTAGGGTGTGTGTAAAAAGTATTTGTTGCTTGTGCAACGAGCAGAGCAGAAACACACAGGGAAGGAGATAAACGTGCAGCTCGTGTGAGAAAAATACTTTATTTACAAGATAATAAGCAGTCTCGGTGTAGGTAAAACAGTCCAAGGTCATAAACAGTAATATCAGTCCAGTAAGTATCTTCCCTTACCAAAGCAAACAGACTTTAGTAACTCTCGGTATACAGTACCATATAACAATCCAGTCTAACACCAATCAGCAGAAAGATGCAGGAAGCAACAGGAACAATCAGGAACAAAGAACGCTTCTCTGCGCTGCTTATGTATGCACTGTAGCCTAATTACAGGGTTCAGCAAACCCTGATTACGTGGCTCAGTTGTTTCTTAAAGAAACATATATATTGCCTGACCAACAAGTTAGGAGTAAGCTATAAGCTGAACCTAACATTCTCCCCATTGGGCAGGACAATATACACAATAGATACAGAAACAAAGATACACATCCAAATCATACATTGTACAGTGGTATCAGTTACATTTCAGATTCTTAATCCAAATCTTTCACAACAATTGGTGTGTTTAATGGCACCTTGCGCTTTGGTAAAATTATCAGCAATATTGTCCTCTGATGCGCAATATTCCAATGTAATCATGTTATCCTTAACACATTGCCGAACATTCAGATAACGTATATCAGTGTATTTAGTCCTTGTCTTTACAGCAAGATTCGTTGCCATTGTAATGGCTGCCTGGTTATCTTCATAAACCATAATAGGATAGTCCATTTTGAATCCAATATCTTCCATCAACTGTTTATAATAAATCAGTTCAGTACATGTAAGTGATAGACAAGAAAACTCCGCTTCCATGGTAGACAAACTGATGTGTTTCTGGCGAATTGATCTCCATCCAATCAGGCAATTATCCAACATGATTGCTATTCCAGACGTAGATTTTCTGGCAAAACTGGCATCAGCATATGCCTTTAACACCATATTGGCATTTGGTTCTAAATACATAGCAAAATGTAATGTTCTTTTAAGATATCTAAGAATACATTTTGCAGCTTGCCAATGCCTATCAGTAGGCTCTGAACTATATTGTGCTAGTTGATTAACACTAAAAGCTATATCAGGCCGTGTCCAGTTGCTCAGATACGACAAACTGCCTATTGATGATTGATACAGTTCTTTACTGAACTGTGGACTCTGCAAACTATCCTGCTGGAATTCTTGTGTCATAGGAGTCTTGGCAGGTTTACATAATTCCATCCCATATTTTTTCAACAATTTGCAGATTTTATTAGATTGTGAAATTTTAAATCCTCTAGATGTTTTCAGGATATCCACTCCTAGATAATGCCGTATATGTCCTAGATTTCTAAGTTTAAATTTTGTTTGCAACTGACCGATAATCTCTCTGGCCTCAGCGTCAGTTCTGGTAATTATGGCAATGTCGTCTGTAAAGAGTAACAAGAATGAAACACATCCATCCTGTTCTTTTTTAAACAGACATTTATCTGCTACGCCCTCATAGAACCCAATGTTATGTAATTCCTGCACTATACATTGGTTCCACTCGTAACCTGATTGCCTTAAACTATATAGGCTTTTTTGTAGCCTCCAACACTCAGTGCTATCCTGTGTATCATAACCAGGAGGTTTCTTCATATATATTGTATGCCTCAACGGAGCGTTCAAGTAAGCTGCACCCTAATCACTGTGCCACTTCGGCTTAAAGACATTCATACCATACTGAACTCCATTTTCTCCGACATACAGTTCATGGGGGAAGAAACAGCTAGGCAATTACCATTTTTAGATGTACTTGTCAACAGACAACAGGATGGAAGCCTAGAAACCACTGTATATCGCAAGGCCACCAACACCCCACGCATTCTGAATTTCAACTGCAACCATCCACTGTCACACAAAAAGAGTTACATCAGCAAGCCAAACAGCTAAAGAGCAGGTAGCTACATGAACAAGCAGTATCTACAATCATTCGTCACAAGATGTTTGCGTAACACGATGGGGAGAGAAAGGAAGAAACAAGGTACAAGACCAACCATATGGAACACCCTGCCATACATCAAAAACATTTCAGAAGCTGCAGAACGCAGCTTCCAAGATCTGCAAGTGAGCATCGCACACTGCCCAAAGGCTACCATACAAGGGCAAATTATGCATTGCAAAGATTGCTTGGAGGTGGAAGATACTTCCAATGTAATCTTCCGAATTCCCTGCATAGATTGCCCCTGTGTAGGATAGACAGGGAGGAAGCTACCACCAGATTGCAAGAACACAAGTGAGCAGTCGGATGAGGAGACCCAAACTCATTGGTAGCCTCACACAGCAATGTACAAGGACAGACATTCAACGTTGCAGCTACTAAGATTGTTGGACAAGCAGGCACAAAAAACAGCCAGGGAAGTGATTGAAGCCTGGGAAACAGGCCCCACCAACCTATCAAGTACATAGAAGGCAAGGGCTTGGCAGCACAAACAAATAACAGCTAATGACTTAAAAGCCAGCCATCAACATCTAAAAAGCCACTTACAAAAGGCACTATAAAGACCAATCACAGAACAGCATACACTCTGTTAGAAATAAGTTCCCTGAAGATGGGCTCCAGCATGAGTCCAAAAGCTCAGAAGACAAAATGTCTGGTACCGGTGACCAACCCATATTGTATCCTGCAACTAAACAAATTGTAAGTTGAAGACTACCTTGTACATGGCACCTAAAAAAGCATCAGGGTTGCATCTTAAAATATTTAGAACATTTTTCGTGTGTGTGTAAGTAAAATGAAAATAAGAATGCTAGGCATCTTAATACTGGCTTGTTGATATGTGTCAGTTGGGTACTGAGGGACAAGGATATAAGTTTTAGAAATACAGGGAAGAATTAATATGTGGATTTTAAGAACAAGCAATATTTTCTGTGACTGCATTATATGCATTATAATCAGGATGGAGTTGATTTAAATCACTAGTAAAAAGGCTTGATTTAAATCAACTCGATTTAAATCATAATTTTTAAAGAGCAACTGTCATCTCTGCTACTCCTTTGACCCACTGTTGACTTACCAATAGTCCCAGTCTTGCAGAATATACAGCCTCATGCGACATAACGAAGCTCCATTTCATGCTGAATAAACTAAATTCTTTATGTATCTTAAATAGAAAACTATCTTACGATAGATTTTTACCCCAAAAGTTTTTTATTAAAATAAATTCGATAAAAATAAAAAAAATCCGATTTAAATCAAAAAAATCTGATTTTTTTGATTTTTTTAAAAAAATCATTGATTTTTATCCACCCTGATTATAATTATCAAAATTAGAAAGTTTTAGATTCACCAACTTTTCTTCCAGGTTTACATCTACCTACCACCTATATCTACTTTAGAATTCTTTGCGTCTGTATTTAAATCCAGAATTTATAATTTTATACATATATATGTGTCTGTCTGTCTATGTCTGTGTGATACATAGATATATAGATATAGTCTATAGATATATAGACTACCATTCTGTAGGTTTTAGCTAGGTTTTAGCTTTGTGTTGTAACCAGAAATAAAACAATTTGTAATGTTTTGTGACAGAAAATTATGAAATGTTAAATTGTGTAGATAATTCAACAAAGCACTTTGCTTAAATCTCCCCTCTGGACCCATTCATGGAAGCAACTGTACCAAGTCTTTGGGGAGTTTTATTGTTTCATTGCTCTGAGGAGTGAAAAGCACCCTGAATGATTTGCATAAACCTAATCAGCAGCATCTGAAATTTGAAGTTAAGGTCCACACATAAAAAATAGATGTTCAGTATTTCTGAGCATTCGTTATATTAAGTAAGTAATGTTTTCTTATTTTTAAGAGCTTTTGGGTTGGCACATTTAAATAATTTATTGTATTAGCTATATATAACTTTTAATGCATTGTATTCAGCAGTATGGTTTATTATGAAGTGCTATTGATTATAGTTGATATTTAGGGGCCTCAAAGAATTATTAGTTGATCATAAATCTCAACTGATTGATTCATTATATGCATATGCATGATGCATCATTTGTTATATGCAAATGCATCATTCCATTTGGGAAAAAATGGTGCAGTAATATGTTACCTGTGTCATGCAAGAAGAATTCTTTTTCTGAGATGATAATTATTGTTTGAAAATTAGGAATTTTTTGTTTTGTAAAATTATGAATTTTATCTATTCTTGAAAAGTATTTCAAAAAAGAATACAGTTGGATCAAAATGGAAGCTGTTTTTAATTCAACTTTCTATTTTCAACAAAATAAAACAAATAGAATTGGGAATGCTGGACAGTTCTGATAATATATGAATTCTGATGTCACATTTTCTTTCACATCCTTTAACTCTGTAATTTTCTCTTCACAGCTATTATTTGAAGTATCACTAAATAATAGACCTGAATTTCTTTTTTAGACGGGAATCAGAAAGGAGAAATCATTCACTAGCTCGCCATGCAGATATTCTTGCTGCAGTAGAAACAAGGTTATCACTGCTAAACATGACATTTATGAAGTATGTGGATTCCAATCTCTGCTGCTTCATACCTGGAAAGGTAATGTTTAAAAAGGGCTATATTAAAAGTTAAGTAAATATAACTTAGCACTAAATTGTTTTGAGGATGTCAGTAACGAAGTTTAATGATCTCCTATTCAAATGTTGTGGCATTTGTTATTATCTATTCTTGTATAAGACTGCTTTTTCCTTTCTTATAACAAATGGGCTTACCTGGATGGAAAGTCATTAATCATGTAGTGTTTAAAGTAAAGAATGTATAAATATTGATTAAAATTGGTTTGCTTTCCAGATTTACTATGATATACTGTCCTCAGATTTACTATGCCTATAAATCAGATTAACATGCATGACCTTTAAATTGTTTTACAGATTATTTCTAGTACTTTTTCATTTGTTCTTAAATAATTAAAAAGTCGTTATAGAAAACCATATCCTTGTTGGAAAGTATGCTCATTTGATCTTGCTATAGCTAAGTCTCTATTTTTTCCATTTATTACTAGGTAATAGATGAAATTTATCGTGTGCTAAGATATGTAAACTCCACTAAAGCTCCTCAAAGAGCCCATGAAGTCCTTCAGGAGTTAAGGGACATTTCATCTATGGCAATGGAATATTTTGATGAGAAGATTGTTCCAATTCTAAAAAGAAAATTGCCTGGTTCAGATGTATCAGGACGTCTTATGACAGCAGCTCCAGGTACTGCTTTGAGTGTCTTATTCTGTTCAGCCAATAGGAAACTATACTAGTTTCATTGTTGAATTATTTGTTTACTCAATATAAAAATTGGCTTACTGCAGAGACTTTATGGCAAAAACAAAATGCATTTTCAAATGTTCTTGAGATGATTTCTTCTTGTGTATACTCAAGTGTTCTTTAAAAGTGACAGAAACACTTTAATGAACTTATGCAGAACATGTCTATACTGGTATTTTCCCAATCACTTTAATAAGCACCTGTCCAGCATACAAAAATAATTAATAATTTGGGGGGAAGCAGAAATATAACCAATTTTAATTAATTAGTAATTTTATATACAAAAATAAGTTCCCCATACAGAGTGTTAATTAAATGAGGCTGAAGAATAAATGTAAGAAGCCAAAGAGAACTTTAAAAATATGGCTTGGTTTGATTTAAAAGGGCTTGGTTGGATTAAGAATTGTTCAGGGCTTTTAATTAATTTAGTCTGACTAGGCTTCCAGTTAGAATTAGTAACACAAATTGGGTTTAGAGTCCCAGAATTTTGGGAGTTAAAACATAGCTTAAAGTTGCCAGGTTTCAAAAACACTGCTTTAGACAATGTATTTGTAGAGTGAAGAATCCATTCTGGGAAGTAGTTTGAGAAGATGGATTTTGGGAAATTCCATAAAAGATTACCGTGTTTTTCAGAGTATAAGACACACTGGAGTATAAGACGCACCTACCTTTTTTGGTAAGGAAAAGAAGAAAAAGAGATTTGCCTCTGCCTCTGAGCAATTTTGCCTTGTGGCAGCAAACAGCCTGTTTTACTTTCATTTTCGTTTTCAGCATAGCTTGATTAACACAAGAAAAAAACAAATCTGCTCCAGCAATTTACTTCTTTGCAGCAAGCAGCAGAGCCTTGTGCAAAACAGCTGAGAGCAAATTAGCTGAAAGTCAGGAGGCCGATCCAATCAACTTGTGCTAATTAGGCTGTGCTGAATCTGAAAGAGGCTGTTTTTTCTTGCTGTTTGCTTGCAAGGAGGTAACTGCTGCGAGGCAGAGGCCAAAGGGTGGGGGCCAGTGGGTGGGCAGGGCTACAATCGGTGTATAAGATGCACCTAAATTTTCACCCCCTTTTAGGGGGGAAAAGGTGCGTCTTATACTCTGAAAAATACAGTATTTTCAATTGAAAAGAAGCAAAATTATATTTGCAGTGACAGGGAGAACAGGAGAATGGATTATTAGTAATTTATATAGACTTTTGGAAATGATATGTAAAATAGTTATGACCTTGTTCTGAGCTCTTCTGAGAAAAGATCCAGATAGCTATACAATTAGGTATCCATATGACCAAAAAAATTGAAGGGATCATAGAAGCAGTAATGAAATTAATGCTCACAATGAGGACATGGTGAACTAAATATCCCTGAAGGAGTGGAAATAGTAGTATGGCAGAGACCAGTGAAATCTCTCTGGAGAAAAGAGGGATTGTGAGATTGCCCACATAAACTTTGAGCAACTATCCCTCACAAGTAGATTGCAAGAAGTGAGGTTTCTGTGATCCACTAATGAGCTGAAAGGCTGGGAGTTGCAAGATATCAATTAAATTCATAGTTGTATGGTAGCCTATGTTTTTAAATCAGTCTTGGAATTATTACTTTACTGCTTTTCATATAGAACCTTTTTTCAATCCTTAATGAAAAAAATTGAAGTACAAGTTTAAGCGCTTAAAAAAATCCTTGTTTTGGAAATAAACATCAAAAGATAACCGATTTTTGAAACTTATAAATAGACTTAGTGTCCAGGTGGATTTGAAACAAGACTTTGAAATTAATAAAAAGAATCCTTCGCATGGGAAATGGCTGTTGCTTTGAATTTTAAGGAGCTGGGGAGATAATACAGGACTTTGAAGGATGGACACTACAGGCAGCCAGAAGAAATAAAATATAACAATTAAAAGAGAAGATTGCTTAACTTTTGACTTTTGAACAGTATGGAGCAAAATATTTTAACATTGGCTGTATTGAAGGATAATTGTGAAAAATGGACTCAAATTAATTTTAAGAATCTCTACCATTGTAGG
Organism: Pantherophis guttatus; assembly: GCF_059756535.1. NCBI lineage: Eukaryota > Metazoa > Chordata > Lepidosauria > Squamata > Colubridae > Pantherophis > Pantherophis guttatus. The sequence goes on along the minus strand of NC_142063.1, from coordinate 294,842,670 downwards.
TAAATTATATATAAATGATGTTATGGAAGAAGAACAAGTTTAACTGAACAAAACTGAAATAGAAGTGAACATGAATTAAAAATGACAATCTAAAAGAATGATCTGGAAAAAGATGTTGTACCAGATATACAAAAGAAATTGGCTAACAGTTTAATAATGAAAAGGGACATGAGACACCAGACAAAAAAACCAGCTGTTAATAATGAAAAAGATATACAAATAAGAAATCAGAAGAGTGACTTGGATAATTTTTCTATATTGGACTTACAAATGAGACCTGTTAAACCTGTTGAAGTTTGAAAGATTTGGAGAGAAGGAATAAAGAATAAAAAGGAAATCAAGTGCCAGGATATTATATGAAAGGATTAAAGACCATGTTTGTTAAAAGTAAAAGGAAGGAATATAAAGTTGATTTATTTGATCAAAGTTAAACTTGATGTTGCTATTTCTGATCACCCTTAATATACTTCTGCTGACCAGGACTGAATGATAAGATTTTAAATTTGTTTATAGATAAAAAGATGAGGTATAGAATTTCCTCACAACATTTGGCAGATCCTGCTCTCTTGCTTTTTATTTCCTGTTGGGATTAAGCAAGAGGATCATTAGCTTGGCTAGTCCATAAAGTGCAGTTAGACTAAATAAATACTATATTTTACTCACTCACCTCAAAATGTTTCCTTGTGATCATAGTTCCAGCTTTTCTGGGACAAGGGCTCCTTTGTAGTTGTATTTTCACGAGGTAAAATTTCTTACTCCTCTCTGTCTTTCTGAAAAGTTCCAGGAAAAGAATTTTAGGGTTTAAGTGAAACACAAATTACCATATTTTTTGGAGTACAAGACGCACTGGAGTATAAGACGCACCTTAGTTTTAGGGAAGAAAATAGGAAAAAAAAATTCTGCCTACCAGGTACCGTCCTTAGTCTTGTCAGCTCCAGCACATTAGTTCGCTGGTTTTGAGTGCGTGTGTGCGCTGGGTGGAGCACGGGCTTCACTCGCTAGCACCTCATAAGGGCTGAAAACAGCTTCTAAAACATAGCTGATCGTTGGAGAGAAAAGCAATGAGAAAAACAGGCAAGAAGCTCGGAAGATCGCTTCACTCGCTAGCGCCTCGTTAGGGTTGAAAAATAGCTTCGAAAAAGCTACATTTGGAGTATAAGATGCAACCAAATTTTCAGCCTCTTTTAAGGCTTATACTCCAAAAAATATTTTTGTTGAGGGTGGGAACCCTAATGAATGAAGTATTCTTATTTGTCTCCTTTTGCCTGCTTCCATGACAAATCAAAAACAATTTAATGAACTTCTGAATAATCTTTCCAAAATACATGGCAGTCAGTTATTAACTACTATAAAAACAGAATTCAGCCTAGCTAATATATTAGCTCTAATAGAAAACTTTAACATATATCAATGCCATAGAACTTAGTTTGATAAATTAGGAAAGTGTTTGCAATTCACTTTCTGAATAAGTGACTCCTATTAATATAGCACTATTACTTTTGATTCAAGATAGACATACTTTAGACCTCCACTGGTTGCATGATGTGGGTTAACAATAGAATATATTTTAAAATAAGATCACTAATGATTTTCATATAAAATCGTTAAGAGATATTTAGTTGATGAAGTTTAGAAAGTATAAAAGTTTAATTAATGTCCCCTTATGTTACTCATTGTTTATGCTTCATTGGTTTTTTTAAACAAATTACTGTTATTAATATAAAATGTACTTTTTGTCAAAAGATCTATTCCATATTTAGATTTAAATTAGATTTAAGGGAGATAACAAAATATTGCTAGTAATTAAATGAAAAAGGAAAGATTTAAAATTAATACTTTTGCAGTTTTTATTTTGTCTGTTTCAGTTCGAGAGTTCCAAATGCTTTGAAGTATTCTGAGTAGGATCTTTTCAGTAGAAAAGTTTGGCGTTCTGGACATTGAGAGATTAAATGCTTATTTACAGTACAAGAAAACCAATCAAAGAGAAAGGAATGTGAGCTAGATAGAATGTTTCAAATTTTCACAGTTCCAATCACATTTCCAGTAGCAGGACATCAATGCTGTACACTTTTGCACTTCATTACCTCCTTAGTTGTTACTCCAAATAGTTTCTCTGCAATTGGGATAACATTTAACCACAAAACTCTAGGGATGGGGATTGATTAGTGTTAGTACTATAAAAATTAGAATTTCATCAGTAATATAAAGTAGTACTTATTTTTGTAGAAGAGAGAGATAACCTCATTATTTGGCTACCACAAATGTTTTATGAAACCCCATGGGATTATGTATTCACGTATAAGCCAAATATACATGTCCCAGGATAATGTTGCAGGATCCAATCTGGATTGGTCACCAGGAGCAGAGATTTAGTCTTCCGAGCTTTCGGAATCATGCTGGAGCCCATCCTCAGAGAACTTCTCTCTCACCAGAAGGTGTTATGATGCTGATGTATTCACTTTGTAAATTTGATGTACAGTTTTTGAATTATGGGATTGAAAACAGATATTAAGCAGAAAACAATCTCTCTCTTCCTTTAGTTCCAGGTCCTTCTGCAGCTTTAACTACAATGCAACTCTTCTCCAAGCAAAACCCATCAAGGCAAGAGGTCACCAAACTTCAACAACAAATTAAAACTAATGGTGCAGGTGTGACTGTATTACGACGTGAAATTTCAGAGCTTCGCACCAAAGTGCAAGAGCAACAGAAACAACTCCAAGACCAGGATCAGAAACTGCTTGAGCAAACCCAAATCATAGGTGAGCAGAACGCCCGACTGGCAGAGCTTGAACGCAAATTGCGAGAAGTTATGGAAAGTGCAGTAGGAAATTCCTCCGGGTCAACACCAACTGAAGAGGCCCCTAGGAAACGGAAGAAGGCTACTGAATCAATAGGTTCACCTAGAAAGTCAAAACGCCTTCGAAATAATAAATAACTTTGGGATAAATGGCACTTCCAGGAGAACATACTGCTTTAATAGCTGAAGCGGGTTGTCTGGTCTGGATGCTGCAGTTTACAGCATATATCATCTAGGCTGCTGGGTTCTTCAGAATATCATAGCCTTGAACAACTTTCTCTCATTGCTGAGACATTACTTCACAACCCACCCAACAATCCCATTTCAGTTTGAGTGGGTCTGTTGCACAGGACAATTATACTTTGTCACAAATTTGTACCCACCAAGACCTAGTATATCATGTCCTTAAAAGTTTGCTTTCATTTTCTATGCAGAAAATGAGTATTCAAATGAAACCTACGTTTTTTTCAACAATTTCCTTAAATTAGTATTTCAAAATAAATTCAGGCTTAGTCATTGATAAAGTTAGAAATGATTAAACAACAGATGTCCTGTTGTCTTGAAAATACCCACTTTTAAACAATTGGGTGGGGGTGGGATGGGGGAGGCTGACTTTTTGTTGCAAGTGACCTTGTTTAGAACATCTGAAAAGTAGTTTATATGTGTGAGAGTCTACATAACAAGTAAGCTTAAGTATTGGCTATATATATTTTTGTAAATTTAACCAGCAAGGGATATCTCAGTCTAGTTTCCACAAATGCATACCCTACTTCTAAGCATTAGGAGCCATATTTTTTATCTTGCATGGAGAGATGCATGCATTGCTTAGTCAGCTTGGTAAAAGCATTTGCCTGGAATCACTGTTGAACAGTTGGCCTCTCCTATCTTTTGAAAGAACATGTGTTGGTTCCTCACCCATGACTGCATATATTTTGAACACAGCTTTTCTTATCTTTGGAGCTAGTTTGCCTGAATGCTACAAGGGAATATATAAGCCAAGCTATTTTGCTGCTTCTGCTTGCTTGTTGACTTAAAGCAGATTGCACGGTTTGGCTCCTTTTGCTCGTGGGTTTCTGATTATACATTACTGGTCCTGATTCAGTGATTGAAAGATCATTAAACTGGACATAATTTATTTGTTAATAGAGTACACAGGCTTGCCGAGTCATCATCCAAGTTTTATGTGTGTTGAGAAAAAGATCTTACTGTTATGTGGAAAGAACTCTCTGTAATCCTGTGTTCTAGCTGTCATTATCATAAAAAATACCTTGTTCAGATTTTAAAATAATTTGTTTTGCACCCCTTCTGTTTTGAAATTGAACTGGAAAAGCATGTTTTGCACTGTACAGTCTCTGGATTTGTCACTTTTAACAGCTTTCAAGTTATAATGTACAGTGTTTCCCAGTTATGTTTCTTTCTGAACCTGCAACAAATATTGTTATCCATGTTTTAATTTGATATTACTAAATAATGTAATTCTATTGCTTGACTGTTACATTTTGCCCTCAACCTGCTATAATTAATTTAGCTTTTTGATAATGTTGAAATTTGAAATGGGAATGGAAAAATGGATCTGATTGGTTACTCAAAAAGCTCTTCTTATGCGTTAATATTCTTAAAGTACCTGGGTTTAAAACAGATGGATTACTCATTTTTATTTGTCAATTAGATGAAAAAAGCTTTGCCAAGGATTTTTCTTGACTCTTTCTTTTAAAAAATCTGTTAATTTTAAATTTGGAATATGTATTCCCTAAAACAAAGTACTGCAAATTGTTGTCAAGAGTTTGGAGTGTTTAATTTTTTAAAAAAATTATATTGTTTTGCTACCTTAAGGCCATTTTGCAATGTGTATTTGTTTAATTTTAAATGGGAGCAGGCTATGTATCTTACCAGTGGGCATACCCTGAATTATTTCAGATAATATAATAATTTTGAAACATTCACTTGAGCATTTCTTAATTGATACATCTCAGTATATCACAAATTAGCAGTGGTATATTTAATTTTTAATTTATAAAGAATAATATGAATACAGTATTTTGAAAGTGAATATGTTCCTCTATACATCCACTGTTCATGCATTTTGATATTTATTTTTGTTTCATGGACTAGTCACGTCTCACAAGATATAGCGATGCCTTCAACCTGGATATCTTCTAGAGCAGTGTTCCTCAACCTTGGTAGCTTGAAGATGGGTAGCACTGGCTGGGGGATTCTGGCAGTTGAAGTCCACCCATCTTCAAGCTACCAAGGTTGAGAAACACTGCTCTAGAGAGTTATATTCATTGAGGAGGGAGGGAGTCATCAGTAATAACACATTATCTCCTGAATTATAGACAGTATTTGCTCGGGAATGTCAATGGGAAGATGCTGGTGGGTTTGTTTTCCATTTGTGGGTTTACCCTGCACATTTTTCAACACACTGGAAATAGAATGCTAGACCAAGTGGACATCTGGACTAATTTATCAGAGTTGTGCTTTCACTTTCCATATTAGTGGTTCCTAAGGAAGGGGAGAAGTATATTATCTTCCCTGCCTTTTTCCACAGAATAAACAGTATTTGGTACAATGCAACATGCTGATATTAGGGCATAAAAAGGTAGTTGTTTCCCCCTTCTATGTGAGAGTAAGATCAAGTTCATGAGTTATTACTGGAAAGTATAGTATGTGTTTATATTTGAATACATGCTTGCAAATGTTACTTTCCTACATATGGACCTTACTCACAAACTTTAAGGTATTATAGTTGTTTGCTGAATTTAATTCCTGCATCACTGATTGGATCCACATAATTTTTACACAGATACTACTAAAAGCAATTTGAGTCCCAGCTGTCTCATGCAAACTGTTGATTGCAAGATACACATGAATTAGCCAAGGTTAAGTACAGAGTGTAGCCTGTTCAGAAAGAGAATAACAAATATGTTCATACAGATATAGGAAAAAAAACTTTCACTAGATTTCTACTGGTTTCCCCTATTTTAAACTTTACTATTCATATGGGGATTGAGAATTAGAAGTTGACAGAGCAAGGATAAAATTTGTCAACAGCCAATTTGAATTGTAACTGTTTTACAATTTTAAAATGGTAGAATTTTAAAATTGTACCAGAAATTGTACTGTGCTGCCAAAGGAAAAGATATCCCTTCTAAATTTAGTGGCCTTAAGTAAAAGATGGCTGTCTAGGAAGGAGTCTACATCATGTGAATTTATATATACAAAATAGCATAAAGTAGGTAAAATAAAAACGTGCAGCTTAAGAAGCTTTGTCAGCAAAATCAGGAAAAACTCTACATATTTGTTTGGGATACAACTAGCAAAAGAGCTAGCAGAAACCATGTTCTTTTACATGTGCTGTAGCAGTAAAGATGTTTAGGTGTCTAGATCTCAGATTTCCATGCAGAGTGATAGTGTTCTTTGATTGACTGCCATCAAGTTGATATTGACTCTTAGCAACAACATAGATCAGTGGTCTCCAACCTTTCCAGCTTGGCAGACCAGCAGAGGTGGCAAGGGTGGGGTGGGGAGAGGGGATAGTTTTGCATGCTATTTTCCACAAATGCAGCTTTACAAACACACACTTGCCCATCACTTTCACAGCCCGGTTCCGAACAGGCTGTGGCCCAACACTGGGCTGAGGACTGTGGGTTGGGGAATTCTGATAGCTTTTTTCCATGATCTTCATAGTTTAAACCTTGCTTTGTTACTTTTTTCAAAACCCTCTAAAGAAATGTTTTAAAATAGCCCAACTCAAATAAACGTGATGGGTACTGCCCAGCAACCAGAGGACATGCTCGTAGCCAAAAGAGCCCAAGGGAAACTTGCCAGATCCCATCTCCTGACTGCATCATTGCCAATATTACAAATGAAGCATCATATATAACATGATAAAAGACTTGTAAAACATGCAAAAACTGCAACAGCTAAGGAGAGATGCCTCCTCCCAGGTAGCCTGGGGATGAGAAAAGGAAAATTTTATGACATTCTATTGCGGGCATGTGGGCATGATTAGTGGGATGAGTCTTCAGACAATCCTATCACCAAGCATATATCTCTGAAATTTCTGTGGAAAAAAATCAATCTTGAGTGTGGCTCAATAATCATTACTGAATTTGAAATTTAGCAAATCTAGTATCAAAATAAGCGGTGAAGGCTCCTTGATCGTATTATCTTCTGGAAGATCTGAATCATTTGGGGGGGAAAAACACGGAATACATTTTTCAGAGAAGAGATTTCCTCTTGATTTAATAAAATGATCTTCCAATTAAGTTGCAACTTATTTGTTTATCACATGGCACACGGGTAAAACACAAAACAGAATATAAAATCTGATATTTTAACAAGAAGATTACAAATAATTTTTTACTTCATTAGTTTGCAGCCAGGGAATCAGTGAAATGTCCATTATGGGCTCTATTTTGACACTCGCACTATGTATTGGATAATTTGTTTTTTGACCCTATGATCACAATTAAACAATGGTATTTTGCCCCACTTATAGAGGGCATCTGCATATCTACCATGACCAGAGTGAATTCGGTTCAGTGTTCAGCCTCATATGGCATGGGGCTAGTCAAATTCAGGTAGTTTTTCCAAGATGTAGGAAATCTTCGACATTGCGGGGAACAGTTTTCGATTCAGTGTTATTTCCACAAGTTGTGAGTATCGAAATCATCTTTTACAAACGCTTTAGCAGTAGAGATGGCTGAGTGTCTAGATCACAATCTGTTTTACTCTAAGCAGGCTATGTCATTCAGTTTTGGCAGCTAGAAATTATCAACAATCTTCAGGTATTCTTGAAGGAGGGCCTTGTTTTCATCTTGCTTCCAGAGGTGGTATATGACACAACAGGAAACCAATATATGGGATTAGATCATCCCACTAATGATGCACATTGATTCATACAATTGGGAGTCAATGTGATGCCATTAATGCCAAGGCATGTTTTGCACACTGGAAAGAGGATGGCTGTAAATGCTTCATACTGATAATGTATATTATTGCTGCACATTATTTTTCATCAGAGTATGTCCTCAAAAACTTCATTTGAGTGACACCATCTTAAAGACATTCCTTCTTTTCTCAGTGATGGGAAAGCCTCTTTTAAAGTATCACAACAGACTTATAAATCATGGACAGGAGAGACTTCTAGGGAGGTAAAAAAAAGCCATAATGGCAGTCAAGGTGTCAACCTTTCCCCACTGACCCAAGACTGGCATGACTCCCACCCTACAAGAATTCTGCAAGTCTTTGAAAACAAGACTGTGTTTCCAAGCTTAGAATTAAGTTACCTGATGAGCCTCTGGCAGATTCTGTTTCATGTAACATTTGACCATCTCCCTCTCTCTCTCTCTCTCTCTCCCTCTCTCTCTCTCTCTCTGTCACATCTTTATCATTGCAGTCATTCAGTATGGATTGTTCTATGTAAAATCATCAGCACAGCCATGGTCTCATGATTTTTCATTTAGTGTCTGCTTTCCTTAATGACCAAGTTGCCCATTTCAATTGTAGTTGCTAAATGAGGACTACCTGAAGGAGCAAAAATACAAGCCTGTAATATTTTTTGTCATATCTTTAAAAAGTGGTGCTTTGTTTTTAGTTTTTTAAAATTATCCTGCCATTGCATGTAAATAAGAGATAAAATCACTATATATTGTGAAATATTTTAGATTTAGATTTTAGATTTTATTTGATTTATATACCGCCCTACTCCCGAAGGACTCAGGGCATTGAACAGCCACAGATAAAACACATAAATACAAAATTTAAAAGCAAAGTAAAACCAAATTTAAACAATTTGGCCCAAGACAGATTTAAAACACCCCAATAATTTAAAACAGATTAAAATTTACATTTTAAAAAGGGAAAAGGGGAAAAGATTAGGCCAGGCTAGCCTGATGGAATAAAAAGGTCTTAAGAGCACGGCGGAAGGTGCGCAGATTCGGGATCCTCCGTATCTCTGAGGGGAGCTCATTCCAGATAGTAGGTGCCCCCACAGAGAAGGCTCTCCCCCTGGGGGCCGCCAGTCGACATTGTTTGGCCGACGACACCTGGAGGAGCCCCTCTCTATGAGAGCGTACCAGCCTGTGGGAGGCTATTGGTGGCAGCAGGCGGTCCCATAGGTAACCAGGTCCTAAGCCATGGAACACTCTAAAGGTGGTAACCAAAACCTTGAAGCGCACTTGGAAGACCACTGGGAGCCAGTGCAGCTCATGCAGGAGAGGTGTTACATGGGAGCGCCATGTTGCTCCCATAACCACCCGCGTGGCCGCACTCTGAGCCAGTTGGAGCCTCCGGGTGCTCGTCAAGGGGAGCCCCATGTAGAGAGCGTTGCAATAGTCCAGGCAGGAAGTGACGAGGGCATGAGTGTCCATGAGTAAGAAGTCCCGATCCAGAAAGGGACGCAACTGGCGAATCAGACGAACCTGATGAAAAATCCTCCCGGTCACGGCCGTCAAATGCTCTTTGACGGCCTCTTTTCACAGCTGTGAATCCAGGAGGATGACCAAGTTGCGAGCCCTCTCCGTGGGGACCAACAATTTGCCCCCAATAGTCAGTGATGGCGCCAACTGACTATATTGGGATGTCGGATATATATATCTGTAGTGCTGCAATTTGTCAAGAATGTAAGAGGTTTCTGCTTGTTAATATACTATCAAGAAAGTGAATTTTCTTTCTGCTTGCTAGGAGAGGAAGCAGTTTGACTTTGAGCAAACCTTGGTATTATCACAATGTGACATTGAGACATTATGTGCTCTCACATATTGTGAAAAAGATGTCCAACATTTTTTATTAGTCTATGGAGAAGACCTTAGGGTGGATCAAATGGCATTAATATTAATATCCCGTACTTATGGAACCGCCTTCTGCCACCAATTGCCTCCCATCGGCCAGTTCGCTCCCACAGAGAGGGCCTCCTCAGGATGCTGTCAGCCAGACAATGTTGGCTGGCGACCCTCAGGGGGAGAGCCTTCTCTGTGGTGGCACCTACCCTCTGGAACAATCTACCCCCAGAGATACGAGTGATCCCAGACCTCCAGACTTTTCGTCGGGCCCTAAAAACCTATTTTTTTCAGTTAGCCGGGCTGTCCTGATTTTATGGTTGGTTTTAAAATTTGATATGGATTTTAATTGAAATGTTTTAAATTATGGGCCAAATTTATTTAATTATTTTAAACCTATTTTAACTTTTGTGTATAAATGTTTTATCTTGGCTGTTCACCGCCCTTAGTCCGAAAGGAGAAGGGCGGTATAGAAATCTGAAAAATAAATAAAAAATATTTGAGGTCAGGAAAATATTTATTTATTAGCCCCATATCCAATTTCCCCTCCCTGATAATCACCAAAGGCAACTCTATTAAAGTTGGTTGCACAGCCAGATGTTCAGACTGGATTTGACATTTTTATCCACCTATTGGATCCTTCCCAAGGATTTGAGATAGTCGGGTGTTGATGTTTTAGGTGTTAGAGATATCATCACAGGCCCAACCCCCTTCTCAGAGTTTTTGGGAAAAATAGAAAGAAGGACTGATATTGTGTCCAAATTGTGGTCTGTGATTTGTAATCATACTGTGCTTTGTGGGTTCATAATAAGACTGTCAGCCCATTTGTAACCTTAAAATCCTCTTTTGTATTAGAACTCTTGCTTAATCCAACACTTGGGACTACTCCTTCCAAACTGTTGACAATGTATTGAACCCTTAACTGGCCCTACTCTTCAGGGGGATTTCTACTCAGTCTGGCCCAAAGAAAACACTGGTATCTCTACCAGTTTAGCATTTTATATACAATTTAGGAAGAAAGCAATTTGTTATAGTGGTTAAGGGATCAGGCTAGAAACCAGGAGACTTGGCGTTCTGGTCCTGCCCTGGGCACAAAGCCAGCTGGGTGACCTTGGTCCTAGAAAGGAAACAATGGTAATGTCAGCTTTGAAAGCCACATTAGGCTGGAAGCTTCAATGCTGCCACCTTCTCATGTGTGGGAAAATAGGAGGGGGAATTTAGGAGAGAGGTTGTTAGTAGACATAATAGCATTCTTCCTGTCGGTCAAGGTCAGGGCGATCCAGCATCTGGAGAAGGAGTGGTCAGGGGCTGGGTCGAGATGGAACGGACATTGATTGGAGCATGTGATCGACTGGGGAGAAAGGGGATGGTTTTGGGAGCGTTGACTTACTGAAGGAAAACCCAGGCTTTTCAGATTCGGGCTTTCCCAGATGTGCCAGTTTGCCTATTCTAGTAAAGAGAACTTTGGAAAATGCTTGCTTCTGCGTCTTTACTTGGAGTTGGGGTTTTTCTGGAACGCTGACAGGCAAACAATTTTTGAAAAACCTTGCCAGACATGTTCAGGTTGTGCAGGTTATGCACTACACAGAGATGCCATATCTGAGGGGATGCCAGTAAAGCACAGAAAATCAACCATCTCTCTATTTCAGCCAAACAACAAACTGCAATTAGCAAATATTACGCATAGCCAGGCTTGCCACTGAGGAGTTTGTTTATTCAGCAAAGAGGGTGGGGGGATGCAGTGATATGCACATGTGTTTCCCATTTCCTTTATTCCAGGAGTACATTTTCTAAATTCTTATACTTAGTCACACATTCCACTTTTTTAAGTATGGCCTTGCCTTAAATTTTCAAGTTACATCTCTCTCTTTATTTTGAGTATGCTGTGTACTTAAGGAGGAGGGAATTTACAGTCTGTACTTTTTTTTAAATAACCAATTGTAAAACTAATTGAAAAATATTTAAACTAATTATCTAAGGTTTCGTTAGTGATTACAGAATTACATCCCAAATTTGGTAATTGATAGCAAAATTCAGCTTTCTACTCTCAGAAAAAGAAGGGAATAAAAGAGGAAAGAATGAAATGGAGAGGGAACCTCTTGAAAGCTTTCTGGTGTAGGCTGATGTTAAGTTCTCCCCCTTAAATTGCAAATTTCTTTACATTATTCCTAATTAAATATTATTCCTGTCTAATTCTTATTAAATAAACCCCACTCTGCAAAACTTAATTGTCTACTTATTTCCTCAGAGTTTCATCCTGTTGTCCCAAGGGAAAAAAAGAAACAAGTTGGGGGTGTCAGGGTGTCAATTAATCCCATTCTGCTTTTGGGTAATCACACCTTGATTTAGAGAAGTGGATCGAGACTTTTCCCTTGAAGCATACTTGAGAAAATAAACCCGAAGTTATGTTTTCTAAGAAAAACTCATTTATTTGTTATAAAGAAAATAAAACATCTCACTAGTCTAATTAATTACATCTTGGCAAAGCTTTCCCGGCCACCTCTTCTGGCCGGACCTCTTGGCAGGAGAACAAAGAAAGTTAGAAGAAGATGAAGGAATGTAGACATGCGCAGTTAGCTTACTGATAACAAACTTGGCAAGCTACGGTAAGTCTGAAAGTCCAAAAATATGAGCTCATCTGGTAAATACAAAAACGCAGTGACAGGGGTGCTATTGGTATGAGCTGTATTTGGTTCCAAAGAACAAGTAGATGTTTCCTATAGAAATGTCACTTTATTTTATTTATTTATTTTGTTGAGTACATATTCAACAAAATATATAAGTATAAGCATGAATTGAATACATAAAATGAATACAATTAAAGGGAACATTAGGACAGGACGGTAGGCACACTGGTTTTAACTTAATACAACATAGTTTTTCAGATAAAGAATGTTTCAGGCTGTAAAGAATATATGACAGTTCTCTCTAATCACTGCACAAAGATTTCCTGGCAAAGACTAATTTTCTTGTCTATAGGATATTGTCTATCTTATCTCCACCGCATGATGAGATGTCTCTAAGTAATTATTAGATACACTAATGTTATACCAACATTTTCTCCCTCAAATATTTCTTGGATATGTCCTCAATAAATTTTCTCCTTAGCTTGGAGATAGTTAGATGTCTGGTAGTTATTATATTAATAGGGAGGCGGAGGCAGAGGCACCCGTGGGAAGAAGAAGAAAAAAGTCAAGATGGTGATTGTGACTGTGCGCTGACAGCCTGGATGGCGTGAGCCTCAGCTGGGTTGTTTTCCTGGTGGGAGTGGCGAATAAGTCACGCTGGAGCTCTTGCTTCTTTCTGCAGAAATAGAGAGCTTCAGGCTTGGGACAGAGATTCAAATCAAGTGCCCTGGGTAAATGTTAACGTCTTGTATAAGATCTTTATACAAAACTTTTTTCTTTGTTTACTGTTGTGGCCCATCAATGGCCTGTGCAGATTGTAGCTGATTCTGACAGCGAGGAGGCTGATGTGGTGCTGCGCCAGCAGCCTGGGCAGCTGGTACTCGAGTCAGACAATGAGGAGGCTGGAGAAGATGTGGTGCCAGAGGCAGGGATTCAGCCAGGGCCTTCAGAAGCTCCTTTAAGTGAAGAGGACGAAGAGGAGGAGCCTCTTCTTGATGGACAGGCACACAGAGCTGCCAAAAGGCAGGAGTGGCTCCTCAGAAGGAGGTCTCCTAGAGAGTAAGGCTTGGGGCTAATTGGCCACTCCCTTAGCCTATTTAAGGAGGAATGCCGACTGAAGCAATTTGTAGGGAACAACTTTAGTTCATTCTCCTTCGCGTCTTTATTGTCTGCAAATTGCTTCTGGGGTTTCTGCCAACCTTAGTAAGATTGTGATTACTTTATCTTTGTAGGTTGTTAAGAAAGTTTAACAAAAGACTGAGTTATTTTAGTAAATTTAAGTTTTGTATAGACTTTGTGTATGCTGTGTTCTTTGGGGTCGGTAGCTGGGGCAGAACAGTTTATAACATGTTAATCTGTAGGATTTATTTCACAAGGTTAGTGTTTACATTTGGTTTATTAACATTTGTCCTTTTTGTTACAAGACTACAGTAGTTGTATTTAGTAAAAAACAACAAAATCTTCCTAATTCTATCATTGTCAGGAGTTTCCTGCTGCATGTCTATAGTTTGTCAGTTTCGCAAGGAAGATGAAAAAAGAGAAGGAAAGCCCCATGAGTAATTTAATCACTTTTTAACTTTTGGTAGCTTGTTTCTATATAATTTGATCCAATTCCTAGTTGACTTGGTGTTGAAAAAATTATTTGTGACCTTTTCTTCTGAATGGGATTCCTTTCCTATAGAAGTTATCACTTTTGCTCTCTCTAGGTTTTAAAAGGTACTTTCCCTGTTTGAAGGATTCTATTATTTTATATTCATCATTTTATATTGTTCGGCTATCATCAAGCTATCAGCCTGCCTGTTTCTTTAATGCATTGTGTGGGGAAAAAAGGGGGGAGAGGGGAAGGCTTCAATAGCATGAGTCCAGCTGCCATTTTGACTGTCAAGTCAAAGTCAAAAGTTACCTCCCTGCAGAAACCTTACAAAATAGTACAAAAATAAGTTTGGTATTTACATGCAATGTATTTTTCTGGATTGAAGGGTTATGTAACATGAAACATTGAAAATTTATTCTCCATTTTTGGATCCCTGATATTGAAGGAGTAAAACAAATTCTTGAACCAAAACCTCCAGCGCCCCTGAACTCAAAGTGAACTTGCTTAATAACTTGCTTAAACATTTGCAAATGCTGTCTCACAGATTATTTTAAATCAGAACTTGTGCTTTTAAATGGAAATCAAGAAGTAATTTACCACAAAAATTGACTACTCCCAACTTCCTCTTTATTGCTGCATATCTCACTATAAACAGAAAATCTAACCTAAATTAACCATAGATGACATCACTGCTGGTCAACATTTATTATAAGACTATATAAAGTTTGTTTGTACCCTCCACTGGGTAGATGGGTTCTCTGTGTGTTCAAATAAACTTGCTTCAAACAGATTGTGTGGTTTCCACTTGTAAATTGGGTCATGGGGAATCAATAACTTTAGGATTTTATAATCCAACGAGTTTCTATTTTAGAACATTATCAAATATACACTGTAAGAACTGAGCAGGTATTTTGACCTGTTAAATTGCTTTGTTCTGACAGTCTTGACCACAGAAACAGTTGTCTCAAAATAGCATGAGACCGAATCAGCAAAAACCCCATCCCTGTCTCTTTATGTTTAATCATTCACTCCTACACCAGTTGTGCAAAGATAAAAATCAAGAGTGACCTGATTTTGCTTCCCTTCACAAGTGCTGCCTAATCATTTGCTGCTTTGTTCTCAGTTTGCCTTTTCTTATTGACCATGATCCGGTTCCATGATCCAGTTCCCATATGTTTACAATACTTTCAACATGATTTAATTTGAATTGCATCACTGTAACCAAACCTTTTTTCCCCCTGGGTGGATAATTGGCTAAAAAAACAAAGCTGCATTTTTTTCTCCATTGATTAAAACAATAAGAAATTAGTAGTTCCATGGCCAATCAGAGGATGGCCTAAAGCAGGGGTATTAAACTGGTGGCCTGCAGCCCGGATGTGTTATGTGGATGCCACGCCCACGCAAGCTCCGCAAAAAAATGTCACATGACGGCAATGTGACACAGCGAGTTTGATACCCGTGGCCTAAAGGGTCATTTGCACTAGCTATAAATAGTAAACTACTCAAAAAAAATAAAGGAAACACAAGCAGAAGACATCCGAGATCTGAATGAATGAAATAGCCTTATTAAATACTTTGTTCTTTACAGACAGTAGTTTATACACTGCTCAAACAACTAAAGGGATCACAAAACTACTGTATGTAACGAACAAAGTATTTAATAAGGCTACTTCATTCATTCAGATCTCGGATCTGCTTGTCTTCTGCTTGTGTTCCCTTTATTTTTTTGAGCAGTGTATATAAAAGTTATTAGAGCTCAACACCAAGTGACATCAGGGGACTAAAGGAATAGTAGTGATAAAAATAAATATAATCCAGTCTGAAAATTTGGCTGTGACAGCCATATTTTAATTTATATCCCTTTATTATTTTTAAGAAATAACTCAAATTATTGGTGAACATATCCAGCACACTTCCTATTTTCCCCACAACCACCACCCTGTGAAATGGCCTGGGCTGTGAGGGACTGGCTCAGCTGGTTTTCATGGCTAAGGTGGGACTTGAAATCATGGTCTCCCACTTTCTAGCCTGGTGCCTTAACTACTAACTAGACCAAACTGGAGAGCCACTTTGTATTATCTATTATGCAATTATATTATGCAGGATTATGCCATGATAGTATAATATAGCTTGTAATAAGTGTAATATATGCATGCATCATTATTTATTAAACTTGTACTCTGCCCAACTTTAAACTCATACAGTCCATCTATATCTTGCTGTTGCCTTCTTCCAGAATATTTTTTTGGCTTCAGAGTTGAGCTTTACATCTTTGGGTTTCCTAGTAGTCTATCCAATACTGAACCTGCTTAGCTATTTTGGGGAGAGCGAAAAATGGGCCTACTGGGCCCACCGTGCCATCACGTGCCAAAAGCAGGGGGAGCATGAGGGGGGTCGGGGCGCATAGAATTATGGATGTGGGCACACGTGCGTGTGTGTCCCCCCCGCTTCCCCCCCCCCACTTTTGGCATGCGATGGCAAAAAGGTTAGCCATCCCTGACTTAGGATCCGCAATCTGGGCATCCGCGCGCCTCTTCTTGGAGACTCCAGTTGATATTAATGGGGGCGTCAGTATCAACATCCTAGAAGGGGACGGCGCTGGTTGCGGGCAAGGTTTTAAAGCGCCGCTCAGCCCAGCCCGTTGCCAAAACGCCGGGGTTAATTGGAGGCGGGTGGGGAGAGCGTGTCCGTCAGAAAGCCCGAAGGGAGCCTCGGGTGGCGGTCTCCCCGCCTTCAGTCAGTTACAGCGGGCGAGTTAAGGCGTCGAGAGGCTCGCCGCGCCGAAGCAGAAGCGAAAGTAGTTCTGTCTTAAGACTTTAGAAGGCGCGTGGAAGCATTTAAAGCATTTACATCTTGAATTGAACTCTGGGCGGCTCTCAACCAACAATTAAAAAAAACCAACCCTAATAATATCTCTCTCTTAAAACTAGTTATCTCAGGCCCGGACATGCTTTCCGTTTTCACCCTCCCCGCTACCTCTGCAATCTTTTTTTTTTTTTTATCCGCAGCATCATCATCAGGAGTGGCAAACCGCCCAGAGAGAATTTTCTGAGGCAAGATGTATGCACCTACGCGCGTAAGCGATTAATTGAAAAGCTTGCAAAGACAAATGTTATGCAATACATTTAAAGCATCTCATTTAAGAAAAAAAAAAAGAGACGTTATTAATATAGCCCTGAAAGTCAGCCGGGTCACGGGGAGCGAAAAGAGCGGCGTCTTCATTGCCTCCCTGAATTGTAAAAGAAATCGAGGCAGCTTTTCCGAGCGAGCGGAGGGGCGGGGGGGGGGGCGTCTGAACAAGCTCACTTCCGCGCCTCCGCCGCCCTCACTTTCCAATGGAAGCGGGCTCCCAGCATCCTTTCCTAGGTCTAGGCAGGCGATGACACCCGGTGGGCGCAGCCTGCAGAAGTCACAGGAATGGTAGGGTAAACGTTATTCACCACAAGATTCGGCAACGTAGAAATGAAACGCGCCTAACCTGAATGAGGGGGAGCGGAAGAAAAAAAAAAAAAAAGGACCACTTTGAATTTTGGGCCGTCCGGCCTCTCTCAAGAGGCGCTGTTTCCGTGACGTCACCCGCCCGCGGGAGCCAATGGGGCCGCGACGAAGAGGCGGCTGTCTGCTGAGGCCCGCCTTCCCTTCAATGTGAGAGCGAGAGTCAGCCGAGTAGCGGGCCGCCGCTTGTAGCTCGTGAGGATCGGGAGAAAGAACCTCCGGCAAGCCACGACCCGGTGGCGGCTTTTCCTCCGGCATGGGAAACTTTGTGGCAAGAGAAGACTTCGAGTGGGTCTACACCGACCAGCCTCACGCCGACCGCCGCAAGGAGATTTTGAGTGAGTCCGGGAGGAAGGGGGTGAGGGAGGGCTTTCCCCACCTCACCCGATTCCGGGGCTTGGGCCGCCTAAAGCCTCTTGTGAGGCAGGCGCTGCCGCGCTGCGCCAATGCCTTCTGTGGAGAAGGGAGCTCGTCCCGTCCGGCTGACGAGGAGGGGCGGCGGCGGCGTCTTATGTGAGGCCTTTCGTGGTGGGAGAGGCTGAAGCGACGGCGGGGAGGCAGGAGGGCGAGCAAAAACATCTGTGGGCTCAGTGAGTCACTTCCGAAGGAGATCTAGTACTACAATAGGCGTAGCTGGCTCTTCTCGACGCCCCGTCGACTGTCCCTGGGTTGATTTTGCCCCCTCCCCTTCTTTATTTATTTATTTAATTTTATTTATTTAATTTTATTTATTTGTCAAGCGTGTATGAGATAACAGATATAAGTATAAACATGCTTATGGATACGGATAAAATGGGGACATTAGGCACGTTGGTGCGCTTGATCCAAGTCGGTTAAATGCTAGTTTCTTCTTGGCCGGCGGTCACGTAGGACTTACTTCACGTGACATCTCAGCTGTGTGGGTTTTACCATGAACTCCCCAAAGAAAAGATTGGAACTCAAGTTCAGCTCCGGCTTTGCCTACCATCAGAGTTTATAATGCAAACACGTTTATTTGCTGATTGATTAGGCTGATACCCTGCCTATCTTTTAGGAATTCAGTTCGCCTCTCCCATTTTTTTCTGTACAACAGCAATCTTCTGAAGGAAGGTCAGCCTAAAGGGGGTGAAACTCAGAAAACTTCCATGGTTGAGTGTCAACTGGAACCTGGGTGTCTCTGATCCCAATCAACACTCCTTAATTATCCATTCATATTTTTTTCCCAGCCTTCTCCTAGATTGCACTCATTTTGCCCTTGGGCATTCCCGGGCTAGTGCAACACCTTAATCACTATGCTGGAACTCCACCTACTGCTTTTTAAAAAGTCCCTGTGTGTGTAGATGTGTCATTTGGAAATGTGATTTTAATATAAGATACGGGTATTTGCATCTACACAAATATAATGATTTCTAGCGTTATGTCTGGTTGTGAAAGCTGAACACTGATGAGTAGCCAGGAGATCAGTGAGCCAAGTAAAGGATGCCTGCTTTCTTGATGTGCTGATCATTCTTTATGCAAAAATGTAAGGGAAATAAAAATTTGTGTTTAACGCACAAATTTCTGAGGGAAATGGAAGATGGATATATAATATTAAAGAGAATGTTGTATTCATTCTTAAATAACTTGTAGGTTGAAAATAGTTGGAGTTAAATATTTATTCAGGTTGCCATCAAGAATTGAATCCAATTTGATGATGTCCAATATGCAGACTGACAGGACTTTTTAAATGTTTCACAATATTCCATGAAGTATTGAAAAATAAACTGTTCTATTTAAACAGTTTAAATTTGCCTTCCCTATGTCTTGGAGTTTAATTATTAATTTTTATTACATGTTTACATTAGTAAAAGACAGTTACAGAAATATAAGAGCCGCAGTGGCGCAATGACTAGAATGCAGTATTGCAGGCTACTACTGCTGCCTGCCTGCAATTTGGCAGTTCGAATCTCACCATGTTCAAGACTGATTCAGCATTCCATCCTTCCGAGGCTGGTAAAATGGGGACCCAGATTGTTGGGAGCAATATGCTTACTCTGTAAATCACTTAGAGCTGTAAAACACCGTAAAGAGGTATATAAAAATGCAGAAAAAGAACAAAGTTAAAAGGGAAAGAAGCAACTTCAATCCTTCTTTACAAACTTATTATTCCTCCCCTTTCCTTAACATTACAATAATTCCTTCATCCTCTTATTCAAACTTTTTTCAATAATCAAATTTAGAAATCAGCATAACACACAAACCACATCAAGAAAGCTTTCCAAAACATACTTGGTAAACCAAAAAACCTAGCAGCCCTAGAAAACAAAGAAACAGGAATTTACAGCATACAAGGTAAAGATTGCAACAGCCACTATGTAGGACAAACAGCCAGAAGACTAGCAAAACATGAACACCAATTAGCAATCCGAAGATATGATGAAAACTCTTTAATTTAACAACATATGGACAACTTAACCATAGTTTCAACTGGGAAACTGACCATCATAGGTCAAGCCAAGTCCAAAAATGTTAAAGTACCTGGAAGCCTGGCACTTTGACAAGCTGATCATCAATAAACATGTAGACATTAACATCTATTTACTGTGTAAAAGACAAAC
The DNA here is from genome assembly GCF_059756535.1 of Pantherophis guttatus. Taxonomy (NCBI): domain Eukaryota; kingdom Metazoa; phylum Chordata; class Lepidosauria; order Squamata; family Colubridae; genus Pantherophis; species Pantherophis guttatus. Next base: position 294,822,799 of record NC_142063.1, on the reverse strand, counting down.
TACAAGCCAAAAAAGGAACAGAGGGATAAAAATACCACCCCACCAGCAAGCAACACCCAGATGAGAATAGATTAACACCAAGATTAACATCAGACCAACAACCAAGAAGTGAACAATAACCCCAATCAAGGAACTACCAAACAAGCTAATAGTAAACAACCCAACCAAAGCACCTCCAAGACCACGCCCATCAACACTCACAAGGCAAAGGGGCTGCAAGAAACCCTTGAGCCACAGAGCAGAAGTCACAAGCATCCTGGGAAACCAAGCCACCTTGGCGCACTCCAACACTACATCGTTAGACTGTAGCTGCCCTAGTCCAACATTGGTGTGAACCACAGCCACAGCCATTCTCAGCATGGCGTGAGGTCACAACCGCTTCAGGAAACCCTAGCTCAGCCCACCTCTTCTGCCCTGCATTCCATCTCCTTAGCTCAGGGGTCTACAACCTTAAATGCTCAAAGAGCCATTAGGACCTGTTTCCCACAGAAAAGAAAACACCGAGTCACAAAACCTGGGTGGGCGTGGCCAACTTGATGTCACTCACTTCCACCCTAGCCACGCCTACTCAGCCAGTCACATAACCCCCTAGCCACGCCTACTCAGCCAGTCATTAGGGCTCCGGAACCGCAGGTTGCTGACCCCTGCCTTAGCTGATCTTTGCCATCTTCTCCCTCCCACTTCTGATGGGGTGTGCCCAATGTAGCCCTTTGCTGGCTCCCCCAGGTCTTGCAAAGAAATTGCTGCATATGATGTTGGGAGGAAAGTCTTGTATTAGCCTGCAAAGGTAAGAAAAAAGGCCGTAGATAGTGGAGTGCAGGAGGCCAAAAGAACTGAGATGGAAGGGACTTAGGTGGGGAGAGTTGAAGTACCCCTGCAGTCATAAATGTGGGCGGGTTGCCAAGTATCCAAACTTTGATCACATGATCACAAAGGTACTACAATGGCCATAACTTTGGGAACCGGGTGTAAGTGCCATTGATTAAGTGCTACTGTAAATTCAAAGTTGTTGAATGAATAGTTGAAGCTTGAGGGCTACCTGTAGTATGTAAATTTGTACTAACTCAACCGTTCTTTAATGTAATCATCTAACTTTTGAATTAGTTTTTATTGAAATTTCAATTCTGTTCAAACAGTCAGTTGATATCTATTCTCTTTTTTCAACAGGAAAACATCCAGAGATAAAAACCTTGATGAAACCAGACTACAATGTGATCTGGTTGGTTGTACTTATGGTGTTTGCACAACTTGTTGCTCTTTATCTAGTTAAAGATTTGGACTGGAAATGGGTTGTATTTTGGGCATATATATTTGGCAGCTGTCTCAACCATTCCATGACTTTGGCAATTCATGAGATTGCTCACAATAGTGCCTTCGGCAATTCTAGATCTTCCTGGAATCGATGGTTTGGAATATTTGCCAATCTCCCACTTGGTGTACCTTACTCCATATCATTCAAGAGATACCACATGGATCATCATCGTTATCTTGGTGCAGATGGAATTGATGTGGATATACCTGCCAATTTTGAAGGATGGTTTTTCTGTACTCGTTTTCGAAAACTCATGTGGATTATTCTACAGCCACTTTTTTATGCTGTTCGACCCCTCTGTATTAATCCCAAACCAATATCTCGATTAGAAATCATTAATTTATCAATTCAATTTGTCTTTGATGTTCTTGTATACTATTTCCTAGGAATAAAATCATTGTTCTATCTTCTGGCAGGAGTAATATTGGGGCTGGGCTTGCATCCTATTTCAGGACATTTCATAGCCGAACATTATATGTTTTTAAAGGGATATGAAACATACTCATACTATGGACCACTGAATAAACTTACCTTCAATGTTGGCTATCACAATGAACATCATGATTTTCCTAATATTCCTGGAATAAGTCTTCCACTGGTAAGTAAATATTAGTACATTTATTTTGTTTTTGCAGCTAAATGTTTAAAAGCCGATTTCATGAATATGCTATTTTATAGCCAATTAGATTCCTGCTGCAATTCAATATGTAGCATAGTCATAATACTTTGAAATTCATATAGGATGTCTGTATTTTCATTACAATTACTTACATACTAACCTACCATTACAACTACTAAGTGTTTAGAAAGGAATTATAAAAGTAAATGTTTAATGAACTAAACACAGTCACTGTTTCAAATATAGAATAGAATAGAAGAATAGAATTTCTTATTGGCCAAGTGTGATTGGACACACAAGGAATTTGTCTTGGTGTATATGCTCTCAGTGTACATAAAAGAAAAGATACGTTCATCAAGAATCATAAGGTACAACACTTAATGATAGCCATAGGGTACAAATAAGCAATCAAATCATATTAGGAAACAGTCAATATAAATCGTAAGGATACTAGTAACAAGTTACAGTCATACAGTCATAAGTGAGAGGAGATGGGTGATAGGAACGATGAGAAGATTAATAGAAATGCAGACTTAGTAACTAGTTTGACAGGTTGAGGGAATTATTTGTTTAGCAGAGTGATGGCATTTGGGAAAAAACTGTTCTTGTGTCTAGTTGTTCTGATGTGCAGTGCTCTATAGTTTCATTTTGAAGGTAGGAGTTGAAACAGTTTATGTCCAGGATGCGAAGGGTCTGTAAATATTTTCACAGCCCTCTTTTTGACTCGTGCAGTATACAGGTCCTCAATGGAATGCAGGTTGGTAGTAATTGTTTTTTCTGCAGTTCTAATTATCCTCTGAAGTCTGTGTCTGTCTTGTTGGGTTGCAGAACCAAACCAGGCAGTTGTAGAGGTGCACATGACAGACTCAATAATTCCTCTGTAGAATTGTCTCAGCAGCTCCTTGGGCAGTTTGAGCTTTCTGAGTTGGCGCAGAAAGAACATTCTTTGTTGTGCTTTTTTGATGATGTTTTTGATGTTAGGTGTCCATTTTAGGTCTTGCGATATGGTAGAACCTAGAAATTTGAAGGTCTCTTACTGATGATACTGTGTTGTCTAGTATTGTAAGAGATGGAAGGGTTTCTCCTAAGGTCTACCACCATTTCTATGGTCTTGTGTGTGTTCAGTTCCGGTCGCATCACGAGACTTGTTCCGGTCGCACCATGAGGCTAGTTGTTCAACCTCCCATCTGTATGCGGATTCTTCATCTCGAATGAGACCAATCACTGTTATGTCATCTGCGAACTTCAGTAGTTTAATAGATGGATCGTTAGAGATGCAGTCATTGGTATATAGAGAGAAGTGAGAAGAGCACATAGCCTTGGAGGGCTCCTGTGCTAATTGTACAGGTATCTGATGTGATTCTGCTTAGCTTCACCTGCTGCTTCCTGTTGGTTAGGAAGCTTATGATCCACTTACAAGTGTGTTCAGGTAGTTTAGCTTAGTTAGAAGAATATCTGGAATGATGGCATTGAATGCTGAACTGAAGTCTACAAAGAGGACCCTTGTGTAGGTCTTTGGAGATTCAAGATGTTATAGAATGTAATGCAGAGCTGTATTAATAGCATCATCTGTTGATCTATTTGCTCGGTATGCAAATTGCAAGGGGTCTAACAGCGGATCTATGATGGTTTTCAAGTGGGACAGCACTAGCCTTTCAAAGGTTTCCATGACTACAGATGTTAGAGCAACTGGTCTGTAGTTGTTCAGTTGCTTGATGGTGGGCTTCTTCGGCACTGGGATGATAGTAGAGCATTTGAAGCAAGAAAGAACATAGCACATCTCTAGCGATTTATTGAAGATTTGGGTGAAGATGGAGGCCAATTGGTCAGCACAGACTTTTAAGCAAGGAGTTATCTTGTCTGGGCCTGGAGCTTTTCCTGGCTTTTGTCTATGAAATCGGTCTTGCACTTCCTTTTCTGTGATCACTAGGGGTTGTGAACCCCTAGGGAGTCAGTTGTAGGAGGCTTGGCTGTTGTTGGTGTGTCTGACATGGAGGTTGTGGAGATAGGTGGCTATAGTTTCCTTTCAAACCTGCAGTAAAACACGTTCAGGTCATCTGCCAGTTATTGATTTCCTTCAGCTTGGGAAGGAGGTTTGCCGTAGCCAGTGATATTTTTAAGAGTTTTCCATATATTTGCTGGTTCATTTGTTGAGAATTGATTCTTTAGCTTTTCAGGGTAGCTTCTTTTTGCTGCTCTGATCTCCCTTGTTTATACATTTCTGGCCTGATTGTACAGCATTTTATCACCTTATTATATAATGCTTATTCAGAGCAGTAGCATATATTTAGCTAAGATTCTTTAACAGAGGATAAGGGATAATGATATCACATATCACCATTTGATGAAGTTCAGGTATTTTTGGCAAAGTAGACACTTCACAATCATTGATGTAAGAAAGGGATTTATAATTACTTCAGGGCAGATGCTTCCAAGCAGGCCTTAACTGAAAATATATACCGTATTTTCCGGCGTATAAGACGATTTTTTAACACATGAAAATCTTCTCAAAAGTCGGGGGTCGTCTTATACGCCGGGTGTCGTTCTCTTGTAACCAGGCAGACCAGCCCGAAAGGCTCTGACGAGCCTTAAATGGCTCTGGCGATCCAAGCTCTGACGATCCCAGCTGAGTTGCCTGCTAAACAGGCAATTCAGCTTGGATCGCCAGAGCCATGTAAAAGGAAAAAAGTTTTCCCCCTCCAGTTTGCTTACCTCAGCTGCTAGTCGCAACGCTTGCCTTGCTTCACTTGCCTGAATCCATTCCATCAGCAAGCAACTCCCTGCCTGCAATCAAGCAGGCAGGGAGTTGTGGTTTTCAACTCCGAGAATTCCTCAGCCAGCAAAACAAAGCTGGCTGAGAAATTCTGGGAGTTGAAGTCTACAAGTCTTAAAGTTGCCAAGGTTGGAGACCCCTGTTCTATTGGTTAAGTTTTTTTCCCCTTTGGGAGGTTTAAAAAAAATAGTTAATTGGGTTTTTTTTTAGTTGTTCTTTTTTAGACCTAGCCATTTAAAGTTTAGGAAGCTTTAAATTTAGTTTTCATATAAAAATAAAAATAAAATAAAATAATATTTGTGCAGCTTTCTGAGATTTAGTGTATTTCTGTAGTGTTTCACTCTAACTACACACACACACAAAATCTCACAAAGCTGTATGTGGAATTTTGTGTGTGTAAAGTGTGAAAGTTGGGTTTTTGGGCTTTTTGTGGCTGTGTGAGGTTCCTGCTTGTTGCAGGGGCCATTTTGGGTCTAAGCACAGCTGCTTTTACATTGTGGGTGAGCCAGTTGAGATTTTTTAATTTTTATTTGGTGTGCGTTGGAAGAGGGGTAGTCTTATACGGCGAGTATAGGCCAAACCCTATATTTTAACAAGAAAAGTTGGGGGTCGTCTTATATGCCCAGTCGTCTTATACGCCAGAAAATATGGTACATGTAGCCTGCAGTTCAAGTTTGCACAAAAAATGTTCTATAAAGTTAGCTAATATTTCAAATTTAACATAACTTCCACCATAGTGTTAATAAGTTGTCTTGTGTCAAGTCAATCATCAAGTTTAGTCTATTACACCATTTCTGTACACATACAGTGCTTGCTTCTTCTGTGGCTTCAGGAGACTTGTTTCAGATTTAAGACCTGTTAGATTTACAACAAACATATCATTGGGGTAAGAAGCAAACATAGGCTGTGCTGGCCCTCCAGAAAAGTTTGAAGAGAAAAGGGGTGAAGAGAAAAGAGTGATGAAATAGTTTGATATTGAAACACCGGTATTTACATTGATCATGGTTTTATGAAAGAATGATAAAGAGGAAGTGTACAAATCAAAAAGATTGATTTCCTTGCCTCAAAAGTATAAAATCTAGCTGCCACTTGGATATGTCACCTTCCTTAGAGAAAATGGGGATTTCTTGGCAGCTTGATAGCAAGAGAAATGATACCATTATATAATAACAAAGCTTGAAAAGTAATATAAAGTAGTCTAATAATTTCTCAAGAACATAGTTGCTATACCTGTTAGATTATGTTTCTGTTTTAAACTAATACCCCTTAGGGTTGTCCACCCCCCTCAAAAAAGATACCCTTTGCTGTTTTTAGTTTTTGCTAGATTTATGGTTTTATTTGAGAGCATTTTTTTCTCCTGTTGACGGCCTTAACAGTTTTATTAGCAGTTTGATTGAGGAGCTAGAGGAAATAAGTTTATACAGTTTGCCTTGCTGATTTTGAAAGAACAATTCATGCGATAGAAGAACATGGTGATCGAGCAGTGTCAAAATTTATAGGGCATAAATAAGGATATCTTGCCTAGATACTAGGACTATCCAGAGTTGTCATGGGTTGGGCAGCCATACAAGTCAAGCAAATAAATCCAAACTGAATAAACAGATGTGAGAATGAGCATTTCATTACATAAGATATTAGGACATGGAATATTTTATGGTGGAATAAACTGCCAAGATACTTCTTTTGGAAGAATTAGTGAAAATTATTTGAAATTAATCCATTGACAGTATTATACTTGCCAATTCTTTTAGCAAGAAATGTAAGGATAGTGTTTAAGGAATTTTTACACATTCAATTTCTATAGCTGTCTATCTTAAACAAGCAATTCTATTGGAAGGGATGTAACCGAATTGGAACATTATGGTTCATTGGTGGAAACCAGTTTTTAGGAAGATAAATAATCTGTATACCACCAGTTCTAGCAATACCTGAATTATGTCTTTTAAGTTTATACTGGTAATAGCAAAGATATCTATACCTCAGAAATAGAAGGTGATTGGTATTCAAGTGCTAGACTTTGGTACTCCAAAATTGCTAGAAATGATTTTAATAACACCAAGAAAACTCTTAATATTTATAACTGAAGTATATATATTAGGTACAACTTCTCTTTTAATGTAATATTTTTTGCTAAAAATTCTGAGTCAATTAAGAGACATTTGTTTCTAGTGCTGATAAAGGTTTTTTAAGAACAGATAATCATTTTTATGGGAAATGTAAAGGTGTCTTAAACTACAGTAGTTATATTTAGTACTCAAGTGATAAGAGAATTTCTTAATTTGTTCCCAGATGGGACACACTTGAAAGTGTTTCTTACTGGTTAGTTGATTCAGTTTGGGATTGGAATACACAGTTGTCTGTTGATGTGTATTCAGCATCATGCTTATGAGGCTTTGAAAATGAGTTTTTTGCATTTTTTAAAATTAAAGATGGAATACTGGATTAATACATATATACGTATCTTTTCAATTTTAGCTAAAGAAAATGGCTCCTGAATACTATGACCACTTACCACAATATAACTCTTGGATTAAAGTGCTTTATGATTTTGTGATGGATGATACTGTGAGCCCATATTCACGTGTGAAAAGACCTGTAAAAGGTGATGAGAAACAAGAGTAACCTTCTGACAAAAAATTTCTTCACAAACTCCAAAGGCGTGTCTTCGTGGTGGCTGGAACAAGATGTCACTTGATAAATAACTTGATGGCTTGTAATCTTGACCAAGGCTAAAATATGGATATATTGTTACATTTTTAAAAAGGTCTCTGAAAAATTAAAAACATTGATAGAATTAGAATGTTCCTTTTTTTCCATTTTTTTCTGACATAGTTCTGTGCATGTTATTAATACAGTAACTTGATTCTTTAAACTTAGTTGTTTAAATTTATACAATTTGTTTCAAGTATCTGCTGACTACAACTCCTACATATTTCTTATTTTACTAACTAAGTGTAATTATTAAATAAACTTCTAGTTAATATTAATTTTGATTTACATGGTATATTAAAATGTCTGGCTTCAGTCTCTTCCAAATACATGTATGTTATGGATTAGCATATGTAATGCTAATATAGCAGATAGACAGTATTGCATTATGATTATTTAAAAAGTATAAGCTCCTTAAAATATCAGTACTCTCTGACTCAAAATGAACGTGTTAGCTATTTGGAAACAATTCTATTACATTTAATTAAAATTAGCATACATCTATCAGAAGCTTGTCTTTGGAAAACAGTTTTTTATTCTGTGGAATAAATTCAACGATATGATAGCATATTTTGCGTTTATGAAAAAAAGAGTTTTTCTTCTCTTCTTCTACTTGAAGCCCCAGACAGAGCATGTCTTCTGATCTTATCTGGAGGATATCCAGAACCTTCAGAACATTTTGGTGTACAAGGGTAAGGTGAACTTGCAGGTAGTAGAATTTAATTTGGCAGCACTGTCATTGAGTAGGACACTTCTATTTTGAAAATATTGGTATGTTGCTACTCTGTGTAGAATATGAAGTGTGCAAATATATCATATGAAATAGGGATAGGAATTAAACTCATGTAAGAAAATTTTCTGAGTACTTGAATGGTATATACTAAATTTTATCAATACAACTATGCACAATCTTCTGGAAAATGTAGTAAAAATAAATATGGTGAAGCTAATTTTTTAATAGCTTCTAAAATCTTATTTATGGTGCTTCAGTATGTTTGGGAAGGGAGTGGCATAAAAATGTTTTACTATTACACCGAACCTTGAAATAGAAAGTATTGAAAGAGGCTAGATAGGCTAGAAGTGCTGCCAAAAGTTATGTATTTAACATAGTCATATCAACCTATTAAGATGCAATTCAGAGCGTGTATAGTGCACCCCACCTCATGCAAACATATTAGTGACAGGCAAAACATAACACTTTTGGTTTGATCACATTTTAAAGGAAAGATAAGTTGTAGATTACATTTTGATTTTTGAACACAAAATGGAGGTTCACAAGGTGACATATGTAATATAACAAATTGATTAGGAAAGCTGTTGTTTCCCAAGAACAGCAATACTGGATAAAGCCAAAGCCTGTTATAGGCCAACATTCTGCATCGTATTAATTACCACAAGTTACACAGTGTGTGAAGAACTGCTTTTTATCTTTTTTAATCTTTTTCCAATCAGCTTCATTAAATGACCCATGATCCTAGTGTCGTAAGAATGATTCTTGTCCACTTTTCTATGTCATGAATTATTTTATTCACCTTTGCCATGTTCTCAATCAACTTTGTTACGTTCAGGTTTTTCCCCTCTCTAAAGTACAGCAAACATTCCATCTTTTCTTACAGGGAAGATATTTAAGATCCCTGACATTATGGTGGCTCCCTTCTGCACTTTCCCTTATATCTTAAGGTCCATAACTGGACAGAGTTTTGCAGAAGTGGGCACATCATAGATACAGTATGTATAATGGCAGTACAATGTTGATATTTCTATATTCAATCCATTTCCTAATGATGTCTTGCATGGAATTTCCTTTTTCACAGCTGCTTTGTCTTGCTCACATTTTCACAAAGTTATCCACTATGACCCCAAGAACTTTTCTTAAGTTATGAGTAGCACAGACCACATCACATTATGTATTTTTTGTTTGCAGAAGTCATATAACTGCATCTGTCCATCTTTTGAATTTTTTATCAATAAACTCAAAATACATTTAATGCACAAAAATTAGCATAAAAATAAAGCATTTTATTTAGTAGCTTTAAAATATTTAGTTTTCAATTTGCCACCCATCTTGTGGTTCAGGCAACTGTAATTGGGAGGAGTAATGCTAAATTATAGTTGACTTTTATAATTGTTGCATTGATTGAACTGTAGGCAGAGATAGATTCTTAAGGGTGTAAAGTGACATCAAATATATTTTCTAATTTGTCAGCCAATATAAATACTTGTGTAGGAGAAAAATATATCTTAACAAACTGAAGGCTGCATTCTTTTCCCAAAGTCTTTTGGACATGATCAGGGTCAAACCCAGTTCATCACCTTCTCCAATCCTATCAAACCCAAACTGATCCTCCTCGCCTCCAGACAGTCCCTCTACAAGCCACCCAAACCATAGAATAGAAGCTGCCTCACCAGCAAATAGTGTAGCCCAAGGGCACTCTTAAACAAGGAAACTGAAACCTAAAAATTTCCTAAAGATCCATCCTCTCTCAGCTGATGGTTCCAATATTCCATCTCCTTTAACAATGAACTGAAAAGTCTGGTTCTGCCTAACAATAGAAACAGCTCCTGGTACACTGGTCAGCAAATCAGATCGCCAGACCTTCCTGCCTTGTAGCTCCCAACTTCTGTAAAAGAACTACTTTTCCATTGTTTGCAATACATGTTTTTTCTTCTCAGTTTTGGGTTCGTTATTTATTCGATCAAATCCATGATGCCTATACTCCTGGAGAGGGCAAATAGTCTCATAACTGCTACCAGCATCTGAAGTGAAGTTAATATGCTGTAGAAGTTTTGCAAATGATCCTTGATTTACCAGAATTCTATTGGTTATTTTGAGGAGGAAATATTTTCTTGCCTAGTTTCAACAGTGGTGCTATCTTTATATAAACAGAGCAAATCCCATTCCATTCTCGCAGTAAAGATGTTTACCTAGCTGGGTAACATTTGTAAGCAGGTGACGATGCTCAGAGAGCACCAGACTCCAAGGTGCTACATCATGGGTGTTAAACTCAATCACGTCACGTGACATTTTTTGCCTTTACAGAGCCGGGGTGGGCATGGCCTGCGCGTGACACATCTGGCCCGCAGGCCACCAGTTTGACACCCCTGTGCGACATTTCATTAAAATTCTTAACTAACATGAGCTCAAGAAATTAAGTGACCCATAGTTGGCAAAAGCAACTTCTAGCTGTTTAGCATTTAAAAAGGCTTACATTTTATTATGTTTTATGTTAAAATTGACCTTTTTAGGATTATTTAAATTTAGTTACATTGCATTACATCACAATATATAAAAGAAAACTCATGTTGATAATTGAAGTACAAAGATTTATTTTGTGTCACTTATATGTGGCCCTTGGCAAGCTTTAAAAGATAGTATGTTTCAGTCACCCACACTATTCCATGATCTACATTCAATGCTCGCTCTCTTCTTCTTGTGCCATATCTGTCATCACACATTGGTGATCATGTTGGCGATCCTATTTTAACCAGCAGCCGCATGAAAAAGTACTGCTGAGTTTTGTCCAAACCAGTCCCTTAGATACCCTCTTTAGAAAGTGAATAATCAACAAGAGACTTTAAATAAAAATATTTTATGCTTGCACTGTGACACCAAAGGAAAAAAAATCTTAAAATGATAAGATACTTGTGATGAGCTTGGTTTATTATATCATCTAACACCACATACAAGTGCGTATGATCTTACATGGGAAGGTTATAATGCCTGACTACTTTGTGTTTTCTTTTACTTGAAATATAGATAGTGGGGTCTTGCATAGTTTATAGCAAATCACTGATTCACTTACTAAGTGTACTGTGCTATTTGGCAACAGATTCCTAGGCATTCAAATAGTCTTTCAGGACTTGGATCGCCTGATATCAGGCAGAGAGCTCTATCACAGAGATGGCTTTTGAAAGAGCCCTGCTGCTAAAGGAAGAGCTAGCTTATATGTTAACATATTAATCCTTTAAAAGAAATTCAACAATTCTGAAATTATAGGCATACAAAACTGAGATCATGTCCTATATCCCAAAAGGTTTTCTGGAAAACAGGATCAGGAGAATGCATGGCAAGCATTAGGAGTCTTCTGTGTCATTCAAGAATCACCGGTTCAATGATTGGCGCAGCTCTTCATACATTATTTGGTCCTAATAATGGCAATAAATGAAGGAAAAATTGAAAACTCCTTTAATAATGCAATACTTTAAAGCGCTAGTAATTATTTTAACTTTGCTCCAGGAAGAAATATATAATCATGTGTTGGCAATGATTTGGCTATCCATTTGGAAGGTGAAGCAAAGGGAAAGCTAAGCATTTTTAGAGTATAATTTGCTTTTTTCCCCCTTTTATAAACTGGTATTACACTGTTACATCAGTAGATTAAAATATGCATATTGCTGTCTAAGCAGTTCCTATTGTCAGCATGCTCTGCTTCCTTACTTCAAGACAAGCTCTATGATATATTTTGCATTGTTCTGTTAAAAAGCTACTTAAAAGAAACCAGGCAAAGTAGAACTGTAATCACAATGTAAAAGATTGCTATAATTTAATTCAGAAGTCAATATTAAGAGAGCTAAGCGCTGGGGGTGAAGTGTTGAGATCAGCAATTTCGTGCAAACTCATCATGTGAGGAACTGAAGGGATTTTTAAAAAAAAAAAATCCACATCAGGCTTTCCTAACACCGTGTCTTGCAACTGACAGTCATGTCCTCTGCCCACTCCCACCCCCAACTTTCAATATCTACATGAAGTCACTGGAGGTAGTCGTCTGTTGGTTTGGTGTAGTACCACCGATATGCGAATGATACTCAGTTATAATTTCTGTCCTCAGCTGCCCAAGTGAAGTTACTGAGGTTCTTTCCAATAATTGGATGGGAAAGAACAGGTTGTGGCTCAATCTTGCCAAAATCTAGATTTTGTGTCCCTCAGATCTGGGATATATCCTGTTTCCCCCAAAATAAGCCCAATTGAGCTTCTGAGCACATGGCAATAAGGCCAAGCGCTTATTTCAGGGTTGAAAAAAAAATATAAGGCAGGGTCTTATTTTCGGGGAAACACGGTATAAAGCCCGGAAATAAAACATGTGAAAAAGGCCTTCATCCTGCAATGGACAGACAATGGGTAAAATGAAGATGATGATGAAAGCCTAGGAATAGGTTACTTGAAGGACTGCCTTCTAAGAACGACTGCACATCCCACATGATCCCATAGGCAGGGCATGCAGCCAGGTTCTTTTAAATCTTGTTATCTTATGGGATCTATGAAGCATGCCTTTTCTGTGGTTGCTCCTGCCCTCTGAAACAATCTGCCCCCCCAACCCCGATATAAAAGTTCCAACTTTACTCGCCTGTAAAAAAGCTGTTAAGATCTGGTTCTTTTTTCAGGCATTGAGGCCAGTTGAATGAGAGATACTTTGTGACTTGTTTTGTTATGTTATGTATTTGGTTGCTATTTTATATTTGGTATTTATCACATCACATTAACTTCCTCTTGCCCACATACACACATCAGAGTTTCTAATGAAATGTAATGGAATGTACCGGTATTTGATTATAATTCAAAATTCAACTACTCCAATCAGTCTGAGTTACTGTGAACACATATACATTGTATTTAGTATGGATTGCTGCAGTGATTCTGGAAGATTATGTTACATTTCTGATAGATAGATGATAGATTGATAGATAGATAGATAGATAGATAGATAGATAGATAGATAGATAGATGTGTGTGAGTGAGTGAATGAATGAGTGAGTGAGAGAGAGAGAGGAGAGAGAGAGACAAAGTGTGTAGATATTTGGGCTTTCCTTTTTGAATTATAGAAATATTTGCTAGGATGGAATAATAGTAATAAAGGAAATTGAGATGAGTAAAACTGAACATAATTGTTAAGAAAATGCTAGTTCTAGTTATTAACATTGAGGAATGAGAGACAACAGCTGGCTGGAATAGAAAAATAGTTCTAGAAGATTTGCTGAACAAAAGGCTACAATAATGTCTAATTGTTAACAGGTGCAAAAGCATAATAAAACACTGATAAATGGAGTAACTTACAAAATACACTGCTCAAAAAAATAAAGGGAACGCAAGCAGAAGACATCCGAGATCTGAATGAATGAAATAGCCTTACTAAATACTTTGTTCGTTACAGACAGTAGTTTTGTGTTCCCTTTAGTTGTTTGAGCAGTATATAAACTACTGTCTGTAAAGAACAAAGTATTTAATAAGGCTATTTCATTCATTCAGATCTCGGATGTCTTCTGCTTGTGTTCCCTTTATTTTTCTGAGCAGTATGTTACAAGAACATTACTTGCCAGTGTTCAGGCTAGAAGTTTTGAAACAGTTCTGGAGAACATCATTTTCCATTGATGGAAAGTGATAATCTTGAAAAGTCCTTGTTTGCTTCTGTTATATTTTGTTGGGATTAAGGTGATCTTTCCTTCACAACCACTCATTCAGCGATTGTTTGAACTTGTAATGGTACTGAACAAGCAGTACTTATAACCTGGTCTTCAGAATTCTGCTTGTCACAGTGTCCTTGCATCACATGATTGTGAATGTTGCAGCATCCCACAGTCATCATTTGTGATCTTTGCTGGCTTCCAACAAGCAAAGTCAATGGGGAAGCCAGCAAACATGGTGTCTTTGTTTAAGGACCTATGGTAATTTGCTTAATTCTAACCAAGCATGTTAGAAATATTGCTAAGTGGTGCAGTCATGTGATGTGGCATTTTATAACTGCATCACCTAGCAATGCAATTTCAGTCCCAATTATTAAGAACTGAAGATTACCTGTATTGGGAATTTAGCATAATAATAATCCTTTCAAAAACCACACCTTCCTTCCTAAAACATTTCTGCAATAGTCATACTTACCACCAGTACAGTTGGGAAAAAAATGGTGTGGCATCGGGTGAAAGTCTTAAGTGAATAAAGGCATCATACTTCGAACAATTAAGATACTTGGTGCATTTTACATTTCACTCAAAGTTGATCTATGGCATATTACTGTGTTTTCCTAAAAATAAGACCCTGTTTTATATTTTTTTGAACCCTGAAATAAGCACTTGGCCTTATTGTCATGCGCTCAAAAGCCTGATTGGGTTTATCACGGGATGTCTCATTTTGGGAGAAATGGGGTATATGAGATTTTAAAGAAGTATGAAGCTCCGGGCCATGCATATTTCTTTACAATGTTCTATGAACAATCTGGATCACCAACTGAAAATTTAAAAGTATTTACCTTTGGAGTTATAGAGGATTTCACTTTCTTAAAAGCTTCTTCAAAATGTATTTTGCCAACTCTAATTTCCCCTGTGAAGACTGCAGTACAAGAAACACTTACTATAATTGAAGAAAATGATAACTTTGATAAAATAAAATGTATATTGATCAACAAAATATTAAGAATGGAAGGAGAAACAAAAGTTCTTTATTAATAAGACAATTTGCCACAGAACTATTTTTTTCTCTCTACTTATTTTTCGTGCATTTCCATGTTTATTTGCTAGAGTTATGAAGTTGTTGAAAAAACCCTCTAATTTGCTAGAGTGCGTCCTCAGGTCTAATTCAATGGGAAATATCCCCTGATCAATTCTGTTTATAAGATTTATCAAGAGAAGGCCAAAATCAAGAAGTTTGAAAATTTTGCATACAACTAATTCAGTATCCATTCTTCTACAGTCTTCTGCTTAAAGAGGTGAGAATCTTGAATTCACAGTTATTTCAAGCACTCTGCAAGAGTTGAGTTACACTATGTAATGAACTACAGGCACTGGAAAGAAACAGCATCCATTTTCAGAAACAACTATTTTCCACTGGCTATTCAATGAGGGCAGCTGTCTGCTCAAAAGTGCCTAAAAGACTTTGCCCTGGATTATATATTAAGACAGCACTGAAACATAGTTAAGTAGCATGTGCCCTTTCTCCTTCTTCCATTAAAAAATAAGGATATATTTAATAAATAACTCACCACAGGATTTTAATATCACCATCAGCTAAAAGGTGATAAAACCAGGGTTGGTTTTTAAAATTAATACTAATGTATTTTTTTCCTTTTTTATCATAGGGTCTATGGCTACTTTGTTTGGAATTCTTAGCTTTTGACTATTAACTGGCACTTTATAAAGGCTTATTTATACATAAAACTCCATGAGTGAAAATAGTATAAGTAGCCCTCAACTTACAACCAGTTGTTTAATGATTGTTCGAAGTTTCAACAGCACTGAAAAAAGTTAGTCACAACTGGTCTCGCACTTATGACTAACACAGCATCCTATGACCATCTGTCCAAAATTCAGGTGCATGGAAAGCAGCATATTTGCAACGTATTTACAATGGTTGCAGCACCCTGGGATCGTGTGATCGCCATTTGTGACCTCAGTTGGCTTCTGGCAAGCAAAGTCAATAAGCAAAGTCAGAGTTAGAGTTACTTAGCAATAGCAGTGATTTGCTTAACGACTGGCAAAAAAGGTCTTAAAATTGAACATAACTCACTTAACAACCGCCTTACTTAGTAATGGTTATTTTGGTTGCAACTGTGGTTGTAAGTCAAGGACTACCTGCAATGATATGATTATTTCTAATCTAATCCAACTCTCCATTCCCAGCTAAACCAATTAACCTTATTCTATTCTTCATAGAGTTTGCCTACAAAAAATGAAATGTAGCAAGAAAACCAGAGGCACAAGTGCAATTTGGAAAACACTGTTTTTGATACAAACACACCCACAAAAACATCGTAAGATGTTCATTAGATCAAACCCAGTTAAAACCGTCATAACAAAACAGTACAGTCAGCGTTTTCTTTTAATTAATTTAAAACCTAATCTTTAAAAGCAGTGCATTACTACAGAATGTTAATTGTGGAAATAAATTTTTGATCTGTTGGCATTAATGAAAAGTAAAGAACTAGTTAATCCTCTTCACTTTGTGATTTGTCTTCAATCTTAAATCTGAAAACAGATGTCATATTGTTTGAAACTGAATCCAAATTACTTATATGTAGATCATACTGAGAGGAAACTGCTTGAAAATATTTAAGTGAGAGTAATTTAGTTTCTATAACCTCCTGGTTCTTCCTTGCTCTACAGTGTCTACAAACAAAAGAGGCAATTATATTAGTGGTCATGCATCACCAGGATTATTTCACAAAGCTTCTAGTAAACATTACCATAGATTTGTTTATTAATGATTGGTAGAAAAGAGACAGAAATGGAAAAGTTTGCTTGAATTATACTGCTTGCTCAAGTTTCTATTTAGCAAGAGCAACTCTTGCATGCCAGACTGAAATTTCAACTGCATTTCTGTTTTTTCTTGTACCAAAGAGAGTTCTACTTATCAGTGTATTTTATTCTAAATCACATCCCTAGTTCAGTTAAATTCCAGACTGTCTATAGGTAGTCCTCGATTTAAAATAGTTCATTTAGTGACCTTTTTAAAAAAAATTTGATTTATATGCCGCTCTTCTCCAGAGACTCAGGGCGGCTTACAATGCGTTAAGCAATAGCCTTCATACTTTTGTATATTTATACAAAGTCAACTTATTGCCCCCACAAATTGGGTTCTCAATTTACCTACCTTAGAAAGGATGGAAGGCTGAGTCAACCTTGAGCCTGGTGAGATTTAAACTTACAGTAATTGCAGACAGCTGGTGTTAATCACAATGCTATCAGTCTGCTGAGCCACCAGGCTCTCTCTTTCTCATTTGAAGTTACAACAGCACTGAAAAAAGTGACTTATGACCATTTTCACACTTAGGACCGTTACAGCATCCCCATGGTCACGTGATTTACATTCAGATGTTTGACAACTGACTCACATTTATGATGGTTGCAGTATCCTGGGGTCATTTTGCAACCTTCTGACAAGCAAAGTCAATGGGGAAGCCAGATTCACTTACGAACCATGTTACTAATTTCACAACTTCAGTGATTCACTTAACAAATGTGGCAAGAAAAGTTGTAATATGGGGCAAAGCTCACTCAACAAATTTCTCACTTAATAACATACATTTTGGGCTCAATTGGGGTCATAAATTGAAGGCTACCTGTAGTGTTTTGACCGCTGAAGGCTGTCCAATATTTCACGCTCAACTCTTTTCTAGACTGCCTTTAAACATTAGCTTCTTAGTCTTGCAACAGCATACCAATGCACATTTCAGTATTTTGGATATTTCCCCCTCTTTTTCCTTCGTGGCGCAGCAGACTAAAGTGTTGTTAAGTAGCACTTAACTGCCAGCTGCCTGTAATTACTGCAAGTTCAAATCTCATCAGGATCAAGATTGACTCAGCCTTCCATCCTTCCGAAGTAGGTAAAATGAGGACCTGGATTGTGGGGGCAATAAGCTGACTTTGTATAAAAAGAACACTGCTGGGGTGGGGGTGGGGGGAAAGTCCTACTAAGCAGGGATATACAAAAGTATGAAGGCTATTGCTTAACGCATTGTAAGCCGCCCTGAGTCTCCGGAGAAGAGCGGCATATAAATCGAACCAATAAATAAATAAATAAATAAATAAATAAATAAATAAATAAATAAATATTATAGTGCTAGACAACCCAGTGTAGATAAAAAATACTAACATTTTCATGCCTACCAAACCTTTAATTAACAACTTCCTTTCACTGTTTTTAGTGTGTCTTTAGTTTAGAGCAATCATATAGCAATTCTGCACTGTGGGAACTCTGAAATAAAATAATGAAAACATGCAAAGGTTCTTAAACATCTGGTCATTAAGAAAATCTGCCTTAAGTTATAATATGCCATTTCCCCCTTCTTACTGTTCTTGTTTGCAGGACTGAACATTGTCATTTGCTGTTTTAGGGCACAAACAGAAGCTTCTCGCACTAGAGCTGAAAGATCTGCTCCTCTATAAAGAAAAAAAAGAAAAGAAAAGCACCGGTTGTTACGATTCTGCAGAGTTTGGTGAACCGGCAAATCCCACCTGGGGGTTGGCTACACCCACCCAGTTGAGTTGGCCATGCCCACTCAGTCACATGCTCAGCCAACCACGCCCACCCAGCCGGGCAGAGAACCGGTTGTTAAAAAATTTACAGTCCACCACTGACAAAAACATAACCAAATAATTGCTAGTATTCAATGGTAACAACCTGTCCTTTTAAGAAGTTGTTCAACAAACATATTTAAAATCTGTTACTGCTTTCCAAGATAGGCAGATAAACTTAAAACTGAATTATTAATCTGGAAATTCATACGGAATTTCAGTCAAAAGTTGTCATAAGTTGAGGTACCATGTGACATGACTCAATTTTACAATGGTCATAGAGCCAGTCACCATGGCCATTAAGCAAATCACATGGCTAAGTGAACCACATGGTTGTTACATGAATCCAATACATCCAATGGGGTTGAATTCTATATTGCATTGAGATAACCTGGCAGACATTGTAAATGGTTGTAGCACAGATAAAACGCTACTTTTCCAGAGACCAATCTGCCTGCTACCTTCTGTAGTAACTGAAATATCTGGGTCACTGTAGATCCAAAATCAAAATCAATCCCAGATAAACACATTAGATTATCAAGGGTGTGTGTGCCACAGGGCCATATCATACGCCATGTGCTGTTTAACATTTTTATCAGCAGCTTGAGAGTTCAGACTTTGCAAATGACAGAAAACTTGAATGGATGACTAATACTTTAAACAAGGGACAGAAGATTCAAAAAGACCTAGATCAGTGATGGCAAACCTTTTCGGCACTGAGTGCCAAAAAAGGGAGCGTGTGCGCACTTCAAGCACTTGTCTGGGCCGTAACCCAGAAGAGGAGCTGCCAATGACGCATGCGCATGCCTGAAAATGAACTTCTGGTTTCTGGCCCACGCATGCACGCCGGCCAGCTAGTCTTCCGAGTTTCTGGCGCGGAATGCGCTTGCAGCAATCAGCTGCCCCGGGCACATGCTCATGCAGGAAAATGGAAGACCAGCTCTTCCAGTTTCTGGCACTGCCACACGCAAAAAGGTCAGCTAATCGTTGCGTGTATATGCACTCCAGAAACCCGGAACAGGAATGGGCGATGCCGTGCGTGCCAGGTGACATGGCTTTGCGTGCCACTTTGGGCACGTGTGCCATAGGTTCGCCATCACGGACCTAGATAAGACTGGAACCGGCTGAAATAAATAGAATGGATTTAATACAACATGAAGAGTTGAGATCTGGGTGGGAAAAATATAAAGCACAAGTAAAGGATAGTGAAGGATTGACCTGGCAGCAGTTTATGTGAAAGAGAACTGAAGTCCTTGGCAACCACATACTAAACATGAGCTAGCAGGGTGATGCTGATACAATAAAGGAAACGCTATTGGGAAGTGCATTAACCAGAGCACAGAGTCCACATGAGAGGAAGCAAATGTTCTACTTTATTCTGTCCTGATCAGATCCCATTTGGGATACTGTGGCTGGTTCTAGACACCATCATTGAAAAAGGACAGTGACAAATTGAAGTCAGTTCATAGGAGTGCTAGCAAGATAGTAAAGGTTCTGGAACTCAAGCTCCATAAAGAACACTTAAAGAATTTGGTATATTTAGCTTACAAAAAAAGGCATCGGAGAAAGATGCCACAGCAATCTTCAAATCAGTAGAATCATACTTCCCCAACAATATCCAAATAAAGATCAGGCTCACCGATATCAAACGGAGCCATTTTATAGTAGGGTAGTTATGGTGCTGGCCTAGAAACTAGAAATTTTAATCTTGTTTTAGGCACAGAAGCCAGCTGGATAAGTTTAGGCCAATTACCCTGACTCGGTTTAATCCATCTCATGCATGGATTTCATTCTCGAGAAAATAGAGAAAGGGAATGTTATAAACAGAGTTACAGAAAATAAAGGGATATCAATCTACCGCATTTAATGCAATCTACTGCATTAAAGCTCTGAAGCCATTTTGAAATGAGTCAAGATAATCTATTCTTCAGAACTGTCCCCAATGGAGAAGTGACGGCCTTCTTATGATATAATCCTTATAGTAGCTGATCTCTGAGAGAGCTAGTGCTGAAGTTTTAAGTAGGGGTCTAATAATTTAATAATTGCCACTTTTAAACAAGGAGGCCTTCTGTCCCACTTAAAATCATTAATAACCAACATTCTTTTATCTAAAGCTGACATGCCAATAGATTAACTTGTAAAATAAAAATTAATGCAATTTAAAAATGCAATGGTTTTACTGAATTTTTTTTGTCTTGAAACAGTATGGAGAGCTTATTTAATAAGTGCTTTTGACATAGTTTGATACTGACATAATGAAATAAATATACATATAATTCTATGATGGAAGTAAGGAAATATAACCTCCTAAATGCCCGGCTACCTTCAAGGATTTTATTTTTTTTTTTTTTAAAAAGGTCTAGGATCCAAGAACTGAAAAACTAAGAAATCTCTGCACTTGTATTTGCAATTATATTTGTTTCTAATTTTGAGCACTAAATGTTTATAATGGTAAGCAAGCATCTACAATCATGCTGAAAGTTCCAATATAAATGTAAGGAAAGTCCAGATTCTACTAATGCAGCCATGTACATGAATAATACATATATTACCCTGTGATTCACATGTTCTATGCTGGAAATGATCCTTCTTCCCTGCAATTAACCAAACTATTAATTCTGAACAGGTCTGCTCCAGAACATACATGTTCCTTTATCTGCCCTCAAAACCGATTCCAAATAGGATATTACTCACGTAAAGCAATCACAGCAGGGATTGTAAGCAATTTCTTCCAAGTGCACATCAATATCAAGTGGGGGTACAGTTCCATCCTGTAACCATAAAAAAGACATTCAATAACTTTGATACATATGAGAAATCACATAATTTGATTTATATTAAATAATGTAGGAACTGCCCACATTATTTAATATAAATAAAATAAAATAAAAAAATTTATTTATTTATTTATTTATTTATTTAAAAATAAATGGGGAACTGCCAGAGGACTGGAAAAGAGCTGATGTCGTTCCCATATTCAAAAAAGGAAAAAAAAATAGACCCAGGAAACTACAGATCCATCAGCCTGGCCTTAATACCAGAGAAGATTCTGGGAAAGATAATCAAGCAACGAATCAGCGAACACCTAGAAGCAAACCAAGTAATAACCAAAAGCCAACATGTGTTTGTCAAAAACAGATCATGCCAGACTAATCTTATTACATTCTTTGACAAAGTGACAAAACTAGTGGACCAGGAGAATGCTGTCAATATAATTTACTTGGACTTCAGTAAGGCATTTGACAAAGTAGACCATAACCTAAAACTTGATAAAATAGAAAAATGTGGGTTAGACAGCATCACCACCAGATGGATTTGTAACTGGCTGACCAACCACACTCAACGTGTAATCCTCAATGGAACTGCATCTACATGGAAGGGGGTATTCAATGGGGTACCCCCGGGCTCTGTTTTAGGCCCAGTACATATTCATCAATGATTTGGACAAGGGGATAGATAGGGAACACATCAAATTTGCAAACGACACCAAGCTAGCAGGAATAGCCAACACTCCGGAAGATAGGCTTAAGATAGAAAAGGATCTTGACAGACTTGAATATCTAACAAAATGAAATTCAATGGTGAAAAAAGTTAAGATTCTACATTTAGGCAAGAAAAACAAAATGCAAAATGCAAATTTTATGAGTGCCCCTTCAATCTCCTCCTCTAGATCATTTATGAGGATGTTGAACAGTACTGTACCCAAGACAGAAGTTTGAGGTGTACCTCACTATGTTTTCCTCCATTGACACACTATACATTGGGTACAGTTGGTCAACCAATTCTGGTCATGGTACTGTCTATCTCACATTTTTCTATCTTATCAAGAAGTACACTGTGATCTACTTTGTCAAATGCCTTCCTGTTGTCCAGGTACACTATGTCTATAGCATTTCACTGTTCCATTAATTTAATCACTTTCACAGATGCCTGGCTTATCTGCAGGACTGCCTTTCACTGATTTTACAGTATATGTGGTACCTTGCTCAATAGTGGTGACTGTGAGAGGGATCTTGGGAGTCCTAGTGGACAATCACTTAAATATAAGCCAGCAGTGTGCTGCAGCTTCCAAAAAAGCCAACACAGTTCTAGGCTGCATAAACAGAGGGATAGAATCAAGATCACGTGAAGTGTTAATACCATTTTATAATGCCTTGGTAAGGCCACACTTGGAATACTGCATCCAATTTTGGTCGCCACGATGTAAAAAAGATGTTGAGACTCTAGAAAGAGTGCAGAGAAGAGCAACAGAGATAATTAGGGGACTGGAGGATAAAACATAAAGAACGGAACTATTTATGTCTAGTCTTATAAAAAGAAGGATTAGGAGTGACATGATAGCAGTGTTCTGATATCTCAGGGGTTGCCACAAAGAAGAGGGAGTCAAACTATTCTCCAAAACACCTGAGGGTAGAAGAAGCAATGAGTGGAAACTAATCAAGAAGAGAAGCAACTTAGAACTAAGGAGAAATTTCCTGACAGTTAGAACAATTAATCAGTGGAACAACTTGTCTCCAGAAGTTGTAAATGCTCCAACATTGGAAGTTTTTAAGAAGAGATTAGATAACCATTTGTCTGAAGTGGTGTAGGATTTCCTGTCTAAGCAGGAGGTTGGACTAGAAGACCTCCAAGGTCCCTTCCAACTCTGTTATTCTATATATAAGATTTCTGAGTTCCATTTTGAATGTGAAAGCTTCCTAAAGAGACCAATAATTCAAGATAATAAGTTTATAGATATTAAAGAATCACAGAGAGCAAGTTTTAAAGCAAAAGAAAAGCAATATTTTATTTTGAAAATAAGCATTGGAAAAAATGTCATCATACAACAGTGAAATTGAACAAAACACCTAATCTCAATATCAACAGAAGAGCTATATTCCTTTGAGGGACAGTTTCACAGCTGGAGTACTTCACTCAAAGGCCTTGTTCCATATGGCCATCAGCAGCACCTGTGGAGGTGAAGGGGTGGACAAACTGATGAAAGCAGTGTTGTGTTGTTGTGAAGCCCCACCCGTGTGTACATATGGCACTGCATGTGTGTCCCCCATTTATATTTTTTAAAATAAAATAAACCTAATGATTTTCCAAAAAATTACCCATTGGGAAAACCTAGTTGTACCATTAATGTTACAAGAAATTATTTATGAAAGCAGGAAAGGCCCCTGATGGAGATGGATTGTTAATAAAATGGAATTATGACTTTTATGGAAATGGAACCAGTGGTGGGTTGCTCCCGGTTTGGTCCGGTTCTTGCGAATCGGTAGTTAAAACAGCGGGAGGCTCCGCCTGGACGTCATCATGGACGATCTGCGCATGTGCAGAAGTGTGCGCGCTCCCATTACAAACTGGTAGTAAAGGTAAGTAGAACCCACCCCTGAATGAAACACATATATATTCATATTCAAGTCAGTGTTGACTCCTGGCAACTTCCCGGACTTGTTCCTGTGGTTTACTTGACAGGATATTTGAGAAATGGTTTGCCACTGCTTAGTTCTTAAGGCTGAGAGAGCCCAGGGTCACCGAATCAGTTTCATGCCCAAGGATTCAAAGTATCATGATTTCTAGCCTAATGCCTTAGCCACTGTATAAACTGGCTCTTTCATGTTGCTGGTAACATATATTTAGTGAGACTTGCATGGAACATAAATTGCCCTCCTTGTTTTAGGAAGTGTATATAGCCGTAGTGAAACTGAGCAAAGTTCCAAGTAGTTGTACTAGTTATTGTTCCATATCTTTCTTAGCGGCAGATAATAAAAAATTGATTATAACCTTAGTACAGAGGTTATTTCCTTCTTTAGTTTACCATGCACAATCCAGTTTTATTAAAAATTCTAATATCTTGTAATAGCAGGCGGATGGTAGATATTTTTACAATTCAATCTGAGAAATTTGATCTAGTTTCCTGGCATCTAGCAGGCTTTGGATATTTTTTTGAACATGTTTAAGAAAAAAAGGATTTACTTCTGTTTTTATTAACCAGTTAAGAATGCAGTATTTAAATCCCTTGGCTAAATTTATTATAAATGGTATAATTTTTCACTTATTGATACACTATGGAACTCATGAAGGAGTCCTTTATCCTTATCCTTTATATTTTTAAAATTCATTTTATTTATTAAGGAGATTTGTATGGCCATCCAACTCATTCATTTTAATCAGCATGTCATTTTAATCAGCAGCAAAATAATTTGGAAGACCATAGAAAGAGTGTTAAGCTTGATCTTGTTTCTTATGAAAAACTAACTCTTTGGGATAATCATAATTTTAATATGGAGGTTCTTTAAGTACATAGTCAGAAAAAATATTTAGATGAAATGATCTTTAAAGTTTTTTTAAAAAGCAGTGACTCACTACAAAAAGAATTTGGATTGCCTGAAATAGCTTAGCTGTAATATATCCAAATTAAAATATTTGTTGATTACTGAATTTGGGTTTGGTACATTGGCAGCCTTCTAAATTATAAATTGTACGGAAAATATCTCAGAGGAACTTAAAACTACAGTGCATTTATTCAAATTTTTGAAGAGGATTTTGAAGATAAACACTGATAATTTACAAGAAATCTGGAACGAAAAACTGGAATATGCTATTTTTTTTTAAACCCTGACATTTTAAGGAATAGCATTCTAAGGTCTTATAAATTAGAGTAGGATTCTAATTGAAATTTAGAATAGAATTCCAGGGACCTATAACATTAAAATGGAACTAATTCATTAAAAAATCTTTTTCATATTTACTGGACATCCCCGTGGTTGTTGAAGAAACAACTACATTGGCTCCATTTTTTTTTAATGCTGGAGTTATTTAAAAGAACTATCACATATGACTTGGACGTGGTCTTTATTTTGGTTTAAAGATGAGGTTGTAAAGTTAAATTATACCAAAAGCATTTTGTAGGAGCGATGCTACAATTATGTGCACTCCTGAGTTACGAGTCTGCTCTTGTGGAAGAAGGACAGGGAATCCTCATTTAATGACTACTGGTTCAATGACTCTTCAATGTTATGGTGGCACTGGGATAATTCAGAATTCTGGCTGTCACAGCATCTCTACAGTCATGTAATCCCAATTTCCAATGTTCCCTGCCAGTTTTCCATAAACACAGACAATAGGAAGTCAGCAGAAAGTCAGAATTCTAGGTCTAGAAGATCTGACATAAAGTGCATAAACTCCTCCTTCTGTCATAGAGAACTGAAAATGATATTTTAATGTAAAGAATAATTTTAATCAAAATAAATAATCAACTTACTCCTTGCATGATTAGACACAACAATATCTACATTCATTTAAAGAAAGAGGCAATAACTAATTATCCTTATAGAAAGGAAAAAGTAATTCTAATACACTTACTGGGTTTAGATTTGCAAAGCAGAAAAACAATTCTTATAAAAATGCTTACCACTTAGGCACAGGTCATAAGGAGGCCTGAGAAATTATATTAATGATAAAATTGAAAAATACTTTGACAGGTTCAAATATGAGCTTGCTTGTCCAAACTAAATCTGCCAGTCTAAATAAGGAGCAGAGTCCAACAAAGCTGGGGAAATGCAAACTCTAAGCAAACAGAATAGGTATCGTTTCCCTCCACCCACCCCCATGTACACACAACACAAATTAACCACTTTGGCTTGATTCTCTCCTCCTGCTAAGCCATATAGGCATCCTTTTAGTTGCTAAGGGTTGCTAAGGATCACAATTAACATGCCCCTTCCAGGAGCTGCTAAGTACAGGTAGCTCTCGATTTACAACAGTTC